>NW_023601104.1:21039033-21727981 GCF_014898055.3 Talpa occidentalis | reverse complement strand
CTTAAAATATTAAATAAGGTGAACCATAGTAATGTATCTTCTAATAACAAATCATCCTGACATTACTATAACAGTCATTCTTTCAAACTTGGTTGTTGGATTCTATTTGCTAATGCTTTTGTTAGGATTTTTGCAATGATACTTATAATGTGATGAGTCTACTTTATTTTTGATTGTCTTTTCAGATAGGTGTTAGGTTATATGTAATGCATATGGAATATTATTGAGCCACGAGAAAGAAGGAAATCTTGCCATTTGTGGATGGCAAAATGAATGGCCCTAGATAATAATATGTTAAGTAAGTCAAACAGAAAAAGACAGAAAGCGTATGTAGCACTTACATGTGGAATCTGAAAAAAAACTGATCTCAAAGAAACAGCGTAGAAACAGACTGGGCTTAGGGTTAGTATTGGCTGTAGGTTTGTATACATGGCCTTTATTATATTGCGGTAGGTTCCTTCTATTCTCATCTTAAGAGTTTTTGTCATATACTGGTGCTGTGCTATGTCAAATACTTTCTATGTACCAATTGTTAATATCATATGGATTTTTTAAAAAAGAATTTGTTCTTGTGGTTAAAGTTTCTCCCCATCTGGTATTGCCACCACAGGGTACCCACCACCAAATTACCCAGTTCTTATCCTTTATTGATACAGTATGTCATGTTGATTAATTTGTGTATATTAAACCATCCTTGAATCCTTGGAATAAATCCCACTTGATCATGGTGAGTGATTCTTGTGGTGTATTGTCGAATTTGATTAGTATTTTTTTTCATCAAAAATAATCAGGGATAATGATCTGAAGTCTTTTATGATGTTTTCTGATTTTGGTATTAGGATAATGTTGGTATCATACAATGTGTTAAAAGATATTTCCTGTTAGAAATTTGAGAATGATTTGAGTAAAAAATGAGCAAAAGTTCATCTTTAAAGATTTGATAAAATTCACTTGTAAAGTCATCTGGTCGTGGGCTTTGTTGTAGGGAAATTTTTTGATTACTGTTTCGATATCCATTATTATGAACATTCTATTCAGATTTTCTGTTTCTTTCTGGTTCAGACTTGGTAAACTGTATTATTCTAAAAGTTTATCCATTTCTCAAAGATAATAGGGTTTCTTAGCATATACTTGTTCATAGTAATTGCTTATGATCCTGTGTCTTTCTGGGATAACTGTAGCAATTTCTCATATTTTTAATTCTGATAAAGTTTTATAGTTTAGCTAATCAATTACAATTGTTATCAATTCAGAAATAAATGTTTTGTTTCCTTGATCTTTCCTGCAGTGTCTTGATTTCACATTCATTTATTTTTGCTCTAGTGTTTATTATTTCATTCTGTTCACTAACTCTTGGTTTTGCTTATTTTTTTAAGTTGCTTTATGTGAAACATCAAATTATTTATTAGGGATTTTTCTTCATGTGGGACTGTACAGCAATTAATGTCCCATTTAAAAACTACCTGTGCTATATTCCATTAATTGAGAATTTTTGTCTTCATTTTCATTAGTCTCCAAATAATGTTTTAATTTCTGCTTTAGATCCTCTTTAACCCAGTGGTTAGAGAGCAGCATATTGTTTAATCTCTGCATTTTTTTTCTGTTTTTAAAAGTAGTTGAATTCTAGCTTTGTGGCATTCTGATCAGAAAGAATGCTTGGGTATGATTTCAGTCTCCATAAGTTTGAAAAATGACTTGTTTCCCAGCATATGTCATCATATTCTTGAGAATGTTCCTTATGCACTTAGAAAAAGTATATGTATGTGCTATAGTTTTTAAGTGGAATGTTCTTGCTGTGCACCCCCCTCCTGTGGATGGTTCTAGTGTTTACTTTAGTGCTGTTTTTCTTTAGGATTTATTCTATTCTTTGTTTTATTGCAACCTAGCTTGGATTATAAGGATGAGAGCCTGTTGTCTTTACCCTGATGCCATCTTTCTGCTTTTCCAGCTATTGTTTTTTTACATTTTCTCTGTCTTCTTGATTTGTTCATAGCTGTAAGTGCAATCTTTAAACCCATGTACTATTACTGTGTTGTCAATATCTTGATTTAATTATATTAATAGTTTTACATATTTTGAAGCTCCAGCACTTGGTGCACATGCATTTATATAATGTTATAACTTCCTGTATTAGGCCCTCAATCATTATATAGTGTCAATCTGTGTTTCTGATTTCCTTTTTTAACAGGAAATGTATTTTATCTGATATAACTGTTCCTGCCTTTTTTGATCACTATAGTCTTAAAGGATTATCTTCCATCCTTTTATTTTAAACCTGTACTTGTTTTTGGAGTAAAATGAGTTTCCAGTGAAAACGAAAGGTTAGACTGTTTTGTGATCCATTCCACCACTCTGTACCTCTTAATTGATGAGTACAAACCATATAGATTGAAGGACATTGTTGAACTGTTTGTCTATTGCCATTTTGGTTATTTATTTTCAGTTTGTCTTTTTTTTGACACATTTTATGTTTGGGTTTCATTTCCATTGTTATATGTGTTTTATATATATATATATATTATATATATATATATATATATATATATAACTGTTCATCTTTGGAGTTTATACTGAGGTTTATATTTGATTGGTTTATTTGAAGGGATTATTTTCATCAGCTAAAATATTTTGCTTTTTTTAAATAATGTTGGATGGCAACTATCAAAGTCATTTTTCTGCACTAATAATAATTGATGATTCCGTTTGTTAATTCAAAAGTTTGATAGTTTTCTAGAGATACTTCTTAAGAGCATCCTCTTAAGAATTTTTTTGTTTGTTTTTGGTGAGGAAAAGATAAACATCTTCTGTTTTGGTGAGTCTCTTTTGTTTCCATAAGACCCATAGTTCCAATGTTTACTTCTCAAAACTCATCAAGATATAACATTAAAGCTTTCATTCATATAATGAGTGAAAACTCTGTAAGAAAACTATTGTCTGTATTTGTAACAAATTCCAAAGAAACAGCAGCTTTACCTTACTAAAAATTCTTGAAAGTAAAGAGATGTATACATTAAATATGTACTGCTTTTGTATGTCAATCATACCTTAATGACATGGTTAAAAATGAAAAAAATAAAAGCTCCTTGCCTAGATTGTCATCAATAGCTCATCACAATTTTATTCTCCTTCCTTTTGATTTCTCAGGAATTCATAATGCTCTGATCCAAACCTCTTTACTCTTGTTCTTAATGATATCCTGTATTCAGTGTGTGACTCCCACTGGCATTAGTTTTATCTGTGATCCATCATGGCTGGCTCTCACTGCCCTCACCTCTCTCCTCTGCAGTCTCCTACTCCTGAGGAAGATTCAAAATTGACTGCTATTTTCAGATGCTTGCCTTACTTCCATGGACATAGGATTTATTCCTGTCATATTCTTTGCCTCCCAACTTATGCTTTGGACATTGCCTATAGGTAGTTTGATTTGCTCTCTTTTTTCTTTGGTGGTGGGTCCTGGGTAAAGCTATTAGATTTAGGATGGTGCCACTATTCCATAGGAACTGAGAATTATTTGAAATGGATTTGTTCATTGCTTTTCAAGTTAACCAGCACAAAGCTGACTACTCACTTGATGGTATTGATTGTATTGAATGGGCGAGGATTTTAGAATCAATCTGGAATGAGAAAAACTTGAATTAATATTTCAAACTTTAGACCACACAATTCATTGCCTGCATTGTATTTTGGTTTATAAATCTTCTGGTGTCACGAAAAGACCAGATAACTTCAAGCACAGTAATTAAAAGTGAGAATGGTGTCCACATAACTAGTTCAGTTGTACCTACATTCATGGAGTTAGGATCATATCTAAAAACTGCAAACACATGCATCATCTTAAAATTGTTCATTACCTGTAAGCATAGTAATAACAAAAGGGAGACATTTTTCTTTTTTTTTTTTTTAACAATTGTATTTTCAAGTGTACTATTAGGTTTAAGTGTACTATTACTTTAGTCATAGCTTTTTCTGGTGGTAGGGAACTACTTAAGAGGTGAGCATTTCCTACCAGTGGAGGATCATATTTAGAGAAAGCAAGAAAACTCAGGATGGCCTTTGGGGTTCTCTGATGCTCAAATATTAAGGGAACACTTTAAATCTTAGATCTTACAATCCACATATATATTCTTCCTGTGTAGTTCATTCCAAACCTTACTTTGTGCTCCATGCTTTTTAATTCAGTTGTTATCTCTACATTTTGTGCAGAGATAGCTTATAAGAAACTAAAACCTAACATGTTCCAATTGAAATTTTGATTCCCTCTTCTAATTGACATGTTTTCATCCAGTTTTTCTCAACTCACTAAATGGAATCATCATCTATTCAGTGCATAAAGGAGAAATGTGGGCGTAATATTTTATATCTACCATTGGTCATGATTCACAATCCAGTACATCAAAAATGCCATTAATTTTTATTTACTTGTCTCACCAGTCATCCACTCTCTTTTCATTATCACTATTTTTTCTAAGCTATCTTTATCTTCCTCTTTGACAACTGTAATAGCCTCCTAATGAGTCTCTCCACCTTTGTTCCCTTCCCCCGAATATGTTTTCATGTGGATGTGGGAGTGAATTTTAAAAGGTACAAGTCAGATTGTTGATTCATGTCTTTATCCCCATTTTGCTTATTGAGCATGCTCAATTTTCCTGAGAGTAAGGACAGAGATACTATAGTCATGTGTAGATTGGCTGTGGGAATACAGGCTGAGACACTCATCCTTAGGCAATTTTATCATTGTAACAATGTAACACAAACTTTGATGGTAAAGCCTACCGTATATTTAGGCTGTATGGTGTGGCTATTGGCGCTACCTGGTCTGTGTTCTCTGTCATTGACCAAAACATTGTTAAGTGACAGATGACTGTTGTATAAATAGTATTAAACTTGCTCTAATACAGGGCCAAGTAAAAGGGCACAAAAAAAGCCCATTGCTTAACCTGAGGTTTCTTTCTAAAGGTAATGGTCCTTGCTGACTTCCTTTTATTCTTTTGCACAAATTTTCTTGTTCCCCCATTCTAAAGGCCTCCTGCATGGAGGTAATTGAACCATGTATTTCTCTGCCTATAAGTACTGTTTATTTAATTTGGTGCTTTTTCTATATTATCACAACATATTATGGGAATGGAGAGAAATCCCCTGGATGGGATAGTCTGGGATAGTGCTCTGGGAGTTCTACTTCAAGTAAACTCTGGTCCATTTGTCAAACTCCAAGTGTGTTCTTAGCTTACCTAACTGTATTGCTCAAAGGAATGCAATTCTTCAGTTTCCCCTCTTTAGTTTGCTTATTTTTTTATAAGGATTTGGTGATGTTTAGATGTTCGCCTGGATTCATTAATGTTGCCTATTCTATTTTTTAATGGTAAACTTTGGTAAATGCCTTTCATCCAATTCCATGTATCTTTTGAATCAACATTTCCATTTGGCATTTGTTGTGCCATTCCACTATTTGAAATTTTTAAAGAAACTCCTACTGCATATAAATGTGAGGTTCTTATCATGGTGAATGATAGCTGGCAAGATATACCTCTGCCTCAGTTTACAGTGTTTCTTTACAGTCTCTCCTTTGCTTATTACTTTACCTACCTATTCAGACCTTAGCTCCTTGAATATCTCAAGCTGTTCACTTCCTTAACATCAAAATAACTTGCTATTTTCTCTATCAGGTTAGCTTCTCACATTCATTTCATGGCAATTCTTCCCTATTCTTCTACACCATCTTCCTAAAGTATACCTCTTGTCACTATTCTGCCTCACAGCATCCTGTTCTAGTTTCTCTAAAAAAACTTTATCTTGCACTAAGTTCTCCACTTACAAATGATGATTTTCAATGATGCACATCTGAAAAGATCGATATTATGCATGTTACTTCAACAACAGTTAAGTAAAAATAAAAACTTGATCAACTTTCATAATACATATATACTATATATTGACTACTACTTCTTGCCCCCACTAGGAGTTACTTTGTTCATCAGAGGTGTGACTGCAATCTGGGATTGTTTTACACATAACAGGGTTCAAAGAAAATTTATTGAGTGAAAAATGTAAGAATGAATGTAAAAGTATATAATTAAAACAAAAAGAGACATCTCCTTATTCTGGAAAAAAAAAAAAAAAAACACCAAAAAACCTATATAATTAAGGCATGGGAGTTGGGTCAGATCTTTAGCCAGAAATTCTTAAAACTTTCGTTCTCAGATCCCCTTTACATGTTTAAAAATAATTGAGAATGCAATGAACTATTCAAAATGTAGATTATATCTTTTGACATTTAATTTATTACAAATTAAACTGAGAAGCTTTAAAGATGCTTAGAAATTTATTTTGAAATAATAACATCAGTATATGTTAACATGACATGATTTTGTAAGAATTTCAGAACAAAAACAATTTATTTATTTATTTATTTTTTTAATATTAAATTTTATTTTTATATTCCCCCATACAATTGCAAACGCCCCATTCTGACCCCAATCCTTCCCTCCCGCCCCCACCCCAAAAAGTGTCTCTGGTTCATAGTTTTTGTTGATTTTGATTTTCACTTTCTTATATTCATTTTCCTGGTCCCTTATTTAAGTTTTCTAGATTCCTGCTATGAGTGAGACCATCCGGTATTTTTCTTTTTCTTTTTGGCTTATTTCGCTGAGCATGATCCCTTCCAGTGCCATCCATGTTGCTGCAAATTGCATGTGTTTATCTTTTTTGAATGCTGAGTAATATTCCATGGTATATATGTACCACATCTTCTTGATCCAGTCATCTATTTTTGGGCATTTGGGTTGTTTCCAAAGCTTAGCTATTGTAAACAGTGCTGCTATAAACATAGGAGTGCAGGTGCTCTTGGAATTGATGTTTCTGTGTCCTTTGGGTAAATACCTAGGAGTGGAATTGCTGGATCATATGGAAGCTCTATGTTTAGTAGGTCCAGAAATCTCCACACAGCTCTCCATAGTGGTTGGACCAGTTTGTACTCCCACCAACAGTGCACAAGAGTTCCTTTTTCTCCACATCCTCGCCAACATTTGTTGTTCCTAGTTTTTTTAATATGTGCCATTCTCACTGGTGTGAGATGGTATCTCATGGTAGTTTTGATTTGCATTTCCCTGATGACAAGTGATGTTGAACATTTTTTCATATGTCTGTTGGCCATTTGCATTTCCTCTTCAGAGAAGTTTCTTTTTAGCTCTTCTGCCCATTTTTTGACTGGATTCTTTTCTTTGTTGTTGCTGAGTCTCATCAGCTCTTTGCAGATTTTTGTGATCAGTCCTTTATCATTAGTGTTGGGTGCAAAAATGTTCTCCCAGTTGGTGGGGTTTCTCTTTGTTTTTGTTATTGTCTCTTTTGCTGTGCAGAAGCTCTTTAATTTGATGTAGTCCCAGCTGTTTATCTTTCTCTTCACTATCACTGCTTTGGGTGATGTGTCTGTAAAGATGTCTTTGATGTGCAAATCCCGTAGTGTTTCGCCTATATTTCCTTCTATGTATTTTATGGTTTCAGGTCTTATGTCTAGTTCTTTAATCCATTTAGAACAAAAACAATTTAGGTGAAAACATTGGCTTTTTTTTTTTTTTACATTTTTACAGCTCTCTGATGACTATTCAATAGGGGAAAGCTGATTTTCTTATCTACTTCTGTGTTCAGCCTTGCCATATCACTCACATAATGAAGGACATTTTAAAATGACTATACACTCATGAGTAAAGGCAAGTAAATAGGATTAATAACACTCTAGTATTAATATGAATACATTTGACATCATGGACCCACTAAAAGAGTGTCCTTGGATGCTTTGAGAATTTTGGTGTGTTTATCATACCAGAATTTGTTGAGTGAACATGGCCTGTATTATTTCTATATAGGTCATTCATAAGTTTAGGTAAGAATTGGGACAGTGCGATATGGAGAGGTAAAAATAAAGAGAACCAGGTTTTAATCTAATTTTAAACCCAACATAGAGCATACTCATGCTTACTTGTTCACCTTTTATGCCAACTTGTCCACCTGTTATGCCTATTCAACTAAATCCTTAGTTTCTTCCTCTATGAAAATGTAGGTAATTATACCTTTCCATTTGCTCTATGCTGATAGTACATGTGATATGGCAGATGTAAAGTAACTGAAGAAAAGGTAGCAAAGGCAGACAAGTGAAAGGCTACTTGTTTCTTTTGTGACTTCTTTCCTAGGGGACTTTAGTTTTTCATTATAACCTCAAGGCTAGAGGAAAAGTATTGAGCTGATTGGTGGTTTTATAATGCTCTCTATTTTGATTGGAAAGTGTGGAAATAGGTGAAAAAAGTTCTGTGAATTTTGGAAAGCCTATTTTCCATGTAACTTGGTTATTTATATAATGCAAAGAAAAGTCAGTATCACTCTACTTCAAATTGATTCTGTGTTCACTGAAAAAGAAGAGATTAAGTGGCTGTTTCAGCAATTTAGGTGGCCCTCGCAACAGCTCTGTTGCAGCAAGATTCTAACAAGGTGTTCCCTACACAGAGTCTGAGATTAATGTCATGACAGTTACCTTGTATTACAGTCTCACAGTGTTACTCTCCTGTTTTGCAAAGTCTGCTTGTGGTAAAATCAAGAGACACATAATATGCAATACACCTATAAGTCACTAGATAGCGTAGTGTATATGAGAACTATAATGTTTCAAAAAGTAAGAGTTATTGTTTCTTCATGTTTTTAATAGACTAGAAAATCGGGACAACAGTTGTGCTTAAGTCCAAATTTGATAATGTGCAAATTGTTAAATAGATATGTCTCCAAATTGTTTGAAAACACAACAATCAATAAATCCTGAAGTTAATAATAATCCTAAAGTTGTTAATAATGAGGAAGGGGACTAGCTAGTACTACATCCCTCATCCATATACACACTACTCATTCTTGGTGTGTATATATGATAGATAAACATGTTATTAATATCCCTCCACTTATTTATGATATATATGGAGATATTGATCTTTCTAATCTGTATATTTTTAGAAATTTTGTTACCTACATATCTGTCATGTCAGTTCCTTAACTTCTTATTCAGTGATCATGTCCTTTAAACTGTCTCAGTTTTTACTTCTATGGTTATTACCTAGATGCTGAAATGACAATAATTGCAATCCTCCATGATCTTCATTATAGCCCTACTGTTCTTTCAATATCATTCCTTTATTTCTAGTTGATTTTCTCTAGTGACCTGACCCCCAATTATTTAAACCCTATCATAATTTGCAATTTATTGGTTTTTACTTCTTCTACAGTGTTTCCACACATCACATCTACTCACTTACACTTTCATACAGAGTACATGGTCCATTATAATCACTTCCTTGGATATGCCTTCATGGCCTCTTTCTTCCTATATATTAAGCATTTTTTTTAAGATTTATTTATGCATACAAGAACTAGGGTACAGGCCAGAGGTGTGGAGGGTGAGAGAATTCACCAGAGACAGAGTGGGGAGCAGAACAGGTGATTGACTCAAATACACTGCTGAGGAGAGCAGCGGACGAGTCAGGAGAGGTCTCCTGCACCATGTGGGTCTTCTCCCTGGCTGGGGATCGAACTTGTGCTGCAGTGGCTGCTGATAGTTTCATAGGTTGTGTCTTAACACCTTGTGCCACCAGGGAGGCTGCCTTTCTTCCTATATTTCATGTTTCTAAAAATTCTCAAACTTTAACTAAATCCCTTTATATTTTATTCCACAGAACTAAAGTAATATTGATTGCTTTTGTACCTGTATATGCTGCTTTTGTTGTTTTTTTTTAAACTGTGGAAATGTTTGTGCCTCTAAAGTTAACCCCCTATATTTTCACACTGGATCAATCCCTTTCAAGGACATGAGTCCAGTCTTTCTCCTGTCTTTCTCTGTTGCATCATCAGTTTCGTCCCTTTACTGGTTAGTCATTTGAATAATTCTCCTTTAAAAAGAAAATTTGTTCAACCTGACATTACTTCTTAGTTCCTGTTCATTTCTGTGAGTGGCTTTTATCAAAATTCCTCATGTTTACCTGCACTTGCTATCTCAGGACCTGTAGATGTCTTCCCCTATTCTTGCTTAGGTTCCCTTTAATCAGGACTTATTCTACCATTTTATGGACATTTTAAGTTAATGGTATTTTGTGAAAGCAGATGGGCCTTTCCTAGCCCCTCATCTTACCTATTTTATCAGTAGATGTTATCACTTCATTTTCCTGTAGAATTTTTTTCACTGGCTTTGTGGAGACTAAAATCGGGTTTTTCTCCGTGTTTCCTTAATTTTCAGTTTGTGTTTTTCTTGTTTCTAAGAACTCTGAATATTGGAATATCTCAAGGTTCAGTTAACTTTGTGTAGATTTTAAATGCCATTGATCAGCTGATGATTCCCAAATTTATATCTCATTCTTTTCCAGAATACAGACATGTATTTTATAACATGACATGCTCAAATCTTCCTATAAATGTCAAATTGTTACTAAAATTTATTATGTCAAAAAATGAACCCAGCCACAACACATCTAGTTTTATTGTCTTGTCTTTCACATCTCAATTGATAACAACTTAGTCTTTCCATTTGCAATAATGAAGTCATCCATTATTCCCATGTTCCATTTGTCAGCAAAATATGTTGGGTCTATCTTATAAAAAAAATTAGAATATGACTACATCTTACCATTATGCCAAAACCCCAATTTAAGCATCATCCTCTTTAGCTGGGTTATTGCAACATTTTCATAACTGACCTCTTGTTTTCCTTTCACTATGCATCTAGTATTTTCAACATGTAAATCTGAATAGCCCTTTAAGAACATAAGTCAGATTACATCACTTCTCTGCCTAAAATCCTTCAGTGACTTCCTAAATTTTAGGGTAAAAGTTGAAACTTTTGTAATAATACCTAATAACCCTACACATTATAACTGCATATTGTCCATTCTAACCTCATTAAAAGCACATGAGTTTTGGGCTTCCAGGCCCTTACCTGAACATACCAGTTACACTTTTATATCAGGAGACTTGCACATGCTTTTTTACTGCCTTGAATGGGGTTCCCCCCAAATATCTGCATAGCTAACTTTGTCAGTATTTTCAGATCTCTTTCAAATGTCCCCTTTTCATTCAGACAGTGAGATAACATTTAAAGACAATGACATGGGGGCTACATTAAAATGTGTAAACTGCAATTTTTATGTTGTATCATAATTTAAAAATAGATTTTGCTTACAGAATCTTGTCAGATTGTGTCATGTATTTAAAATTCTCTAGATCAATGTTGATGATGTATATAGTTACAATAATGATTAAAGCAGTAATAATATAGCAACAAAATCCCATCCCAATTTTAAAGATTTTTATTCAGGATCGGAAAAACATTTTATTCAGCATAGGAAAAACAGTAGCAACAAAAATTGACAATATTTCACTGTCACTTTGGTAATTTTTTTTCTCTGTTCAGGTATAAAAGATTTGAAAAATCTTTGAATTATAAAATTGCATGTTATCAGCTTGAATGTAATGTTTAGAATAAAAAACCTTTTATGTTGCTAGCTGGCCTCTTTTTTTACCGACTACAGTGTCATGGAAAAGATTTTTTTTAAAGATTTATTTATTTTTGCATACAAGAGCTGGGGTACAGGCCAGAGATGCAGGGGTGGGGAGGTTGAGAGGATTCACCAGAGACAGAGTGGGGAACAGAACAGGTAGACTGACAAAATACACTGCTGAGGGGAGCAGCGGGTGAGACAAAAGAGGTCTGCTTCACCATGTGGGTGTCTCTCTGGCCGGCCGGGGATTGAACTCATGCTGCAGAGGCTACGGATTGCTTCATGGTGTGGTGCTTAACCCCTTGTGCCACCAGGGAGGCCCTGGAAAAGATTCTTAATGCCATCTTAGATACTTCTTATTTTATAATTCACAATCTGCTAATTTTTTTGTAGTGTGCAAAGTTAAACATTAAAAAATATTTAATTTACATATAAATATAACAGTTATTTGCTTTGGTACATGTGATATTGTGAATGAGTAAACATAGAGGTCGTTTTATAAAGGTGGTCTTAGTGGAAACCAAAATCAACAAATATTTTGCTGAGAAAGGTTTAGAATTAAAAAAATGACAATGATAAAAGAACATAAACCAAAACAAAAGGAAAGTATGTGATAAGATGATAGATTTTAATTACTAATTTAAGGTAAATTGACCAAGTACAATTATTTTCAATTACAAATAATAATTAGTTCAGTTAAACTAATTATTGGCTGCCTGATTCCATTATGTAAATGGAAAATAAGGGCTTTTTGTGAAAGCTTATTTTTTTTAAAAATTTATTTTTTATTTATACAATAGTTGGGGTACAGGCCAGAGGTGCAGGAGGATGAGAGGATTCACCAGAGACAGAGTGGGGAGCAGAACAGGCAGACAGACTGAAAGCACTGCTGAGGGGAGCAGTGGGTGAGACAGTAGAGGTCTGCTGCGCCATTTGGAAATCTCCCTGGCCGGCCAGGAATCAAACCCATGCTGTAGAGGCTGCGCTCAACCCACTGCACAACAGTGGGGAGGCCCTTTGAAAGCTTATTTTTAATAACTATATACTTTGTATTTAGTGTGAGGTGTTATCTATAACACATAGTTATAGATAGTTATGTAACATAGCAACATTTCTTTGTGCACCAATTAAGTTTTATGAAAAGATTAAGTTTTCATAAGATTAAGTTTTATGAAAGCAGTGTGTGTTAGAGAAATTATATTTCATAGTATTAGGATTCAGTGTTCAATCCTATATATACAATAGATCATATTATATAATTGAGATAGCTTTAACATCTGTCTGTTTGACCTCTCCTCCTAAAGTGATATTTGTATCTACATTGAAACTAAATTCAATACCTGACTTTAGTGTCCTGTACTGAAGGGAGAAAAATGGGTCAGTGGACAAAACTGGAATTTGCATGATAAACATATCAATAATACATTTATTAAAGTTAATAACTATGCTGTGGCCATTTAATATCTCTACTTTTAGGAAATACTTAGCTATTTAGGGGTACAGTGTCTTGATACATGTAATTTATACTTAAGTGGATATTATCAATAGGTGACTGAGAAAATTGCATTTAAGATGCCTCTTTTTCATATTTAATATAAATTGTTGACTTTGGTTGAAATTATTTTCAAATATAAAATTCAAACACTTACAAAAGTATTTAATTGTCAGAGTTTTTGAGAAAGGGCCATTTTGTCCACCATTTTCATGCTGGCATTTATCCTTTCTCAACATACTAAAGCATTGGCATTTATCCTTTCTCCACATATTAATTGCTCACTGGAGGTTGGCACTATACATTGGCAGTGGAGATATTATAGTGAAGGAAGGAATGTGGTCATTGTCCTATGGGAAATTGCATAGCAAGAATCAGACATTTGACAAGGATTAACAGTAAAAACTGTAGGTATTGATGGGATAATTATTATAAAAAATGAGTATAGGATATTATAAAAACTCTCTTGACTCCCTCTTGAGGGATCTAACTCTTGGTCACAATTGAGGAAGGAATCCAAAGCAGGATTACTTGGAATATATGCTTCTTTTCCCTCTCCCCCACCCTCTTTCTCTCCATCCTAAAATTTTGTTCTTTCTCCTTGTTCTTGTACTCCTTGCTGGGCCCATGGACCTGGCCCCTATAGACCATATTATTCAAGATTCATTTTCTCTGGCTCTAGCTGGGTTTGGCGTATGGAGGACAGAGGTCTGGATATTTCTTCCCTTGTTATAACCTTTTTATATTTTTAATATTTTTTTAATTTTATATATTTTTACATCATTTTTCATTTTTGCACAATGTATGTATTTTCATCCTTGTTATAGTCCTCATACAATTCCAACCTCCCCCTTGTTTTTGATCCTACTCCCTCCTCCCCACACCTGTAGTGTTGCACCCTCCCCTTATTTTGACCCTAATCCTTCCTCTCCTCGCCCACCCCCCCCACTGTAGTGTGTCTCTGGTTTATAGTTGCTTGTTGATTTTGATTTTTACTTTGTATTAATCTTTTTCCTGGTCCCTTATTTAGGTTTTCTAAATTCCTGCTGTGAGTGAGACCATCCAGTATTTTTCTTTTTCTTTCTGACTTGTTTTGCTGAGCATGATCCCGTCTAGCTCCATCCATGTTGCTGCAAACTGCAGGTGTTTATCTTTTTTGATTGCTGAGTAATATTCCATTGTGTATATGTACCACATCTTCTAGATCCAGCCATCTATATTTGGGCATTTGGGTTGTTTCCGTACCTTAGCTATTGTAAATAGTGCTGCTGTAAACATAGGGGTGCAGGTGCTCTTTGGAATTAATGTTTCTGTGTCATTTGGGTAAATATGTAGGAGTGGAATTGCTGGATCATATGGAAGCTCTATCAAGAAATCTCCATACAGCTCTCCATAGTGGCTGGACCAGTTTGTACTCACACCAGCAATGCAGAAGAGTTCCTTTTTCTCCACAACCTCGCCAACATTTGTTGTTGCTAGTTTTTTTAATATGTGCCATTCTCACGGGTGTAAGATGGTATCTCATTGTAGTTTTGATTGGCATTTCCTTGATGACAAGTGATGTTGAACATTTTTTCATATGCCTGTTGGCCATTTGCATTTCCTCTTTGGAGAAGTTTCTTTTTAGCTCTTCTATACATGTTTGACTGGATTATTTTTTTAACTGTATTTTTTGAAGTATTGTACAACACATTTTATTTTCCTCTGAATTCTAGTTTATTGAAAAGAATCTTATACCATTAGAAATTCATATATTTTAATTTAAAAACTTAAGTAGATAATACATTTGACTGCAGTTGAACCTTGAATAACACAGTTTGATCTGCATAGGTCCCCTTACATGTGGATGATTTTCTATTCACAGGCTCTGTGTTTATGGATTCAAGCATCCTGACATGTCAGTTGGTTGAATCCTGTTGATCTTGACCATTCAAGGTTTTTGGTATGGGGGTGGTCCTAAAACCAATCTCCTCAGAAACCAAAGGAAGTCTGTAGTCAAAAACTTAAGTGTATGGGCCAGCTGTTGTATAAAAATAAATATAAAATCTTTAAAACCAAAAAAAAACAAAACTTAAGTGTGAATTTTCAACTGAATGGTGTCAGGACCCCAACTCTTGCATTGTTTAAGGATTAACTGTTTTTGTAAATTTATTTTAAACTTTTTTCACAGCTGATTATTGGAAAAAAGTGATAACTGCACACTATTTTATTTGCTTTATTTAAAGATAAGAAAAAACGATGAATAGTTATGACCTAAAATAACATATTTAAAATGAATAAAGTATATATTAATTGTGTTACAATATAATATATAAAATACATATATCCCATTTACTCAATTTACCCTTTAGCATTTATAGAAAATTCTTACTGCTAATGATGTCTTTTAATGTATTTTCTACTTAAGTGGTTAACTTACAACAAACCTCATGAATCTTAACTTACTAGAGCCAGAGGAAGACGTTCCATATATTGTAATTATGGGAAGAAAAGTGAAGCAAATGTTCTTTTTAACTTATGCACTTTTAAAAAGAGCCTTAATGAACTGTTACAAACCTGAAGATAACTAGCTATAAAAACTTTCTGGAAGTGAGTGTGTCAGATGGAGAAACCCTGCATGAGGACCAGAGAACTGACTTCTCTTTCTCTTAGGATGCCAGTAATGTCTCATTCTATGTATTAAATACCTCATGTTTAAATGAGCTTTATCATATTCAAGGTGCTTTCTTATATGCAATTGATTTTTGCAAAAATTCTGGGAGGCATGTGTAGCAGGAATTACTCCTTTTCCAACTCCGCTTTTTTTTTTTTTTTTTTTTTTTGATAAGGTGAATCTGAGGTTCAAAGATTTTTCTTACTATTATAGTTATAATACTAATAGGTGGTTTGTTTTTGCATGTTTACCAAATGCTGGACATTGTAGTGTGGTTAGGTAATTTGTCAGCCAGCATGTAGTCGACCAGTGGTGAGAGAGGATGTGTCACAAGCTCCTGGACTATTCTCATGTCTTTCATTAGGCCACTGTTGATTTGGGATTTATAGTCTTTGATTATTTGTTTGATCTCATCATCCAAGAACATTTAGATTCCCATTTGAGAACAAAATGAGTCTTCTTTTTAAATCTTACTGGAGTAGCAGCAGCTCTTTGTGTTAGTTTGGTGAAGAGTGTGAAAGAAAAGAGCTGGAGAAATTGACATCAAAAAAGGGGGTGGGTGCTCCCTCTCTTACGCCAAGTCAGGCTGTTGATAACATAGGGTACCTGACTATCTAAGGACCTCAAACCTTTATCTTCCTTCCCTTCTTCTTGTGTTAACTTCTTTATCAAGGACATAAATAATAGTCTCATACCAGGAATAAATGTTTTTTCCAAGCTTTCAGGAAAAAAAATTGGATATGAAATCTTGGGGTTCCTTGGGGTATTGGGAGACATGACAAACCCATTTTAAGGTAAATAGACAAGAGAAATCTATTAATATCTCATATTTGTATCAGACTTTATTATATACTTGATCATTTCATATGTATAACATTTGGTTCCTATAAGAGTTCTGAGATAGAAATCATTCTTTTATAATATAGTAAAATTGAGATAGGCATGTTATTACTATATCAGTAGGACTACTAATAGCTACTATAAATAAGTAATATAAATATAAATTAATTAGTAGATTTAATGAAATGAAAGGACAAAACAGGAAGGCAAACTGAATGCCATTGCTGGTAATAATTACTGAGGAAGAAAGCTGAGAAGAACTTCCCATGTGTTTCTATAGATCAGCAGCTGGAAATTCACATTGCACCCTGAGATAGGAAAAACATTTTGACTGTGGACCTCCAAATTTCAGACTTCATCACTAATTATACGAATTCTTTGTTAACATATGTGGAAAGTTTCCATCTTTTCCTGTGTCAATTACCTGTTCTCTCAAAGAAATCGGAAGATGCTGTGATTTTATATATTTTAACAAATGAGTTTGGAGTCCAGTGGTGCTTTGTGAAAGATTTTGAAATTGGAATATTGAGTACTCTGTTTCTAAATTTCTGAAGTAAGTAGGCATGACAGATTTAAAAGTAGTTAAAACACTTAGATTATCGTTGGCATCAAAATATTTTCTTGTAAAATTTCTAAATATCAGTTCCCTAAATTTTCTTGCTGAGATTTTTTTTTAAAGAAATGCTTTTGTCATGCATTGTTAAAATATTACCTTTATCTTGATGGGATAAATTGAACATGTACCTATTTTAAAAAGCATGCTTGTGAGCACCGATCATAAGCCCTTTTAAAGTCTGTTGTTTTTGTGAAAGAAGAAGGTATAACTCATCTCTAATTATGCAGCAATTGGAAGTGCTTTGCCCTGAGCACAATTCTGTGCATGCAAAATTTCAATGCTTTATCATCTTATTATTGAGTATTTTACAGAAATCACCACATTTTAAACTTCTAACTTTTATACAGTTAGCCAAATCATGACAGTCTTTAGCATTTTGTGCATTTCAGGCTCTCACATTATTGGCAGTGTTGCTTGCTTAAACAGTAAGGGACTATTACCTCTGAAAAAATAAATAGATGAATCTGAATTATCTATCATTTTTGTTTAAAGATTCTTGTTAAAGTACAACTCCATCAGAGGGTTCTCCTTGTTTGTTTTTGTTCCATGAGATTACATTGTTTAACATTAAAGAAGGTATTTACTGTTCAAAATGTATCTATGTGCATACTTTTTTACTTACTGCTTCTCAGAATTTTTTGATATTATTGAAATAGAACCTACCAAATATCATATGCAGAGATTTTTCTAATCTCATCTTTTATCCAGCTGTGCAACAAACCTCCCAGATTTATGTAAGTTACTGTAGTGCTTATTTCTTCAAAATCTCAGTAATGTATTTTATGTATTCTTGAAAAGTGTTATCTAGTAGAAAGGCATTTTAGTCATTCTGTGGTACTTGGTTTTTTATTTTAGCTACTTTTACTGCCTTAGGTGCATTAAATGTTGTCCCCAAAGCCATACCCTTAAAAAAAATTTGTACTATGGAATAAGAAATGAGGAGATTTCTTATTGTTTTTATTGCATTTTACAAAAATTTGTCATGTTTTGATTTAAGAGTAACATGATAAGTTGAGCACTGTGAAGATTTGTTTTCAGGTTCTGAATGATTAATTTTTCAGTGTGGTGATGGCTTCATATATCATTAGCTACTATTTCAAGGCATAATGCTTGTATACAGAGAACACGGTTTTCTGGTAATAGTTCATGTAAATATAGATCTATATTTAAATTACTTTTGATAAATCTAATTTTTTGATATCTACTTCCTGTCACAAGTGATTACAATAGCAATGGTGTCAGCTTTGCTTTTCTTTGATGCTTTGTGGTGCTTTCAAATTAGTATATCCAAACTACAATTTTGCAGAAAATTTGAGGGAGGTGTGCGTGTGCGTGCTTGGTCAAATGTGGACAACATAAACTAAAAATGCATTTAACTAGCTTCACAGTTAATGAAATATGTCGCAAAAACAGTGCAGCAAACATAGGATTAAAGGTGCCCACTCTCATCTACTCTGGGTGGGGAAATCCCCTCCTCCTCAGTGGTACCCTGCTGACACTGTGATACTTGATGCAGACTCTGGTGGTGCTGAGTCAAAGGATAAATTTAGTTCTCTAATTATTTTTTACATGTTAACTGTAAATGTAAAAAACAATTTTGACATTTTCTCATCATGTCTAGTAAATCATCTTGTCCTTTCACTAGGAATCTTGGAGGTTCCTGGTTAGGTCACTTGGCGTGGGGAAGATCAGCAGCAAATGTGAACTTCTGTGAATTTGGTTTTGAATTTTGGGTTCCCAAGTTTGTATTTTTTTGATTTTTAGGTAAATAACTCTCTATCCACATTTTATTGTGATATAATTTATATATATAGTATAAGCTTAAAGTATAGCATAGTGCTTTGATATATGCATATATTATGAAATGATTACTACAAGTTAAAACTCACTACCTGGCATAGTTACAATTGTTTGCTTATGATGAGAACTTCCAAGATCTAGTCTCTTAGCAATTTTCAAATATGCAATAAACTATTATTAACGGTTGTCACAATGCTGTACAATATATCCCCAGAAGTTAAAGTGGAAGCTTGTACCTTTTGAGGACCCAAACACTCCCTCCCCATCCCCCATTCCCCACCTCTGGCAACTCACCAATCTGCTTTGTGTTTCTATGAATTTGGTGCTTTTTAGATTCCACATGTAGGTGATACCATACGTTCTTGTAATGCACTTACGCATTCCTCAAGGTACAAACCCCTCAAATGACAAACAACTACACATTTGGTAAAAGTATTATCATAAAAGGGATGTGTGATTAGTAGGAAATGCCTTACCCAAATGTCTTCACCCTGGATTCAGTTTTATAGTAGACTAACGCCTTTGGAATAGTAGAGGGAACACGCCCCTCAGTGCTTAGGAATCATGCCTTATATGAAACTAACCTTATTCTACTAACTCTATTCTTTTATTGATTCCATACATGGATGTTTTTCCATATTGTCTGTTGCCTATGTCAGATAATTCAGTGTATAAAAATGGAGTCACCTATAACTAAAACAAAACCATCTATTTCTGCAGGGATCTCCCTATTTAGCACAACATTGACTTTTCTTCCCTAAAATTCTGGTAGCCTCAAGAAAGTAAAGTAGGGCCTTCCTGGTGGCACAAGGGGTTAAAGCACAGCAATGTGAAGCTATCTGCAGCCTCTGCAGCACCAGTTCGATACCTGGCTGGCCAAGGAGCAACTCACATGGCGCAGCAGACCTCTCCTGTCTTGCCCGCTGCACCCCTCAGCAGTGCATTTCAGTCAGTCTGCCTGTTCTGGTTCCTACTCTGTCACTGGTGAATCCTCTCATCCCTCACTCCTCTGGCCTGTACCCCAGTTCTTGTATGCATAAATAAATCTTTAAAAAAAAGGTATCATGACTAATTCTTAACTTTTTTTTTAAAGATTTATTTATGCATAAAAGAGCTGGGGTGTAGGCCAGAGGTGCAGGAGTATGAGAGGATTCACCAGAGACAGAGTGGGGAACAGAACAGACAGATTGACTGAAATACACTGCTGAGGGGAGTAGTGGGTGAGTCAGGAGAGGTCTGCTGCACCATGTGGGTAGCCCCCCTGGCCAAGGACAAACTCGTGCTGCCATGGCTGCCAATAGCTTCATGGTGCTGAGACTTACCCTTGCTCCACCAGGGAGGCCCCTACTTCTTAACCTTAATGTTTTTCATTTTCTGGTTTCCTTGCTTTAATGATTGCTACTCCGCTATGACACTGATTCCCTTCAGAGGCACTGCTATCAAAGCCAGAAGTAAGTAGTAGTTACTTCTGCCAGCCAAGTTTGTCTGAGCCCACTGTCCAGAGAGCTGACATGTGAATGATGGCATTGAGGTGAATATTCACACTGCAAAAGGCACTGCTACTGAGGCTCTTTCCACTGACCCGTCTCATCACTGAGCCTGCAAAAGATAGACGAGGAGAGGGCGCTGCTGTCTCCATGTCAAGTATCTTTGCATTTTGTTTTGCTTGAGGACTGTAGCAGCAGCACAGTGTCTGAAATCAAGTAGATGCTCGCAAAATATTTGTTGAGGAAATTAATCTTAGGGCAAGAAATGGCATAATAGGTTTTAAGGAGCCCAAGCCTTATCAACATTATGATTAATTGGATTTATAAATAAGTGTATATATACTCCCTAATTCTAAAATTAGTCCCTTCCCAAGAATGCTTCCATGAATTTAGAGACCAAAGCCTATGGCACAAGTACCACTTTCCTTTCACATTGGTATTTCCCTAAGAAAATTTTCATGTTTAATCCCACTCTTCAGGTGTTTTTTGTTTAAGATCATCATTAAAACAGTAGGGTGATCAGAATCATTCTTAATCTGGTCCACTGTTCTTGATTTGTTTTTGTCTCTTAGAACAGAATTTTCTTCCCATGAGAATGATTAGTGTTTTATGTACATATACTCCTGAAGTGCTTGTTCCCAAATTTCTTTCGACTTGCCTAGGGATCCTAGATCCAAGACCTGGATATGGGATGGGCTCCAGGATGACACACATGGAGTATAGGCCTCTATGATTACTAATGTAACAGTGAAAGAGGACAAGAGAAAGCTATTCTTGCAATACTGAAAACACAGAGGGGTGGGCTATACAAAGCCCTGTGCTAAATGCTGAATTCCGTGTTAAAGTTTGAAGGTTTGAGAAATCAAGGACTTAAGCTTCTTCATAAATTATTACTAGCAAAGAGGATACACTTATTTGTAATAGTTGGCATAGGCAGTTTTGTAAGTTAAAAAGAGTAAGCAAATGTGCTTTGTGAGAAGCAAAGTGACAAAACATTAGTGACCTAAATGAGAATATATGGGAGAGCCAAGGGCAAAGTTAATATGAAGGAGAAATACAGAGTACTCAGGATTTGTGATGATAATTTTGTTTTCTGACATGAGAACCAGGTAGGGTAGTTTTCTAATTCACATCAATTACTGGCTTCTGTTGGCCTGTTACAAGTATTTGCTGAAGTTGCAGAAATTGAATATGACCAATGTGAACTTATTTCAAATAAAACTATAGTGTAATAAATTCTAGTAGGATTAGGGTGTGGTGAGGAACTTAGTTAAGAAGCATCACAGAAAAACATGATCAATAGAAACTGGGGATATAGACGTGGTGATCAGCTCGCTTGCAAAAAGTACCTGTGAATTACGGCCTAGAAATTTGACAGATAAATTCACTTAAAAGACTTAGTGACCTAAGGTACAGTGAATTTGCAAAATGCCTCAGAATTGTCAAGAATAAGACCAGTGACTTTCAAATATCAGTGTTTGCATGTGATTTGAATGCATATTCAACAACTCTTTGGGAGAAATAGCCAAACTCTTATAGAGATATTGGGAGGGTATTCATTTAGACCCAGGAAAAAAGGACCAAATTATTTTCTTAGCAGACATCAACATGTTTGGGAATATGCTGAAGGATTGGAGCTACACTCCCATTGCAAGAGCTGTGTGTTGGCACAATACCCCTAATCATGTCTTAGATATAGAAGGGAGCTCCTTCAACTAGTCAATACTATGTTGTGTGTTCATTCTATGACTATTGCATTTTAACAAGCTGTAAGTGAAATGAAATGTGGGCACGTAATAGGACATATGGCAATATCCAGGACCTGAGCTAGAAGAACCATAGACAGGACCAGAATCTAAGAACTATGGCTCATAAGAGGATATAATATCTGAGAAGCATTGAGCTTTTTTTGCTCTTTTCTCCTATTAGCTAATCTAGTTCCTTTTAGGTAAATATAGACCATTTCCCTGCCTAGATATTTTCTTAGTATTTGAAAACAATTTAATTTTTTATGATTGAGGACCATTTTTAGGTCCTAAGGATTTTCTCTATTGAATATATATATATATACATATATATACACACATGCACACATGTATAATATATATGACATCATTCCTATTAATCAGACTGTCATTTCCGTTTTCTGAAGTTCTAGATTGGAGTCATTGCTTTTAACTTCTCTGTTAAGTTAATCCTCTCACTCTGGAACCCTGGTGTAGGATATGGAACTTCTCAGGGTGGTTCTGGCTGTGTCAGTGTAAGTTGTTTGCAATTGGACACCGCTTCAACTTGTTTATCATGTGCATTTTTTGATTTGTCTTGTGCCAGGACCCACTGGTCCTCTATAAAAGAGGTCTGAGGCAGCAATTCTTTCTTTCCATCCCTTGATTCTCTGAAAAGTTAATTATTCTCTCTTTGGCTCGTCTTTGTGTTCAGTGTTATAAAATCAAACTATTTTGAAATAGGGAGCCATGTTATTGTTTTATATTTTAAATAACTAATTTTGATAAGTCATCAAGAGAAAATGGATATTTTACTTTTAAAAATGCATTATCATTTCTATAATATCAGAAAAGAATGACTTATTCTAATGAATGCAGTCTGTCCTCTGTCTATAAAATTTTTCAGCATATTGATCATAAGATCCTATACAAGGTATAAATTGGAAGTTTCTGTACCTTAGGTCCCCTAAACTAAGGGGAAACAAATCTGAAATAAATTTCTTCTGAAAATCCATGAACCCTGAACACTCTTTCCTTTTCAATTTAAGTTGATTTTGAAATGAATATTCCTTGTTCATGTTTTCTACAGTACACAGTAACTATTTTAAAAAATCATTAGTGCTTAAAACTTTTCTTTGAGTAAGAGGAAGTTTTATTACCTAAATTAATAAACTGGTTTTCTTGGTGAAATTGAAATTCATGACATTTGAATTAAAAATTAAAGCCTGAAATCCAGATATATATATTCTTACAGGAAAAAAGTGTGTAAGATGAAAATTATTTTTAATTTTCCTATAATGTTACTTTTATGGCAATTATCATGAAATCCTGAGGGAGCTAGTCCAGAGTCTTTATGTAGCCATAATGATGAAGTTGTAAAAACAGCTAAATGTTTTCACAGGAATCCTCTTTGGAATATTTTGCATATAATAATTTTAAGCTCAGTAAGTCTTCCTGATGGCAACAGCAAATTTTTATGTTAATCCAATGTGTGATTTATTTCAGTTTCATTAATCTTGCCACATGTAATTCAAGAATAAAGCCAGAAGTTTCAGCATTATTTTGTTTAAAGTTAAAAGTAAATTAAGTTTTATGGACAAAAAAAACCTTCATTGTCTACTCAGGGGTATTTTTCATGGTGATTATTTAATGACTACAGTTCTTTATATGATTTTTATAAAGAACAAAATGGAAATTCACATTATGAAAAGAACACAAGATAAACAGAGAAACAGCAATAGAACTTTGAGCAGGAAAGATAAAAGAAAAGTTTCCTAATTTAGGTAAAATGAGATAACTGAGTAATAGATGTTCGCATAGATGTATTTATTTATACCATAGATGGCAAACGTTAGCCCATCTCCTGATCACATCATATATTAACTCATGATAGAAATAACAAACACTATATTTTATTTACAAAGAAAAAAATAGTTTTACAAAGTCACAATTCACAATATTCTCTAGACTGGGAATTGGAGAATTTTAGGATTTTAAGAGACCTTTGTCATTTCACAGTTGAGGAAACCAGGGGCTAGAAGATTGATGTGACTCTTGACTTTATTGACATAGAACAAGGAGAATTTATTTCTAATTCTCATTATAAACATCCCTGTTTCAGATACAGATACCAGATGGATCTACTGTCCCTCTATTGTTGCATGTATGACAGCTACTGTGAACACAAATCAATATTTGATGTCTCCTCTAACCACTTGACATACATGATTTAAAATTTTAACCTGTGAGCTGGTGTTCACTTTATTTCTCATTTTACTTATGCAGAAATTAAAGCTCAAAATGGCACATTACCTTGTTAAAATTCACATACACAGTAAATAACTGAGATAAAATCTGGTCTGCTAAAAATTTCAGGAGTTTGGAGGGAGAGGAGATATAAATTCTTCCATAAATGTATAAATATTGCCAGGGTGAGAATTTACATAGTGGAATCTTTGGAGAAACTGGGATTTCTGGTAGTGACTGAAATAAACATGAATGCATTGGTTTTTTAAAAACCAATTAGCCAAAATTCAGACCATGGTATTTATCGTACATAATAAAAGAAAAGGAGAAAGGAAAGGGTGTGTGTGTGTGTGTGTGTGTGTGTGGCATAAGAAATGTCTGTTTGCCAAAGAAAATTTTAAAATGTTACATACTACAACAATAGAAATTATTCACATTCCCAGCATCTAATTTCTCTTTTTCATTGGTTTTTATCTTTTTGATGAGATTTATCATTTGTTTTCCAGTGCCTACCCTTTCTACTACATCATTTAACATCTCTGCGTCTAGTTGCTGCTTTAACACTTGACAATGGGCTGCTTTTATTTTAGCTTTTTTGTTGTCTCATACTTTTCAATTGAATGCAGACATTGTGTGGAAGAGGTGTAGAATCTTGGGGTAATAACATTTATGCCTAGAAATGGGCCCATCTCTTCTGTCAAATCATTAGTGTGAGTAGTTGGGTGAATCCAGCCATTAGTTGAATTGGGTTTGGGTTTTGTCATAATGCATTCAGTGTAGCAACCTTCAAATACTTTGAGCAGTAGACTGTTGATACCTTTAGCTTGTAGCACCAAAAAGTTTTCTCAATGTTCATACTCCAATTCGCATATCTAGGCACAGTGGCTATTTCTTTGTGCACTGTGTCTCCTGGCAGCAGACAACTTTTCTACAATCTCTTCCTACCCCACTCCATTTTCAACCCCTGTCCACTAGGGAAATAGGATTTCCTCACACTCTTCTATGGCTTAAGACTTTTTTTTCATAGAATGAATTGTTCATTCATTAACTTGTATGACTCTGTACTACCAAGGGAACTTTATTTAGATCTCTTGCACTGATTATAATCTTTTTTTTTTTTTTTTTTTTTTTTTTTGGTGAGCACCTGGTAGAGGCTGATAAAAACAAGGGATTGTTGTTGAATAGCCCTCAATCTCTATATCCCCACCTCTGGTCTGCACCTCTGGATACTTCCTATAGTAGTCTGACACTTGCTATAGCAATCATGGCCTAGTGGTTTTTCATTTCAATAGCTGGCTTAACAACTATGTTAATCATTTTTGCCCCTACCTCCAATATTTGGTCTTGTGACTCCTCCATCCTAAATTTTCTACTCTTAGCCTCCCTCAAGGTAAAAGATAGTATTTCAAATTGCTGTGAATATTATAATATACTTGTTCATTCAGTAAATCTTTCTTGAGCACCTGTAATGCAGCAGATATCACTAAACATGTTTAAGTCACAGGGATGACAATTTGAGTAGAATACAGGATGACACAGAGAACCCCATATTCCTTGTCCTTAAAAAGCTTGTGTTCTACTGAGAAGAGACATATTGTAAACATGTAAAAAAAAAGTAAGTGCAGGTAATAATAAGTGACTTGAAGAAAAATAAAGCAGAGTAAGAGTAGAGAGTAATGGAGTTAGGTGGAAGCTATTTTACATTGTGTGGTCAGCATAGATAAATGGGTGTGTGTTTTTTTTTTTTTTTTACTAGAAACTAAATGATAGAAAAAATAATGCAGCCAGAAAGAAGAAAGAACATTCTAGGGCACAGGAAGCAATAAGTGTGAGGCCCTGAGGTAGAATGAGTTTATCCTATTTGAATAATAGGAAACCAGAACCACAGGAAGCCATTTGGCTGCAGCATAGTGGATGGGAAGAGGAATGAAATAGGATTGTTTAGAAATAGAAGCAAAATTCAAGACTAGTCAGGCCAGGGTGAAAAAAAATTATATGTTACATAGCAGGAGGAGGGGTACCCTAGGACCTTCAAACCTGCCTGCTCTACATGGGTTCTGCCATTTGCAGCATCAAGACAAATCATATTCTAGTGAGTAAAACCTTTAGTGGAAAATAACTTTAAAAAAATATAGCGTGCAACAATGGGAAGTGAAAGAATATAGTTTCCAAATCAAGCACCCAAAGTTATCCATGCCCTTCTGGGTAAATACCCAGTCAAACAAGGTTGGCCTACAGCAGGACTGCTGAGGCCCAAAAGCTTTCCTCAATCTAAGGCACCTTCCTGTGGGGACCCATAGAAAAGGGGCAGTAGAGGCCATGCAAGTCTGAAAGGAAAAGAACAAAATCAAGATAAAGGCTGCCATTGTCAACCATCCCATGGGTCTCTAACCTATGTTTGTTTCAAGTTCTCCTTACATGTGCCCCAAATCCTTGGTACAACTCCAAGGCCGAGAAGCAGGCACATCTTCTTCACCTACTCCTATCTCTCTGCTCCATGTGTCTTCTCCTGGTCTTTTGCTTGCTCTACTTCCTTCCTTTGACCTGTCTCCTCTAGCTTTTCCTCCTTGCTCAGCTCTACCCTCCCTTGGTGGGGCAGAGAAACTGGAATCTCCCCTTTTCCTGGGGATTACCCTGCTACATATATATGCATGACTCTGTCCCCGAGACTGAAAAGCAGTGAGTTTTCAAGAAATGTTAGTTCTTTTATCATTATCAGTTAATTATCTGCACAAATAAGTCCACTGATACAACCCTAAATGAAGGACAAAAAGGGGTGGTGATACACTGCTCTGAAATTATGATCTTGGATGTGTAAGTCTAAACTGAGAGAATGAAGTAAATTTTAGGTATCAAAGAATTTTGTTCTCCAAATTTGTCTTAATATGTACTCATCTCTGCTGGTTACAACTAGAGTTCTAGGCAAAACAGAAGAGTAGTCTGAGTTTTTGTTTTAATGTATGAACTCTCTTAATTACTAATGTTCTTCCAATGTTCTCTGCCCTACCCTGGGATATCTAATGGCTTTCATGTCACCTCATTATGTTCTCATTCCTGAAGCCAATCTATTAATCAGAAATTGAAATAAAAATTATTAAATTGAAATAAAACTAAGATTCATGGCTTCTAAAGAGCTAACCTCTAGTGTACCTATACTATATAAATACATTCCTATAGAATATCTTCATTCTGGACAAGAATTGCTGACCAAAATAAAGGTATGACTGAGAAGTGTGGGAAAACATATTTTTGAGCTAAGTCATCTTACATGTTTAGATTTATCATACTTGGTCCATATTGTAACCCTGGGAGGAACACATTCAATACTTTAGTAACATCCAGGCAGCCTATCTACTCTTCATTCTCTTCAAAAGGTCTTTGCATTAAAAAAATACTTTTTATTATTTTTTATTTTTAAAGATTTATTTATTTATTTATACAAGCACTGGGTATAGTCAGAAGTGTGGGAGGGTGAGAGAATTCACCAGAACGGGGAACAGAACAGGCAGACCAACCAAATACACTGCTGAGGGGAGCAGCAGGTGGCAGAAGAGATCTGTGTGCCATGCGGGCCCTTGCTGGTGACCAGGGATCGAACTGGCACTGCAAAGGCTGCGGGCAGCTTCACAACCCCGTGCTCAACCACTGTGCCACCAGGGGAGGCCCTAAAAAAATACTTTTTTTACCAGATAGAAAATGACCAGAAGGCAACAGAGAGGTTTTCCTATTTTAAAAGACTTTGCTTTAAGAATATAAACTTAGAGGGAAGGGTGAAAGGCAACATAGAGAAATGACTTCCTGTGGTCCACCAAATCTCCTCCTCTGTAGTCCTGCTACAACATCTTAATAGTTCATCGTTGGTGGGAAAAAGTCCTCTGGTTAGAGTGAAATGAGTTTTTGAAGAGGTAGTCCATTGAAATTTTGGATTCTTGGTTTAAAAGTTCTTCATAGAGGTCTGTACACACACACCCACCCCAGACACACCCCCACCCCTACCCTCCTTATAATTCTCTCACCCCAAAGCCTTAATAAGCATAGCATGTGTTCTAATAAACACAAAGTTTTTGAAATGCTGTCTATTTTCCTTCAATTGTTATCATCTGCTTTTGGGTAATGTTTCTTAACCCTCATGATTTCTTCTCTACTAACTCACATATTTATATTCTTAGACCATTTCTATTGCCAACTTGTCAATGTGATTTTTTTTGTAACTGAACAAAATCATGGTATTTTGATATTTTAATTTCTATCTCATAAATATGAATGGCATTAGTCAGAACCTCTGTATGCACCTTTTATCATTGCTTATACTGGGTGATATTTTTCCTCCTCTAGTCTGAGTGTCAAGACTTAGTGCTTTGATGCTTCTTCTCCTCAGAGTGTTCTCTTGAAGTTACGCTCCCTTCCCATCTCAGAAACTCAGAACTTTGTTCTGGTTTGAATCACAGTTTTCAAAGCAACATGCTTGGTGTGGTGGCCCTGCTCTGAACTACTTCTTAAATTTCTGTGGTTCATAAAACCATAATTACCACTATTGATTTTATGAGTGTTGAAACCCCCGCTGCAATTTTTTTTGTATAATCGTTTGCTCTCTTTAAATCTTAATGCTGCATCCTTAACTATGTGTTCTCTCTCTCTCTCTCTCTCTCTCTCTCTCATTTTTATGTGAAAAATGTTCCCTTTATAGAGAAAAAAAAATTACTAATCTTTCAAAACTGGCAAATATGGTCTGGAGAAATACCTGTAACTGTCATCTTATTCTTTAACGCAGAACCATTGAACTCTTCACTGATTTTTCATGGTTTGTCTTTCTTCAGTTACCCATACACAGAGCACTTTCTGGGCAAGTGGGTTCTGTTTTCCCATAGGGTCCTAAGGCACCTTGCTGGTAGAAACCATGTTGTAACTCATATACAAGAATAAAAGGAATGTGAAGAGCATATTATCATTTTCTATGAGCTCATACATTCCTTAGCAATAGACTTCCCTTTATATCTAGTTCCATTTCTGTTATATAGTACAGCAAATAAGCTTTTTGACTCCTCCATCAATTTTGTTTCTTCAATTTAATAGTATTTTTCACCCATGTTTTTTTCTTTTTTTGTGGTTTGAGTTTTGTCCTTTTCATCTCTTAACCCATCTCTCTGACAAAATCTTTATATCTTTTGATTATTTGTAGGGAATCACCCACTCTACAAGCCATGATCAGATTGGCTGGACTTAGATACCTCCATTTGTTATACGTATTAGTTCTCTTTTCCATTTGGATATTTTGACAAAAGATCTTGAAGTTCTCTGAATTTCCTTCGGCATGAGGGAGCTACTGGAGCAATCTGTTCAATCTCAGTTTGGTAGTATCACCATATTTAGCCTAGGCACGTGTAGGGATGCTAGTCTTGTAGCCTCACCAACAGCCTTTCAGACAAAGGTGATTTTGCAAGATCTTGAGTAGGAAACCATGTATGAGATTGATTGCCTTTAGACATTTACTCACATTTCTCCCTTTTCTCATGATCTGGGATTTTTTTATGAAGTTAAATAAGAAGTTATTTCTACCCCTTTACAGCACCTGCCACCCTCCTCTTTGACTTTGTGAAATGTTGGTCAGTATAGCATTTATGTTGTTTCAGTAAATTTTTCCTATAATCGCTATAAAATGTCCATTAGGAATGGCCCAACTTCTTTAATTTTTCACTTCTCTTTACTCCATACATGCAATCTCTTAAATCATAGACACTTGTAATATCTATTTTGCTTCATAAAGCCTTTGGTTTTTTTTTTTTTTTTTCAAATGATCTTTTTTTTTTTTTATAGAGGCATGTTTTTTTTTATTTATTTATTATATTTGTTTGTTTTGTTTATACATGCACTGGGTACAGTCAGAAGCGCGGGAGGGTGAGAGAATTCACCAGAGCCAGAGCGGGGAGCAGAGCAGGCAGAGGGGCTGAGGTACACTGCTGAGGGGAGCAGCGGGTGGCAGGAGAGGTCTGCGCACCATGTGGGATCTTCCTTCGGTGGCCGGGGAGCAGCCGGGGATCGAACCAGCGCCGCAGAGGCCGCGGGCAGCTTCGCAACCCAGCGCTCAACCGCTGCGCCACCGGGGAGGCCCCTAAAGCCTTTGGTTTTTTTGTTTAGTTGTTCTTGGTTGATTATTTCTCATGGTTTATATTTTCCTCTAGTCATACATTTGCTCATTATGTTTACTATATGTCTCTAGTTTCTCATATTTTGGAAAATGAAATTGCTACTGCATGCTCAGAAAAGCAGTGTTTTTCTCAAAATCTGCATTTACCTGTCTATGCTTATTCTCAGTATTATGGGGTCACTTTGATTTTGAGTGTCTCTTCAAATTGATATAAACATTGGCACTATTTGAATCACCATGTAGTTATTTCTATTCTTCTTTAACTCTCACACCCTAACTCTAATATTTTTTATACTACATAGGAAGAAACATGTTCTATTCTTGAGGCATCTTCCTTTGGGGGGGAATTGACTCATAATCAACTTCTAACTCTAGATGCCCTTTATTTGTTGAAAATCCAGTGTGTGAAAATATGAAATGGTGCTATGGCCTGATTTTGTATAGGAATAGTGTGAAGTACCCAAAATGCTGGTGTCGTTGGCAATTGATTGGTAGCATTGCCTATGTATTAGGATAGTGTATTTTTGGAAGAAAACAGAAAAAAATCACTCTGCCTGTTTCCCACTTGTGATGGTTTTAGTCCTTGAAAGTTTTCAATGAACCATTATTTCCTTTCTGCTGGTGATAACTCATCCCTGATTCTTTTTTTTTTTTTTAAGATTTTATTTATACAATAGCTAGTGTCAAGTCAGAGGCACGGGAGGGTGAGAGGATTCACTAGAGACAGAGCAGGGAGCAGAACAGGCAGATGGACCCACTGCTGAGGGGAGCAGTGGGTAAGACAGGAAAGGTCTGCTGTGCCATGTGGGTATCTCCTTGATTGGCCAGGAATCAAATCAGCACTGTAGAGGTTGTGGACAGCTTCCCAGTGCTGTGCTCAACCCGCTGCACCACCGGGAAGGCCCTCATCCCTGATTCTTGATTCCTTCTTTTGTCTTTTTGGAAGTTGTCCTATCAATCTTCAGCACAATTACAGACGTCTATTCTCAAATTATCAGAATTTCCCTCTCCAAATGTTCTCTATGCAACTCCTTTCACCCCTAATTGATTTTAAAGACCACTTTCTAGTATATAATTTACATATATGAAAATTTCTAACTTTAATTGGATAATTTGAGTTTGATAAATACATAGTTAAGTAGCCACTCTAACAATCATGACAGAGAAAACCATTTTCATTACTTCCACAAAGTCCTCTTATACTGTTAACTGATTGTTCAGTTGTTCCTAAAGTATTACTTTCCTTTTATTCCACTAAAACCTATCTTCTCTTCCTTTACCAAATGATTTTTATCTTCTTATTGAAATCTTCCTTCTCCCCTTTGCATTACCATATTCATCACCACTTTTAACTTCCCCCATATCTTTCTGAAATCTCCCGTTGACATTATCCTTTCCTACAGAAAACTGTCCTGAGTATTGGGAGCAAATTTTACCTACTCTGTTGACTTTCTCCCCTCCTCTATTTTGACCCCTGCACACATGTGCCTTCCTGCTTGTCTTATTTCATGGTCTCAGGCAACTTTAGCAGATTAATGATTCAATGCAAACTATACAAAATTTCCACTCACTTTATTCCCACAATAAGGGCAGTGGTGAACTTGTTTGAAAAAGAGGTGTGGTGTTTTTGTTTACTACATAATTTATTTCTAGAGCTGCAAACACAAATATGACCTTTCTAATCCTTATCTGCCCTTTAGTGAAAAACATCCAGCATTGATTAATTTTCCTTCCCTTCGCTTTTGTATTCCTGGATCCAAAACCTGACTTTTACTTAGATTTTCTTACATAATAATGGTTTCATTGCTGTTGCAAGTTTTTCCAAAGAGAATTAAAAAAATAATGACCTTTTTCTTCCTATTGCTATAGCTCCTCAAATTCTATGTGTTTTACCACCCACTCAGTTCTGTGTCAAATGTTATAATTCCTGAATATTTCTTAGTGTTGTAGAAAGACCTCAGAGATTGGAGGCAAGCAGAATATAATTCAAATAACTTAAATGCAGGGTTGTGATCATGAGACCTTGATATCTGTCTTCCTCAAGCTTCTATTTCCTTTTTAAAATGGAAGCAATAACTTTCAGGATAATGAAATAATAAAAACTAGAGCTAGCATATGTAAAGGATGATTGTAAACACAAACACATATTTGAGATATTGTATATTAAACATAATAGCATTTGCTCCATAGACAATATCCACCAAAAGGTAAATATTATGTATTATTTCAGCAAATGAGTGCTTTGGAAGCATTCCAATTAAAAATAATAATGAGCCCATAATCTCTTGTACCTAGTATCATGACTAATTTTTCTCTTCAGAAATTTTATAGATCATATTTGTGTCTTGTGTTAAATTTTCACAGGAAATTCCAGGATTCTAGGAAACAAGCTAGCTAGGCAAACTAGTTCTTAGCTTCAGATTTTATTTTCCTTGTCTCCCTTGCTATTTATTTTTTTTCTCTTTCCTTTTAAGGTTTCCTGTTTTCAGTTCTAGGGGTCCCTGATCCTTTGCCTTTCACTATTGGGAGTCTGTGAGGATGGGGGTAAGAAACAGGTTATATGAAGTCTTAGCACATCCAGTCCTCACCAGTTTATGCTTTTTCCTGCTGGCACTCTATTTCTGTATCTCAAGAAAGGAAAGTTACAAGATTATCTGCCTATACTGTCGCCCCCAAATATTCTTCCTATCGTTGGTCATTTTGACTTTTCCTCAAGTAAAATTTCTTGTCTTGGAAAATGCAAGTGTTGCTGTCCTACAGATTACAAAAAAATGAAGACTGTACACAAGTTATATGCAACTGGCAAATATAACTGGCCAGCATATATGGGTCTCAAGTAACCCTGTTAAAGGACTTTTTCTGCCTTGCCAATAGGTCTCTCTAATTTAGTGTTTCTTAAGCTTATGTAGACATCACCTGTGTGTTTAAACAATATCATCTGAGATACACCTTGAATGATAAAGAATCACTGAGGGCAGGGGCCAGGGTTCTCTATTTTCCCATTGAGACATTTTAATTTCACATTGGAATTACATCCTTAGGAAAAAAATCTCAGGATTTTCCCTCCTGTGTGATTTTATTCTTCCTTTTTTATGGTTTATGAAGCCAGCTGAGGTTGTGAGTACATAGAAACCAACTGAGGGCACTGGAACAGATTATGCTGCCATCTTTCTAGATCTTGGAGGTGCACATCAAATCTGGGGCTGATCACTCCACACTTGTTTAACCTGCTTGCGAGGGTCACAACAACTTTACTCACTCTGTGATTGCCAGTGTTTTCAAATTCACCAATGTAACGATGCTTCACCAATATAGTTAGAAACTGGGTGATGACTTTAAAGCATGACCTTTAAGAATGGAACATTTACCTCTTTTCAGCATAGGTGATATCCTTGAGCGTACCAGCAAGTACATTCATGAGCACCATTATGGTGGCATAAAATGATGGTGTAAAGATAGGGCTTCTGTATTTTTAAAAAGGTCCCCATTGATGCTCATGTACATTGCTAAAGTGAGAAATTTACTAAAATGAGCTATCTATTCTCTTATCTCACTTTTATTTTGATACTCAATTTCAATGGTTCTAGAACCAAAGAAGCAATTTCCCAAGTGAGTTTTTTTTTTTTTTTCCTTTAACAAACCTGGAAAAAGTGCAGTTGCTTTGGAGTGTGGAAGTGTACCTAACCAGGATCTTTCAGAACCTCTAAGTTGTCTACAATGCTGTTAGAAATCTCTGCCCTGGCATGGTGTGTAGCAGCACCGGGTGCTAGTGAATAATGTTAGTGAATACAGATGTGGGCATCTGGATATTTATCCCTGTAGTTCGTGAGTCATCTGTGCAGGATGTAGAAAGTTGCAATTCCTAGTCAATTGCTTCTGGTCTTCTAGTGCTATACAGACATTTCCATTTTCTATATATGCTACGGTGTGGAAAATGTGGAGAAGCGTGGTCTAAGAAATTGTTTTTAAGTCAGTTTTTCCCCCATAGCAATGTCTTTAGATTTCAATGTGTACACACTACAACCATCCATCGTCATATGAATAATTTTCAGCATTAAATTTTTCTTGAAACTCTATCCATTCACTGTTTTTGCTTTCTTTCTGGTTTTTATTGGTGATACTTTCAGAAAAAGTAATTAAAAATTAATACACTACTGGTTATAATAGGTGATACTAAACAAGGAATTATTTTTCTTCACTGTTACTCAGGATTTCTCAGTGAGTACTGGCCTTGTTTATATATAGTTTTTATAATAGAAACCTTTTCCACCCAGAATGGAATAGATTTTTGCATCCAGCCTGCCACCTGCTTGCAGGAGTTTCCCAGCAGGCATGCATACACTCTGGGTCATTGATTCTCATCTCATTTCATGCATATAATGAATTGCTGCTGTTGGGTGTAGTTTTGGGGTATTGCTGAATTTCAGCTGTCATCTCCAGGGCAACTTACCTAGAATTAGATCCTGCCATTTCAAATGCTATTTGTCTTCATTAATCTTCACTCTTGCCTATTTCTCAGTTAACGTGACCTGAATAGTTTAATGATGCCTGTGTGTTGGTAGTTCGCCTAACATTGAAAAACAGGCATAAGCTCCACACACTGTAAATCTGAGTAATGTTAAAACTAATCATTTTGAGGTTTTAGTGGTGGTGTTAAGTTAGCTCTTCTGTTATTTTTTGTTGTTGTTGTTAATTTTGTAACCAAGACACCTACCAGTCTCATAATTCATTTTTATAGCCAGAATCGTGGAGGAAAAAACCACTGGGAATGTTTCCTGCATCTAAACCAGTCTGAAAGTTTTGTTTATGACAAGATTTTATGAGTCCCAGCTATCTTTGGGGTAGTTGTTTTACTATATTGAAAGTTCTTTGAGGTCAGGGAGCATGTCTTTATCTTCTTCATACTTCAATTCTAACACAGAGCATTATATGTAGTAGGTCCTTGGATAAATAAGGTTTAATGAACTGGAGAACGTAGAAGTACATGAAAGGTTAATTGTCTTTAAGGAGTATAAAAATCTCTTTGCAGAGGAGCTAATCCACTGAACTAGAAGCTTTACTTACACTCTCTGTTTTAATGTTCTTACCATTGCTATGAATAGGCATTTGAAATCTTCATTTATAGATAGATAACAAAGCTCTGAGAGGTGAAAAAACTTATGTAAATCACATATTATATCATTGAAAGAACTATTTATAGACTGTAAAACGTGTTTAGAAAGGCAGGATCAGTGGTTGATTCTTTTTCTTTAACTTTCCAACTATCAGATGAACATGTTGGCATCATGGCAATATCGCAGGAAGACTGAGTGTTTTAAGTGCAGAGTGGGCCCTTGTTGGCAGGTGTGTTAGGGTGACATGCATCTGAGGAGGTGTGATCCTGTGCCTCAGAATCACATACAGTTGTTGTAAACCAATGTTACCTTGATAAAAAAAAATGAAATTTTAATAAAATTCACTATTCCAAATTAAAAAAAAAATCTTAATTGCTTCATTCAATTGTATACTTTTTTATTTTGGTGCCTGATTTATCACTTTTAGCTACCATTTTTCTTCAAAATGGTTTTGATAAACTTCTGACACTGCCTATTAAATATCCTTTGATAATGTTCTTTTTTACACAGAAGTGTGCACCAGGTTCATATTGTATATGAATCTGATCAAGATCTGGACTTTACTATTTCTTCAAGGAGCACAAATCCAGTGAGTAGGTTTTCAGAGACCATAATCTAGGCAAATGTAATGTTCATTGCTACCGGTTTCATTACTTTTAGGCTATTTCCATGTCTGAAAACTAGAAAGTATGTTTTTTTGTTTAAAGATTTATTTATTTATACAAGCACTGGGTACAGGCAGAAGCGTGGGAGGGTGAGAGAATTCACAAGAGCCAGAGCGAGGAACAAAACAGGCAGACTGATGAAATACACTGCTGAGGGGAGCAGCGGCGAGTAGGAGAGGTCTCTTGCTCCATGTGGGACCCTCGCTGGTGGCCAGGAACGAACTGGTGCTGCAGAGGTGCTCAACCACTGCGTCACCAGAGGAGGCCCAGAAAGTATGTTATTTTTTTAAAGGTTTATTTATTTATGCATACAAGAACTGGGCTGTTGGTAGAAGTGTAGGGATTGAGAGGATTCACTAGAGACAGAGCGGGGAGCAGAACAGGCAGATCAGTGAAATATACCAGTGAGGGGAGCAGAGGGCGAGTCAGGAGAGGTCTGCTGTGCCATGTGGGTTAGCTCTTTGCCTGGGGATCGAACTCATGTTACCATAGCTGGTGATCACTTTATAATGCTGAGGCTTAACCCCTGTACCACCAGGGAGGTCCCCAAAAGTATGTTTTTCAGGAGAGAAAGAAACTGATTTAGCACTTAAGTTTATAATTCAGTATTAAAATTTCAGCATTTTTACCAAATCAAGCTGGTTCGATCCCCGGCTGCTCCCCGGCCACCGGAGGAGGGTCCCACATGGCGCGCAGACCTCTCCTGCCGCCCTCTGCTCCCCTCAGCAGTGTACTTCGGTCCTTCTGCCTGCTCTGCTCCCTGCTCTGGCTCTGGTGAATTCTCTCACCCTCCCGCGCTTCTGACTGTACCCAGTGCATGTACAAACAAACAAATAAATAAATAAATAAAAATACATGCCTCTTAAAAAAAAAAAATGTTGTCTTTGTGTTTTTAAACTGATCATCTTAGTTCCTAGTAACATTACCATAATCATTTTCCTTATTCTACAATGTACATATAATAATTACAAAATGACAATGTCAGTATTATTACTAAAATAAGGCATACTGTACCTATACCTTTTTTTCACTGAAATATATCCTGAAGGTCACTCCATCTGCCTCATTACTTTTTCATAACTTATTTTGAAATATTTTTCAACCTTACATTAAAGTTGCAATGATGGTAATAAAAAACTGTCATACTTTCAAATTTTCATACAGATGCCTAATAATTGCTATGTTACCACACATGCTTCCTCACCCATATACCCTTTCTCTTGCTTTGCACACAGACACTTATTCTGTGCTCACTATCAGTATTATTTTTTTAAACCACTGGAGAGTATATTGCAGGTGTGGTACCCCAAAGTAGGCCACTCTGTTACCTCTTTCTCATAAGTAAGTACAATCACCCAAATAAGAAACCAGTATTCTACTGACTGACCCATTTAAATCAGCTGATTGTCCCAACAATTTATGTGTTTCCTGTTTATCCTGGATTCTCTACAGTACAGTGTATAAAGTATAGTTGCCATGTTTCTTAAATCTCCTTTGTACAGTTCCTTCAGCTTTACTCAATCTTTTATGACTTGAGAGTTGTATAAAATACTGGCCTCTCAATCTGTTAAATGTTGCTCGGTCAAGGTTCCTTTATTTTTTTCTGTGTGACCATTCTCAAGTGATACATTCTCAGCAGGAATATAATAATCATGCCGTGCTCATAAGTACATCAGATGAAAAGAACACCAGTCTCAATGCAGGTGGCCTTAACCTTGATCCCCTGATCAAAATGGTGTCTGGCTGGCATTTTCACAGTGATCTCACAATTTCCTCTCTGTAAAAGGCATAATTTGGAGGGGAACTACTCTGGGACTGCATCAGTTTCTGATTCCTTATCAAACATGCTCCCACCTATCACAGAATTTATTGATAATTTGTACTGGATTAACCACTATATAGGTTCTAAATAGTGATCTATTTCTGTATTTTCTTTACTATTTTAGTTGGCATTGTGCTGTCAGGAAGAGATTCCTCTTATCCCATTACTTATTCGTTAGTATGGACTTACAGATTCCCATTTTATATGCTATAATTCCTTACATTATTTATTTCAGTGCCTATTGTCACAAACTTGACCAGTGGCTATACATTCAACATGACTCCTTTTTTTTAAAGAAAAACTATTACAATAATGTATTTTAACTATACATTGAGAGTATTTTCACAAATGTATGTGTCTGTGTAACCATCATCATACTGACATTATAGAATCAGTTCTATCACCCCAAAATACACCTCTAGGCTAGTGTCAGGCAACAATTAGAAACCTAAAGATGTTTTACAAATAACTTGCTTTTATTGGAACATTAGCTCAATTTACTTCATTTACTTTTTTTTTTTTTAAAGATTTATTTATGCATGCAAGAACTGGGGTACAGGCCAGAGGTGTGGAGGGGTGGTGAGAGGATTCACCAGAGACAGAGTAGGCGCAAAACAGGCAGACTGACGGAAATACACTGCTGAGGGGAGCAGCGGGTGAGATAGGAGAGGTGTGCTGCGCCATGTGGGTGTCTCCCTGGCCAGGGACCAAACCCCTGCTGCAGTGGCCTAATTCCATTTACATTTGACATAATGAAGGTCATGCAAACATTCTTTTGTTAATGTTTGCTTTTTTAAAATGTTTTTCTCTTTTCTCCTATTAGCGACTTATTTAATTTTTTCTATATTTAAGTGATTCCCATGTGTCATTGCTTCATTAAAGTCTAACATAGATAAAAATTTTTAATTGTTAATTGTTTGTGGATTATGCACATCTCTCAAGTTATATACAAAAGTTGCTCATTTTAATTTTCATTAAATGTAATCCACAGCAGATATCATCATCATCATCATCATCATCATTCCCTAGTCAATATTTAGCCTTTTCATTGTTTTTCCATACTGCATTCTGATGCTCCATTTGTTATAATTTTCTTTATACTCAGTGTAGCCCATTTGAATTTGAGTTTACTGATGAGATATTCTACCAGTGTCATCAATTTTCGCTTTATTCTCGAATGATATTGTTACTGAATATAGAAATCTAGTTTGGCAAGTTAACTTTGTTCAACTAAAAAAGATCCAATGTATTATCTTTCACTTCTCATTGTTTCCTGTAAGACATGAAATAAAGTCATTCCAACTTTTTTATGACCCCTTTATCTTTGTTTAAGAAATCTCTGTCCTTGATTTTCTACTGTTTATGATGTAGATTTTTTCCCATTATCCTGACTTATCATTGTACCTCTTGAATCTGAGATTTGATGGCGTTCATTAATTTTGGAAAATTCTTAGCTCCTTAGTCTCCAAATACTGCTTTATTCATTGTCTCACCTCTTCTGTGTTTCCAGTTTAAATTTCTGGAATTTAAAAAAAATCATTTTTATTAGTATCTTACATTTTTTTTCCGTTTTGTCTCTCTGAACTTTAAATATTTTACATGAAAATAAATGAAAACCATCTAGTTCTCTTAAGTCTATCTTTTATTACTGAAATTGTTTCCTTTTTAAAGTTTACCTTTCTATGAAAATTTCTCATAATTCCTACATAATAATTCCTACAACCTATTAATCCTTATTTTAATATTTTAACTTTTAATCCCACAGTTTTGATTTCCCCTTTAGTATGTTTATTTTTTCTTTTCTTTTTAATTATATATTTACCTTATATCTTTCATAGGCCTACCTATTTTCTGTGTGTCCTGAATATTGTTTAAATTATCCAATTTGAAGCCGTGAATAATTTTCTTGTAACATGGTTACTTTTATTTTTGGAGGCAGCTGGGCATGTAGCATCATAATTCAGTCAGGGAATGAGATCATCCTGGTCTATGAGGATAGTAGTTTATGCTTCCACTGTACCTTTACTTTTTAATTTTTATTGTTTATTTTATACCATTAGATTTATTGTTTATTGTGATTACTAGTACCTTTATATTCTTTCCTACCAGATGCTATGGAATGCTGTCAGCTCAGGACTACTTTGGATTAATTTATCAATAATAAGAATATATAGGAATATATGGAATTAGTTTTGATTTTTGTTTTAACTCATAGGTGATACAAATTCATGTAGAGTTAGATGCGAGCTTGCCTTTGGCAACAAGTGTTCCTGGCAGCTTCTTTTCTCTCCTCCCTTCAGAGTCTAGACTGAGACATAATTTTACTAACCTCCCTTTGTTTGGATTTTCCTCCCCTGTCCTCCTGACTACTAAATGCATATTCCCTTTGGGAATCTGTACTTATGGAAGGGTCATTATGCAAATTTTGACCAGATGTAGCCTTTTTCTTTGTCTTCTGGGTAGTCAAAACTTCAGATCCTGTGTTACTGGCAGTAGGAAAACTCTAGATTAGACTTTATTGTGGACATTCTGCTCACAAATTGAGTCAGTGTCAGGTGGAATATCTCACAAATATCCATTGTTGACTGCTTCTTAAACTGAATCTTTGCTTTGCCTTCCAATACTGGATCTTCCTCACACTTTCTAGGTCACTGAAGACACTGACACCACCACCAGTCAGTTACTTGAACTGGAAACTGAAAATCTTACCCTCTTCCATTTCCACTTTTGCATCTCATCTATCAGCCAAGTGTATTGATTTTACATCCATGTGTATCTCATACCTAATTCTGTGCAGCACTCTAAACAAAAATAATTTTTCCACAGACTATTGCATTAGCCACTTCACTAGTCTTAGAACCCATCTACTTTATGTGTTACACACAATAACACACATTTAAAAAATTTATCATGTTACTACTTTTCAGTGATTTAATGGCATAATTAAAATACAGTGTAATTTTTGTATTTTCTATTCTTTCCCTGCTACCTCTTGATCTATATGCATTACTTTCAATAGCCTGTGTTAACAAGCTCCTGCATTTTCCTACAAACTAGAATTCTTCTACAAGCACTGACAAAAGAGTTTTTCTCCCAGTGCTGTCTGGAGTGCTCAAGACCAAGCTTTTCCCATTAGAGAAAAATACTTCAACAGCTGTGCTAAGAAGGCTGTGTATTCTTCATCTTTGAGTGTAAATGTCATATCTATAGAGATTTCTTCTCTCACCATGTTATCTAAACTTTATATATATATATATATATATATATATATATATGTATGTCTCTCTGGCCTTGTTATTTTTCTTTCTTTCCTTTTTTTGGGTCCTCATTATTTTTCAATAAATTCTTGAGGTTATATGTTTTTATAAATTTCAAAATTATTTTCAATTGTCTTTTTCCTTGTTAGTATATTAAAACCATGGATTCAGGGATTATATGTATCACAGTAGTTCTTGTGTTCTCAGTATTAAGGATTCTGCCCTGCACACAGTAAATGCTCAATAAAATTTTCTTAAATAACTAAATGTTTCATTTTGGCTATAAAATTAATTTTTCTAAATATCACTAGATCAGTTCTTGGAAACACACAGCTCGTAAATTTGAGTCACAATCCAAAATTGTGGAGTTGAGTTCTGTTCCTGTCACTAGTAGCATATCACTTCATGCCTCTGATTGCCACCTTCACTTATAATAACATGCTTGAGTTTACTGTACATTAGGATAATTCTATTAAGCAGCAACTCTTGGGACTTAGGGTTTCATAACAGAGGAAGAAAAGTTAAAGTATGTCAGTTTTCCCTTCCCCTGCTATTAAATGGAAATCAGACTTGGTCTAAGTCTAAGCCTATCTTAAAAAGGAGAAATTTCATTACAGTTTTATGCATTCAGTAATGTTTCTTGTCTCTCAATTGGTTCCCATGCTCATTTCCATTTTAAATCATATTCAAAAGACAGGAGAAGAAGATCCTTATGCCTTTTTTTCCTTAGAGTCTTATCTTCTTTGATAGTCCATAATTTATGACTTACTAGATCAGGTAGAGCTGCTGTGAATTTATGAAAAGTATCAAAAATCCAAACTTACATTTTACATGTCATATAGGGTATGGTTCTAATCATACTTCTGTTCACAGAGAGTTATAATTGGCTCAAGGAAGGCCTGGGTAACCATAGTATTTCTAGCAATTAACAGACATGTGAAAAAACTTTGAACAAATATATGCCCTTTTAACTCCATAATGCCTTGAAATATAAAATCATACACCAAGTAGCAAATAGGCTAATGGCAAACTCAAAAGTTTTTCCCAATTGTATTTCAGTATTTGAATTCATGATTAACACTGGGACTTTGCAATAAGAGGACTTTGAAACTTTAAATTATTGATACATCTGTCACATCTAGAGATTTGACTAGTAAACTTAGTATTTTTTAGTCTCCAATGAAATAATGTATATATGACAAAATAGTTTTTAATAATTATTGAGAATATAAATTAAGTAGCAATATATGTTGACAGTTAAACTAGAAACAGGTTAAATTAATGGCTCATTAAGAACTATGGAACATACAGGGAACTGTTTTAGATTACATTCTAGCAATACATATTTATAATGTATTTCAGTGGAAAAGGATATACTTTAAAATACGACAAATGTAATAATTTCATTTCTATAATTTAGACCTTGAGATAAATAAGGGATACTTTTCTCCTCCCATTATATCAGATTTTTATAGAGTCTATATTTTTTTCTGAAAATAGTAAGTACTGCTTCTAGTTCAGGTTTAACATACCTTAAAGTCATATGCGTAGAATTTAATGATCAAGTTTGTATCATTCTTTTTATTGTTTAAGTGACTCTAAATACTACTGTTTATCTGGAGGATTAGCTTCTATATGTAGTTTTTAGATTATGAATTATATGATATATATAGTTTATTAAATTCACTAGATTATACATTAGATTATATATATTTATATATAATATATATTAGATTATATATATATATAGTTTATTAGATTTCCAAAAATTCTTATTTACAGCGTCATGAATGGGAACAGGGTTAGAAAATTCAAATTTATACCAAACACATCCAGTTTTAGTAAAATCATTTATGATTTGTTTTTACTTAGTAGAAGTAGCACAGCATAACACTTGTTAGTTTAGACTTTGGAATCATACAGACCAGGGTGTGAACTCTAGCTCTGCCATGTAGTCTTCTATTTTTTTTTTTTAAATGAGTGACTTGGTCTAATATGTGGGAAGTTGACTAAGAGAAGTTAAGTTTTTGTCTGAAATCGCCAATTTTTTTCTAACATCTAACAGAGGAACTAAGCACATGTTCCCCAGTTCATACTTAAAGTAAGTAATATGTTTACTCATATGTGATCTCAAATGTTAATCAAAAATTCCATGAAAGGCATTTTAGGTATTGGAATATTCTAATTCTGGTGACCTGGCACTATTATTGTCAGCCCTAGCTCCTGGGGTCATTTTTGATCTGTGTATTTCTTGGTTATCAGATACACAGACAGCACAATGGGGTGTCATGGTCTGTATTTTGCACTGACATTTGTCTTGTAGTATATTACAAGTGACATTTGAGAGCCAGCCATTGAACATTGTTTTGGGGGATTCTAACCTCAAGCAATATCTCAGTGACAGGAAAACTAGGCATGGTATGAAGGATGCTTTCCTAAAGTAGTTTCTGAAGCAGTGGGGATTACTCTGTCTCTTTGAATATGCAATTCGTACGTTTTAACTGAAATGATGCATTGGCCATTCTCTCTCTGCTACCTCTTCATCTTGTAAGGCCTGTATCTGAGATCCCCTGAGGTTTCTAGTGCTAATTAACATTGGTTGAAACTAGTAGAATTTCTTAGTGTAATTATAAATAGCAATGCTCTTAATTTATCATTTAAATTTATTTCCATTGTGAACTTCAGTCTTTTTCTATGAAGGTTTGGCCAGTTCCCCAGTAGTTAACATTTCTTATATATTCATGTTCCCTACTAAAAGGAAATATAATGAGAGAAATATGCTTTGGCCTCATCTCACTGCATCCTAAGCAACACCCTACAGTCCCTCCATAGCTAAGTGGCTGCAACTGTTTGGGATATCCGTGGTGATGATGATGCCTTGTTTTCTGATGAAGGAAAACTGAGGGAATCCCTCAAAAAGAAACCTAAAAAAGTTAAAATTCAATTTTCTACTTGTGAGTTCATGAATCTTAAGAAGTTAAGGAAATATAACAATAAGATGGTAAAGAGAAAATAACTACCTAGTGTTGGACTGGTGTGTTAAGAGTTGCATGGATAGTCGCTGTCCCTGTGTATAGCGATTCCAGTCCTTGTGAGGCTGAGATTGATGCTTGGGCAGATATTTTGTTAGTGGGAAAATGCCAGGGTAGGTAGTAGTAGTAGTAGTGTCCCATTTGGACTATCCTGCATTCTAGTCCCACAGAGCTCTACTGAACACATTACCTCAGGCAAGTGTGGAACCACATCTCATTCTCATTCAATGAAGGATGATACTGCCACTTATGAAGCTATCATAAGAATTCATAACATAAAGTAGCCAAAAGCTTGAAACAGTTTCTTACATGTGGTAGGTGCCCTTTTAAAAGGAACAATTATTATAAAGGAAAGAAAATAACTCAGTCTTCTAAAAGGTTTTCCAGGCTTTGTGGCTATAGTAGCTTGCAAACTAATTAACGATAATCTTCATCCCAACAAATGATGGTCATAACTATAATTTTTCCCCTAAATCCCAAATGTTCATTTTTTAGAAGTTGCTAAAGTCAACAGTAGTAGTAAAGCATTTGAAGAGACTACCCCAAGATATAGTTGGTGTTCACTCAGTGGCCAATTAATACCCTTCCATTTTAAAGAAAGATCAGGGTTGATTAACACCCATGACTGGAAAAACTGGAATTATAGAAGCTACAAATAGACTTGTAATTACACAATTGCCCAGTAATTCTAAGAAAGGAATGTATTTGTCAGTAATCAGAATAGATTGGACATAATAGTAGACCAGTCAGTGGCTGGATGACCCTCGAGGAAGTGATGGGGCAAACCACATACTAGTATGTGCTGTGTGTATGCTGGCAGCTGTCTGAGAATGATTCTCTACTTGAAGCTTACATAAAGCTTGAGTAAAGGCTAAATGCCCACTGACATATTCGAGAACAGCCCTCATATCCTGAAACACAGGATAGAGATATCCAACTGTTTTTAGAATTGTGGCTATCATGGTCTGGCATTTTTTCTGGAATGAATCTGCCAGTAAGCAGCTTTTAAAGGAAGAGTAAATGTCACTTCGGATTGCTTTTCAGATCCTTGTGTCAATCTACTAGGCTTTACTGGACCCTGAGAACAAAGTCAGGCAGGAAAATAGATGTTAGAGCTCAGGGAAAAAGAATGTGTTGTTTGTGGTACCATCTTAGTAAAAAAGACATATCCATGGAAGCAATCTCAGTCTCTTTCAAAGCTGGCGATTTCAGTAATAGTTGGAACTTCATATATAGAATTCATGGCATACTGAATTTTTCTTTCTTTTTTTTAAACATCTTTGCTACATACTTTCAATTGCCGTCTCTGGATAAACTCTCCAACTTTATCTTGCTCTGTGTTCCAGGAGACTGACCAGTATGCATTGTTTAGACTGATCTCCTTTGCCTGTCAGCTTTTGGTTGAAATGGCCAATGGGGGGAACAAAAAGGATCATTCTCTCCAAAAGGGTCAAAAACGTTTCTCTTAGCACCTCAATATGAGAAACTAAAGGTGAATCAGAGTCAGGGAACTTAAGGTTAATCTGGGCATTGTTAAAAAATTGCAGATTGTTTTTATGGCCTGAGTCCTTTGCCTTCCCCTCACCAAATAAGAGATGTTCATTCCCTAAGCTTTTACCTTGTCCTACTCAAAAAAGCAATTGCTGCTTCTCACTTTTGCAACCTAGAAGGATGTAATTTGGAGGGGTCTTAGCTTGTTGTCAGTGTATCAGTGTATATGTCCATTCTGTCTGAGAATCTCATATATACTCTGAGTAAGAAAGCGGTCACCCCTTTCTTGTCTGTCAGGTGACTTTCTCCCCCTTCACCCCCCACTTCCTTGACAGCTGAGGTCCCCAAATGCGGAATAAATATCCCTGGTCCTCTCCATTATTCTTTAGAATTTACAACCATGTAAATAAATTCTCCATATATATGTCATTAAATTTTGATTTTACCTCCTCCTACTGCTCTGGCCAATAATAATTTGTATATCTGTCCAGCCTCAGAAGAACCAAAATGGAGTGGGGGGATATTTTCCTCTGTATCCTGACAGGAGCATGAGATGGAAAAGAGGTTGGAAAATGTTTAGCCCCAGCTGCTGTTGGATGGGCCTTTCTTGGAATTTCCAGCAGTTTCCAATAACCATTGCCTTTGCTGGATGGCTGCTGTTGCTTGGCTCAGGCTGCTTCACTACCTTTGTGCTTTTCCTCAACTCTGTCTAACTTTTGTCAGCAGTCCCTTTTTTTACTTCAGTCATCCTTTTTGAGTGGGTTGATTCCTGCTGTGACATTGTTTCTAAAGGAGCTAAAATGATGGAAAAAAGGATACCTCAGTGTGATCTGAAATTTCGTTTGACTTTAATTAAATCCATTAGAAATGAGAATTTAGTAACCTCACCTCCATGTATTCCTGACTGTTAGCCAGAGAGGGATTGAGTACTAGAGTATTTGGCAGTTTGGGATGGTGAACAAAACACAGACTTGAGAAAAATAATACATATTTGAAAATGAATACATTTCTAAATAATCTATGAGATGAGACAAAAAAAATCATGAGGGAAATTGATATCTTAAACTGAATTTAAATTAAAACAAAGCATAAATTTTATAGTATTAATATTTGAAAGATGCAAAATAAATTTTAAAAAGATTTAATATATGAAACATCAATTATATTTTGTATTCTAGCAAGAGCTCTTGGAAAAAAAAATATCTTTCAAACTAGCACCAACATCCAAGATTTATTAGGGATATATGTAACAAAAGGGAGACTTGACATGTATTCTTGAAAACTGCAAAACATTTTGTTGAAATTAAAGAAATGCATATATGTTCATGGATCAGATGATTCAATACTGTTAAAATATCAGTTCTTCTTAAAATGCTCTAGTTTTACCACAACGTAAGAACACTTGTATCTTCTTGTGTGTGTAAATTCAGTTATCTCTGAAATTTACATAAAAATATAAGAAATAAAGAGAAGGGGATTAGAATATCCTAAATTATTTCTAAAAAGAGTAAACATAATACATATGCTCTAAAATAGTAAACATAATACATATACTGCCTGATTTAAAAAAATTATATAATTATTATATGCATCAAGGAAACAGAGTAGAAGCAAAATAGAAAGTCCAGAAATAGACATACACATGGTGTATATATGAATTGAGAATATATATTCTCAACTTGTACGTGTGATATAATCCCTATTAAAAATACATTTAGGAGTACTTCAATACTTACTAGATGCAAAATAGAATTGAATTATGTTGAAAATTTTAGCATAAAAGTTAAAACTATAAAACTTCTCAAGACTGTGTGTCTCAGTAGAGGGTATGGTGTGGTAACATACCTCTGAAGAGGTGGGATCCTATCTTTCTGAATCTCACACAGTGTTGTAAACTGATGTTACTTTAAAAAATTATAGAAAAGAAAAACAGGTTAAAAAGGCTAAAAACTTCCTGATGTTAGGATGGAATACCTGTTAGGACACAAAAATATTAACCACAAAAGAAAAACTTGATAGAGTAGATTGAAATTAAAATTCTTTTGTTCATCAAAAATTACACATGAGGAAATAGTGTTGCCATAGAAGATTAGGACAAAATTGTATGCATGTATGTCTCGGTGCCAGTGAATGTTTATATCGAACCACTTATAAGCTAAATAACCCAGTTAAAAATGGACAAAATATGAACAGATATTTTAAACTAATGGGATATGCAAATGTTAATACACACATGTAAAATATGCTCACTATCACGGTCCATTAGGTAAATGAAAATTAAATTTTCAAAAGATATGAGTATACCTACTTTAAGAGAACTGAAATTTAAAATGCTCATAAATATTGGCAAGTATATGAAGCAACTGGAACTTTCATGTGTTGTTTTTAAAATGTCAAATTCTCTAACCACTTTGGAAAATTTTTATACAATTTAATGTGCAGTCATAAACTCCCATAATTCTACTTCTAGGGATTTAGTAAGGAGGAAAGAAAGCATATAACTACATAAAATATGGATCCTAATATTCATAGCAGCGTAACTTAATATTAGCCAAAAAAAATAGAACCCACATAAATGTATACTACCAAGTATAAGGATCAGTAAGTTCTGTTGAATGGAATACTATTCAGAGGAATGCTGAAATCTTCAATGTGGATTAATTTTAAAAGTTTAAGTTGGGAAAAAAGTCAACAAAAAAGTTACAAGCTGTATATTTGACTTAGATAAAATTCTAGAAAAGACACATCTAATTTATCTAAAGAAATAGTTTTTATATAAAGAACAAATAAAAGGGCTTATACCAGGAAAAGGATTGACTAGGGTGGGATGTAAGGGAATTTGTTTGGGTTGATAAAAGCATTTGATATCTTTATTGTTGTTGGTTGTATGAGGGTATACATTTAAACTCTTTAAATGACATACTTTATTAAATATGAGTTATATCTTACAGTTGTTATAAAATAAAACTTAGAAAGCATGTGTTTCTGTTGTTTACCAGTGAGTAACAAAAGAAACATTGCCGTGAATTTACATTTCCCCAGAACAAGTCACACTGGGTGAAAACACATTTTTTCTTTCAAGTAAGGTATTATTTCTCATTCAAAGAATAACAAAACTAATTTGTCATTATAGGTTTTCCTAATTATTTGAGTTTACTTAAAATTTTGTTTTAGTGTAGTGATTGGAGGGGAGAGAGAAAATAATAGTGAAGACAGAGCATCTTTTCTGCTTCGAAAAGATGCTGAAAACTTTAAATTACTAGAGGTGTTCCTTCATAAGGTATCTATGGACTTTACCTTTCAGTGACTAAGACTTTTTCCCTCCTCTATCTTCCCAAGCCTGGAATCTTCTGGATAGCATTTGTTTTGTTTTTAATTTTTTATTGACTTACCATTGGTTTACATCCTTGTGATATTTTGGAGTACAGGATCTTTCCATTCAGGAGTAGTTACTGTAGCACACGTACTACTAAAGCACCCAAGTCCTCCACCAGAGTCTATTGTGCGCTCCCCATCCTGTTTTTACCTCCTCCCCCTCTTCTGGATATCCCAGTTTTATGGTCAGCTTTCAAGGCTTGTTTTTAAAGTTTATCTTTTACCCTTTCTTTGGTTTCTCTATATTCAACACATAAATGACACCATGACCATGGGGTATTTATTTTCCTCCTTCTGGTATATTTCACTTAACGTAATTTCTTCCATCTATACTGCCTCAAATGGCTTGAGTTTATTTTTATGATTGCTGAGTAGTATTCCATTGTGTTTATTTACCACATTTTCTTGATCTACTCATCTATTTGTGGACACTTAGGTTGTTTCCATATCTTAGCTATTGTGAATAGTGCTGCAGTAAACATGGCTGTGCAAGTTTCTTTTCAAATTAGTACCCTTCAGGTAGATACCTAGAAGTGGAATTGCTGGGTCATATGGTGGATCTTTTTTTTTATTTTAAGAAGCCTCTATACTACTTTCCATGGGGACTATATCACTCTGTATTCCCACCAACAATTTAAGAGGGTTCCCCTTTCTACAGCACTTGTTTCTGATGTATTTAATATGGGCCATTCTCAGGCCTCCCCTGGTGGTGCAGCAGTTGAGCACTGGAGCCTCTGCAGTGACGGTTTGTTCCTCAGCTGCCAGCGAGGGTCCCACAAAAAAAAATATGGGCCATTCTCACTGGTATGATATGGTACCTCATTGTGCTTTTGGCTTGCATTTTCCTGATAAGTGATGATGAGCATGTTTTCATGATCCTCTCATCACTGGTCTATCAAGTTGCCTTTCATTTCCCTATGGAGTAATTGTTTTTATTTGTATTTTCAGTTGTTTTTTTTTTGGTAAAGCCAACCTTTAGGTTTTTATTCCAAAAATGGTGTATGTTTTTATTACTATTAAAAAATAAGAGTTCTTTCTTAGTGAAATAAAAACAATTGACTGCTGTTCTTTTCTATGTTTATGTAAACATATAAACATGTATAAATTGTACATGTAGTAGGTTAATAGGTAATCACACTCTGTTTAACATAAAACAAATCTAAGCATGTGTCTGATTATTAATATATATAACTGCTGAATATATTGCATAATATAATTTTACAAAATAAAATTTCTCTAATAACTGCATAGTATATTTTACAGTATGCATGGACCACAATTTACTCAACTATTTGCCCATGAGCATTGGTTTGCTTCTGCTTTCTTTTCTGTTATAAACAATGCTACTATTAATCATCTCTTTACATATATTTTATAAATTTATAATTCTATTTGTTTGAGAAAGAATTCTAGACAGACCTGAGAATGAAACTAAGGACTTCCAGTTTCTTGCATATCTTTTTGAAAAATAGGCATAAGGAAACCACTGCATTTTCTATTTTAATTGCAAATTTCTGGAACCTCACCACCTCCCAAGATTCTGAGATGGGACCCAATAGTTTCCACCTAAAAAGAAAATCTTTACTGACTTGAAACTGATATACTAGAATCACACATTAGAAAACTGTTAAAATATTCATAATCTAAGGCAAGCATTATAGAATTTTTGAACTTTAATTTCCTAATTTTCCCCACACTTGAATGTAAAATCCACCAGAGGGAGTAGTTTTCATCTGTTTAGTTCTCTGATAAATCTGTGGAGCCTAGAATTGTGTCTGCTATATGAAAAATACTCAATAAGCATCATAAGCAAAGGAATAAGTTTATAATAAGTTTATAAAATGGAGCTAACACATATTATAATACATAGGATTGCTTTAACATTTCAATAAAATAATGCATCTAACATTATTGCAGGCACTCAGTAAACAAACCTTTTCCCTTGCATTTTCAATCACCATGGTGCACAAAAATGCTAGCTATAATTCAGTGGACAGTCTTATTTGAAAATAATAATTGTAATAAAACAAGAAGGAGGAATGAACTTGCCAATTCAGTGGCACAAACATAATATGCTTTATTTTTTTAATAGAAAGGTTATATAGATCAATTCACACTGTGCCCTTTTTTTTAACCAAAGAATCCATTAAGTTGGGAACATTAACATATTTCAACAGCTAAATGAAAAATGTGTCAGAGAGCACTGTGCTAATGTGATCCACTATCATAAATCAAAGTCAGAGTGTTTGTAGAGGTAATGAGATATTTCTGAGGATAATGAGTGATCTATTTAGTTTTTAGAATTGGTCAAAATTTAAGGCTAAAACTCATTCTTCTAAATAAAAAACTTACTTGGTCCTAACTGACATATTTTCTCTATTTGTCTAGACTTTTTTCTTTTTTACCATGGAAATGCACAAGTTTAAAAAGTCACTGGCAAAATTTTAGGTTTACTAGGTTTTGATACAGAACTTCCACTTCTCATTAATATTAAGTTACTGTTTAATTGGACATTTGACTTCACATTTTGAGAGCTCGTGTAAAATAGTGTTATCATTCAAGAATTTGTGAATAAAATTATATTGTTGGAAAATTACTAGAATGATAAATTCCCCAAATAGAAAGTTAATATTTAACCTTAAGAACTTTAGAGACAAGAGAAACACAGAAAGAAATTTAATACACCAAATAGGAAGCATTGTGATGAAAAGACTAAAGGAAACTCATAAAGTTGTGTGTGTGTGTGTGTGTGAAAGCTAATTTGTATACTTCATAAAAAGATAAAAAATCAGCATGTTTATAATGTCAGCTCTTATTAGAAATTAGGCAAATGACTTTTTTTACATAAAAATAGTGTCATGGTCATCTTTTTGCAGCAAAGTAGAGTATTATGCAAACTCTTGACTAGACTGACTTGTTACCTGTCATTCCAGATACTTGAGGGGGTCTTCTGGGATGGTGATATGTAGGGAGCTTCCATTCTTGTGATTTCATAAAGCTGATACTGATTAATATAATAATCTAAGAAAAGGAGGGAACATATTTTTGCACCTAAGGGGAATATACCCCATTACTGTTTATTGCCTCTCAGATGTGAAAGTGAAACGATGCAGAGAAATGTTAGTTAATTGGCCCCAGTGACATTGTTGTTACGCAGTATAGCCTGAATAAGAAATCGTTGACATAATCAAGAAATACAGTTGCTGATATTTCATACTCTCATTAAATTTATAAATGAAATTGACCACCAAATAGATAATCTATATTTTTTCTTGGGTGGGGAACACCACATTGTTCAGTTAATGTGTCTTCCTAAACACCTTTCCATGGGCACTCAGTCAGGATAACATTGCCTCTTCTGAAGTCTGTTTGTAAGCTGTCTTAGTTGTGTATGTAACCTCTCTTCTGCTTTTATTTTAAACTTTGGTATCTTGTTCTTTGACAGGCATACTGATTGTTATATAGTACTCCAAGCTGCATTTTGAATTATCTAAGTCTCTACACCTCAAACCTAGTTGATATTATAAATCAGGGTTATGGTCAATAATGGGGAAAAACCCAACATGATAGAGACACTGTTAAGAAGGAAGTGGCTAGTCCAAGGAGGAGTGGAAAGAGAACAAACTGTCACACATGAGCAGTCCACAGAGAGGATGGCCTACATGGAACTCTGGGAAAGGGAGGGAGGACACAGGCATGTGTTCTTCCTCTTCCAGCTCACTCCATCACTGAAGCAGGGCTTTAAATACCAGAGGATACTTAGCGCTCCAGCATCTCAACTTGGAGAGAAGCATGCTGAAGAATTGTAGATCATGTACTAGGAGTCAAATCTTTACTACAACAACAGGCATTTGGATAAACTAGATTTGGCTAAGGAACCATGACAATTTTATTTTATTATTTATTTATTTATTTATTTTTTAAAGATGTTTGCTTTGGTGAATGACACAGCCATGTTCAGACCCTCAAACAGCATCTTCCTACTTTCATTAGCTGAGCACTCTCCCTAGGCAGCGTTTTTTTTTTTAAAAAGATTTATTTTTATTTATACAAGAACCGGGGTACAGGCCAGATGTGCAGGAGGGTGAAAAGATTCACCCGAGACAGAGCTGGCAACAGAACAGGCAGACGGACGAAATACACTGCTGAGGGGAGCAGCGGGTAAGACAGGAGAGGTCTGCTCACCATGTGTTTTGCTCTGAGGCGAGCGGGGTTCAAACCAGCACTGCAGAGGCTGCGGACAGCTTCACAGTGCAGTGCTCAAACACCTGCGCCACCAGGGAGGCCCAACACAGAATGCCTTTAAACAATGCTCCTATTCTATTATTTCTGTTTTTACCAGGTCTTGTTAGTTTAACCCAAACATGTATTTTTTTCATTACAATATCTCTACTTAAACACCTCATAAAATCCTATATTTAAATAATGTAGTTTTATGAAAAAGATGTCAGGGAACTAATATTTATTGAGTGCCTACAAATGCAGGTATTTGATATGTAATTTTCTAATCAATTCTTAAGACAAATTCATGAGGTGGATGTTAGGCTTTGTTCACAAAGTAGCAGTTGAAACTCAGAGACATAGCAGTTGCTCAAGGTCATACAGTGCTGAGTGGGGCTCTGAACTATAGGATACATGATGTCAAAAGTTATTCCTCTTTCTCTCAGTAGAAGGGAATCCCAAATCTTCATTTAATTTTTAAAGATTTATTTTTATTTATTCATACAAGAACTGAGCTCTAGGCTGGAGGTGTGGTGGAGGGGGTGAGAGAATTCACCAGAAACAGAGTGGGGAGCAGAACAGGTGGATCCACTGAAACACCCTGCTGAGGGGAGCAGCGGGCGAGACAGGAGAGGTCTGCAGCGCCATGTGGGCCACCTCCCTGGCGGGGGATTGAGTTCATGCTGCAGTGGCTGATGATAGTTTGGTAGTGCTGAGAGTTTGACCCTTGTGCCCCCAGGGAGGCCCAGAATCCCAAGTCATAATGTGCCACAGATCATCCAACTGTAAAGAGAAGTGTTAATATATTTTGTTTCTAGAAACAACTTAGTAACTACCATCTCAAAACAACTAAAATGGAACACCACCACAAAGCAGACAATAATAATTGTAAAAAACCCAGTGGAACACAAATATGCATTACGTTTAATAATGTGATTTTAGATGTTTTGTCCACACACTTTTAAAATATCCACCAGATGTAATATGACTTTATATCATTTTAGAAAGAAAAAAAATTAAAGCCAATGAAGAATATACCACATAATACCCAAGAAAATGAGAGATTTCTCTGAATCAATTATAGATCTCCACCAGAATTACATAACTATTTGAAATTTTGATTACATTTGTAGTAACTCTCTAATCATGTTTAATAATAACAATCACAAATGCTGAAAATGCTCTTAACTATGAATGCATAAGTCTATATAAATAGGCAAGAAATGGAAATAATCCAAGTTCTTGATGACAGATGCTTTAATAAAAAGATGTGATTTGGGCCTCCCTGGTGGCCTAGGATTTAAGTCTCAGTGCTATCACCATGATGGCCTGAGTGCCATCCCCAATCCCAGCCAGCGTGCTAACTCACATATGGCATAGAAGACCTCTCCTGTCTTGCCGGCTGCTCCTCTCCGCAGTGTATTTCAGTAGATCTGCCTGTACTGCTCCCCACTCTGTCTCTTATGAATCCTCTCAAGCACCCCGCCCCCACGCCTCTGGCCTACACTCCATTCTTATGCATAAATAAATCTTTTAAAAAATGTGTTACATGTGTGCATACACACACACTCACAGAATGGAGTACTCCTCAGGCATAAAAACAATGTAATTTTGCTATTTGTAGAAACATGGATGACCTGGAGAGGATTATATTAAGTGAAATAAATCTGAAAGGAAAACACAAATATTAAAAGGTTTTACTCTCTGGTAGAACACACAAAAAACGCCCCCCTCCACACACACACACACACACACACACACACACACACACACACACACACACACAAAATACAACCCCAGAGTCTGACAGCAGAATGAAGGTCGTCAGAGGGGCTGGAGAGGGAGAAAATAGGTAGAGGGGACTGATTGGTAGATCGTGGATGGTGACTGAACATTTGTGGTGGCCATGGTGTGACGTTTATAGTTCTGTGATGAAAAATTTAAACTTGTAACCTATATGGTGTTGTAAACTAATATTACCTAAAAAGGTTAATGATAAAAGCTCTTGTGGGATATTAAAAAAATTAAAATTTATACTAATATCAATTAAATTATAATTATATATAATATACATAAATTATATATTATATTTTATTATAGATAATTAAATGTGCTAATAGGCACTTAAAATGCAGTAACTAAGTATCTAAGATTGATGATTTTATGGTAAGAACACATGTTGTTAGTAAGAGGGAGAAGGATCAGAAAAAAAAAGCAAAGGCAAAAATCAGCAGTAAAATCTTAATGCCAGAGCTATTGAAAAGAATGAGGACAAGATATTCTACATTAAGTGCAAATTTAGTGTAAAATAAGTTCCTTAAAGACTGGTTAAGTAAGGAGGCACTTTTACTGTGCATATTCAGACAGGATCTTGATAGCTCACTAAGCACCACATGGAAGCTTTACAGAATTCTTTCATTCACAAGAGTTTCTTCTTTCCTTTTATAACGATGTTGGATGAAAATTCACTCACAGGACATGTGTAGATATTGAAGCTCTTGCTTGAGGAGGTTTTGGTTGGATTTCTTTATTTCCAGCTCAGGACTGGCTCGCAACTGTTTATTATCCTGGGAAAAATATATACTTCTTTTTTTGGTCAACCCTTTGGTCACTCAGTTTTTCTGTAAATGCTTTAGATTTTGTAAAGGTTACTGCTATCAAGGAATAAGAGACAATGTTATTGGTTCAATTAAGACTTCTTACTTGCCTGGACAGAATTCAGTTATTTTGTGTTCAAGATCTTTTAAATGTTCCTTTAAATACTGCTTGTAGGAAATGTAATATATAAAACTGTAAAAGAAGGAGAATATTATCTATAACCCTATAACTCCTTGATATTTCAGGATATATATTTAATCTGTATCTACGTATACATCTATATCAGCACTTATTTTGTATCAAGTACTGCAAAGGAATATATTATGGTCAAAACAGATAAAATCCACGCTCTTAGAGCATCTCATTTATGTTTTGGGAGACAGTACAGGGGAATACTTATCAGAAAATCACACAAGTATATAAAATTGCAACTGATTTATTGATAAGGAGAAAAACATGACACAATGAAATACAAGAGTGAAACATATGTTATTAAGTAACTAGGAATGCATAAAATATGACATGTAGACATAAAGAGTTGTTAGATTATCTTGTGTATGTAACTTAGGTTTTTTTAAGATTTATTTTTATTTATGCATACAAGAATTGGGTGTAGGCCAGAGGTGCGGGGGCTAGAGGATTCACCAGGGACAGAGTCGGGAGCAGAACAGGCAGATCTACGGAAATACACTGCTGAGGGGAGCAGCAGGCGAGACAGGAGAGGTCTGCTGCGCCATGTGGTTAACTCCATATCTCAGTGGCTGATGGTAGCTTCACAGCACTGAGACTTTAACCCCTGCACCACCAGGGAGGCCCTAACTTAGTTTCTTGATAAAGGATTTTGAGACAATGTCTCAAGACCTGAAGAGGAATCATATAGTAAAGTGAAGATGGAGGAAATTCCAGGCAAAGGGAATAATTTATGCCGAGACTTGGAGAATACAAAAGGTACATTTGATGATCACAAAGAAAGTCAGAGCAAATGAAGTTGAGCAACTGAAGCTTAGAGGTTGATGTTGAAGAGGTACCAGGAGCCACACTGAGATTTTCTTTAGGTTTTTAATGGAATTTTATCTTTATTGTAAATACAATTGGGAACATATTATTTTTTATATATATATTTATATATATATATTTTTTATTTTTATATTCCCCATACAATTGCGACCCCCTTATTTTGACCCCAATCCCTCCCCACCCCCATAGAGTGTCTCTGGTTCATAGTTGTTTGTTGATTTTGATTTTTACTTTCTTATAGTTATTCTTTCTCCTGGTCCCTTATTTAAGTTTTCTAGATTACTGCTGAGTGAGACCATCTGGTATTTTTCTTTTTCTTTCTGGCTTATTTCGCTGAGCATGATCCCTTCTAGCACCATCCATGGGAACATATTATTTTAAGCAAAGGAGTTGCGTAATGAGACTGGCATTAGAAAAGACACAGTGATTTTAAGTCTGCAGAGGAGATTGGGGGAGAAGCCAAAGTAGGTTCAGGTAGAAAAGTCTGGAAGTTTTGGTACTTATGAAAGTTGTGTAGACCTGAATGGTGGTTGAGAAACAATAGGTGGGCAGGTTTGAGAGATACTTAGAGGCTTAAACATATTACTTGCTCCTGGATTGGGTGTGGGAGTTTTGGAAAATCGGTCTAGGCTGATCCCTGTGTTGTTGGCTTCCCTGATTCAAGAGAAGATGATTTACGGTGGCAGGGAATTGAAGGCAGTTGGTTTAAAAAGAAAGTTTCTGAATTCATCTTTGAACATCAAATTTACTGTTTGAGACTTATGTTGAAGTACCAGTAAATAGTTGGAGATAATGTTTAGGGTTCATGGGAGAGGTCTGTGCTGATAAATTTATGTTCAAAGATTTAGGGAGAAGATAGTAGTTGAAACTGTAGATGGCTGGTTGTGTGTTGGGATTTTTCTTTCTTTTTAAAAAAAATTCTAGGACCAATGTATTTTTCAGTAAATGGTCTCTTGATAATTGATATATAAACATTTTAACACTGTAGTTCTTTTTTAAAAGTGAGTTAACATTGGTTTACAGTGCAATATAATTCAGACAGGGGCATATAGTCGCACCTCCTCATATGTCTGTCAACTCACCACACCCACCACAAAGCACCTGTAATTCTCTACATTCATCCACTAGGCTGCCTCCATCCTTTGCTTCTCACTCTATCTTCCTCTTCTAGAACCTCAGTTCTGCAGTCAAAAGTCTAGAGTTGATTTGGGTTTAATTTAATGTGTTTCTTCGTTTTGATTCTTTGTATTTCACATGAGTGAAATCATCGGTATTTGTCTTTGTCCTCTGGCTTATTTGCTTAGCATAATCCCATCCAGTTCCATCCATGTTGTTTTAAAGGGATCTTTTTTTTTTTTTTTTTTAATAGATGAGTAGTATTCCTCTGTGTGTGTGTGTGTGTGTGATTTTTTTAAAATTATTTTATATATTTTCTACATCATTTTTCATTTTTGCACAATGTATGCATTTTCATCTTGGTTGTAGTCCCCATACAATTCCTATCCTCCTTGTGTTGATCCTACTCCCTCCTCCCCCGCTGTAGTGTGTCTCTGGTTTATAGCTGCTTGTTGATTTTGATTTTTACTTTATTATAATTAGTCTTATTCCTGGTCCCTTATTTAGGTTTTTTAAATTCCTGCTGTGAGTGAGACCATCCAGTATTTTTCTTTTTCTTTCTGGTGTGATCTTAATCCATTCATCTGTCCTTGGGTTTTAGGCTGTTTCCCTAAGTTGGCTATTATAAATAGTGCTGCAATAAATACAAGTGTGCATGTATCTCTTCAAGTCAGTGTTTTGCATTTCTGGTAGATACCTAGAAGAGGGATTGCTGCATCATGTGGTAGAACTTTTTTAATATTTTGAGAAACTTCTAAACTTTTACACAGGGACTGGACCAGTCTGCATTCCCAAAGGTATGAGAGGATTTTTTTCCACATGTAATTTTTTTTTTTAAAAGTCAACTGCTCACTTAAATTGATGGAGTCAAAAGAAAAATGTCTTTGAGGCTGTAATCAGATTCAATTTTATTTTTTCTCATATATATCCAAGAAATGCAACTCTTCAAACACTGAATTTTAGATACAGGCAGTGTGCAATTAAGAATTTTTAAATATATGTTAAAAATGTCTGTGGCCTATACTTAAACTTCGGTTACCTTATCTGTGGTGTAGAGGAAATAGCACTAACTATTTAAGATTACATTCAATTCTATTTAACAGTAATTTTATTTATTTATTTATTTTCATTCTGTGTATATTATTTTATTTTTTTAATAATAAATTTTATTTTTATATTCCCCATACAATTGCAACCCCCCATTTTGACCTCAATCCCTCCCCTCCTGCCCCCCACCCCCCAAAAAGTGTCTCTGGTTCATAGTTTTTTGTTGATTTTGATTTTCACTTTCTTATAGTTATTCATTTTCCTGGTCCCTTATTTAAATTTTCTAGATTCCTGCTATGAGTGAGACCATCCGGTATTTTTCTTTTTCTTTTTGGCTTATTTCGCTGAGCATGATCCCTTCCAGCGCCATCCATGTTGCTGCAAATTGCATGTGTTTATCTTTTTTGATGCTGAGTAATATTCCATGGTGTATATGTACCACATCTTCTTGATCCAGTCATCTATTTTTGGGCATTTGGGCTGTTTCCAAAGCTTAGCTATTGTAAACAGTGCTGCTATAAACATAGGGGTGCAGGTGTTCTTTGAAATTGATGTTTCCGTGTCCTTTGGGTAAATACCTAGGAGTGGAATTGCTGGATCATATGGAAGCTCTATGTTTAGTAGGTCCAGAAATCTCCAAAGCTCTCCTGAAAAAAAAATAAGGGAATGGAGGCATCACACTCCCAGACTTCAAACTCTACTACAAAGCCATAATCATCAAAACTGCATGGTATTGGAACAAGAACAGACACACAGATCAATGGAATCGAATAGAAAATCCAGAAATAAACCCACAGATTTATGGCCAACTAATCTTTGACAAAGGAGCAAAGACTATGCATTGGAGCAAAGAAAGTTTGTTCAATAAATGGTGCTGGGAAAACTGGGTCGCTACATGCAAAAGAATGAAGCTTGACCACTACCTCACACCATACACAAAAATCAACTCAAAATGGATTAAAGAACTAGACATAAGACCTGAAACCATAAAATACATAGAAGGAAATATAGGCGAAACACTACGTGATTTGCATATCAAAGACATCTTTACAGACACATCACCCAAAGCAGTGATAGTGAAGGCAAAGATAAACAGCTGGGACTACATCAAATTAAAGAGCTTCTGCACAGCAAAAGAGACAATAACAAAAACAAAGAGAAACCCCACCAACTGGGAGAACATTTTTGCACCCAACACTAATGATGAAGAACTGATCACAAAAATCTGCAAAGAGCTGATGAAACTCAACATTAACAGTAATTTTAATAAACAAGGGTTTTATAATTTTTTTCATGTAAATTGAGTTGAGATTTTGTTCAGGGCTCAGTATTTTGACTTCCCAGTCATCAGTCTTCTAGGGTTAGAACATGGCTTAAGATTGCTTCATGATCCTGGGTAGCAGCTACACCTCTAGCCATCACACCTGCATTTCTGGAAGCCAAATATAAAGCAGAAGAGAAAGACACTATCCACTCCTGGCTACAAGGGAAATTAAGAAATATCTCTTAACAGAGCACTTTGTCACCTAAAATAATATCTCCTCTTCTGTTAGTGATGGAGTAAGAGCAGGAATTTAAGTTTCTCTGCCACAGAACACGGTTTAATTCCAGGACCTGCTGCTTTATTGATTTTGTTTCTTTTACAGATCCCCTCTGTGAAGAATAAATGGGATACTATATGTGAGCAGGATATTTAGTAAATATTATACAGTGTTAGTTATTGCTAATTCCATAGTGATTAGCTTTGTGGATACTTGAAAAGTAGTTCAATTTATGTTATAAATATTGAAAGACTACTCAGATTTCAAAATTAATTGTTCTAGAATAAAATTTACTCTTTGGAATGTACAAGTATTACATTTCCTTAGCTGTACTAAAATGCAATTTTGTAACTTGCTTTTTCCTAGTTAATATAACATTTTAGGCTTTGTCCCATGTTTTCACATAATACTCATAACCATCTATTTTAATGGCTATAAAAATCATTATTTTCTAAACATGCCATTATTTCAGTTATTTGTGTGAATGAAGCAGAGATCCCACTTCCTTTTCCCCTTTGATTTATGTTTTATGATATTCCTTTAATACACCAAAGTATTAAATAAGAGAGTAGGAAATTTTGTCTTGTTCTTCATTTTAAAAGGACTATTTCTTGTAAAGAGAGCTATTGATATCTTCCCATTTTCTCTAAATTACGTATTTGTTAAGTATTATAGTTGGCAGCATCTAATGATATCATTTTTATTGTGTGTATCAGTGTGATGCACTTTATTAACGAATTTCCTAATATTAGATCTTTGTATTCCTAGAAGAAATTTCTTCTGTTTGGTAGATAATTGTCTTAAAAATAGTTGCATTGAATACAGCATGAAATAATTTTACTTATAATTGAAATTTTATTTAAAATTGAGATTCTTCTATTGCTTATTTGTTGCATAATAGTGACATACATACTATTTACTATGTGCCATTCATTATTTAAGTGTTTTGCATAGTTCATTTATTCATTCATTCATTTTATTTATTTTTAAGATTTATTTATTTATACAAGAACCGGGGTATAGGCCAGATGAGCGGGAGGGTGAGAGGATTCATCAGAGACAGAACGGGGAACAGAACAGGTGGACTGATGAAATACACTGCTGAGGGGAGCAGTGGACGAGACAGGCGCGATCTGCTTCGCCATGTGGGACCCTCCCAGGCTGGGTGGGATTGAACCAGCGCTGCAGAGGCTGTGGACAGCTTCACAGCGTTACGCTCAACCTCCAGCACCACCAGAAGAGTCCCTGCATAGTTCATATAATGCTCTCAATAATGCCACCATGAGGAATATTGACATTCATACTTTGCAAATAAGATAATTGAGGCATTGTTTCTATAATCGTGGACATAATATTGAACTACATTCATAAAACAAATTGAGTAGCTTTTTAAAAATGCTCTATTAACAGTTCAAATGGGATGGAGATTACCTGCTTCCTGAAGAGTTGAGTGAACTCACTCATAAAACCTTATTTCTCCAGAACTTGGACAGATTTCTTTTGCCATTCAGTGTCATTCATAGTTAGAGCTCAACCATCTTTTCTCAATTTTGAATCAATATTGATATGGCAAAAATTGGGAAGATTTCAATTCAAGGAGCACTTCAACTAGGGATGTAATAAGGGGAAATTGTAACGACTGTAAGAGAACTTACAAGGGAAATGTAACACAACTCAGGGACTAGCCATGGAATAAGGAAACATGAGATGTGCTTGTCTAGTCTCTGGAAGAGAGTGGCAGTACTGGGGAACGGGACACTTGATCCAAGCCTCTCTTGCAGTTGTGCCTGGGAAGGTGGGTGAAAGATACGTATGCTACTTTCATGTCCTTCTGACTTCCTTGGTTATCTTTTCTCTTTTCTAGGTGGCTGTGAGTGCAAGGATATCAAAGTCACTGCTTAAAGGAAAGCTGCCCAGTAGCCAACCAACGCGCGTGAACTGTGAGTAATACACAAATTTATATTTTTGAGCCATTGAAATTATTCATTATTTGCTATAGTAGCTAACATTTTTTATGCTGATGATATTTGGTAAAAAAAAATTACCAGAAAAGTGGGCATTTTACCCACATTTTCAAGTTTATTAGCATGGGGTTATGAATTTATTAAAATTTTATGTCTTTGCTATTTTTCTTAAAAGTTATACATTCTCATTCCTATTGTTGCTTATTATTTTGCCTATATTTTTTCATTTGCAAAAAGGGAGTTAATTTTATTACATATTTTATTACCTCAGAGTATGAGTCTAGTGTGGTCTATACACTTATTCATTTCCTTTCCCTGCATCCCTTATTCTTTCTTTGTGCTTATTTAATGACATTTTCTTTGGATCAGAATATTTGATTGATGCTTTTAAATGTTCTATGTAGGCTTGAGGAAGTATGTGTATTGTTTATAATATTGGCAGATTTTAAGAGTGATATCTCTTCTTTCTGGTTGAGTTTATTATTCAAATGTATTATTTAGCAATGCTTTCCATTCTATTTTGGTCTGTCCATATCTTTGAAATTTGAACCAGTGTTTGCTTTTAGTCCTTATGCCTATGCCCTTTATTTACTCCATTTATACTTTTTTTTAGTTGAAGTATATTTTACATAAAACGTGTAAGTTTAATGTGTATGGCATGTTGATTTGTTCCAGTTATATATTATACATTCCATTTGCTGCCTTAGCACTGGAAATATCTAGTTGTCAGAGATTTCTCTCTGCACCTTCAGAAAGAAGCAATAATGACTGGAGATAGTATCTGTTGGTTGTGATTTTTAGTCCTGTATGTTTAGGAGGGTGGGTGACAAAGGAGTGAATTGTCATGCAGTCAACCTGTTCACAATTGTTTTAACAGCATGTTCCTGGTGCTGGGTGGTTCTTGTCAATTTCAAAGGTACAGGTGAATATTATAGTGAACCAGGGTAAAGGCCAGTGATGATACTAACTATCCTACCATGCAGGGGTAAGTTCCCCACCATAAAGGATTATCATGATGCAGATGTAATATTTTCTCATTATCTACTTCTCTTTGCTGTTCTCATCATTGCAATATGTGATATTTATTGCATTGCAGCATATTTTATATAGGTTTTGATTCATTATATTATAGTTTATGGATGCAGTTCTCAGATCTTGTTAATGACACTGAAGAGGAATTATTCAAAATATTATGAATTTTATTAAATCAACTTGTTAACACTTCCCAATTTGATGAGTTATATTTTGAGTTTTTTGTATGTTTAATGACTTATTTTAAAAAAAATTTTGTTACTGAGGTAGCATTGATTTATAATACTGGATATAGTTCAGAGGTGTAAGTCATTCCTCTTCACATGTGTCCCCACACCACACCCACCACCAAGGCACCCATGGTCTTCCACTATAGTCCACTGGACTCCCACCCATCTGATAGCGTCAATTATACAGTCTAAGATTAGGTACAGGACAGAGATATTCAATTTTACTACTAATCAACACATTTTTAATTTTTATTATTTGTTGAGACTAATCATTTCTAAATACATTTATTATCAATGGTGTTTCTCTTCTGTATATTGCCCTTAATAATTTCTCTTGGATTTAAAAATTATTAATTTTATTAAAAATATCTTAATGCTAATTGAGGTAACATTCACTTACACATTGTATGTGTTTTAGGTGATAGGTATGTGGAGTACTTGGTGGTAGAGGTGGTGTGACATTAAATATTTGTGAAGATGTGAAAAATTTATTAAAACATGGATTTATAGTTATATATCTGCAGACATACACCATTATAGTTCATCATCTGTGTAGGCTGCATTATGACCTTTACCTCGAGTCTAATTTCCATCTACCACCAGTCTTTGACCCTTAAAGATTTATTTATGCATACAAGAGCTGGGGTACAGGCCAGAAAGAGGTGTGGGGGGTGAGAGGATTCACCCAAGACAGAGTGGGGAACAGAACAGGCAGACCAACCGAAACACACTGCTTAGGGGAGTAGCAGGCATGACAGGAGAGGTCTGCTGCGCCATGTGGGCATCTCCCTGGTTGGATCGAACTCATGCTGCAGATAGCTTCATAGTGCTGTGCTCACCTCCTTGCGCCACCAGGGAGGCCCTCATTTTATCCCTTTTACTTGATTTGCCCACGTCCCTTTCCCTCTGGTAACAACCATTTTGTTTTCATGGCTTAAGAGCTTTTGTTTTGTTTCTTAAATTTTTTAGTTTTCAGATGGCATGTCTATATTTTGACATTGTTACATATCATCTTTATATATATCTTCATATATCACATGATTACCATGGGATATCTAGTTTCCATCCACCACCACCACCACCGCTGACTCACTTTGCCTATTGTATCTGTCCATTGTATAGATACTTCTACTCATCACATAGCTACTTACCTATTGTGTGTGTATTGCACATGCTTTTCCCTCTGGTAACCGCCATTTTGTTGTTAGATGATTAAGGATTTATTTTATGTGCTTTATCTCCTGTAAGAGGGGAGTCATATGGTAATATGTCATTTTCCTTTTGACTACTACATTTTTATAACTGAATAACACTCCACTGTGTATATATGCCACATCTTCCTCAGACCCTTACCTGTCTATGGTCGCTTAGGTTGTTTCCACATGTTGGCTATTGCACATAATGCTGCAGTGAACAAAGGAATTAGTGTTGAATTAGTGTTCTTATAATCTTTGAGTAAATAACCAAAAGTGAAGTTGCTAGAGCATTGGGTCTTTCCATTCTGTATTTATTGAGAAATCTTTTACACTTTCCCATGATAACTGTACTAATTTACATTCTTATCAATAATGTATGGGTTTTCATTTTTCTGCACGTCCTGCCTAAGACATGTTTCTTGTCTTTTTCATAATAGCCATTTTAACTGGTGGTGAGGCATTTTCTCATTGTGGTTTTGATTTGCATTTCCCTATTCATGAGTGAGGATGAACTTCTTTGCATATGCCTGTTAGTCATCTGTATGTCTTCTTTGGTGAAATGTCAGTTTAGGTCCTCTACCTATTTTATAATTGAGTTGTTTGGATTTTTTTGTTAAGATTTTTAAGTTATTTATATATTTTGGATGTTAATCCCTTGTCAGGTAAATTATTCGCAAATATCTGTTCCCATGCTGTGGGTTGCCTTTTCTTGGAGGATGGTTTCTATCATGTGCAGAGACTTTTTATTTTGATGTAATCCATTTGTTTATGGTTTTGTTTCACTCGAAGAGGAGAAAACAAAGACAATTACTAAGGTGTTGTCAAAAATTTTACTACCTATCATTTCTTTTGTGTATTTTTGGTTTTGAGTGTTATATTTAAATTATAGTTATTAATTCATTTTGAATGAATTTTTATGTTTTATATAAGAAAGTGTTCAAGTCTCATTATTTTGCATGTGGTTGTCTAGTTTTCACAACACTATTTATTGAAGAGAAAATCTCCATTTCATGCTGGTAACTCTTGTGTTATTAAGTGTCCATATATGTATAGATTTATTTCTGCACTTTCAATTCTGTTAAATTGACCTCTGTGTCCATTATTATTTCAATACTGTGCTGTTTTTATTACTATTGTTAATACAGTTTGATGGACAGAGTTATTAGTTCTTTTTTATTAGAATTACTTCCACTCATAAGGTATTTTGTGGTTCCATGCAAATTTAGGAATTTTTGTTTTGTCTTTGTAAATAATGCTGTTGGGGTTAGGGTTGGGCTTGCATTCAGTCTGTATATTTCTCCAGGTAAGATGGTCTTTTTAACAATGTTAATTCTTCTGATCCATGAACATGTAATGTCTTCCCATTTCTTTGTACCTTTACCTTATTTCTACAATGTCTTCTGGTTTTCATTGTACAAGTCTTTTGCCTTCTTGCTGGTTTCATTTAGTTCTAGATTTTTAATTCTTTTTGATGTGGTTATTTATTGTATTGTTTTCTTAATTTCTCTTTCTGATAGTAAATTGATTGCAAATAGAGACAGAAAAATGTTTTTTATTTTGTTACCTGCACTTTCCTGTGTTTGTTTATTCTGATAAATTTTTGGTGGCATCTTTAGGGTTTTCTATCAGTCAAATTTACTAACCATTTCTTCTTCCTTCACTTTTATGCTTTTAATCCCTGTTTAAGATATTATTCCTAATTATCATATTGTGAAACACTTTATGCTTTTAAAAATATTATATTTTAATTTTTAATTATTCTTTATGAAATCTGGATTTCATTTTATTTCTATTGTGCTGTGCATTTATATTTTGTTTTATCTATCAACATTTCTACACGGATAAATAATATTTACATTTCTTAAGTCTCCCCTACCCCATGTGATACTGAATTCTCATATCCATAGATCTGTTTCTAGGGAGTATATTCTATATATTTAATATATCAGTAGTTGTCTTTTTTAAATCTACCTTTGTGCAAAACCCACACTATTGAATTTTCTACAGCTTCAGAACAAATCTGGCAGAGGTGTGTAACTAGCATGAAGGCTTAATGCTTTATTGTTCTTAAAATAGCTTTTTCTGTTCTTTTGCCCAGTATGAAATTTTAAGTGAGTTTGTAACATATCACCAAAAATCTGTTGAGTTTTCATTGGAATTAATGAAGCTTACACATTAATTTCAAGGAAATTCCCATCTTTATATATTGTGCCTTGCTATCCATAAAGTGGACAAACTTTTTCTTTTGCTTGTATCTTCTGTGTCCTTCACTGGAGTTTTATAATTTCCTCATGAAGTTTCAATGCATTCTTTGTTGGGCTTCTTCCTAGGTGCCTTAAATTTTTGGTTGACATTGAGATTGGAATATATTTTCTTCTTTTTCTTAATTCATGTATATTTTATTTTCTGTATTTATACTTTGTATCTTCTTTACTATATTTTCTTACTGGTTATTTCTCATTAGTTACTGTCCATACATCTTTATATAAGCATAAACAAATAATGTGTATGAATCTGGCCAAATCATTTAAACTTTCCAACACTCAGTTTCCTCCTATATAAAATTGAGATTAAAAACATTTTATAAAATATGAATCATAATTATATTAATTCATATAGATATATGAACATGAAAGATGATTAGCATGTGTGTTTATATCTTTCTTCTATAATGGTACATTTCAAAGACAGAATACTTATAGAATATTTAATCATATATACAAAAATATAAGAATTAATTTAGAATCTGTTTCTGAATTATAATAATATTATAGTTTGGTCCAAATTGATCCCATTGCTTTTTGAATTACCTCCTATGAACTGACCTTGGTGTAATCAGAAATGTCCCGGGCAATGTAATGGGGGAGGGTAGAGAAGATAGCTTTAAGAATACTAATGCATCTGTGTTCCAGTTTCTGGTTATGCTCTTACTGATCATATGTTGGTCATTTCATCCCTATGGATTGCAGTTTCTTAATCTTAAGTGGAGGATTTTAATTAAACAATCTGTATGATTCCTGTCAACTCTTAAAAATTATAATTTTAGCACAGAATTTTCAAATGATAATGTAGATGCTTACAATTTGAATCTATATTAACCTTTCAAACTTTTAGCCTGAATCCCTTCTATAAAGAAGACAAAAGACCAAAGCATCGTAAGTTTTTCCATTTAAATATGCTCAACTTAGGATTAATTCATTCTATTACATAACTTTATACAGTGGTCTAAGTAGAAATTGTCAAATTAGATTTCACAAAACAAAACCCAAGCATCAAAAATTAACTATATTGGCAGCTCTTCCTGACTGCTTGTATTTATGCAAGTGCACTTTACTTTTCTGTACCTTTCCCCAATAAACCTGCTCTTTAAATACAAAAAAAACTATATTTGTAGATATATATTTTAAAGAAAAAGAACAGAAAAGGTATACCACTCAGTGCTAGTTAAATAAAAACTGTGCTAATCCTAGGAAAATAAATAGGAGTAAAGAACATGATACTAACAGGGCTAATTCCACAAGAAAACATCACAACTGTAAATAAGCATTTATCTAGCAACAGAGGATAAAAACAGAAATGAAAAGAAAAATGGATTCATAGGCCATCATTCTTCGCAAAGGAATTGGTAATGCTAAAGGCAGAAAATGAATCAAGTTATCAATGAACTGAAGAACTCTTGACTTGACCAACTTGGCACGATTATATAATATGCCATCCAACAAAAGCAAAATACATGCTTTTCTAGTGCTTACTGAACATTCATCATGCATATCTTGGGTTGCAAAACTAAGATAAATTAAAAGAATAAAAATGTATTATACAAGGCATGCTTTTTGACTAGAATAGAATCAAAGTAGAAATTATAAAAATTTCCAAAATGTTCCCCAAATATTTGGAAATTCAACAAGATGTTTTACTGTACCCCATGGGTGAAAGAAGAAATCAAAGGGAAATTAGAATATTTAACAGACTAAAAACAAAATAAAACATATCAAAAATTGTGGAATGAAGCTACAGTAATGATTAGTGGAAAATTAGTGCTTATGTTTAAAAGGAGAAAGGTACCAAATCCAATAATCTGTTTTCTCTTCAATAAGAAAAAGAAGAGAAAATCAAAACTGAAAACAATCCAGGTTTCTATTATTACAAAGTGATAGCAAGGTAGAATTTTGGGGATGATGGAATGGTCTAACACCTTCTGTGCTTTTTGATGAGTGACTATGAACTTGTCAAAATATGGAAATGTGTGCTAACAGTTAATTTTAGTATATGTAAATTGAAATATATATGATTTGCTAACAGTAACTAATCATTACTTTCTTTCCCTACATTTATAAATCTTTGTAAATGAAGTTACTGCTTCTAAAGTCATTCCTTGTAAAATGAACCATTTTATATACTATTAGGAGAACATCAACCTACATCACAATAACTTTAAAATGTATCCTAATTTCAAAGTTGTTATAATGTGAAAAAAATGTTCTTTAGTACATATATAATGTGATACTTACAAATTGGAATTTACCTTCCCATCAAATCACATGTCCTACCTTGGATTCTAGAAAATAAACATCAGAAACTAGAAACAAAGAGACAATCTATCTGTACAGGGCCTGGCATCAGGTAATTGGGGATCAGCTCTTTCAAAGAAGTGAAGTGAAAATAAATAGTGTCAGGGTAAAAGGGTTTCTTCCCTGTGTGTCCAAGAATCCTGCTGAGTGGTAACAGGGAATAAGACGTTTATCAGGGATATTTCCTGAGTCCTGTATGATTCTTCTTTGAATATAAAGATTAAAGCTACTACATCAGTCCATAGGTTTACTCATATATATCTTTATATAATGCAGAGAAATTAAAAGAAAATCTTGTTTCAAAGATTTTTTAAAAACCAAATAAAAGACATTAAGCTAGAATTGTCATTTACAAATGGGCCTCATTTAAGGAGAATTCAATATATAAATTATCCTTGAAATAGATGAATTAGAACAGGTTGTGATAGGGACATCTGATTATGTATCTTTAATAATCATTCATCAGAGTTTCTTTAAATAGTAAATAGTCCATTATGGTTTTAAATGCTTCATTTTGGTAAAATTTGATATGCTTGAATATCTTTAAGATCTTCTATGGTTAGATTTATGTATAGATTAATCACAGTTTTATCTTTTTATCATTTATGCGTTTTTATCTAGAAAAAGGAAAATACATTGCCAGATACTTTAATGGAGCCTATAGCTGATCGAGAATTACTAATTTGGGTATATAAACACAATAGGCTTTGCTTTGTAAACAACAAAAATATTTGTGTTTTGGGAGAAAATACTGCAGAACTTAGTTATTTCAAAATTAGTACCTGTGTTTTATGATGTCAATAATACATTCAATTTGCAATGCCACAATTAGAATTTGATATGTATTCTATAAAAGATAAACATGAAAGGAATAGGTCCAATTCATAATATTTTTAAGTGATCAACTCAAGTCAATGTTCTGTAAAATCATCCATAAGTGAAAGAATAATATCATTAATAAATTAATGAAACCTTTTATAATTTAAATGTTAATGAGGTTACTTGTTTATATGTTGAAGATTTATTTATTTATGCAGACAAGAAGTGGGGTGTAAGCCAGAGGTGGGAGGGGCAGAGGATTCACCAGAGAGAGTAGGGAGCAGAACAGGCAGAGCTACTGAAATACACTGGTGAGGGGAGCAGCAGGTGAGGCAGGAGAGGACTGCTGCACCCAGGGATCAAACTTGTGCTGTAGTGGGGATAGCTTGATAGGTGGCACTGTTTTTAACCCCCGCACCACCAGGGAGGCCCTTATATGTTAAATAATGACTTTTTCATGGCATTCCATAGGATTCAGTTAGATACAGTTCTCTAGCCCATAAGTTCTTCCTTTTTCCAACATCACTATTATATAATATGTGGCAGTTTCCATGAATAAGACTATTAGAAAATTTTGTTTCAGATTCAGTTGAACCAGATATTACAGCCAAACAATGTAAACTGTGTTGTATCCAGTAAAAAGAGTCTGGAGTTTTTATTCTAGCTGAAATGATGTTGCAGGAATGAAATGAACAAGCAGGAGATACAAAAGTATTCTATGTGCTCAGTATACATCCATTTATTAACGCATATGCCAGAGGATCACATCATATTATGCATTTGAGAAGTCATTAACAAAGCAGTATCCTAACAATTTTAACATGAATTAGTGGATATCACAGTGCTATGTTTTCAGACCCAGTGACAGAATGGTTCTGTGAATCACGAGATTTCATTTCTGTTCTTAACATGTCAGACCAATTCACCAAACAGGCTCTTTACTGCATGTGCCTATTGTCCATTAACAGTTGTGACCATAAGATACAATTTCGAAGTCCTGCTCTACAGCCAAGATTTTAGCTACAGACTCTAAGTAATCAAACCATAAGAATACAGAAAATGTACATTCATAATCTAATTCATATTCAAGAATCAACATAGTCGTATTTTTATGTACCAAGCCATATTAAGTTATTTTCCTATTGCATCCGATGCATCTTAGGCATATGAATAACATAAATTACAAAATTGTTAGCAATTTCTTCAGACTTTATTTTACATTTTTCACTGAAGAGATGAAGACATGACTTTTTGCTCTAGGGCAGTATATAGTAATGCAGCATTCAGTACAAATTGTTGAATATTTTTGAAAAGAAAAAAGTATTTAACCAATTATAACACTAAGTAAATTAGAAGAAAGTTATAGCTGTCAGAAGGAAAACCACTAACAATATAGCTACTTATCAGAGATAATATGAAGACACAAACCTTCCATCCCATTCTAAACCATTAATCCTGTGACTTTCTCAAGAATGACATTTGGTAGAGCCAAGACAATGTTGGATGGCAAATGCATCAACTTTTTGTTTTTAATAAATGTGATGTGACCTTGGCAGTTTTGGGGAACAAAATTTTGTCAATATATCAAACATTGTTAACAAACTATTTAGCATTGCTTTGTATAAGTTTGCTTTAATAGCATTTCTTCACAGTGATATTTCAGAAAGGTTGGAAACTCGGCATAAAATATTTCCTACCGTTTCTATTTTAGTTTGTATGCAAAAATCATCACAATATATCTGCAACTATAAAATTACAAACTCTTTCTAGAAGTGACTGCACTTTAGTTATGATAGAAAAGGGTTTTTGTAAGACATCTACAATGAGGTAAGTCTAAATAAAACAGAATTTGAGTAACAAATACTTTTGGATCTATGGGCAATATTAACAAAGACAGCTAAAGGACAAACTCAAAATACCAATTGTGTTTCTTAGTATGTCTAATGGATGAAAAACTGGTGATGTAATGAAATATCTTAAAAGATGTATGAATATTTTAATTTATGTCATAATTTTGGCACTTCATGGAACATTTATTTCCCAAAGACCAGAATTGGTATAAAAGTTCATCAGGTTTTTCACAGACCTTGTAGACACTGTAGTTGAGTACTGGCAAACACTGAAACATAGTGAAATAAACATTCCCATGTATTTGCACATGCATGCAGTAATCAAACAGTTAAATAGGTTTTGAATTCTTGAAGATGATAGCTTGCAGTATTTGTTTCAAGCACTCTCTTCAGCAGATCGTGTTTCAGATTTAAGTCTTACAAATTCTTTAGCCACATCATCGCTGGTCCTCTGAGAAAGTATTCTAAGAATAGTCAAACCAGTTTCATCCATAGAGACATTTTTCAGAAGGGGATACCATGCCCCATAGCTTCCCTTTTCTGCTATGTTCTGTAGCTGAATTACTGTCATTCCAATGATTCGATCTTCTCGGGCAAAGCAGTAGTCCTTGACTGAGAGATGAAGCTCATAGGCCCCTGGGCGGTTTTCATTACCCAGAATGCTGTGAGGATAAAAATAGGAATTTTGAGCAAAACCTCACTTCACTAAGGGATCAATATGGTTCTAAAATACTGGTATCACACGATTTGTCAATATAGTATTCTATCACTGTATTTTAACTCACATGCACAAATCCTTTAAATTTTACTTAGTTTTTACATAGCTATTACGTGCACACTAATCTTAAAAAGCCATTCTTTCCCTAAATAGAAAATTAATTTAAATATGCTTTACTGTCTCAACATTACATATATTAGTGAAGCCAGAATGAAAATATTATGTTGTGCTTTAACCATCGGAGGCAGTCTCCCCTCTGATGCAGGAGTAGAAAGAATAAGGCTGCTAGGAGTCATGGGAGCTGGGTCAGGGCCAGGGGTGCTTCTGGGAACAATTTCTGTGTCATTTCAACACCAGTGATTACAATTCCTTTTCTTTACCTCAAGCTCCTAGATATAGCCAAGCTCCTAGATATAGTGTTATATCTAGGAGCCTTTTCTTTGGGGAATACACTGCACAGACTATCAAGCACTATTCGCAAGATGCTAAATTGGACACAAATCTCCAGAGTAAATAATTTCCAGCAGAGCCCCACACTTTCAATGCCGGTTCTTCCCTATTGCAAGTTAGATCTGTCAAATGTAGGGCTGAGGATGGCCTCTACTAATAACAACCCAAGACAACTTGTCAGAGCAGAACTGAACATAATGGAGAAGACTGAGTGGTGATATGCTGAGAATTATTCTCCACCGCCCCTTATTTTAATACAGTCTCAGATATTCTTGACTGCTTAATGAATCCACAGCTATTACTCAGCAGCACAAATATCCAAATTCTTTCCTTTTCCAAGTGACTTTGTGAACATTTTGCAGAGTCAAAGTTTAATTTCAGGGTGACAGTGATAACTAAACTGTGTACTTAATTTAGAGACAAACTTAAATAATGTGAAAGAAAATGGAAGCCGTAGGAATAGAAGAAAATATGATAGAAGTCAGATCTTCTTGAGAATTAAGATGTATCAAAATGCTACCTTCTCCAGAACAGTAGTCTTGGTAGTTCACAGTGTTATATCTGGTTTTTGCATGATACAAGTAATTCCTAGAATCTTTTAGAAGATATTTTAAAGTGTTTTTGTAATTTGGAGTAGACAAGTGGGATCTTGTGAATGGGGATTATAACATGATTATTATATCTTTCTAAATAGGTATGGTAGGGTAGTTACATTTTAATGGGTGGTAAGAGAGGGATGTATTTGGACCACAGACTACTGAAGATTCTCTGGAAAGTCAAACGTGCAAAAAAAATCATAAGGGACTATTGTGGGGTGTGCATGTGTGGAAGCCACCTAGGACTTCGTCCTGTGCTCCCTTGACTTCTCTGTCCTGCCCTACATCAACTTACCTATTCATGTAATTAATTACATCTACAGGCAGAATTCTCAAGTTGTATCCTATATATTTAATATCTTCTCTTGAATGTCTAAAAGGCATCTCTAACAGATGGAAAACAAAATCCTTGGTCTCTTCATTCCCAATTTCAGTAAGTTACTAATTCCCTATCGCTAATGCCCAAAACACAGGGGCAGTCCTTGATTTTGCATTTTGCATTAAAACACTGACCTATAAGTTCAACATCCATAGCATTTACATGGTCTGACTTTCAGGTGGTTTTGGCCAAAAGGAGTTCCCTCAGGAAATGAGAAGTCAGAATCTTGAATTCCCTGACTCCTTGCCTATGAAAGTGATTCAAATAGGCTGTTCCCCTCCATAGAAGTCATGCTCCTTCTAAGGTGGCTGACAACACGTGACATTTTCCCTGTCCCATTTTTTTTAATAATTTATTTTATTACATAGTTTTGTATGTTACTTGATTTCTCCCCTCGGGTGAAGTCACCATAGTTCTCCTACCACCATAGCACCCGTGAGCCATCCCCATAGTCCCCTGTGCTCTTCCCTCCCCTGTTTGGACTCCTCTGTCTCCCCCTCCCTTGCTGTACACCTCACATCTGTGGTCTACTTGCAAATTATGTCTTTTTCTTGACCCTTTCTAGTGTGTCCCTATATTCCACCTATAACTAAGAGCATCTGATAACTTTCTGTTTCCTTCTGACTTATTTTGCTAAACAGAATCCCTCCCAGCTCGATCCATGTTGCTGCAAATGGCGTGAGTCTCTCTCTTCTGATCACCGAGTAGTGCATTCCATTGTATATCTATACCACATCTTCTTGATCCCTTTGTCTGTTTTGGGGCATTTAGGTTGTTTCCATATCTTGGCTATTGTGAATAGTGCTGCAGTAAACATAGGAGTGCAAGTTTCCTTTGAGTTAGTGTTTTTGTGTCTGCCCCTTTCCCAGTTTATGAACAGCTCTTCCTCTGTGTGGAGTGGTAGCCACCTGATTATGTTAGCCACGGGCTGCAGCACCACTGGTAGCTGTTCTGCTCTCTCCTATTTGTGATTTAATTTGTAAATAAATTTGTCTTAAATTATCCTAAATTGAATGTTCTATGGAACTTATCATCTCTTTAATATTCTACCTCCAGTTCACTGCAAATTGTACAGAATCTACTTCAGAGGTAGTTTTCCCCCTCTTTATATCGTTCTCCCACTTCCTTTTCCCTACTACCTCTTGGCCACTCACTATTACTTCTTGCTTGGATTAGTGCAAGACTTCTAACATCCTTAAATGACTGGTCTTGCTTTCCTTGTAATTATTTCTCAGTACAGCAAACAGAATGACTTAAAGATAGAAATCAGATTGTTCATTTTACTGGAAAATCTTTCAAGACTTTTTGTTGAATTTAGAACATAGCTCAGTCTCCTTTCCCCAAACTGAAAAATCTCTGGGTAATCTGGTACCTGCACCCTGACCACCTTTTCAGACACACTGCATCTTGCTCCCTATGCCCTCTCTACACTGTTTCTTAAATACTGGGCATAGTACTGCCCTTGAGTACTTGCACTACTAATTTTGTTTGGCCTGAAATTCTTTCAACCCTCTTTCCTGCATGAATAGTTCTTTATTTTCTCAGGTTTCAATTTAAAATTTACTTGCTCAGAGAGGCTCCCTAAGCACCAATGTAAGCAGTCAGCCAATCATACTGCCACATCATCCTATTTTAATTCTCTGCATAGTACTGTCATATGACAAAGTTTTGTTTATGTATTTGTGATTTTGTTTATATATTCCTCATCTCTAGAAGGTGACCTGAATGAGATCAGGAACCCCCTATTTTATGTACCCAGCACCTAAAATATTGCCAGGCATTATAATGTAAACACTGACCAAATACTGAGCAAATGAAAAAGAACTAAAAACCACAGCCTCCTTCATTTGCATAGGATGAGTGATGAACAGGTTTTGCTTCCCTTAGCAAAATTTAGTGTCACTGCATGCAAAAATCCCTCAGTAAGTTCAACTGCACAATGGCTATTGCACAATTAAATAAAGGCACTGGGCTCCTGACTTACAACTGAAAGGTTTCATTGTACTTTGGTGACCACGTGTTGCTTTTTGTCTTTGTGCCTTGTTTTCTTTTCTTGTCTCCAAGGTTGGGTCCCAGTATACAAACTTCCACAAAGGGGCGGAACATTGCTGTGGTCTGCCAGTTTAGGTCATTAATAGCAATCACTGAAAACAGAAATGGAAAGGGAGAGGAATAGAAGACATTAGCAAACAAATAAGTGCAAACTTACTTTCTCCTTTTGGTCCATAGGGTGAAATGTTATTTTTAGAAATGAGACAGGAAGCCATAACTTGTACTAGTTAGAGCCCCACCAACAAGATGATGTCCTTGAAGGAAAAACAACCTCCTTTCTGGAGTGTATCCTTAATGGAGGTCTCAGTTCTAAGCAGTGTGGCACTGAAATACTGAGTAGTTTGTAATTGAAATGACATTTACTACTATTGAAAGTTATCAGTCCTCTTGTTTAGGTAAAAATATGTCTTACACGTTCAAAACGAAGACATTTTCATTATGAAATATGTAGAAATTATACAGCAAATAGATTAAAATAAAAAATTTATTTTATCATTCTGAGGAAATAACATGGTATTTTGGTGTGTTCCCTTTCAATATTTAGTTACCATATATATAATTGTAATTTATTGCAATCTCATAGTAGCTTTATTTTTTTAAACAATGGACATTTTCCTAATTTATTATATAGTTTCTAGTTGCAAACATCCCATTGTATGACTATTCCATCCTATATTGTACCAATTATTAAATATTATGACTCCTAATTTCAGGCATCATAAGCAATTTGTAAATGAACATTCTCATATGGGCACTTTTGCTTATCCTTGATTATATCTTTAAGAAAGTTTCTTATAACTATAACTGTTTAATGGCTAATGCAGAATGCTCATAGAAGTTTGGGCATTTGATATATGTAAAATATATAGTGTGTACATATATACAAAATATATTCCAAAAATTAGGTAATGCAATTTTAAAATATATTAGCACATCATGCTTTGAATCAAAGCAGACTTATTTAAAGTGACTAAGTCTATAATAATATAAAAATAGAAAATGGTTTCTTCAACATTAACCCTAAGGTTCACCTTAGACATGAAACCTGAAGATTGCTTTTTCGATATAAAACCAGTAGATTTACCCACTCACTAAAAGAAATCAAACAAGTTGCCAGAGATGACATAGAAAAAGAATAGTTAGTTATATTATGTGACTAGTAAGAATAGATTGACGTAACATTGGACCAGTTACGGAGCCAGTCGTGGCACTACCATTTAATGACTATCATAGCACCAACCATCCAGAAAATGTTCAATGTGCACAGTTTTGAAATCTACTCACCAATGTGAACCATTGTGAGATATTTTGGGCTACCTATCTGTGCCCTTGAATTTTTCAGTCAAAAGTCTGGTTTCATAAAAAAAGAAATTCTTAGTGTACCCTAAAATCACTTACTATTCATTTTAAAAACAATGGTCCAAGAAAAAAAAATTCATTTTGGTATCATTACTGCAGAGGTTAAAGTCTAATAGGCTGTTTGATCTATGAGGACTAGACATACACCTTTTACAGTCACTTTATGCTCGCCAGTTCCCGGGGTGGTGGTGATGTCCACTTGAACAGATATCTGGCCCACTGAGTCTTTTGAGGAGCGACCTGAAAATAAGCACAAGTTTAGTGGTCTGAATTTTTAGCTCTCTTAGTAATGGGCATCCACATTCTCTTAAATTCATAAATAAGTTCATAAAAAGGAATTCTACTTTTCATCACCTGTACATAATAAATATTGATAAATGTTCACTAAATTTGCTGTGCAGATTTGAGGCTTGAGTACAGTCCATTGAACTAAAATTTCATGTGGTCTTCAGGAATGATAAGCCACACTCTGTGGATTATTACTATTTTAAAAGTTGCATTTGCCTTACTAGGCCCTCAGTACAGCTCTGTTCATCGCTCATGCACAAGGATGTGTCACCACCGTTCATTCTTCTGTTAGCTTTTCTAGTGTGCCATACAGTGCCACACAAAAGCGACTTTTGAAGTTTGAGTTGTAATTCATTGTTTAGACAAAGGGAGCTGAGGAAACCGCATGTACACATATATAGATGCATAAAACAGAATGGCATATACTAGAGGTGGCAAGTAGTTCAGTATGAATGGAGCATAAAAGAATAGAGAGGAGAAAGATAAGAGAAAATGTTGGCACTTTGAATACCATGTAAAAATCATTAGTCATTATCCTTGCACTGCTGAGAAGACTGTTAAGTATTTGACCCTGAGTGGTACAGTGAAATTAATTTCAGAAAAAAAATTCTCATCTGTGTGAAAGATGCATCATTCTCATCAACCTATTCTCTCTGGAAAATCTCGTATTTGCATCTCATTACACCATGAGTCAATTCCTAAAGTCCAGACCTTCACTAGAATACTTCTGATCATATTTTACTTCTTGTGTTCTGCTGGTCCATGCCATTATCTTTGGCCTACTTCAAAAATGTCTTCATGTTTTCATTGAGACAAACCACATATTTGGAATATATTTTCTCTATTATCCTATGAAACCTTGTTGAAATACCTCTACTATAAAATACTTTCATTTCTATCCTATAAATAATTTGTACTTATATTCTTGTTGATTCCCTCAAATAACACAGCACAAACCCCTGGGCAATGGAATCAGACTGCGCCGTCAGATCGCAGCCACTCATTGACAGTTAAAATCCCATGAACTTTCATTCCCTTATTTTAAAAGTCAGAATAAAACCACCTACCTGGTAGCATTGTGGGAGGCTAAAAATAGTAATTTTAAAAAGATACAGACTATTATGTGCTGTGCACCTAACATCTGTCTAGTTAATGGTCCAAGTTTGTTACAATAATTCAATTCTTAATAAAAGGACATTGCAAAGTTATTAAGTCTCTGGCAGATTAATGCATAAATCCTAAATGTGAAAATTATGCAAGAGTCCATGGATATTATGGCTAGGTGAGAGATTATAGAAGACAAGTCCAGGTAACTGGATCTTTCCCCAATAATTTTGGAATTCTTCCCTTGACTAGATTTTCCATGTTAAATTTCAATAGAGAGGGCAGGATTTTAATGACCCTCCCATGTCTGATAGAGAAACTTCTCCCTTCTATGATATAAAATTTTGATTAACAAAGAATTCAGTGAAATGAGGTTTCTTTCTTTTTTGTTGTTGAAATCACAATTCTTGGGGGAGAAAAAAAACTCTCAGAAAGACAAAAAATACATTCAGGTAGTGAATTTATCTCTGTTGTTATAGAAGTTAAGTGTCCCAGTTTATGCTGAAGACTTCTTTTTACTGGTGAGCTTATATATTACTCAGCATTAATAGCAATGACTGGTTTCTCCACAGAGTAGACATCAAAAATTGGTCAGGCAAGTTATAGATTTAACATATTTATAAAAGAGAAAGGACTTTTATCAGATCACATATCAGAACATGCCATTTCTTCATCTGAATTCCTTATTAAGATAACTTCAAGACTTTCACTGTGTTGTTGCAGAATTTGAGAGATTTCTCTGGTAAAGAATATACCATTCTAATTAGGAAAATGTGTAAATTTCTGTTTAGTTATGTGTGTTTAGTTATGGGGGAAAATTTTATGCTTTTTAAGAGCAAATAATAATTAAAGAACTGTGTTTAAAAACTTATCAAAGATACTCTTCAAATGTAGAGTCTGCTTTCCCTTTCCCAAAATGCCTTCTGGAGCCTGTCCTTGTGTACCCTAACTGAGTATGTGTTTTCTATGGAGCGATGTAAGATTACACTGGGGAGAAAAACACATTAAGTAGCATACTTATGTATTCAGCAGTGCCTGAACACTGAAATTTCTTTGGTGGAAATATTTACTAGACTTTCAAAAGTGTACATATTTCTCCTTTTCTGACACAAAATGTGAAATTTAATGCTCAATCAAATCAAACATAGTTTTGAGAACTGGCTGCTTAATGTAAGTACATCCCTAAAAATGAAGAACTAGGAATGTAATTGCTTTCTGACAATAATGGCTGGAAGCAACTGGTTGAAGAGAAGTTATCATTATTGCAGTTGTTGCTGAATAGTTGTGTTATTCTGAATTGTCAATTCAGAGCGAGCTCCAGGTTTGTGCTTTCATTGGCCCTACTTTTCTACCACTCTTGAGCATCTGTGTTATGCCTAGTTCTGCAGTTAAGTACACAGATTGTTTCCTTTTTAGCTACATTCCATAATGGCAAGAAATCTCTAGTGGTGGTAGTAATCTGTACATCTAATCTCTAATTAATATAATAGCATAGTATTCTCCAATTATGCATTTATTCAATAATTAAATACATAAGTAGTCCTCACTTAGCACAGTGTCAATATGCCTGGATTTCAATCTCCAAAATTAGTAAAATAACAATGTTTTTCAACAAAATGTTTAGATTTCAGCTATCATGATAAATGAATAGCATTGAATTAAGTACAACCTTTGCTGCTAAATTTTTAGTCCATGAGTTATTTTATAAATAACAAATGTCTCATCAGCAACCAATAACATCACTTCTTTCAAAGCCTGTTGGTGATTGGTGACTCTGCATCTGTTCAATTCACACACACTAAAGTGTGCTGCTGCCTGTTTCCCCATGATAATGTGAGATTTTATACATGATAACCATAAGAGGGAATTGTCCAGCAATGACGACAGGACAGCAAAGAAATGAAAACTGAAAAAGCTGGACTGGTTTGCATAGAATGTAAATGTGTTACTAGAAAAAAAATTACCAACCCTGTGGCTGTACACACTACCACCACTGGAGGACTCTAGAAAGGAACTTAGACAAAGAGTCAAAAAAAAAAAAAAAAAAAAAAAAAAGGAACTCTAGCCAAGGAACTTGGTGAAAGTGAAATAATTGGCATAAATTTACAAAATGAAGATGACTAAGAGGAAATGATATCAAAGCAAATGTTCACATTCAAGGAACATCCAGGATAACATCCTAGTTTTACTAACATATGGATCAATTTTTTTTCTTCAATTTGTTTATGGCTGTCACACTCAGGAGTATGACAATTCATCAAACCATGGAAAAGATGCTCATCTGTTATAGTTATACTATGAGAAGAAACAGGGAAAGCAGTGTGCAAACTACTTTTGAAAATATTTTAAAAAGGAAATAAAACATTTTAATTCTCAGTGTTTCTAATGTTTCAAGTGAGTGTTTTCAGTAAATGTAGTATTTTCAATTTCCCTCCACATTTATAACTAATAGTAAAAGATGGTTTCTTTTGATGAAACTTTCTTAAAAGTCATGGCAGAATCATTATTTCCCAATACTTAGTAAGATTGCTTCTGCACATTTTTATTGCTCAACATTTCTGTACAAAATGAGGGTTGCCTGTAGATATATTTGAGTTGATTCATTTAATACTTTGTAGGTGCTCCTGTACAACCGTGGAAGCTGCTTGTCAGTCAGATGGAAGTAACGTGTGCAACACCAAGCAATACATTTTCCTTCTATCTTGAGGGTTTGGTTCACTACAGCTACAAATCTGATTGTACTGCCTTTGTAAGTGGTAGAATCTGTTAATTAACTATCCTAAGGTAAAAGTGGAACTGAACAGAAACATTCTGAAGTTGAAATACTAATCAGGCAGTTATTTTCCAAAAAGAGCAAAAAGACAATATGCAGGAGACCTCCATTTGCCATAGAACTGAGTATGGTCTTTATCTAACAATTTTTATGAGTATGTAATGAAAATTTAATGAAAGGCTATGCCCGTTACATAATGTTATCTATTCTAATTCCATAGGAATTAGCTATGTATCCCTCAATTCAACATCTGAACCACTGGAATGTGTCCTTTGTCACCAACATTAGTGGATCATGATTACCAAACTCTCCACCTCAGGAATAAATTGTGCTCATGTGAGTAAGCCCTGGCAAAGGGCAGGAGGATGAAAGTACCAATTGCTTTATTTGAAACACTTTTCAGAAGAGCAGCGTTTGAGAATAAGAGATCCTGATTACTAAAAGATTATGATACAGCATTATATAATTAGCACTCTACTAGCATTTGTCTCTCACCCACTGTAATTTGGGTACATTCTGTGAGGGAATGAATCATCTTATAAACATTTAGTAATTATTAGTGTAATTTTTGAAATTGATAATTACCCCCAAGTTTTCAATTAGCCTCCTGTCAAATATTAACTAAAAAGTACCACAGCTTTTCAAATGACTACAAAATGTTGATCAAACTTCCTGAGCTCCTCATAGAGGAGTTTGTATCTGTCCCCATGGAACTGGGACCCCCAAAAACAAGTGCTGAGAACTGATGAAAGGTGACAAACATTACAATGCAGTATCAGAGTTCACTGCCCTACTGCTTCTCCTCTCTTTAGGTGTAAGTCTCCAGGTGGGAGTCACCTACCTCCATCAGTTCCCTAAGTCCTAAGATTTCACCAAAGATTTGGGGGTGGTAAATAAACCAGGAAATGGCTCGACCAAAACCCCTTAGTCTGTTTATTCCTTCTGTTTTTCTCCTGTTTCATTCCTATTGATTTTGCTCATGAGATAATGCGCATGCTGTTTAATATATATTTGAAAGAATTCCACTTTCTGATATTTTTTGACCACTTAGGTGTACCAGGCATTGTGCTAAGTACTGTAGGTATAAAATTTTGACTTGATAGCAAATGAAGATATTGTATACATTTTACAGATGGGAATTTGGGGCCTAGAGGCTTGTTACTTGTCAAAGTCAGTAAATGAAGAAACTGAGATTTAACTTCAGGTTTCTGATTTATAAGATAAAGTATATAGCACGCTGTAATACTTATTGAACACCTTCTACTGTACTCTTCTCTCCAGCACACTCTTTTTATATCAAAGAGGAAAAAGTAAATTCTTTATTTATTTATTTATTTTTTTATAGAGGCATGTTTTTTTTTTTTAATTTATTTGTTTGTTTGTTTTGTTTATATAAGCACTGGGTACAGTCAGAAGCGCGGGAGGGTGAGAGAATTCACCAGAGCCAGAGCGGGGAGCAGAGCAGGCAGAAGGACCGAAGTACACTGCTGAGGGGAGCAGCGGGCGGCAGGAGAGGTCTGCGCGCCATGTGGGACCCTCCTCTGGTGGCCGGGGAGCAGCCGGGGATCGAACCAGCGCCGCAGAGGCCGCGGGCAGCTTTGCAACCCAGCGCTCAACCGCTACGCCACCGGGGAGGCCCGGAAAAAGTAAATTCTGCTTTGGTATTTTCATGGCTTTAAAATTTTGCTGAACTAAAATGTAGAAGATGTGAGATCAAAGATTAAAAAGCATTATAGACAGGTGTCATCAATATAACTTAAGATTGTGATAACCTTTAGCTTGCATTTAAATTTTTTTACATTAAACCTTGCAGTAATCATTCAAATATATGTTTAAATTTATCATACTCTTGGGACTCTATGTTTTCATAGTTTTCTGTGCTTTATTTATTTTTTTTTTAAGATTTATTTATTTATTTATACAAGCACTGGGTACAGTCAGAAGCGCGGGAGGGTGAGAGAATTCACCAGAGCCAGAGTGGGGAACAGAACAGGCAGACTGATGAAATACACTGCTGAGGGGAGCAGCGGGCGTTAGCAGGAGAGGTCTGTCGTGCCATGTGGGACCCTCGCTGGCGGCCAGGGTGGAACTGGTGCTGCTGAGGCTGCGGGCAGCTTCGCAGCCCAGCACTCAACTGCTGTGCCACCAAGGGAGGCCCTGTGCTTTATTCTTAAAGTTAATACTGATTGAAACATATTTCTAGATGTTTAGATCAATGAGTCTACATGTCTATAATATGCTAAGCAATCAACTAGTGGACTAAATTTAAGATAAGGGTAAAAGGCTTTAAGTAATATACTAGGCTAGTTAGGTGTATTTTTTAAAAATTATTTTGAAAAGCTTTGTTAACCTAACTTGAAATATTTTCAGGTTTTAAAATATAGTTTAAATTAGGATTAGAGTATGAGTACTCCGAGGACTTTGGGGACTTTTGATCCAATCTGCTTGAGAGACAAGGGATTTGATGGGTCTTGAACTTGATACCATAGGGAAGCAGTATCAGTGGTGGGACTTATTTTCAATTAAGGTCTCTTTCTACTGACAAATAGCTTACTTAGATAAAGATCTTTGGGAATCCACGTGTTGGGACAGATTGTCAAAAAACGGAATTTAGGAAGTAGGCAGGATGTGGATATGTTTAATCACTTCTGATTTTACCCACTTAGAAGCTCAGAAGTTGCCAAAATAGGAAAATTAAACTGTAAATACTGATTTGGACCTCAGAACTATTTCTAAGATATCCAGACAATATCTAGTTCATCTGACATGTCAGCATAACACTTCTGAAATCTATTCATGTCTGATAATTACTAGCAAACACCACTACCTAAAGGAGAAGGGGATGAGTAGGATAATTCTATGTGGCAATGTTTATTCACATCAAGTAAATCATTATTGGCAGGAAAAGACTAGGGGATGATGCATTCTGAGGTATAAGAGCTAGGATTTGTATAGTCTAATTGGTAGTCATTAAAGTCAATAAACATGGTAATGGGGCCCAGCTAGTTCAGATAAGGGAACTCAGACTAGGGCACTCCTGGCTTCAGAGAGTTGGATCTATCAGTAGTCAGGATTGCTGAGAAATGATTAAGGGTAATTTATTTTTACCTGAATGAGTTATCTGAATAAATCATCTTATTGAGGATGAATAAAGATATAAACCTTTAAAAGGTGCTTCTAAAAAGCAAACAACCAACCCAAGAAAAAGGCAATCATATCTCAAGGACTCAGAGGACAAAATCTTGTTATGGAAATCGTGTTCCTAAAGAAACCAGATAGAAAAATGGAAAAATAATTAAATGCATAATTAAAGCAAATTTTGAGTCAAAAATGTCCAGAATTTGTATGGAATTAATTTTTTTTCAGACAAAGTAACAGAACATAACCATGTATAGTCAGGAGAAGAAGAGCAGAGGGGTGGGGAGGAAAAACAGAGGGATGAGGGAGGGACAGGAAAAAAACATATCCAAGAAGAAAAGGAAGAGAATTTCAGTTTGCCTAAATTTTCCTAAAAAAAGAAAATTAAAAAAAAAATGGAGAATGCCTAAGAAGTTAGGCAGGAAAAAATTCTATGATCCTAGAATTTTAAATCCAGCCAAGTTATTTATCATGTATGAATAAAATAAAACAATTTTAAACAATTCAAGAACTAAGAAAATACTTGTAATACAAACACCGCTACACACATGTTGCAGATGTGACACATATGTTACACATATGTGTGTATCTATGTATGTATTCTTTCCAGAGGGGATGACTCAGAGACTACTTTAACCAAAAGAATCTAAGATTGGAGAAGTTGTGGTATAAAAGTGGCAGTGGACATTGACACCATTTAAGTATGAGGATATTTTTATCATTACTATCAGGTAGATAACAGTTTATATACTTCCCCTCTTAATCCTGACTTCATGGAGAGAGCAGGCATAGGCTTTTCCTCTATTTGTGGATTGTAACCTTAACTAAACCTGTCCATTATTAATTACATGGTTTATTTAAAACAACCTCTGCTTTGACATTATTCTACTCTAGGTTAGGGATTTATCACTGTATCGACCTATCTATGTCATCTTCCAAGATGTAACTTTGCTTTCATACACTTATGTTTTATATAACTTAGCAAGACTAAGCTTCTCCTAAAACCAAGGGCTCTTGTTGCTTTGAAGGGAAATTCCAAATCCCTAAGTAACTCTTGGCTTTAGAAGTTCGGACTCCATCAATTGTGACCAGGTTTACCTCACTACTTTGAACATATTCCATTCCACTTTTTTCTTGGTTAAAATGAGGTGACATTGGTCCACAACACTGTATATGATAAGGGAATAATTTCACACCTATTTAAATATAAGTCACCACTAGGTATCATGCCACCACTGGAGTACCCACAATACCGGGCCCCTCCTCACTTTGTTCCAGCTCCCACAGTCCCTTCAATTCTGCAGTCATTTTCCTAGGGTTTGTTTAGGTTTAGTTTTGTCAGTTTCTTTGTTTTGATTTTCTAAATTCCACGTGAGTGAAATCATTTGGCATTTTTCTTTCTCCATCTCAGTTATTTCACTTAGGATAATACCCTCCAGTTCCATACACATTGTTGTAAATGGCAACAGTCAGTATTTTATAGCTAAGGGGTGTGTGTGTGTGTGTGTGTGTGTGTGTGTGTGTGTGATCTTAATCCACTCATCTGTTCTTGGGCATTAGGTTGTTTCCATAATTTAGCTATTGTGAACAATGTCACAATGAATTTAGGAGTGCATATATTCCTTTGAATTAGTGCTTTTGCATTCTTCAGACGGATACCTAGGAGTGGAGTGCTGGAGGTGTGGTGAATATATATGTAATATTTTGAGGGAAACTCCATACTGTTTTCCATAGGGGCTAAACCAGTCTGCATTCCCACCAACAGTCGATGAGGGTGCCTTTTCCTCCACACCCTTGCTAGCATTTGTTGTTTCTAGGCCATTTGCACAGTGTGAGGTTGTATCTCATGTAGCTCATGGTTTTGATTTGCATTTCCCTACTGATAGTGATTTGGAACATTTCATGTGCCTATTGACCATTTGTATGTCTATGAATAAGTGTATTTAGTTCTTCTGCCTGAATTTTTTTACTACTTTGTCTTTTTTTTTTGTTGTTGAGTTTTATGGGTTCTTTTTATAATGTTTATATTAGCCCTTTGTAGGCTGTGTAAATGTTTTCTCCTATTCAGTAGGGTATCTTTCTGTTTTACTGACCCACATGCCATCTTTACCTATATTAAAATATGACATTTGGAGCTCTGCCATGGCACTCTAGCTCTCCCAGTCATTCCAGTCTGTACTGTTCAAAATCACTTGGAAGAACAATTCTGTATTCTTATCATATCACCCTTTTGGGGCACTTAATATTTTGTCTCATCATGTATTCCTGTGTTTTTTTCTAATGATTAAACTTTACTGCATCATTACGTTTCTCCAAGATTAAAAGAGTTTTGATGTTAATTTTTTAAAAAATCTATAATTGTCTAAATTTGGAATAATATATACTACTAGCAAAGCTGGTGGGATAACTGATGTAAAAAGCCATTAACTAGGAAACAAGCTTTGGGCATGCAACATAATCATCAGGCAACATGTGCAGACAGTGAGAGCGCACCCTCAAGGCCATGCTGCCTGGATTTGAATGCAGGCTCCACTATATATTAATTGGGTAATCATGGGCAAGTTACTTTATCTCTTTGAGCTCAATTCTCTCCTCTGTAAAGCAGGAAGAAGTGTCTTGCTTATTCAAAGAGTATAACGATTAAGAGTTGCCACGGACAATGAACTTATAAATGTACCTGGTCTCTGAAGGCCTTCATATTATCATGGCTGTTGATTAAGATATTATTTACCCTTGTTGACCTAGCAATTTCTTTTCTACAAACTTATATTACAGTAATACTTGCATAAATACATAATGATATATATGACGAATGATGTTCACGGCAACATTTTCATAATGGTTAAAACATTACAGGCAATTTACAAATGTACATAGGGTGAAATAGTGCATCATATCTCATAATGACACATTATGAATCTGCACTAGTATGAAGGAAATCTGTATATAAGTATGAAAAATCAAGTACCATAAAAGTGTACATATGACCACCAAATTATGAAAGGGAGAGAGAAACACAAGTTTAATATGTGTATGATTAATGATCTGGGGCAATGAATACAAAAGTACATGTATGGACTTGGCTGAATATAGTAGCTTTTCCTATATATGATTTTATATGAGCTGATTTGTTTTTAGGAAGTATCTACTGCTTGTTCATTAAAATGCTTAAAGATATAGAAAAAACCCAGAGTATTAGAACTGGAAAATATAGCTCATGAGTTCAGTTCACTGATTTAAAACCATACAGAGAATATACACATCTCCATGTGGCTCCATCATTCTGATCTGTAAGTTATCTACCCTGCCAAGCAGATATCTTGAACAAATTGCTGAGGGGAGCATGTGAGCAAGTAATTGAACAGTGGTGAGAGAAGCACTGGTGATGTGCAGTGATGGATGGAGCAGTGTCCACAATGATCCTGTAATAGTAACTGGGTGACAGCAGAAGACAGTCCTGACTTCTTTACATTAATCAATCAACAATGCTCAGCTAGCAGAATGCTCTCAAGGAGCAGCAGTAACAGACAATAAAAAAATGTGTGTTGTAATGGACAATGATACAAACAGATCCAAGAGATAAACATGGTTATATAGCCAGTCCAGAGTATATGGCTGAGAGCTCAATTTAAGACCAAAGACTACACTGCAGGCCAAAAGACCCAAGAACCAGAGGTCAGTGTTGAAACAGTAGTTTGTAACCCTCACCAGTGCTTTGAGGCAGTTACTCTGTAGGGGACAGTCACAGACAAATTAACTCCTCTGCAGAAGAGGTAACAAGGGCTTGGTAAAGTATTGTTCTGACTTTTTTTTTTAAATCCCAAACTAGTCTAATCTAATGAAATTTAGTAAGGGCAGCATAACAAGGTAGGAGAAACTGTAACAGACAGAATGAATAATATTTGTCAGAAGAGAAATAGAGAATAGATGATCCATTTACCAGTAGATAAGTGAATGTAGCAAATTTAAAAACAAGAAACCTTCTGCATTTTCTTTTTTTTTTTTTTTTTTTTTTTATAGAGGCATGTTTATTTATTTATTTATTTATTTATTTATTTGTTTGCTTGTTTATACATGCACTGGGTACAGTCAGAAGCGCGGGAGGGTGAGAGAATTCACCAGAGCCAGAGCGAGGAGCAGAGCAGGCAGAAGCGAAGTACACTGCTGAGGGGAGCAGCGGGCGGCAGGAGAGGTCTGCGCGCCATGTGGGACCCTCCTCCGGTGGCCGGGGAGCAGCCGGGGATTGAACCGGTGCTGCAGAGGCCGCGGGCAGCTTCGCAACCCAGCGCTCAACCGCTGCGCCACCGGGGAGGCCCCCTTCTGCATTTTCTTTTCTTTCTATACCCTTTTTATTCTATTTTGTCTATTGAACATTATGAAGTAGTAAAGTTAAGACTCTGAAATTGAGAATACACGAACATGGCTTATTGTATAGACTTTAAAAACATGAAATAAACATGATTCCTTGTTATTAATATGTTAAACCTGCCACTTTGCTTGTTGGTATGGGAATAAAAACCATGAAATGAATTCATTGCATTACCTACCATCAGAGAAGTGGATAAAATGTGTACATTAATAACTACCTGAAGATATTTTTATAACATGAAAGTTTTAGATTTGAACCTTGATTCAACTGTTTGAAGCCATCAGAAAGAAAGCAAAGGACCTGAGAAATAACTCCCGAAGACTGCATTCTCTATAATAATTATCACTCTAACAAATTCTTAAGTTGAAACAATGCTGAGAACTCCCAGATATGGCATTATGCTGCTTTTTCATTTTAAGAAAGCACTGAATCTACTCTGAAAAGGTGTTAACACGCATGGAGAAACAAAGATAAAGCAGTGTTCTGAAGGAATTTAAATACTGGCAGCTGGTAGTTTCTGTGGCCCAGTATGTCCTTGTGCCCTGTGGCTTGGTTCTACCTAGACATTTGCCATCATTCTTATAATTCATTTCCTTCTTAAACCATTTGGTATTAGACTTCTGTCAGAGTCAACTGATGACTGCATTCATAACACAGCATTGGCCACAGAACAGGACACTACATCATAAAAAAAGTATGATGATTTAAAAATAAAATAAGTCCAGGATTTGGGGTTGAGGTGTGAAAATGCTGTGCTCTCTATGAAGCTCTCCCAGGCCCCACCACTGGGAAGCAGTCTGCTTTGATACAATAATTTAAAGTTCTTAGTAATTTCTACTTTGATTACTGTTATTTGTGTATAAAATGCATGTATTTCTAATTCAGTTAATGGTAACTTTCAAAAACCAGTAACTTAATAACTCCCTGTGGAACTTGTATGCTTCCCCCCGCACAGTGAACCCAAGAGGGTCTTAGTAACTGAGCAGAGCAGAGCACTTAAAATAAGGCTAAGGAGTCAGTTCAGTCTGGAATCCAGCTCCTGATTTAGTGTGTCACTTTGCGCAGTTTCTTAATCTCTTTAACCCTTGATTCCCATCTTGAAAATGGGATAATAAATGTATTTATTCCAAGTCATGTGAAGATTGAAGGGTGTAAAGCATTTAGAAGAGTGCCTGACACATAATAAATGCTCAACAAATCTAAGTGGATAACATTATTTCTAAAGTGTATTCTCTGCAAAAGAGGATTCATTAGAACTCTGGGTTTGGGTTAGGTACTTGTGTAGCTCAAATTTACCTTTTTGTTGTTTTCTTTAATTAAAGTGGACAAAATGACCATTTAGGTTTTACCGCCTAGGATCCCCTAGGGGAACAAATGGTTCATAGGATTCACATGATGCTATATCCAGTCGCATACAACCTTTGATCTGATCTTCTGGTCAAACATGGAGCCTATGTATTTTTAATTTTTTTCAGCAGTCTCCTAACTAGAAATTTCTGTTGTGGCTCTTTTGCAAAACATCATCGAGTTCCTCTTATCATTTGTCACTTATTCTGACTCAGACTCCAAGTGCAAGCCCTTGCTCAATCTGTGCTAAGAAACACAAAGATATTTCAATCACATCATATATACTTAAGAGAGAGAATCAGAGAAATATAACTATGGTCTAGGAAGAGGAAAATTTCTGTTAATTTACCAAATGACAATAGAACTTGTTTCTGTAATAAATACGTTTCTCTCTTAAAGTTTAATAATGACTGATTATCAAAGAGATTTTTGTTTTGTTTACCGAAGTTCTTCTTACAGGAGTGGAAAACAAGTAGAACAGCAAAGATGAACAGTAGTTTCTTATACTGATGCCTTTGGTGCCCGAAGGGCTGAGCCAGCACTCCACGCAGGCTCTGGCAACCAGCCCTGTTTTATTCTGCATGTCTGCAAAGACGTCCTATCAGGAACTGTAGTCTACACGGGCGCAGCATCCATGAGAAAGTTTACACTGAGCTGAAATGCTCTTGAATTCTGCCCACTAATAAGCAGTAGGAGGAGCATATAGCAAAGCATAAAGCATTCAAGCCAGAGAGTTAGATAGGGCCTGCCCATCCCTGCCGGGTTCTCTCCATATTCTGGCTTATCCTAGTTACCCTGGGGAACTGAAACCAGTCAGGAGAGATGCCGTTAGTTCTTCAGGCATCCCTGGAGCATTCCCAGGGTCCCAATCACCCAAGCAATAAAAGTAACTTCAGTTGGGTTGTAAGGTTGTAAGAAAGTCAAAAACATATATACGTAGGCGCCATTCCAGGCCATTTAAAATCAACATCTCTAGGTTGTAGCTCCAGCATTAGAATTTTTTAAAAAGTTGTGCGGAGGGTTTTGATATGTGACTGAGGGAAGGGATCTGCAGGAACGGTGACTACCAAGCTAGCTAAAACCTTTGTAAAGGTTTAGCTCCTCGCGCTCTCGGCGAGGAAGAGAAGCAGTCAGTCCCTCACAATCCAGTGCTATATTAGGTAGGGTGAGCGGAGTACACAGGAGGTGTGGGGGTGTCAGTTTAGGCTTTCTCGAGGGCTCAGTTCTGGAGCTGAACCTTGACGAACATTTCAGTGATCCTACTTTGTGTGTTGAAGCTGTCCTTACCCAAATACTAACCCCTGGTGGATCGCAGCTGTTGATCCAGACTAGGACTGAAAATGCTGCTTCCCACATCGAAACTGGAAGTAGATGTTTTGAACTTCCTCTGGGGGCTGCTATTTACCTGTGTCCTTGTGAGTTTCCTGTTGATTGCCTCTCTCTCGGGCTTCGCCACCTGGCAGATCCAGTAACCTGTGTTTCAGGCAGTGAATCTTAACTCCCAGCAGGGAGAAAACTCCTGACACGTTCCCTGGCTGATGCAGCATCCTTGGAGATGAGGAAATAATTCATTTTGATGTAGAGAACAAAGTTGTTTTCAAATTAGGTAGGCCTGAATTCAGATCATCTATTAATCTTTAACCTTTCTTCCTTAAAGCATGGGGACGCCTCCATTTTGTTTGATTGTTCTCATGCTGTCTAGTATAATCCTCACAATGACCTCTCAGAATAATGGCATCTCTGAGCATCCTGGGGACATTGTTGCCACAGGACTGCCCTGTGCTGAGAGTGGAAGACCGTCTTGCAATGGAAATACTATCCCACCAGAAAGACTGTGGACTTAAGAGGAACTGCTAATTTCAGCCATGACAGCTTGGGAAGGAGTCTGTCCTCACAGGAGTGACTTCTTTACTGGAATCATAATTTAGAAATGCATCTTCTATTAGGGAATTGGGAGTCAGAGGAAAAGAAACACCTTAAGGACAGAAGTATCAACAATCCCCCAAAATCTGTATCTCCCCAGTCAATATACAATGTCTCTAAGTAAGTCTGCACCTAAACTCTGAGGTATTGCAAGGTATTTTTATTTTCCTTAGTTGAAAACTAATTGTAAACAACTTACATATGACTAAGGACAGTTTAGTCCATGTTATTCATTTTTCAAAAATCATACTTTTAGAGTTTTAAATGGCATGTGAAGGTGTTACATAATCTTAATGGGAAAAATGAGCTAATTATAATAAAGTGAAATCAAAATCAACAAGCAGCTATAAACCAGAGACACACTATGGGTGGGGGGAGGGAAGTAGGGATTAGGGTCAAAATAAGGGGGTGGGAATTATACCAAGGGGGGTGGCAATTGTACAAATTGTATGCGGAATATAACCAAGATGAAAATGCATACATACATTGTACAAAATGAGGTAACACTGTGATATATGGTATATACAATGCCAGGGCATGGATGGCAGTGGGGCCAGCTGGGCCAATGTAGGATTAAAAAAAGGCCAGTGGCATAGAGATGGGCAGGGCTCCAGGTCGCAGATCAACAGACTGAGGATTATGGAATGAGGAGATCAAGGGTCTGGAAACCTGGGTATCAGGCATCTGTGACCAGAGGAAATCAGAGGACCTGTGAGTAAGTGAGAACAAGCATTTTAATTTGGTAATGAAGGCAAAGGAGACAGCGAACTCAGAAAGTCAGATAGAAGGAAGCCATGCTCAGAAGTGAACTATGAACAAGTTCTATTCATACAGAGAAGTCCTTTCTGTCTTTACCATCCTTGTATGAAGGGGCATGGGTTGGGAATGGTTATAATCCTGGTCTGAAATTGAGGAACAGGTGTAGTTTTTTGTACATGGCTGAGTACAATGTTACAGATGTGACTCTGGCAGCAATTTAACTGTGGAAAGATAAACAGAAGCATGTTCTTCTAAAGGTGACTGAAAAATGAATTTCTGAATATCAAGCATTTTGTCACCAACAATTCAAGAATCTATTAAAAAAACACTCATGATTAAAAAAAAAGACATTACACAGAATGTTAGGAAGATGGATGAGATAGTGGCAGTTTAATATTTTGAGACTTTCTAGCTCTTCATAAAGATACACAGAACAACTATTTGTTGAAACCAAAAACCAAGAACCCAAGGTAGTCCCTGAACCCCTAAATTTGAGAATGAGAATGCAAGAATTACTACCAAAACCCACCAGACCTCTGTGTAATTGGTGACTGTGTGGATGAGAAACATGGGAACATCTGATAAACTTGAAAACTGGAGAACCCCCAAATAGTCAGCAGACACTAGTCAGTACCTGGGGCCATTCTGAGATAGCCACCGGGATTTTAAGGGGATGTGCCCAATCTGAGAACAGATGAGTGCATGGGAAGTAGAGCAGCACTGGTGGAGCTGGAATGAGCTGGCCCCTGTGCACTCTCCACAGTTATCCTGCATTTGGGGGGGTGTGGTGTGGAGACTGGGGGAGGGAAGGCGTTGAGTCCAGCCAAATCTATGGACCCAGCAGCCAATTTTATGAAAACAGGACATACTGACTCACATGCTACATCATCAATTAAGAGACTTTAAAATCAAGCAACCTATGTTCTTCAGAGAATCAATTGTACAGAAAGAGATGGAAGAAGAACTTAACAATTAAAGGGACTTAAAAGATACCAAATTAAAAACAAGGTGAAATAGTGTCTAAGGATAGTCTATTAGGTATAAAGCATAAAGAAATGCAAATAAGCGATTACTAAAATAATCAGTACAGTGGCTACCTCTGGTGGGAGGATTGGGGTGTCATTGGAATGGGCACATGGAGAAGCTTCTGGAATGCCTGGCAAAGTTCTTTGTTGACCTCAGTGATCCTTAATGCTTGTTTTTATATGGTCTCCATTTATTTTAAAATAAGATAAAAAGTACCTAAAACACAAAATCTATTGATAATATAAAATCAAATAACATTAAAATAAAAATATTAAAATACTCGTTAGAACAGTGGTGACTACCTAAGGGGTATTCCTGGGTCTTAATTCCATGAAGTTGGCAGGATTGTCTTCCTACTCTCTACTTGCTTAAAACTTGTCCCACTTTCTGCCCAGTGCAATTAATTTTCTGTTTTCTCAAAAAGTAGAAATGATTGTGTTTATTACTCTGAATAGTGTGTTAAAAAGCTATTATGATAATGAAGGTTTTTCAGAGAGTTATCCCCTCTATCACCCGGTGGCAAAATTCCATGGAAACCACCTAGAGCTTTGTTTGCATTGGATGCTTTCTTGATACTGAGGGGCATTAAGAAACTAATCTTTTTCAATACCTGTTAATTGACGGAGAAAAGGTGACTTGTTGAATGTAAGGTAGGTTTAAGCAGCCTAGAAAGAAGCTTTCGAGGAAGGCAGGAGCAGAAGCCTGGCATGTAGGAGTGTAGTGCCTGTGTGTTTGTGTCTGGGGTGGGGGAAGTTCAAGTCAATCCTCTGCTTTGCTTACATGGAGCCCTGGGAAGTGAGGACTGGAAAGGATTGCAATTGATTTTCATGGGGTTATTAACTAGTGCAGCCATCAAGGAAAGCAGTATAGAGATTCCTCAAAAAATTAAAAATAGATCCACCATATGACCCAGCAATTCCACTCCTAGGTATTCTCCAAAGAATATAAAAACACCAATTAGAAAGGCTATGGGCACTGCTACATGCACTGCAGCTCTATTTACAATCATCAAGACAGGGTAACAATTTATATGCCAACGTACTGATAAATAAAGAAGTTATGGCATATATACACAATAAAATCCTATATAGCTATTAAATAAGATGAAATCCTGGCATTTGTAAGAACATGGAAGGATCCAGAGGGTATTATGCCAAGTGAAGTCAAAGACAGATAAGCCCCGACTGTATGGTATTACACATATGGAATAGAGAGCAAAGAACATACTAAACTCTTAGCTATGGGTCTGGTTGGTAATTGACCACAAAGCAAAGGGGAAGGGAGAAGGGTGGGTAAATCAGGACAAGAGGACCGGTATGGAGAAACCAGATTGGAAATTTCAGGTAGTCTCTATATGTGGTGATTCTCAATGATTCACACCTGGAACTTATATACTATAATGCAATATTGCTTCAATAAAAAAAAAAAAGTAGAGATACTGCTGCAGATAAGGCAATTGCTACATCACTTTATCTTTTATGTCTTTTCTTCTCTATCTGATTATGACTATCTACATCCTAGAAATGCTTCAAAGCCAAGCTGGGTTCCTTCACCTCCGGTTTTCTCAGTCTATTTCTACCATCATGTGCTTTCTTACTCCTCTACACCCATAGCACTGTCCTATAGTTCTCTTATAGGCCTGGCTTGAATTTTTAGGTTATTTTGTGGTTTAATCTTCAGAAAGTTATGTTTATGGATATTAGACATCCCATTATACTGCTCGCTGAATTCCCTGTGGCATCTAGTAGAGAACCTGGTATGTAGGTCATCAAAATATGTTGATTACTTTACTTACAGCCATTGCATGGCATGCCAAATGCTCTTTGGAACTGAAGAATTAATTGCGAGGGAGAATGCAGTAGTTCACTATAAACGAGTTTCTTAGATTGTAGATTTCCTGAGAGTTGGGGTTGAAATAGTCAGTACTGTGCTGCCACAGCATCTAGAATCATGCTTGGTCCATAATAAATATTGAATTTCCATTTAGTCCCATAAATGAATAATCAACCTAGGAAGTGCTCGTAGAGTATAAAAGAAGTTTTTTGTTTTTGTTTTGTTTTTTTATGAAGAAGAAAAATGGTGCTGTTCTTGTATAAGAAAAAAATAGATTTGGAAAGGGGATGTTCTATAATTCAGAACTGCTGTTTACCAATAAACACTGGAAAAAATAAGGTACAAAAAAGTGACTTGTAGTGAGAATTTAGGTATTATGATTTTCATGCACTCTGCAATATGAAAGTAATTAAATGAACCAAGAAATCCAAGAGGTCTCTATTCTGCAATGCCAAACAATTTTCCCTCCTCTTCCATGTCTCCCCCCAGACATATCGGTGGGGTTCATAGGCAGAGGAACTCAAAACCAGGCTAAGATAAACCCTTATATGGGGAGGGTCTGAAGCATCGGAAACTCTGGCTTGCTGTGAATTTTCTACCAGAGAACCTTGGTCCTAAAAGTAGAGGAGGGTTTGTTCCTCCAGCTCTTACTTCCTAGGGCTCTGGCAGGATTCTTCTAGCAAACTGCTGCTGCCCTTGACTCTTCCTTTTATCTGGGTCACTGATTCTTACACATTTTCATAATACTGGGCTCTGAGTATTGTGGAGTCACTTCTCTGTGTGCACACACGTGCATAGCAGAGCAGCTACTCACAGCAAGCCTGGGGCCTCAAGTCATTTGACATACTCTTTATTTAAATTCCAGTTCACTGAGGAAAATAAAACAAAACAAAAAACTCATAAAAGCAAAAACACTGAAATTGGCCTCTATGCTTCCCCCTCATGTGGAACAAATTGTCTAAAATTCACAGGGAAACATGTTTGGTGTGTAATATAGGAAAAATACTTATAATGTAACACTTTCAATAGAAAGAATTTCCACAGTTGGAACAGCATATTTAAAAGCAATTAAAAATGCAATTTATTGGAATATAATTTCCAAGATGGAATGTACACATATTTTTTGTTCAAAATTCTAGAATAACTAGCTCAAACCTTAATCAATTCAGCTAGATTAAATTGTGTAGAATGTCTAACCAGCATCAGTTAGTTCAGTCAAAATACTCTAACCAAACCCTAAACATACAATTATAGCTACTACTGAAGACATTCCTTTCATTGAAAGTTCTTAAGGTCATTTCCTACTTCACGTTCAATATGCTTTGAGGGAATCTTTTATGTATTTCATTTAATCATTTTTCAAGAGATTGGGTGATTTTAAAATGACTAGGAGATTATTTTCAATTATTTGGCTACATTTCTATATAACATCAAGTACAAGTCACTTGAAAATTGGGTCTATTCAAATGAACTAGTGAATAAAATAGATGGAAGCTGTGTAAGAATTTTCAATTATTTCTGGAGAAAAATGTTATGCTCTTATATCACTAAAACTATTCTAGAGTGAGTTGTAGGAAATGTATTTCTATGTAGTTTTCATGGCAAAATAAGATATGCCTTAGGTAGTTTAAATTGCCTGAAAACCGGTAAAATATTGCTAACTTGACAATCAAGAGTCTAGTTCTAAAGTAGTTATGTAGCAGGAATTGTTCTAAGTGCTGTACATCTATTAATTTAACCTTACCAACACTCAGGGATAACATCATGATTCTCTCCTTACAGGTGAGGGAGCTGAGGCATAGAGAAGTTCCATAACTTGCCCATGTTAAACAGTTAACAGGTGGCAAAGCCAGGATTTCAAGAAATCAAGAGTATAACCATATTTGTAGGGACACATTCAGTTTACTTGAAGAAATAAACAAATAGCAATTTTTCCATCTCTAAGCATTTAATAATTTGAGACCTAAGGTTATTTGATGAACCACTTTTGCATGTCTTTCCAGCCTTTGCCCTTTTATTCTACCTGATCCAGGACTCAGCACAAACCCAGCTTCCTAAGACTAAACACTAAAGTGTTTCAGCCATGGTCAGTGCCCAGGATCAAATTATCTTCTGAAACTTGGTGTATAGCAAATGCACAATGAATTATCATTTCTTCTTTTTTTCCTAAAAAAAAAGTTGGCCATTAACACATGTGCAGTTGGACTATCCTCTAAGTATTCTATTATTGAATATGTCAGTATCTTAATTGACTGAGTAAGGGAAAAATATCTGATTAAAGATACTTGCCATTGGCATATGGAGGAAGGTTACAGGATAAAGGAGAAGGTGGGAACTAAGTGTAGAAGGCTCAGAACCATCTTGCTTTTCTTTACCCCCCTGCCAAGTTTGATTGTCTGGGTGAGGGGGAGACAGAGTAACATGTGCCCCTAGCTATTAACCCCACCCTAACAGAAATGTCCACAAATTAAGGAAAAGGGCATGGTGGTTGCAGGATCAGGACAAACTTCTTAGTTGTCAAGTTACTAATTAAATGTAGAAATGTATAAATCTATGTAGTATTTTAAAATACCATCCATACTCTGTCTAGATTGCCTTTTATACCAGTCATTTTGAGTGAATGAGTTATAGTGTTTGAGTTTTTTGGTGGTGGTTTTTAAGAATTGGGAGTTAGAAAATTCTGTTTTAGAAGAGACTCAGTATGTAGGATATATAAATGTTCTGACTTGTACTGCCAGGAATAGAATTGTGACCTGATTTTCTGTCATGTCACTTCATAGATACTTATGAAATCAAAATGATACCATAGTCTGAAATTGAAATCTAAGTTTGAATCCTAATCGAGACTTATACATTCTATAATAGTTATAATTGCTGGAAGGAAGTAAATTATCTGGGTAGCTTCTAGTCATACTTATGTGTAAAATGAATCTATGAATGATTAAATATTGACTGAATGACTATATGAATTAATGAATGACAGTCAAGGCACTGGTAAATTGTTAAATAATGGCTTTATTGCTGTAACTGAGTTATATCCCTGAGTATACGGGTGATTCTCTACATTCATCTTTCCAGTTCCTTTCTTACCAATAATTGTTTTAAATTATATGTCACAAACACTGCCCAGTGCCAGGGCAAATATTAGGCAATATATAATCTGGTGAAAGAATATAATTTCTCATCTCAGTTATTGTGTGAGAAGTTCTATTAGACTTTATTAAATATTAATTTGTTGCTCATATCAGATAACCAGTGGTAGCCTGATGACAAGGAATAAAGAGTATAGACTAGAAATGATTTTACTCACATGTCCATAGCAGCACTCTAAATGTTTGGAAGAATTAGCTTTCAGATGAAGACTTTGGTTTGTAGGGTGCTTAAATGGAAGGAAATTCCCTGTGTTATAGTTGAAGTATTTGGTTGTGAGCCCCGTTCCACCACTTAAGATCTATATGACTCTTACAATCACTCAATCTTACTCTGAAGCCTAGTATCCTCATCTGGAAGTAGGTATAATCTCACCTCTCTTGTAGGGTCCTTGATATAGATCAATCGATCGATCAATCGATCGATCGATAGATAGATAGATAGACTTTATATAATGGACATTTGGACCAGAATGCTTGTCTAGTATTCATTAACCTTGCTATTTAAATAGACTGACTTTTAGCTTCTAGTTTTCAAACTGGTTTACTACAAAAGAAAAGGGAAATTGTCTTAACAAAAGTATCTTTTGTTTTTAATTGAGGTTATATAGATTTACAACCTATACTGGTTACAACACTATATGATTTAAGGAGACAGGGCCTCACCTTTTCAGATGTGTGTTACCACATCATGCCCACCACCAAGGCACCATAATCCTCCACTAAAATTTGACTGTTACCCACATTTTTTGCACCTCTGTCAGTGCTTCCACTATTTTGAATCTTCATAGTTTTCCTGCCTTTCAACATCATTTTGTCTCCTTTAATGATATGTAGGACATACATGGGGTCTAACTTGTGAGTTATCATTGAAAAGGGAGCTGCTCTATCAAGTAACTTTGACTTCAGTTAAAGAAAATTCAAAGTGTTTATAAACCAAGAGAATGAAATGACTTCAAGTGGGAAAGAAAGGAAATAAGGCATAACTGCACATTCAAGATAGCAAGACAATTTAGAGTTAGAATGCTTCTAATGTGTTCTAGTTATACCATAAAAACATTTTATCTCCTAAATATACATGCAAACGGCCAAGGTTTCCCATAGGAAATGGCTTTACAATTATTTATATCTTACTCTTGAAGGAAAAGTGAACTGAAAATGCCTTTTGTTTGGAATGACAGGTGGAATAAAGTCCCTAGGTTGTTCCATTATGAGGAAAATATATAGGCATGAATGTCAACTTTGGCAAGTGTGAAACTGTCTTATTCATTCATAAAAGCATTTTTTAATTTTAGCTTTCAGAGTTTGTTTGCTTGTTTTTGGGGGGTGTGTGTGTGCACGTGCGCGCGCCCGCACACACGCGCTTTTTCTATGCAAGGGATACTCCTTTCAGGCTGTAAAACACATGCTTTTATTTGGAAAAGAACATTTTTACTGACATTTTGTTCTTTTGGCGTGCTCCTTTTTTACAAAGGTTTTAGCCTAGAAACACATTTCTGAAAAGACTGAATGCAATTATAGTTTACAAATTACTCTGAATTAACTCCAGGTGACCTTCATGTAGGAGTATTTTTGTAAGGTTCTCAAAGTGTGGTTCCGGGATTAGCTGCATTGTTGCTCTTGAGAACTTGTTATAAATGCAAATTACCCAACTCCATTCCAGGCCTTTGAATCAGAAACTCTAAAAGTGGGGTTCAGCAAGCTCTTTTAAAAAGGTCTCCACTTGATTCTTTAGTGCACTAAAATCTAAGAACTACAAGCCTACTGTTACAGAAACCCTAGTGAGATACAATTCTTAAGTATGTACAAATGGCCAACATCCTTACATCCTTGAGGTGTTGCTAGAGGCCATTATCCTAGTTACAGTGAGTCAAGGCACTAGCAGTGATGGGGATCATTCACATATTTCCTACTTGGCCTTACTCACAAGCACAGTGATTTACCTGGAGAACTCACAATGTGTTACAAACATGTCCCAGCTTCATGCTCAGCCTCAGTTAGAGACCTTTTGAGGTAAAATTAGCAAAAGGGTTCAGCTGGTACTGATTTTTTACCCCGCCCTGATTTCAAACCCTATTTCTGAGTCATCCCTGTTTTTTTCCATGGTGACTTGCTTTGTGACTTTGTTTCTCCTTCCTCTCTGTGTTCCCTCTCTCAGGGCTTGCACCTACTCCCTAGGACCCAGTAATCATCTACAGAAAGTAGCTTCAGAACTGAGTTTTCTCATATCTCCCTTCTGCGCATAAGACATAGTCACTTGAATGTTCTCCAATTAATACTGGTACAAATAAATATAATTGAATTTATCTCTTGCCTCCAAAAGCTCCCTATCTATTCTTTCAAATTTTGGTGGGTGATAGGTTCAACAGATCTACAAGTTATCCAAGTTGACCATTCTTTTGCTTTCTTTATTTGTGGTGATCTGTAGGTTCTTCCATGATATTTCTCATATTCACCCCTTCTTATCTCTAGTTCCACAGTAAATATTTAAAAGGCAGAACTGTTTTTCAGAAGACTTCCCTTCCTTCCTCCTTCCTTTCTTTCTTCATATACAAAAGCAGACAGCATAGCATGAGTGCTCTATACTGATCTGTATAACGTTCCCTTCTTTTGGGCCTCCAACTGACCATAGAACAATCTCCACATTCCTGCGCCTGACAGTCACAGCTCTCCAAATTCTGATCATAACCTATTTTTTCCACTCCCCTCCATTTACTAATCCCAGTGGAATCTTTATCCTGTAGGCTGTTAAATGCAGAGTCACCCAGAGGGCTAGTTAACATACAGATATGGGGGTGTACTCCTAGAGTTTCTAACTCAGATCTCAGGTGTGGACCAAGAATTTGCATTCCTAATAAGTTACCTGGCGTTAACTGACCGAGTATTTGTGCTCGTAAAATTCATATATTGAAGCCAAACTTCCAGTGAGACTGTCTCTATAGATGGGGTGCTAAGGAAAGTATCAAGATTAAATGAGGTTACAAGAGTGGGATCCTGGCCTAATAGGGTTAGTATCCTTATAAGGAGCACCCTCTCTACCTATGTGAGGACACCATGTGATGGCAGCCATCTATAAGCTAGGAAGAGAGCCCTTGCCAGATATGAATCAACCAGTACCTTGATTTCTTAGACTTCTGGAATACAGAGCTGTCAGAAAATAGATTTCTTCTGTTTAAGCCACCAAGACTATGGTATTCGATGACTGTGATCCTAGCTGATACATATAATAGGAGATCCCAATGTTCCTAAGGCTATGCTTTGAAAATATTTCTCTAGTCCTTTCTGATGAGACTCCTTGCTCTTTCCTTCCTTTTACTTGACCTTTTAAATCTTTAGCAGTGCATGCTGAGCCCCTGTGTCTTCACTGAAGCCTCCCTACTTTCCTGCCCAGTTACCGCTCCCTCCTCTGAAAGCCCTTAGACTTTGTCTTCAGTGATCTGGTATTTAGCATAAGCTCCCTTGTATGATTCTTTTTCTGTTCATGTAATGTTTAACTTCACTGAAATCTCCTTGGAGCAGATAATTTGTTGCTTGTGTCTCATATCCAGCATAGTGCTTTGTTGATATTAAGGGCTCAGTGAGTACATGAGCATTTGACAACCATGGTATTCTTGGGGTTCTTAGAAATCACAGGTGTGATGACTGCTTCGTGTGTCAGCATCATAGTTTTCTCAGTGACTCTAAGCATCTTGGTAATATGAAGGTACAGCTCAGACGGGAACACATGATTACTGGTCTCCTTCCTTAGATAGCAATGTCCTGGGGGAAGGCCGCTATTGTTTTTAGGTTTTGTAAAAGAAAGAGATACTTTTTAGACAGTATATTTAATGATAATAATGTGGTAAGAATGGTCATTTGAGAGAGACTGCTATGTGCTTCACATGTATTACCACTTGTGATCCTCCCAGCAACTCAATCAACTTAAGAATTATTAAACTATCCATTTTATAGATGGGGGAGTTGAAGCTTAGAGGGATTAAATGAGTTATCCCAAAGTCAGACAGCATAAAAGATGCTTGGGACTTGTCCGTGTGGTTCCCAACTACCTGTCTTTTTTTTTTTTTTTTTTTTTTTTAAGATTTATTTATTTATTTATTTATTCATTTATTTATTTATATAAGCACTGGGTACAGTCAGAAGTGCGGGAGGGTGAGAGAATTCACCAGAGCCAGAGTGGAGAACAGAACAGGCAGACTGACGAAATACACTGCTGAGGGGAGCAGCGGGCGGCAGGAGAGGTCTGTGCGCCATGTGGGACCCTCCTCCAGTGGCCGGGGATCGAACCGGCGCTGCAGAGGCTGCGGGCAGCTTCTCAACCGCTGTATCACCGGGGAGGTCCCCAACTATCTGTCTTAATAAATGTACCCATTTCTCTATCCGTACCCACAAATAAGTAGCAATCATTATGCCAGAGATTTATATAAGCTTGACTTCCAACCTTTCTAGATTTAAATTTATTATTTTCACACCACTTATTAAAGCTCACATTTCTTTATCTAAGATTAATACTTAGCAACAAGGATTAACTTTTAATGCCAAGGGATAAGTGAAGGAAAAAACACCTCCCATCTTCTTTGGTAGGTTAGTTGTAAAGGGCATATAGAGGTTATGAGGCAATAGTCTGCAGTTTTCAATTAATGCTGCTGACCCCATTTGTCACAAAACCTGTTCGCAATGAACAAAAACAGATGTTATGGCTCAGTGGGTGTAGAGAAATTGTATAATTGTATTTTATTGTGCTTTCTTGACTCAGTGATTTGAAGAATGTTTTCCTGACATCTCAGTTTATCTGCATTTCCATAAAATTCCCAAGCAACTGATTCTGCTCATTGCTTACTTTCCAATCAGACCTTAAACAGATATAACAGCATAATGGCAATAACAAAAGCATCAAGGAGTATCATACTATTCGGCAGTTTTGATAATACCTGCTTAATCATTGGTTGAGATTTTGCTTAATTTTAATCAATGCACTACACAGTCTGATAAAAATCTTCAAGCAGTAAGATTTACATACATGTTATCCATACATATAATGTATATGTGTGTATAGATATTGTGTGTGTGTGTGTGTGTGTGTAGTTCACACTCTAGACAATTCTCTGACCCACAGAGCAATTTTGAGATACTTTGAATCCTAAAGAGAAAGTTTAAAGGGAATGTTTATTCCAGTCCACAGAATTGAATCCAGGACCTTGAAAGACTTCAAATTCAAACACCCTGAATTAAATAATACTTTGGTATTAAACTTTGCATAGCAAAGTGTGTTCTTTATATTTCTTTTTAAGTAAAAATTATGACTAAAAAAGAAATACCTGAACATTTTTGGATAATTTGAAAGTAAAAAGCAGGCTGAAAATTTTTACCTAATTCCATCTGGAGTATATTCGGTCTTTATTCCACTCTGTACCCTTGCTCAAATCACTTCAGTGGCATTTACAGCTTTTGAGTGAAATGAGGGTCTCTAAAGAGCACCAAGAGACTATATGGGATATCAGACCAATACTCTGACTTGATAGGGCTGTTCTGGGGTTCAAATGAGAAAAATGTATTTCAAGATGCCTAAAAAGCTGCAGTAAACTGCAAAAGGAAGTGGTGATTAAATTTTTATATGTAATGTCAAATGTCAAGTTGTTTTACTTTAGAAACAAAATAATTATTTTAATTTTTTGTTTCATTTAACATCTTTTTTTTAAATTTTAATTGTGGTAACATTAGGATTTTCTCCATCAAGTATCACCATTTCATTTAATTTTAGAAAAATGTTAATTTCAGTATTATTTAAACCAAGGTTAGCCTTTAATAGGCAAGTAACAGAGAACATTTTAAGTGAAGAAATAGGGTTCTCATACCGCTGATGTTCTGCATGACCTTGGAATGAAATCTGACTTTTGCCCATTTGAAAAATGAAAGCTACACTATGCACATTCACATGTGAACACATGTGCACACACACTCACAAATAGCTATTGACTTTATATGGGCAGTGTTAGGGAAAAAAATAATTTTTTTCAACTATTGATGCCAAAAGCTGAAGAAACAATGAAAGTATACCTGTTCTGACCTAGAACTAAGTATACTCAATGCACGACGAAGGAGAATTTCTCTGGAGCATGACATAGAGCAAACACCTGCTCAACCTGGGCTGTGAGGGCTCAAATTTCACAAATGATCTCCCTGTTGTCTCACTCTAACTTCACATACTTCATATTTCCAGGGAAGATGAGATACTGGGCAAGATACAGTGCATCATGAGAAAGTAAAATCTGGCATTTTGATGCCCTAGTCAAAGTATAATGGGAATATTTCTGTGAGTGAAAAGCTAATAGACTCTGCTGTTCATTTTGGACAGCTTACTCATCTAAAAGTGATGTTTCTCCTCACCTCAAAGATTTGTTCTGATGCTTGTTTGGATTATTCTAATTTTTAATGACCCCAAAAGAGAGAATCAGCATGGAAGTAAAACCTAGCAGAGCCATGAATATTTGCCTTTATGCCAATCAGGATATCAATAGCCACAGAAGGAAACTCAAAGAAAGAAACTGTTTATAAAGGTTTATGGAAAATTCAAGGGATAGTAGAAATCTTTACACTCTTAGTCCATAAAGCATGAGGGCTACTGGAATTCAGAAGGATAGAGTTCTCTAGGGAAGGCAAAGTTGAGACTTTTGAGTCAAAGCAATGTCTGTCTGTCTGGACAGTGTCCAGAGGGAGCCTGGAGAATGAACACTTGACTTCATTATTTCCTTTCACAGGCCTGTGAAGGGGCTTCCTATTGGCTGAACCCAATGGGAAACAGAGACTGAGTCACTAGGTACAAACCACACCACCCAGGTGAGGGTAGGGAGGTTTAGGAGGGGCTGGTGGAAGATACTCGGCAGTCTTCCAATTAAATTTATCTAGTATCTAGCACAAAGTCTGGGATATGGTCAATGCTCCTAAAAAGAGTCAAATGGAAGTAGATATGAGTATCAGTGATGTAAACTGGACATACTAGTGTATTTTATTTCTGGTTGCTTTTTCGGGTTTATGGAACAGATTGAATAATTCAAGATCTGATAAGTAATATTCTCTTCATCTAACTTTATAGATCTCTTTGTATTTCTTCAGTGGCATTATCTTTTATCTCATATGAAAATGACTATGCAGTAACAACTAACAAATTGTAAGCTTGATTTTCTAAGGGGACACACACATATACTTTGCAGGCACTTTGTAGTGTTTGCACAGTCATACCCCCTTTCTATAGAAGAATGTTGAAAGGTTTATAATCATGTCAGTTCAAATATGAGGACTATGTCTTATCACAGATTTTTAATTGACTAATTTTTTAGCAATCATTTGCTAGGAATTCACTAAGCACCTCTTTTTATCTGACATCAGTTAAGTACTTAGATTTTGAGGATGGGTAAGCAAGGTCCCTATCCTCCTACAGCTTATCTAGTTGAGAGGAGAACGAAATGAATGATCTATCATGATGTAACATAATGTGCTGGGTGAGTGTGAGGAGGTGACATTTGCTGGTGAGGAACAAGGGTGGAGAACAGGATGAATGGAAACCCAGGAGCAATATCACACAAGCACAGCAGATTCTGGAAGAATGAAATGAGACTTTATTTGAAAGGGTTTTCTGAAAGCAGGAGGCATTTTCTTATATTCAACTTAGATTTCTACATGTAACTACTCCAGTTAATATTTAAAAGGTATCTTGGCCAATGAACATACCCAGTAACTGGGGTAATGAAACTGGGAAGCTAAAAAAGTAGATAAAAGTTTGGGGATGGAGTTTGTTGCTGACATGGAAAAAAAATCAACTGAACGATATTTCCTTTTAGTCATGTTAAAATGAAAACTAAGGAGAATGAAATAAACCTAATTACTCAAAACTAGGGAGAAGAAAGCATGTACTTGGGAGAAGTTATAACACATTTTGATTCCCTTGTTGATTAAGGGCATGACCCTTCTACCTGTCCTGTCTCCACAAGCCTAACATGACCTATGTTTTATCACTTCTTACATTTCAACCAAGTGCTAGACCGGGGTGTTCTAGCGTCAGCACTGCTGCCATTTGGAATCAGATAACTTTGTCATAGGAAGCTGCCCTGGGCACCGTAGACTCTACAGCAGTTTCCCTGGTGTCCACCCTCATTACCTACATGACTTTAGCAAGTTTCTTAATTTGTGACCCATCTTAACCTGAGAATTGAGTCCTCTCAGGATTACTGTGAGGAAGAGCACTGTGTAGTCAAAGAATGATGCATGAAATTGCTCAGTGTTACAGTAATCTTAACTAACACTTTGCATTTCTACTTTGGGAAAGGATTGAATGTACTCAGAAACATACATCATCAGCATGCTATTAAAGTGATTTGTGTACAACTTTTTTGACTGCATTGAAGAGCCTCATCCAGTTTTGAATGTCATCAGACTGAAAGCAACATTTGAAGACTGAAATTTCATAAGTTCTTCATTTTTCCACTATTGCCAATAAGAATTGCTAACCTCTCATTGTGGAAGGCAGTGCTAGATAGTCAAATCCCACTGTCCCAGGGATATAACAGTGGCACGGCTCTGTGGGATGCAATTCTGAATCTCTGGTTATCTCTGAAAGGTTCATCATCTAAAATAAGAAATCACTTCTGACTGTGCTTTCAAATTAGTGTTAAATTAAAGATTAACCCTTTCCACAGTGAACCAATTCAGAAGCCAGTTTCTTTTCTATGTATGGACATATCTTGTATAGTTGAGGAACATAATTAGAGAGAATAAATATTTATTTGTTTGTTTGTTTGCTTTTTTGTTTATACATGCACTGGGTACAGTCAGAAGCATGGGAGGGTGAGAGAATTCACCAGAGCCAGAGCGGGGAGCAGAGCAGGCAGAAGAACCGAAGTACACTGCTGAGGGGAGCAGCGGGCGGCAGGAGAGGTCTGCGCGCCATGTGGGACCCTCCTCTGGTGGCCGGGGAGCAGCCGGGGATTGAACCGGCGCCGCAGAGGCCGCGGGCAGCTTCGCAACCCAGTGCTCAAGCGCTGCGCCACCGGGGAGGCCTGAGAATAAATATTTAAAGAATATATTGGAGTATAGTTATAGATTCCAAAATGTGAATCATCAGATGTCTGATTTCCATTTCAAATTAAGATATGTTATATTTTGCTTTAGCAGGAAACAGGTTATTAAAATGACCAAAAGTATCTGATTTAAATTTTAAGAAACTCAGAAATAATCACTCAGAGATGTTTCTCATAAAGTTAAAGACAGATCATGCATAAAAACATATTTCATGTATTTTAATCCACAATCATTGTGTGTGCCTGTGTGTGTGTGGCTAGTTAACTTAGATATAAAATATCCATTTTTCCTCTGAAACTCTTGAGATTCAGGTTCCTCAAACTGTAATAGAAGCTCAGATAAGGAAACAGAATATGACTTGGAGTAGCTCAGCAATTAATCATTCTCTGTCCCAGTCCAAATTGTGTTATCCATTGAAAATAAGCTCTACTTAGTATGTTAAAGTTTTATAGATTTTTCACGGTCTGCTAGTGGATGAAATATTCAAAAAGTCCTTGATAAAAAATAACTTAAAGTCTTTTGTTATGATGAATATTGTAATCAGAATGCAAGAAATGAATTTCATAGCAGCTTCCAAAACTGTAAGTAACATGTCATTTAAGTACAATGCAAAGTATAAATTTTAAAGCTACCTACCCAATTTGAACTATTGACCTAACTTTAAAAGGAAGAACATATGATTATTATCAATATTAAAATAATTTTTACTAATTCTACATAAAACCTCCTACAATATTTCTGTGTAGTGGTACAGGGCTATGTAAGGCACTTTTAAGCTCTATTGATCAAAAATATATAGTAGTATAGTAAATTACATTTTAAAAGCAAAAAATAGCCCACATTTTCACCTCCTGATTTGCTGTGGATAGCCTTGGTAAGATTGTAAAATTAAGGGCATAAATATATATTTTCCATAAATATATATATAGTTTCTATATCTAGAATACCTTTCTCTTTATCTCCTCATGATTAATTTATCTGCTGACCCTTCTACCTGTCCTGTCTCCACAAGCCTGACATGACCTATGTTTTATCACTTCTTACATTTCAACCAAGTGCTAGACCAGGGTGTTCTAGTGTCAGCACTGCTGCCATTTGGAATCAGATAACTTTGTCATAGGAAGCTGCCCTGGGCACTGTAGACTGTACAGCAGTTTCCCTGGTCTCCACCCCCTAAGTACCAGTACCACTGCCAGATGTGACAACGGAAGCGGCTCAGATATTTTCTCATGTCCCTCAGGGGGCAAAATCTCCTCTGCTTGAGAATCACTGTATTAGAGAATCTGGGGTCCCAACTTCATATTCACATTTGAATATGTGCTTTATAGGATAGGGCTTTGTTCAGAGGAGATGCTCAGTAAATATTTAAGAGCATGCAGAATAGAGGTGGTGTTCTCTTAGCAATGCAACACATTGCTAGAATAATAAATACATTGCGGTGATAATTTGAACTCTCATTTTCACTGGAGAACTTAACAATACTTCTATATCCAGTTTAAATTTGTTTATTTTCCAATATTTTGAAAAGTAAAGCAGTGTTTTTCCAAATTGACATTTCATTTGAACACTGTGGTTCATAAATTTCTAATGGGACTCAATCTCTGGTAGCTTTCATTTTTTTTTAACAACTATGAAAAGAAAACATCTAAATCTATTCCAGAAAAAAGAATAGAGGAAAAAAACGAGGTAAAAATAGAAATCAGGAAGAAGGGCAAGAAAAGAAAGGACAAATGAGGATGATACAATAGTTTTTTAAAAATAATAATAAACCAATTTATAAAAATAGCTAAATTAAAATATAAATAATAAAGGAAAGTATATCTTTCAGTTTGGAGATAATAGAAAGATAATGTGACTCCTCCCCCCTAAATTTAGTATTGCAGTTAATTTTGTAACAAGGAAAAAACAAAAAAAACAGATGAGAAAAAATAACAAATGAAAGGGAAAGAATAAAATAGGTAAGAATGTATGAGAATAACAGAACTGAAAATATGACCTTTTAAAAAAGCATTCTTGGATTTCTGAAGGATCCCAATTTTTTTTTGCACAACACATAGATTAACAAGAAAGCTCTTAAATAGTGATTTATTGTAGTTTGAAACAGTTTTCTTGTAGAATATAAGATATTAAGGAGACAAAATTCACCTTGTGTCTTATTAATCATAAGGCAAATGAAAATGTAATTTTTTCCTGGATAATCTTATTTATAAGGTGAATTTCATAATAGTCATTCAGGGCATTATCCTTTATACATATTATCAAAAAGATGTGTGAAGATGTGTACAAGATGGGTAAGAGCATAGAGCCTAGATCTAGACTAGGTGAATTAGAATGACTCCCCACTTCCTAGCAATAGACTTTGTGTATGGGTTCCTCAAGAAGTAGAATCTGAGACAAACATCAAGTGTGAATGGGTTACTTGAAGTCCTAGGAAACTATGGTGAGAGAGGAGGTGAGAAAAGCAAAAAGTAAAGAAATTAAAGTTAACAAACCAGCCCTCTGAGGGGGATGGGAACTCCATCCCACAGGAGAACGCTACAGGCCCCATGGACACTTGTCAGAGTTGTCACAACTGAGGAAGCTGAAATTTTGCTTTTCTTTTTTTTTTTAATCTGCTAATTTCCTGTCTTTCACAGGTTGAGGACTGATCCTAAGGGCATTAATTCTCTGATGCCCCAGTTTACCCTTAGTAGCAATAAGCAAGCTCTATGTAGAGGCAGAAATTGGCAGGGGTTTAGGATCTACACTGTTGGCTTGCATTTCAAATTTTATATTTAAAAGAAATCATAAAACCATATGGTCTTTCTACATTAGATTAACAAAATGCAAGTTAAACAAAAATTAAGCATATATTTATGGATATGTGATATTGTGCTGAGTTCTAGAAAAGTATCTAGATAATTGGAACAATGCTAAAATGTGAAAATTTATTCAGTCACTTCAACTCTTCATGCTACCAGTATTTAAGAGGTACAAAAGGAACACAACTAATCCCACCATCAATTGGAAATCTGCAGGAAAGAGTACCAAAGGATCCAAGGGGCAGAACCAAATTCCTCTCTTTTATTGATAGCATGTCCAGTGTCAAAGGTTCATAGAATAGTATAGAATTGCCATCTATGTCAGGCCCTTAAGAATTCATCTTTTCTGTATTTCTCTGTCAGTTAAACAATATGAGGTTCCTTTGATGCCAAAGGGAAAATGGGCTGGATGGGGACATTTAAAAAATAAAAATTCAAGTGTTGACTTTAGGGTCAATACCCGCTATTGTATTTGTCGGGGTGAGGGGTGTCAGAAATCTAATAGCTAATTTTCATTTCTTTCTGTCACTATTTTTTTTAAAGGATAGTTGTTGACTAACTAATCAGTGGTAATAAGAACTGAGATGGGGTTGTGGTTGGTTTATTCAGACTTTTCATTTCTTCCCTATTCAGTCTTGGATGAGTATATAGTTCTAAATATGTGCCCATCTCTTCTAGGTTACTGAACCTTTTAATATATAAAAGTTCATAATACTCTCTTAGTACCTTCTGAATTTCTGCTGTATCTGTTGTAATTTTTTTTCTTTTCTGATCCTATTTGGGTTTTCTCCCTTTATTTCTTAGAGGTTTGTCTATTTTGTATTTTTTCAAAGAACCAGCTTTTCATTTCATCAATCTTTTAGACTGCCCTTTTAATTTCTAATTCATTAGTTTCTGCTCTAATTTTTATTATTTCCTTTTGTTGGCTTTTGGGCTTGTTCTTTTTATAATTCATCAAATTGAGAGAAAAGGACATTATTTGAGTTCTTTCTTGATGTGGGCCCGTATTGCTATATTTTCCTCTCATCACTTTTGCTGTATGCCTTAATTCTGGAAGGCAGTGTTGTCATTTGTTTCAAGATTGTTTTAAAAAAAATTCCTCCCTGATTTTCTTATTAACCCAGTAGTCTTTCAGTGTGTGATGTTAAATGTCCATGTACTGGAGGTTTTACCCATTTTCTTTTTGTGTTGGGTTTCTAATTTGATACCTTTATGGTCAGAGAAGACACTTGGTATGATTTATTAATAGATCTTTTTGAATTTTCTGATACTTGTGTTGTGACCCAATATATGGTCAATCTTGGAGAATGTCCCTTGCACATTGGAGAAGAATGTATATTCAGGTTTTGGGGGGTGCAGTGCTCTCTATATATCAATTAGACCCATGTTATCTAATTGATTTTTGTTTAAGGCTATTTTATCCCTATTTTCTGTGTAGATGTGTCCAGAGGTGAAAATAGGGTGTTAAAGTCCTCTACTACAACTGTGTTTTTTCCAATGTCTGTTTTCAGAGTTAGTAGTAGTTGCCTAATATATTTTGGCTCTTTCATCTGGTAAGTCTCTATTGATGAGTGTTGTGTTTTGCTGATGTAGTGTTCCCTTACTGTGACAGAATTAGAAGAGAAGAAGTGAATATAAACTCAGAAATCCTGATTTGATTTGTTAATTGATAAAACTTTAGCTTGCCTCCATTTTTAATTAAATAATGATCATGCTTTATTAGTCAGTAGAATTCCACCCTTCCCCTCTCCCCTCATTTGGAAATATAAAAACCTGAGTGAGCAAGTGAATGAGAGAACTATAGAGAGATCGTAGGTAGCAGTAGAGAAGCTTCCACACTTCATAGTTACCAAAGATGTGGAAAGAACATATGGATTTTCTGTGGTTCAAGTGGACCCCATGGAACGAAGTTGGGCTTCGGTCTTTGTCCTGGGACCCTATTCCGGAGGGCTGGCCACTAGGCAGCCGACATTCAAGGAACAATGAATCATTGTATGTGTTGCAGGAGGCAGTCACTGAGGGGTTTTTGAAGGGAACTGACTTAGATCCCAATTATCAGGAAGTTGAACAGAGAGAAGAGCCCCTGACAATGGGCCCCACAGTAAGCCAACATTTAGATATAACCATGCAGGGCACAGGGGAGACACTTGCCTCCTCCCCTTTAGTTTTCACAACTAAGACACTGAAACAGAGAAGGACCTAAAGGATGTGAAGGGGGGGCAAAGGTCCTTTCAACCTCAGGTCCTTTGGACCAATAAGGCCTGGCTGGAGGCAGCTGGGGATGATGAGGTGGATAGGCAGAAGTTGAAAATAAGTTTCCATAGGCATGGTTGAAAGTAGCTACTGAAGAAAACGTAAAGTTATTTCAAATCTATTTCCAGACACTTTCAATTATTCAAAAAACATTAGATGAAGAATGATAATTAAGTTACTGGGATTACAGATCCTTTTATTTTTCTTCCCTCCAAATGTTTTCAGTGTTGCTATAGAATACACACACTAGAAAGTATATTTGCCCAACCCCATATACCAAAATAGATATAATAGGTTGTTTTTCAGTAACATATATGCTAAAACAGACTGTGTATAGTTATAAATGCATACCTATAAAAGCAAAAGTTTTCACATACTCACATTTTCAGAGAATAGATATACTATATGATGCCTTACAATTGCATTCACATTTATAAATGTTCCAAAAACCTTGAGGAATCATGGATTCCAGGAATAATGCTTTAGAATAATGTATCTCTTAACAACGTTTCATAAGCTCAACTCTTTTCTACTTTCTGGAACCATCTGAAAAGGTAACCTGAGTTTGCAAATCACATTAAAAGGACTATTTCTAGCATTCAACTGTATGGTACTAAAAAGCACAAAATGTTAAACACAGGCCTAATACCTCCTACCTCCTACCTACCTTTGCATCTCTGATATAGTTAGAAAAATTAAAGAAATCCATGAAGAAACAGACAAGCCTAAGGCATTCCCATCCCAGGAAAAGCAAAATATGTATGCTTTCCAAGGTTCTCTTCATGAATGAAGACAGCATCCTCTTATTTATTTTTACTCTTTCTATGCTGCAGTTTATTATGTTCTAGAATTTGAGCCTCTGTTTGGTTCTTTTTGACTTATACTAACATTTTCAATAATCTCTCAGAAATGTTAGATCATAAATGCATATAATTACCAAAATATAATCAATCAAAAAGCAATGTGAAGAAAAGATTTTCTAATAGTAATATCCTAGAATCTTAGGTGGTGCTAACTTTTCCACATGAAATACAGTCAAAAATACTACCTTCTTGGTCCATTTCAAGGTGAACGCTGATATTTTTCTCATATAAAATTAGGGTAAAGTGAGATTTCTCTTCTGGAAACCACAGAGTAGAAGGTTTTACATTTGAAGTCAGGATTTCAGGAATTGTAATATTTTTAGAAGTTAGCAAAATCAGCAAACACAGAATCTTTTGTATTGAGTTGAGAATATCATGGTCATGGATATTCAAAAAATAGGTTTACTGGATATTATGATATTAGAATCACCAACAGGATTCACAATTCTATAGACTTTTAGTATTAGTCATGCCCTAGTGTTTTTGAAATTATATAATTACATCACGAATGCTAAAAAATTGGTAATTTTCTATTCCATTATTACATAATCCTCATTCTTATTGATGCTTTAATTTACTATAGTAAATACTAATAGTTCAATAATTATTTTGACTTTTACTTAAGTATTCACTTTAACATCTAATGTGTTACTTACTCTGTGTGGTTTGAGTGTCTATGAATTTCTTTATCAAGGCATCAGTAGTTTGGGTATAAAGACTGAGAGCATATTTCAGAGACTGAAGATCTGGGCTTTTTTCCAAGAAGTTCTTTTTCAGGCCATTTCCTCCTGCATGAAAATATTGCTAGAAAGAAAAATACAGTAACATAAGGAGAGGAATTTAGAAAGAAATACTAGAGAGGAGATTTTATAATTGTAATAGTGAAGTTCAAGGGGACTATTACAATATGATCAGTGTGCGATAAATACAAAGAAATAGTGCCTGCTACGTGCTCACTGCTAAGACATCATCTAGCTCAGCCCCCTCATGCCCAAATCTCTCTGAATTTGTGCTCAGCATCACAGACCCAGATCACAGACCCAGGTCCTTGAAACTTAAGACTTTACTTTCTAATTGTAGTTAAGCAAATGGAATGATGAAAAGGCAGTGGTCAGAATGCTTGTAGAATGACAGGCTTAGTTAATAATTGTCAACTTGGTTATTGACTTCTGTTTTCTGAAAACAAAAACAAAAAAAAACAAAACAAAAAAAAAAAAAAAACAACAACTCAGGATTGTTGAAAACGAATAAGGAAGGTAGCTCGTGGTTACCAATTTTCTGGCACAAGTGTGAAATTCTATATGCAGCCTGAAGGTGCACAGTGGTCCTTAGAAATCAAACATTCAATGCAACTTGTGTCTAATACATTTACTAAAATACAGGAATTTTTTCCACTTTTTTTCTGCTATAGTCATCTAACAAAGTGAAAACATCAAATATAGGTAAAAAAACAAGATAGATGCTCTTTGGCAATGATTGTGATCATTGAAGGATGTTAGTGTTTTTTACATGCTACAAATATTATACATAAACATCTCTTTGGAAGGCAGATATCTAGAGTTAAGGAATAGAACCAAAGATTTTTTTCCTAACCATGTATAGGTGATAATATAGCTATCCTGTTAAGCTGAAATAAATGGTTCTTTTTCGCTGTATCAGCAATGCTAAACTACATAGTACAACCCGGCTCATTATAATCTGTAATTCTGACAAAATGAAATATTTTCAAAAAACTTAACAATTGATTCTGATACTCTCCTAAAAGGATCTGTGTCATGTTTCTATCCCACTCCTTAACTATTTCTGAGATAAAACAATTCAATGATTTATTTATTTATTTTTTACAGTTTTTTAATTTTATTTAAACAATTCAATGATTTAAAAAATAATAACAATCCCAATTTTGCCCCTGTTCAAGGGAAGATGAGAAAAATGCTCCGGGCATTTGTAGGCATCTGAGCACCAACAGTACAATGTAAAGAATGAGTATAGACCACAGAAAGTAGGCAGTGGGGATATAATCTGAAGAAAGAGTGTCACAACTGCAGACACCCTCTCCCAGGCGAAAAAGTTATGGCCCCTTAAAACTTTCATTTACTGATTCTGGTAAGAACAGTTTTTGGTTTTAGATGGGTGCCTGTGAAAACAAGTTGTTCATCTATGTGTGGTTGTGAAGAGGAGGCAGAGAACAATGGGAAAAGTCCTTTCTTGCACTGGAGATAACATATCATACTTAGTTATTCATTTTTATTTTTATTTATTTTTTTTGATAGGGGCATGTTACTTATTTATTTGTTTGTTTGTTTTGTTTATACATGCACTGGGTACAGTCAGAAGCGCGGGAGGGTGAGAGAATTCACCAGAGCCAGAGCAGGGAGCAGAACAGGCAGAAGGACCGAAGTACACTGCTGAGGGGAGCAGCGGGCGGCAGGAGAGGTCTGCGCGCCATGTGGGACCCTCCTCTGGTGGCCGGGGAGCAGCCGGGGATCGAACCGGCGCCGCTGAGGCCACGGGCAGCTTCCAACCCAGCGCTCAACCGCTGCGCCACCGGGGAGGCCCTTCATTTTTATTTTAAATAAAAATGTTGTCTTCTTATAAAATGTTAAAATATATTCACATGTAGGAAGTATTTATTAAAGACTAAGAGTCCAGCATTGTTTCGAGTGCCTCGGTCAATGAAAAAGAATGAGAGTTCCTTTCTTCAGGAAACATAATACATTAATTAAGGAAGGAAAATATTAATGTAAAAGAGGGCCATGTTTAGCTTGGGCTGACCATTTCTTCTAGAAGAATGCGGGGGTGATTCCTTGTTTCCATGCTGAACCAAGGAGACATCAGATGAAATAATCCATTTTGAGAGTAAAGAAAAATGGGATGCACTGCACCAAGAATAGCTGGTGCTCTGCAAGGGAACCCATTCTCCCACTCAGTGTTTGACAAACCTCTTATCAAGTCTGACCACAGCATGCTGGAAGATTATAATAATATGAGTTCAAGAAATTGCTAAAACGTTTTGTCATCTTTTGGGACTGGTGAAAGCTTTCAGGAAAAGTTGTCAAAGACTGAAATGATGAATCAGAAGAATGGTGTCTGTCCAGTGTTCCCATCTATGTTACCTTCGATTTTCATTGTCTTTGAGCTATTGAAAACCATAACTTGTAAAAAAAAAAAAAAAAAGAAGAAAGAGTAATGTAAATGACTGCTATCCCTAGAAATGTAAATTATTTCTGGTAGGATGCACCTACCTAATGTTCTGTGGGTAGATCTGTTTTGCCTCTATATGTAAATTTACCTTAGTTTTGTCTTTATGGGTGGTTCTTGGAATTCTCTTTTAAGCCAGTTCTTACTGGTCCCCTTATTAATTGATGAGCTAAATAATATTTTGGACAAAGATTATAACCATATTAGTGTCACTATTTCCTCTTTCAAAAACTGTTCTTTAGCTGTGTATGTATCGTGGCATGGATGACATTAATCATAGGGATGATTTGTGGGGTAGGGCCGTGCACCCGTGCCTCACCCTCGCAGTGTCAGTGGTGGGAGTCTGCCTGCCTGTCTCTTCCTTCTCCCAGTCTTCTTTAATAAATATCCATTAAACCAATATCATGGGCCAGACCTTGTGCTGGATGCCAAGTTTATGAAGCTAAAGAGACCCAGAAGTATTTTCAAAGGGATGATATTCTAGTAGGAAATGTAACTAAGTGACTTCACTAATCAATTGCAGGTATTAAGAAAATGACTTGAAATAGATAATACTATTTGTAGCTTCTGAAGCCACTAGCTAATTCACTACAGTGAACCAGAGAAAGAGGACAGTCTCACCAAACAGGAGAATCCCTAGGAATGCTAGCACTACTGAAGAAGAATTAAGACACTGTTACTCTGCTCTCATCACCACACCTGCCTGTGGGCAGCAGAGGCTTAGAGAGATTAGAAGATGAAGTTGTACTTTTAACCATTCACAGTGCTTATTAGCATATTACAGATTCCGAGTCCCTCTGTGATAAGGACATCTGTTTAACCTTGCACTAATATATCTAGTTCTTAAGGTTATTTAGCTATCGGATACCTACTGAGGTGCTTGGCAAAAGAAGTGTTCCATGGACTAGGATTTAGGAAACCCTAGGACAGAAGACTGTGGCTGGGCATCATATAGTTGGAACTTTTTAGAGGGTCTGGATGGCTTCATGGAAGAAGAAAACTAGAGTTAGGCTATGAAGGCATAAACTGCCCTTGAACTTACTATAATTTTATCGGAAACCATGTTTTTATTACTAAAGCGTTACTTTGTAGGCCTCTGGGGCATGATGGATGAAAAAAAATGAGTTTGTTTATGAAGAAATCTTAAGGGTCCCTCGAGTTTTAGGTTATCATACTGAACTGTCTTTCTCCACTGAAGCGGAGAAAGGGCAGAAATGATGGCTTTGTCTTTTCAGTGTACTGTATAAATGAGAAGTTACAAGACAAACCTAGGACAGAGGGTAGCAGCCCTAGGAGAAAATAATGTTTCTAGATGCCGAGTGAAAACCTCCCATTCAGTGAACAAGGAAGGACAATACATACCACAGATAACTTACTCAAAAAGGGAGAAAATGTTTTCTGTGGTTACACAAATATAAAGGCAGTGAAAATGCTACTTTCTGCTACTTCTGAGAACATGGTGCGCTTATCTCACTGGCACAGATCCTCAGGAGAAAGGTGGCTGCAGTTATGTGTATATCTTGGCATGCTGAGATTTCACATTTATTTGGGTTTGACTCTGCAAGAGCCTCTGAAAGAACAGGACGGTAGAATTTGTGTGTCACTGAGGCTTGGATTTGAAGGATACAAATGTAGGGTTGATGTACAAATGGATACAAATGTAGGGCGTGGGAGTGACTGTCTTAGCTATGAAATCCCAGTGTCCTTAGCTGTGCAGTTTAATTTATCTCCACTCATTGTAGCAAGCATTTTGTGTGGAATTATATGTTAGAGGGGAATTAGTGATTTGGGGTTTTAAAAGTTTCTGGATGTTTTCCTTATTCAAAAGTGGATTATTCTCTATTGATTCTAGAAAAAAATACTCTTATTCTTACTGTTTCTTTGCAAGTTGTAGCATAATGTAAGAACCTCTAGTTTGATTTGTTCATTTGTTTTACTTGGACTAGTGCAAATTAGCAGTAATTTGCCAAAATGACAAGTTGGGACACTTCCTCTTCATTCCAGAAAGGAATTTTCAGTTAGAGGCACTTGGAGAAGTTCAGAGTTGTGACAGATACAGATGTCAACTAGGTGACATTCTCTGTATGCTTGACCCTGGCCTGGATGATATTTCCTCCATGGATGTAGAAAGACTAAGACAGAAAGCAAAGCATAGTTTTCAAATGTGCAGTTGAATCAAAGCTCGATTATTACACTGAATGACAGATCCAGCTTCAAAAAGGTCTTGGCAGTCTGGAATGGCGGGTCAACAGTAATAAGATGAGATGACAGAGAAAAGGAAAAGACCTGCATTCACAACAAAAGTGTTTACTGCAGAGTAGGAGGGTGACTTGGCACGGCTTAACATCAATAAATTTTAAAATCTATAAAGTTTTATTTGCCCTCCAGTTCAACATGATGTAATAAGTGATGGGGGCAGCTGTCAGAGCTCATGAAATCTTACCATGCATTAATATATGTAGATAGATCAAGACAATGGGTGTGACAGAGCCACAAACTTCACTAGTTAGATATATCTGGAATATTAAGGTCATTCCTAATCAATTCCTAAGCTTCATCATTTATAAGAAATATGAAAAAGTGGAAAAAGGGCATTCAAATATAGCTTGAATTTTATAAGGTCTGCAAGTCATGTTATTCAATAGATGGCTACATGCAACTTGGAACAACTTAGTAGATATTTTTAATATCCAAAAAGTGATCACATGGAAAGGAAATGGATTTTATAGCAGTTTCAAAGGACAGGAGGACTAATGCACGGCTAGATTTACCAGGGAAGCAGATTTTGGTTAGAAAGTTGAGACTTATAGTAAGTGTATTTTAGAAAGTGAAGTTTCTACTTTAAGTTGTGAGGTCCCATTACTGGCCATTATTAAGTGGTGGCAGTTGACTATGGGCTAATAACATGTAGACAGATTCTCTGTATATGCACAGGGTGGGGGGGATGCTAGGTTATGGTATTTTAGAATCTTCACTGTTAGACTGACCCTGCCCTTTATAAAGTGCTACAAAATCTACTTCATCTTTCCTCTATGTAATGTGATTTAGCTTAAGAGAATATTAGTACAAATTTGTAGAGTGGGAAAGGAATGTACACCAAGTCTGACTAAGGTAAAGATGGATTATTCTATCAGGAGGAGCTTGGTGAAATGTAGCATTCTTTGTACTTGTAAGAGAATATATTATTTGGTATTATAATTCTCCAAAGTCTAGGCCTGCTTTGTTATTAAGCACCAGCCTCTGTCTCCAGCAGTTTACTGGAAATTTATTTCCATGTTCCTCTATCTCATATATATATATATATATAGAGAGAGAGAGAGAAAGAGAGAGAGAGAGAGATTGTTTTTTAATTTTGTCTATTTTTACATCATTTTTCATTTTTGCACAATGTATGCATTTTCATCTTGGTTATAGTCCCCATACAATTCCCACCACTCTTGTTTTGATCCTACTCCCTTCTCCCCCCTGCAGTGTGTCTCTGGTTTATAGTTGCTTGTTGATTTTGATTTTTACTTTATTATAATTAGTCTTTTTCTTGGTCCCTTATTTAGATTTTCTAAATTCTTGCTATGTTGAGACCATCTGTTTTTTCTTATTTTTCTTCCTGGTTTATTTCGCTGAGCATGATCCCTTCCTGCTCCATCCATGTTGCTGCAAATGGCATGAGTTTATCTTTTTGATTGGTGAGTAATATTTCATCATGTATATGTACCACATCTTCTTGATTCAATGTTCTATTTTTAACGCCATAGGGAAAAAGCCCTCTTGCACCATTTTTCTTAGTTGCACCTTTCCAGTCACTTTACTAAAACTGTGAATCATCCTGGGCAACTCACTTACCATTGCCCTAATTTCAGTTGCCAAGTTCCAGTGATGCTACCTTTCTTGTGTCACTTATTTCCATCTTTCTCTTCCTGTCACCACCACCCTGTAGATAAATCCTCATCATTTTATGTAGTAAATAACTGTAACTGATCTCTGATTATAATTTTGTATATTCCTCTAATCTTACCATAGTTAAAATGATACTTCTAAAATGATGTAGATTTTCAAATCATGAGTGAATCCTCTTTGATAGAATACACTGGGTGTAATCTATAAAGATGCCAAAGGACCTTTATAATTTCAGCTCAAAAACTTCATTTAACCTGTTTTTTTTTTTTTTTTACTGCTTTCTTATGCAAAACTCCGGTTAAATGCGGACTAGTCACTGACACCAGATCTGTTGTGTCTTGTCATCCCACTTTGTCATGAGTCTTTCTCCAAAGAAAACTTGTCTTTCCTTTCTTGCCTGTAAGCTGTCCATTTTAGTCCATTCCTTCAGCTTTTCCTGATCTCAAGTTTGTAGTAGTTGCTTATTTCTCTAAATCCTTACCAGCTTTTTTTGAAATTGAAGTAATATTACACATTTCAGGTGTACATCTGGGACAAACATCTGCATATATTACACTGAGCTCACCTCTTAAAGTCCAATTCTATCCTTAACCATACAATTGACCCCTTTATCCAGTTCACCTATTTCCTCCCTCGTTCTTTCTTCATAGCAATAATTGGCCTTATAGTCAAATTTTATTTTCATTTTATTTACTTCATTTGTTTGATTTCTGTATTTAGCACACAAAATATAGTGTTTGTCCATCTGAATATTTCACTTAATACCCTGTCGAGTATTCATGTTGTTGAAAATGGTAGGACTTCATCTGGCAGTAACTGACTGTGTACACATACCAGTTCATCTTTATCCTGGCATGTGTCCTTGGGTACTGAGGGTGTTTGCAATTCTTGAATACTATAATGCTGCAGTAAGCCTGGGTTGTATATATCTCTTCAATTTTTTTCTTTAATTTGTCAGGTAAATACCCAGAGATAGAATAATTGGATTGGATGAAAGTTTTATTTTTTGAGGAATTTCCATACTGCTTTATATGATGGCCCTGCCAATTTACATTTTGGGTTCCCTTTTCTTTATATCCTCTCCAACATTTATTGTTTCATGTCTTTTGGGCAACAGATATTCTAACAAGTGAACTAACTGATAATCTGATTTGTATTTCCTTAGTGATAAGAGGTAAAGGAATATATTTTCAGTGCCAAAAGGCTATCTCTATGCCTTCTTTAGTGAAGTGTCTATTCAGATCCTCTAGCCATTTTTTAAATTGAGTTTTTTTTTTAATTGAGTTTTGAGTTCTCAATATATTTTGGATATTAACCCCTTGTTGAACTTATGTACAAATATCTTCTCCAATTCACCATGTCTTTTCATTTTGATGATTGTTTTGGTGTCTGGAAGCCTATTGGTGAAATAGTCCCATTTGCTTATTTTTGTTTCTCTTGCCATTGGAATCCAGTCTCCAAAGATGGCTCTAAGGTCAATGTCAAGAAATATAATGTCTTTGTTTTCTTTTATATATTTTGCTTCAGGTCTTTCATCCAAGTCTTTAATAAACTTTGAATTATTATTTTTTTGTTAGATAGTTGTCTAGCTTCATTTGCGTGTGATTGTCCTGTTTTCCCACACCATTATTGAAGAGACTTTCCTTGCTACATGGTAGGCTCTGGTCTCCTTTATCATAAATTCGTTGTATACATGTGTGGATTTATTTATGGCCTCCTAACTCTGTTACATTGACCTATGTGATGTTTTTATTCCAATGCCATGGTGCTTTATTTACTATTAGTTGGTAGTTGAAGTAATACTATTACTTGGGGGTGTGGCACCTCTATTTTTGTTATTTCTCAGGGTAATTTTGCTATTCAGGGTCTCTTTTAGTTTGAAATAAATGTCATGATTTTTCTATTTTTGTGAAGCATACCATTGGGATTTTAACAGGGATTACATTAAATCTAAGTATTGCTTTAGGTAATGTTGCCCTTTCAATTATGCTAATTCTGTCAGTTAATGAGCATGGAATATCTTCCCACTTACTTTTGTTTTCTATTTCTTTCAACAATGTCTTTCAGTTTTCAGTGTATATAGCCCTTTCACTACTTTTGTTAAACTTAATCCAAGGTATGGAAATTCATTTTTATGTGATTGTCAGTGGGACTGTTTTCCAGATCTCTTTCAACTAGTTTGTGTATAAAAATACAACTGTTTTGTATATTAATTTTGTAGCCTGCCAATTTACTGTATTTAGTCATTATTTTTAATACTTTTCCTCCTAGAATTGCTGGGCTTTTCTAACTACTATTCAATTTGGACACCTTTTATTTCCTTTTAACTAATCTTGCTAGACTTCCAATACTACATTGATTAATAGTGGTAATAGTCGACATCTTTGTCCTGTTTTTATTAAAGGAAAAGCTTTCAGGTTTTTCATGGCTGAGTAAAATAGTTGCCATGTTTCTTTCATTTATGACCTTTATGTTGTTTTTAAAATTGTAAATAGCTGTTGAATCTTGTCAAATGCTCTGTGTCTATTATGATAATCTGATTTTTGTCCTTTTGTTGATATGGTGGTCTAATATGCTTATTGATTTGTATATCTTGAATTGCCATTCTATCCTTGGAATAAATCCCATCTGATCATGATGTATGGCTCTTTTAACATATTGATAAATTTGGTTTGTTAGTGTTTGAGGATTTTTGCATCTATATTCATCAGATATATTGGTCTTTAGTTTTCTTGTGCTTTGGTTTAGAATCAAGGTAATGTTTGCTTCATAAAATGTTAGGTTTTCCTCCTTACCTTTTTTTTTTTTAAATTGCACCCCTCATTAAGCATCTGTATCACTTTTTCCATATCTTACACTGTTGTCATGTAAATTGTCACATGTCATTTAATTTTTAATGTACCTTTCTCATATCAACTCTTGTAGAGATGGAATAACACTGCTTCTCAGTATTTCTTGGTGGGGGGGTGTGTGACTTATAATGAGAAGACTTTTTGCCCAGAAAACCAAAAAGCCAGAGGGCAAAGCATATTACTTAATAGTTAGCTTTATTGAGAGAGAATGAAGGCCTTACAGGAAAAGAAGAAAAAGTTGCTGTAGCGTATGCAGTATATTCTAACAGTAGAAAGAGGCTCCTCCAAAATAAAACAGTCCTTGAATGTTGTGATAGTTAACATTTATGAAGAGCTTTCTATAGAACAGGAACTGCTGATGATTGTTTTTTTACAGGATAATTCATTTAATTACCTAATAACAAGCACTTAAGTCCTATTATTATTCCTATGGGAGAGGACAGTAATTTATACACTCTAGTTTTTCTCTTTTAAATTACTCACTATTCTGATTCTCTACTTGTCAGCGGTATAATTTCTCACACAGTTTCAAAATTTTTTTAACACTTGTTCTTACATCAATTTTGTGATATTTGTAAAGGCTTTCACCCCGTACAGCAACACATTAGTTTCAGTGATGTAAGGATGAACTGTGAGGAACACTTACTACATCTGAACGGGACTTGGACAGAGCTATCTGTAAGGTATCATTTTCTTTGGTGAAGAATGTCAGAAATGTAAACATACAAAAAATAAAGGAGTTCAAACCTGGTGATGATTTTTAAGGACAAAAATAGTACTACTAAATTAAAAAAAAAACAATATAAATGTCAGCATTCTGAAATAAGCCATTGTTTTATGATCCACAAAACTTTGTAAATTCTAATATATAATATTTGTCATATATTTGAAGATTTTTCACACTTTATTTTTACTGACTTATGAAAACATCAGTTTCTTTATGTGAGTTTGCGGAAATAATTTAGTTTTCCATACTCTGTTTTTCTTAGCTACTTCCCACTATCCCCTTTACTAATACCCATATATGATTCTTTTGGAAAATACATGCAATCATTTTACAAACTTAAATATAAACTCCTTTAACTACTGAAGTTTACTTTTTAAAAGAAATAGATAGTAAGAAAAATTTCTACAACCGGTGTCCTTTACTATACATTGCATCAGGACATCCTACTCTCTCACTCTTTCCAACAAACTAAAGTTGAGATTCTTTACCTGAAGACTTAGTATTTTGGCTCCAATGCTGTTCTTTGATTCCTTATAATACTCAACCTGATATAATCTACTCCTCTACATTAGACAATCTGAAGTTTTCAAGCCGACCCACACCTTTTCATGTAACTCATGCTTTCCTTTAAGCCTACAATGACTCTCCCCATTTCATCCTCTAAAACCCAATACTACTTTCCCCAGGAAACACTCCATTACACACCACGGAGACTTTATCACTCCTTGCACTCCTCTGTACTTATCTCTTTTATTTTCTCAGTTTAGATACTTTGTAAGTTAAGAGCAAGAGTGCTCACCTCCAGCCACCTTTGATTGTTCTCTGTATTTCCTACATATGGGAGGTTCTCAAACAATTTTTTTTAATTTTTAATCACAGTACTTCAAACTCAGTAGGTTGCCTTGTTCTTTCCATGAACAGGTGAATTGTAATGCAAGAACTATACTTAAAATGATAAACTCCTGCCATTTCGACAGTATGGAGGGGATTATGTTCAGCAAAATAAGTCAGAATAAGTCAGAGGCAGAAAGATAAACACCAGATTACTGCAATCATATATGGAATATAAAGAAATAAAACAAAGGAACAGACAATACTAAACCAAAACAAACTGTAGAAATCTGTAAAATAGAAGGAGGAGAGAGAGAACATAGTTAACTGTGGTGAATTACATAAAAGTGGGATCCTTTAAGACCTTAATCAGTGTAAGCATCTCAAACACAATAACATCACATATCCTACTGTGAGTCTGGAATCCTAAGTATCAGAAATGGTGTTATCTAAGAAATAACAGTAATACATTCCAAAGCTATCTTTGTATGGATAATCATTTTGACCCAAATTGTCTCCTTTATACCAAGAAATGCAGTTTCCTTTTAACTAATGCTGGGCACCACATTAATTTAGAGAAATCTCTCCATTATCCCTGTATGTCAAATAAAACTGCAATATACACTGCAGAATGTCATGTCAGATTCAATAACAAGGGTTCTTAAGGAAGTGTGGGACAAAGATAAGTAGCCAGATTTTTGTGTGTGTGAGTATTTCAAATTTCATCCTAAAATAGCTTGAAGATTGTTTAAGATTAAGAATTTCCTTAAACCTTTGCATTTCAACTTAGGTCAAGAGTATCTGTGCTGTGGAAAGAGCTCTTGTTTCTCTCTGAAAGAAACTGACATTTCAGATAATCCCATGTGGAGTCTTTCTGGGATATGTGTCTGGAACTCACATTAGGATCCCCTCAAACTAGGATTTCCCCACTAATCTCTCCATTAGTTTGCACATACTGGTTATGTTGTTGGTCATCTGCCTCGTAGCCGTCACATTTTTACTTTTATCTTTAAATACTATTACTTGGCTTTGTTAGCAGGTGAATGGAATGTTTCAAATCCCAATCATGCTAGCTGCAAAAGATCATCGTAGTTCCTGTTAGTTGTGTCATAAGATCAAAACTAAATGTGGTTGGTGTGACAAAATAAAACGACCACTTTAGTATTTAAAGGTTATATTTTCAATACTGCACACTAAGGTTGCAAGATTTTGAATTATTTTAATAAATAGAAAATGAAAATAAATGAAACATGGTATTTTAATTGATAAAGTCTTTATAAAGAAGTACTATCTATTTCGGCCTGCTGAATTTTACCTATACTTTGTCACCTTGTTTTACTAAATGCTAACCTAGAAGACAGAATAAATACTTTAAATTTTGGAGTTCTTTCTCAGTTCTGCCAGTCACTAGGAGCTCTTAGAAGATAAGGGCTTTAGTTGTTCTCATTTATAAAATGTAAATAATCACTCTTCCTTGCATCTATTTATTTATATATAAAAATTTAGGTAACACTGGTTCACAACACTGTACATTATTCAGAATGATCATTTTTACCTACCTACTACCCAGCATGTTTATAAGAATCAGGCAAGATCATATATACATCTATATCATATATATTTTTTTTCACAAAATACATGAAAAAATGTGAAATACTATTTTAGTCTATAATTTATAAATTCTGTAACATTCTCTTCCTTTAGTTCTTACTGCAGCTTATTTATTATGAGCTAAAGAGGAATTATAGGCCATCATTTTGGCAGCCTTTTGGAGTTAGAACATCTTTCTCATGATTCCACTGCTTGCTTTACAGTATGCCCTATGTTAGGCTCTAAGCAGACACTGAATCATTAGCTATTGGGATCCCAATTCTATTAAATGGAGTTCCTCCTCCTGAATGTCGTTGTATTCAACATCAGAATTAATGCTTGATAGAATAGTCAGTATTCTAATAGGCAAATCTCAGAAGACAAAGTAAAGTGAGTCTCTACCATGGTATTACAGAGGCATTGAAAATAGGCATCAGGTGAATGTTCGGGCAAATGGACAAAGCAGAGGAAGAATAGGATCTCAAGGAAGGCACAATAGGTGTATAATGGAGTCCCAATAGAAAGAGTTGGTATCAAAAAATTTAGGGATTAGGGGGACTGGAGACCTGGCCTTCCCTATCTGGAGGCTCAGTGTCAGAGGGGTGAGCTAAAGACATGGATCCTTTGATTGCATCTTGGGTATCGAGCATCAGTTTTGTTCTAAAGAGGAAGGCGAGTGTCTGATGCTGAATTAAATCATATACAGTGTTTTAAACCAATGTACCTTAATACAGAATAAAAAAATCACAAATTACTAGGACAAGAAACAACGATGAATTGTCAAGAGGATTTGTTGGGAGGGTCAGGATTTTTCTAGAAGGTGGACCAAACTCTATGCGGTAGTCATGTGTCACCATCAACAGGAAAGAGAAATTTTGGAGCTGGGTGAAAGTATCAGTTCTTTTGTTTCACTGAATGTCATTACCTACTTCTACAAAATATCTTTCCTCTCTGAAAGTCATGCACTGACCTAACGAAATTATGAGGGCTGAATTTATATTCTAAAATTTTTACTTTAGGAGATCTTGCTAGTTTTTTTCCAACATTTTTACTATATATAGCTATTAGTTCTGCTGTAACTCTAAAGGTTAATTTCCTATTTCTGTTTTTGAAAATAATTGGTTTTAAAATGCAGAATGCTTCACGAATCTGCATGTCATCCTTGTGCAGGGGTCATACTAATCTTCTCTGTATCTTTCCAATTTTAGTACATATGCTGCTAAAGCAAGCACTAAAAATCATTTTTTAAAAAAAACTGGTTTTGCTTCCCTGTTTCTTTTTCATTTTCCTTTCAAAATTATTTTTCCAAAGCTTCCATACAACACCCTTACTGCATCTCCATTTCTGTAATCTCACTGCCTAATCATACTCTCCAGTTTCCAGCAGGAATCACAAAATTCTCAGGCTCACAACTATCATTTTGCAGATTTTGACATTGAAGTAGAAAAACATGGCATCATTAAATATTAAAACAGCAAAACAAAAGCCATGAGGTAATAGTTTTATAAAGATGTCCAATTGTTATACAAGCATAACTCTGTTTTAACAGTTCTTTGCTACACTGTTCACAAGTCTTAGAAAATGGATGCTTTCCCCTGGAAGAGGTGGGAACTCTGGACATGGTTGAAATTTAGGATATTAATTTTTCATTCTTCAGTAGACTTTCACATATAAATAGAACATGGTATATATAAATATTGAGGAATATTTGAAAAGGAAGAACTTGTAACTTACATTTTTGGATCTGTCCACCTTCAGCCCACACTACAATAACTTTTGGTCAATCTTTGGCTATAAAAAATTGATGCACACAATACAATCTACAATGGGTTTTCAGCAGAAAATTAAATTACTATGCTTACAAAGAGAGAAAAGATTTATCTTTTAAAACCATTCCAACAAGCATAGAAGGTATAAAAAGAAATTCTGTTAACCCCAGTCCCCTAAGGCATTTGTTTAGTTGGGATTCTGGGGTACATGTATTTCTTTTAAAACATATGTTATAACACACTTTTTTCTGAGATATGCAAAGGAAGCAAGCCTAAGAGCAGAGATATGTGGGCATCATTAGGAGGTAGAATGGGCTAAATCTAACACACTTTGGGAATGTATCCATACAACAGGCTACTGTTTCCATAGGTGCTGGAGTTTACAGATACACATGGGGCTATCATACTCTGGGGGTGCTAGAACTTTACCTTGATGGTAGCCAGGACCACCTCCATTACAGCACACTGTCTTGGTGTCAGACCCTTGGCATCTTCTCGAATCATATGCTCCTATAAAACAGGTTCATGATTACTGATAAAATCACTGATCCATTTATTTAACAATTACTTTCAAACATTTCTTATTTAAGATATACTTTTCATATGAACACTTGTTTGATGATTGTGAAAAAAATGCTCATGTTCACTAAAGGAGTAGTACATTGACTCATATGTGGCTTTATTATCTATTCATCAAGACAATGTTTGTCAAAGCTTTCTTGCCTTAATTCCTTTATGCTTTATTGTACTGAGGAAGGTCAATTGTGAAAGGGATTTAAAAGGTGAATTTTAGCCTCTGTCAACTACTACTGATGTCTACTTTAAGTACGATTTCACCAATTATTCTCTTTTTTGGATTCAATTAATTCTTGGTCACTATCAGGAAGAGCCCCAAAGAATTAACTGAATTTGGCTTTGGAGATTTCAATATTTTAGAACTGATTTCCATCTTTTACAATAGATTTTTGTTCATTTGGACTGCCTCAGTCCATCATTCAAAGTTTATTTAGGAAATAATGGTAGAAAGCTGAAGAAAATAATATAGGAAATAGAAATTTGGGGAAAACATTTTTAAATTCCTGCTGTCACCACCTCCTCCCCCCCCCCCCCCCGCCCCTGCCCCACCAAACTGATATAATCTCTCCAGGGCTGCCACTGTCCAAATCAACAATATCTGACAAACATTGAGTGAGTAATGTTCTAAGTGATTGTTATATTGTCCCCACACTTAAAAAGATTTTTGTGCTCCTGGAGTTTAAATTCTAAACTTACATAGTTGCCTTTGTGTTTGTTTGGGGAAACCCACTTAGGTAGACATAGCTCTGAGCACTCATGGCTTGATGAATGGATCACTACTACTGGTCAGTATTCAAAGTTGCCTCTTTCCACAGGGCAAAGCTCCTTCTCATCAGCACATAAGGCTTGGCAAATGGAGAAGGGTCCTATTTACTGTCATTACTTCTGTGCCATGCACAAGTCACACTTGGTAGTTCATCAGTCTATTCTGGCTCTTTTCTTATTCTGTTACTTACTAAATGGCATCATTTCCTGAGGATAAATCTCTACCTATGTCTTATTTCTGCAGCCTTTTATTGCTTAGGTTGGCAATTATCACCTGCAAAGCACTCAGTATATTTTTGGTAATTGAATTGTGTTTCCTTCAGCATATCTTGTAGGGTTACTTTGCTTGAATGGAATCATAGTCCTCTAAATATTGTTGATACAAGGCATACTGCTTAATAAATCCATGATGTACTTGTGCATCTCACTGTTTCTCACTCTGACATAGGAATTTCAACTCAAATGAGTCCAACAAATATTTTAAAAATAGGAAGTACCCACTAACTGAGACTCAAAGAGCAATGAAAATCTTTGCTGAATGATAGTGGGGGAATGATTAAGGGCAAGTAAATGTAAATATATTAATAAGCCTCTCTGGTTTCCTCAGTCTTGACCAGTTTTACAATGTGGTCATATTATTTTTTTAATAGATGCTAATATTGTGGGTTTTACAGAGAAATATAATTCTTGCTAGAAATACTTAAACTAATTCAAATAAGGGAGTCTCTAAAAGAGGCAGGCAGTGAGTCACTGCCCCCAAAAATTGTGCTTATAGTAAACTCATAGTCTGGATGGTTTTAATTAATTGCTTTTGATACTGTTTTACCTGTCCATGAAGACTTAATTAATAACATTTGGCAAAAAATGCTCAAAAGCAAAATAATATAGAATATATCAAACTGTTCAATAGATTTTTGTTCAATGAATTTTCAAATTAATCACTAAATTGTAGTCAAATGCAGATAAATAAATTCTTGTTCTATTTTCTGCAATGCTTTTAAAATAAGGTAGTTAGTACTTCTAGATAAAGCCCTGTAGTTTAAAATGAAAACAAAACATTGGAGGTGACATTCTAATAAAGTAAGTGGAAACAGACTTGTAAAATTTGAAGGTCTTAATTCTGGTGAGGTTTTAATTTTTTGCATATAATTGTAAAGGTATTATGACTCTGTAATTCAAATAACTAAATGGACCAAATTAAAAAAATTAAATAATAGAAAAATATTCAGAATAGCTATTTTTTCTGATACCTACAATAACAAGATTTTAATTTAGTCCTTCAGGTTATTTTAGTATTGATGAATTACCATGTAGGACATCTTATTAATAGTTTGCTTTTAGTTTATTACAACCAAAAGAGAATTCCCTGAACTGAAGAAATGTTGGCTGAAAGAGACATAACGTGTTCTAAAGTTCATAAAATTTAGACAGGACTGAGTACACAGCGAGTTCAGGGATGTATGTGAGTTTAGCCAAGCAGCTTATGTTGCCCTCCAGATTACAGTGTTTGAGTTGGTAATGGCAACAATATTCCATGAAAGCCAATGATGTGCCACTAGACTTTGCCAAAATTCCTTACATATGTGGTTCTTTTCTACAAGATTTCAAGGTCCAAGGACCTTAGATAGAGAACAGAGGTAAGATGGGTGGTTTGTTACTGGGATTTATCCAACAAGGAAAATGCAGAGAAATAGGAAGTGGGTCCTATAGCATCATTTGAGTTATTAATCAAGCAGTGATAGAAACCAGTTATCCCAGGACTATAAAGTTTCATGTAGCAATAAATTCCCTCTTTGTTAATGTTAGTATGAATTTCTATCACTTTGAACTGACTGAATTCTAGCCGATGGAACATTAAATTCAGAAAACTGGAAGAGCTGGAGTATTTCCTAGTACCACACATGTGAGTAGATGCAGGCTAAGAGCCATTTCTTTTGTAGTGAGACACTACGCTATTTCACCTTCAGGGTTTTATATTACATACCTCAACACTACATAAATCTATTTTTCAAAGCAGGGACTAGACACCCCAGGGAAATAATGACAGGGGGAAAAATGGAGATACCAATCTGTGATCCAAAACAATAGTTTGGCAGTGACATGAACACTTTACTTTCTCTCTCGGCTTTCAACTTCATTGACCACCTGCGAGCAACAATTTTAAGTAGTGGTTATGTCTTTTTAAATGGATTATTGGCTTCTAATTTTTTTGAGGAAGGGAATAACGTAGGTGATAAAATAGGATACTGAAATTATAGGGTATCCATTTTATGTCAGCAATTACTCAGTCAAGTGGATTATCCTTCCCTGCACTGCACAGAACAATTGCAGTGATCCCTAATTCAGAGCTGACAGATGGAAGAGAAGATAAGATAGTTACCTCTGGAAGTAGAAGATCACATACTCCTCACAGGTACCACTCAAAGACAACATATATATTATTTATCCTCAACACTCCTATAAAACAAGGGTTAAATTTTTCTACATTGCACAAATGCTAAGTCTGAAGATTAAAAAGGTAAAATCCTTTGGCAATTGGCAGGTAGTTAAAGGCAGTCGAGATAGAATTTAAACAATGTTTTCTGTGTCTGAAACTCATTCCCCAGGATACACTGTAATCCCACTTTACTTATATAATGTTCTTATGTGTAGTTCTTTTATGATTAAGTGGATAATGTGGTATACATATCAATGGGATTTTTTTTTCAACTTTATAAAGAAGGAAATCCTGCCTTAGTTGTGAAGCCAAATTCCTATCCTAGATGGGCAGAACCTGAGGTTACCCTGTGCAACTCTACAGGGTTGTGAATTGCAAGTAATAATTTAGGGTAGGGCTTTTTAGTCAGCAAATTCTCAAGTATAATGAGGCAGAATATGGTGATATTATGTTTGAAAGTCTGCTTTGATGAGTTTCATATTCCCACATCAAGTTTCTTGTCTCAAAGACTTTCCCAGACTTGACTGGATTTCTATGAAGTGTTCCATTTCGCCTTCATTCATACAAAGCTACTTTATTTCATGAAAGAAAATAATGTTCTCTAATTTACTCCAAAAGCAGTCATGCTGAATGCTAAAACACAAAGTGAAAAATTTCCAGTTATCATACCAACTGGAAAAGATGAGAAATTCATGGGAAATAACTTAAAATTTAGTCCCTAAGTTTTAGTCTCATTCATCTTCAAAGCAGATTGTGAGATTACAGACATACATCTTAGTACACTTGATCTTAGCCAAAAGGCTGAGAAGCAATTACATCTTCATAGCAATGCCACGTTAGATGCCATTACTAGTAGAAGGATAGTTTCTTGAAGACCTGTCGTTAGTTCATTAATTTTCACATTTTAAAATTCTTCTTACCTTCAGTTTGGATAGTTGGCCGAGATCTTTAGCTGCAATGAAAATCATCTGGGGTCCCTAGAGACACAGGAGATCTTTAGTAAAAGTCACAATGGAAATGTGAAGAAGAGAGAATCTATTTTATTTCCCTTAGTGCATTTGTTAGTAGATTGTCAGATGCCCTTAATTGATCTATTTTACAGTTTGGGTCAATGAGAGATCTAATACTGGCAATATAGCTGTCCTTGTAAGCATCCCACTTCGGAAAGTCTTAAGCTTGAGTTTTTGAATGGGTTGCTGACAGTAGAGCCAGTTTAATGTAGAATGTGGATTAGATCAGTGACTTTCCCCAACAGCTTTCAGATCTTTAATTTTTATTTGTTAATTTTTAGCAGTGGCAACTCCCTCATCCAATTCCCCTCCCCACAAAATAAATCTGTACAAAATTTCAAGATACAGAGCTGAAGAAAGTAGAACTGCATTTCTTCCTGAAATGCTGTACATTTTACTAGGTATCTACCCTCTTAACTCCCTCAATCACAGGGTTTCCTAGAACCCCAAGTTTCTCCAAAAGTTTGAAAGACACCAGAATAAACACCTGAAGCACTACTAGAGTGAAAACCCAAAGGCCTATCTGTTGGTAAATGAGGCAGGTGAAGTATTAGATTTGGCTAAGTTAGTTAATCAGCCTAGAATTTTTCACAATAAGAAAAAGACTAATCTGGAAAAAGTCTTCATTTTTAGTGGAGAAATTAAAGACTAGAAGGCTCATGAGAGCAGCAAGTAACTCTAATATTGCGCATATTTTATCCTTAGCACATTGCTTAATACAAAGAAATTCAAAGAGCATGTACTGAATGATATAGCTTCATACCTGGAGATCCCAATGCTACAAAAGACTGAGGTAATGCTGAGCTTTCCCAGGAAGGACTTTACATCAAAAATGTCATGTACAGTATTTTGGCTACAACATGATATATACGTTCTTGAAAAACCTTATATTCTACAAAATTGTACACTAGGAATTATGGGGAAAAATAATTAGAAGTCAGCAATCTGTTACTGAGAAACTATTAGAAACAGTAAGAGAGATAGCTTGGGCAGCTAGCAGGGAACTCAGGCAGGTTGGCTGTCTCAAAGGTTTTTAAAAATGCAAAAAATAAAATTACAAACAACCTAACTAAACAACACTAAATAGAGTGCAATTGTGAACTCTATGCCCACAGGTGGACATGGGGGAAGGGAACTGGCCACATGTGCGAGTATGAAATCCTCCCACCTCTCTCTTTTTTTTTTTTAAGATAGCGATGAAAGGATCCTGCCTGTGTGTTAGCCAAGCTGAGTGCTCTTTTCATTTTTGCTTAAGTTTTCTATTATATTCTCTAACCTCTCACCTAGTAAAATTAGCATATAAATCAACCCAATCTCCAGATTGTACTGACATCATTTCCCTACTGATGACATGGTAGGTAAATGAATAAGTTGTGTGTGTGCGCTAATATATGTGATTGATTAGCTGTATATGTAAGCTTAAATGATTTATAATACATATTCATGACATTAAGCAGAACTGGAAGCATTTTATAATTTATCATCCACTGTCTGGCAGTAAATCAACAGAAACGGGTACCTCTTCCATCTAAAATACTTATAAGAAAACATTTTCTACACATGCAATTTCACTGGATAAATATGGACATAGTGTATCTGATTCATGATATCAATAAATATTTTAGTTTAGTATCTAGTTCCTCATTATTTGCATCAACTTGCCTTCCTCACTCACAGAAAATTACTCCATAACTGTTGCTTGTTAGGGTTATTGATCTTTGCTCAGCTCAGCTTAGAACATATAAACACTGAGGTACCTGGCTAGATCACATTGTCTAACTTTGCCAAGTTTTCTGATTCTTTATTTCACTGTGTATGATTCATTTAATCATGTTCTTCAAATACACTATAAGGTATCTCCTCTACGAAACTCCAAGTGGGAGGGTGAAAAAAATGTCATATGATAGTGTTGGATTTATCTTATTAAACTAAATTTTCAGAAAGAAACAACAAGGTTATTGGATCTGAAATCCATTTCTTGGTGAGTTTACAGTAAAATTAAATTAAAAAATTCTATGTGTAGACCAGATAAACCTATAAATTGAACTTTGATATCTTTTTTCAAAAGAGATGAAGTTCTGAATGTCAAGTAAATGTGAATTTGCTGCTGCAACTATTTAAAATTGATTTATATAGGAAAATGTTATTTGAATTATTATTCTTAAGACACTGAATACCAGGCATTTTTCCCCACAATGGATTTAATTGGAATTTAATCAGCATCAAATCCATTCAAGTAAGCAAAATAATTAGATGGCTTTTTGAGAGTGTTACCAAACTTTCGTTTAAATACTTACTGTTTGATCTGTCAGAGGAGGTAGAACAATTTGTTTTTCTATTTTGTTAAGAACCAGTTTCCATAGCTCTTTCAAAACTCGCTTCAGGACTGTCTTCTCACAGATTTTTGCTGAGAGACTTAATCTGAAATAAAATGTGTACTCACTATAAATCTCATATCAAGTTACCTACTTATTTTATTAATCAGAAATTTAAATTTTGTTGATACTGAGATTCAAGTAACTGAACAGGTATTATTATTCTAATGCTAAATTTCACTTACTAAAATTCACTAATAAATACATGATTTCAAAATTTGTTTCATCACACCAACACCAAACATTAGATAATTCACTATTTTGGGTATAAAACAAATTCAGAGTCTTTCCTTAAATTGTTGCCTCAATTTACATCAAATCTCCCAAAGTACAAGATTTATCACCTGCTCTCCTGACTTGTATTTACTCCATGCTCCATGTTCAGGGTGCAGCATAAGCACCTAGGAAACAAGCTTTCATCACTGCAGCCACAGGACAACACTGCAGATGATTTTACCTACGAACTGCAATTTACCAATTTTGTTTTTCAGTTCTATCAAGGTGTGATTAACATTGCTTAAGTTTAAGGTGTATGATGTAATTATTTGATGTGTGAATGTATTGCAAAATGACCACTATAAGTTTAGTTAACATTCATCAGCTTACTATGTTCTATTTTTTTCTTGCAATGAGAACCTAAAATCTATTCCCTCAGCAATGTTTTAATATAAAATACAGTATTATTAACCATAGTCACCACACTGCATACTACATCCCTAGGACTTTCTTAAAACTGAAAATCTGTATCCTCATCCATTTGATCACCCACTTCTCCCTTGACCCTATGATTCTCTGTTACTGAGGTTTTTTTTTTTTTTTTTAAGTTTCAGACTATTAATAGTCTTAAGGCATTTCTTACAAATTCTCACAATGAGATAGTAACAAAATGTCATTTATGTAACAACTTAATTTAGAAACTCTTCTGTAGCTATTTCTCATTTATTATATTCATTTTACAAATAATAAGCAGGCTTAGAGAAGTAAGGGAACTTGTCCAAGAAAGCAGAGCTAAAGAGTGAAGGCTGATAAAGTCAGACTCTATCCCTAAACCCAGTATGTCTTCCATTGCCTCAAGCTGCCCTTGATAAATGTGCTTGTATATGAAGGCCCAACAGTCTATGAAGGCAGAGCGATGCATAAATATTTACTGAATGTACCATAATATCAAACTTAACTTTTGCGGACTTTTTTTTTTAAGATTTTTTATTTATTTATACCAGAGCTGGGGTATAGGCCAGAGGTGCAGGAGGATGAGAGGATTCACTAGAGACAGAGTGGGGAGCAGAACAGCCAGACAGACTAAAAGCACTGCTGAGGGGAGCAGCGGGCGAGAAAGGAGAGGTCTGCCATGTCATGTGGGTACCTCCCTGGCTGGCTGGGAATCGAACCCACACTGCAGAGGCTGCGGACAGCTTCACAGTGCTATGCTCAAACCGCTGCACCACCAGGGAGGCCCCTTTTTTGGGGCTCTTATAATAATGTTCATCAAACCTCTTTCACAGAGGGCCAACGATTTGGCATATTTCACAGCTACCTCACTTATTCCTATAATGCAGTTAACTACTTTGTATACTTTGGAAATTATAACTTGGGTTGCAGTTCTGATAGAGACAGAACTTACAATATTTAAACATTTAAAAAATTCATGTTAATAATTACTATGCAAACCAGTATTTAAAGAGATGTGGAAGGCAGTCACAAAGGGAGAAATTTCCAAAATACATTTTCATATAAATTATTTGTCCTATAACATTCCTATATGCAAATGCATTAAAGCAACCTCCTCTGGATGAAAAGGAGAGCTGGGAACTGCTGAGGCATATCCAGGGAACAGTAGCCTTATTGGGCTGGAAACCATCTTTCAAGGGTAGTATGTCTAGCTTGCTAATGGATATTCATGCTATGGATATGAGATCGAAACCTGCAGATGTGTCAAGGTGGACTAACTGAACCTATCTTCAGAAACTCCTAGGAGAATCTGAGACACAACATATATGCCAGTGTTACAGCAGGTGTCTAATTTACATTTTTGAAAGGTTTAAGAACTGATATTGTATTTATGGTCCGCTCATGTGCTTGGCATGCTAACTAACCCTACTTGGACTGGAACTGAATGGATAGGAGTAAAGTCATTGACATATTTGTAGCTTTGCATGTTATTTCTGCCACCTAAAAATGGAGTATATAGCTTGTTTTATAGTGGTGAGGTCTCTGTAAGGGGAAAAAAAAAACACCTCTCATAAGTTATTTAGAGAGGCTGAATGCACAAAGACAAAGAGAGCCTATACATTTATATGATTTAAATGATTTCTAGGTGTATTTTCTCAAATCCACTTTGAAAACCTTCAGCCTTCTATTGTTCATTACAAATAATATAAAGGGTGGGATAAGCAACTGCTTCCTTAATTTAGTCAAACTTGTTAACACCAACTGAAAAATTTTTTGGAACTTATCTAGACTGGCTTACCACATAGCCAGTTACCGAGACTATTTTCAAAATGTCCTGTATATTAACTGACAACAGAGATTTCCTGTCATACAGTTGATCAGATTTTCATGAAATTGAATCCAGCTGTTCTCCCTCCCCCTGGAATGCCTGTCAGTGATTTCCAGAAATCCAATCTGATCTATCTGTGAAATCCCACGCCAAATTAAATTTCTACTGTATGTTTTATTATGTTTTTTTTTTTTAAATCCCTAAATGTTGGCTTCTTGAGAAAAGACTATTTCACGTAAAAACAGAAAAACACAAACCACTAACATGTGGTTTATGGTTATACATTCTGTAATAGCTCTGAGAATTTCTGCAACTCTCTATGCCTCATAGTTTCTCTTTCAAAGAAAAAGAAAGTAGGTCACTAAAACCATACACAAAATTTAAATCAAGACATATCTAAAACACATAGAAGAAAATATAGGTGGTACTGCAATGATACTGACCTTAGAGATGTGACTAAAGACTCAACTTGGACAACAAGGGAAACAAATGGGACTACATCAAACTAAAAAGCATGTGCACTATTATCAAAATGAAAACACAATCCTGTTTGGAAGAAGATAATTGCGCATCATACATATAACATGAGGTTAATATCCAAAATATACAAAGAATTCATATAACTTAGCAAAAAAAACCCAAACAACCTGATTAAAAAACAGATAGAGTCTATGTCTTCCAAAGAAGATATACAGATTGCTGATTGGCACATGAAAAAAATGTCCATCTCCTGTTAGAGAAATGCAAATCCAAACAGCAATGAGATAGCACCTCATATCTGAGGTGAGAAATGCTATTCAAAAAGACAAGAAACAGTGTTGGAGAAGACGTGGAGAGAATCCTATACACTGTTTAGTAGGATTATGCATGTGTGCAGCCATTGTGAAAAGCAGTATGGAGATTTCTTAGAAAACTGAAACTAGAAATGCCATACAATCCAGTTGTCATCCTTTCTGGGTGATAACAAAAAACACTAATTAGAAGAGATGTGTCTCTCCCCTGTTTACTGAAGCACAATTCACACTCACCAAGGACAGAAAATAACCTATATGCCCATCAACTGGCAAATACCATATTATTTCACCCATGTGATGTATAATAAATACAACTAAAATGCTAGTATATAAGACCAATTAATGGTTGCCCTAGTGGGCTAGGGAAGAAGGGCAGGGAATCAGCACGGAGGGGACAATGGTATGCTGAAGGACAGAATTGGACTCTTGGCAGTGAATTTAATGTAAGTTCATGTTGCTCGTCAGTGATGCACATCTGAAACTTGTATCAAGTTGTAATGCCATGTTACTTAATTTTTTTTTGTAAACCTATGCTATCTCAGTAAGAAAAAGACCTCAGTAGCTCTAAGTTAGATCTCTGTCACAATTTTTAATTTTTTTCTCTATTGGGGTAATACTGGTTTACAGCACAGTCCATGTAGGCGAAGAGGGTCACCCCTCACCGCCCTATCTATGCAGCTACACTGTTCCCCAAAGTTTTAAACTTACTTACTTTCCTGTCTTTAGACAGCTATTTATAATTCCATTATTAAAAATTACATATATATGATATAATAAAGGATAATTAGAGAAAATTAAGACTAAGTAAAATAAGAGCCACTTTATGTATGGCTTCCATTTTGTGGGTGGTAAAATAGATTCCTGACCCCTTGACTAGTAGCTGACACTATCAGAAGAATTTAAAACTTTGTATCACAGCTTTTCATTGCAGTATATACATACATAAATAATTTCCTTAGTTATAAATGATAAAGCCTCAAACCGCTGGTTGAAGTTCTGAAAACAGAAGGCATTCCAGTAGGAGTTTTAGGAGAGTCAGTTGCTATGTTCTTAGCCCTATCCATCATATTTGTAGCCAAATGGTGGTGACCTTGTGATTCCATTCTGTATTGTCTATAGAAAACTCACCTAATAAGATAAAATTTTCAAAAGCTATGTGGGAGATCAGGTGACAAAACTAAAAATCTACATTAAGAAGCTAAATAAATGAAGTCTTTCTGCCTTTCCTTTCCCGCTCTATCCTGCCTGTTTCTTCTTTCTTCTATACTTAACCTCCCGCTATGCTAACAAATTACCTACTCACATATCTTCCAGGTATTTCCATATAGAAAACAGAAAATAAGACCTCATTTTTCTACCAAATATTTAGATTAAACTGATAAAGTAATATTTAATTAAAATAGTAGTGATAAATATTTCTCCCTACTGATTCCTTCTTTGATATCCTTTAAGCAAATATATTATTATGTATCTTGGTCCTTTTAGTTTGCCACAACAGTAACAAATAGGATTATACACATAATCTTTAGTGCTGGTCCCTAGGTAGGCATTCAAATTGTTACTTACCTTTTTCTTCTACTTTCTACCTTTCTTTTAATATTATTCTTTTCAAAAAAGGCTTGTCTTTGGTTGCTTTGGATCAATGGTTGCCAGATGTGTACATTTTAATATATTAATATGAAAATGAGTGCGTGGACCCTACTCCAAACTTAGCCACCCAAGGCTTCAAAGAGTAGGAACTGAGTGGCATTAAACAAGCAACCTTCTAAGAATACTGTCTCAGTTGGTCATGAGGGACCCCCATTCCACCCACTTCCACCATTACAGACTGCCATTTTCATAGTCAGGGATTTTGACTTTATTTTTCATTAACTGTTTCGTGACTATAAAGTTTGATCCAGATGGGCACTCAATAAATCATTTTTTTTTAATTTTTTTAAGGGTGACTTGGGAAGCAGTCTACTTACCTGTGAGCTGATTTAATTCTAGTCATATTGTGCTTTTCTCCTCTTCAGCAGGTTTCTGATATGAAATCAGATATTCTAGACAACTTATTCTTTATGTCCAGGAAGAGACAAAACGACATGTACTGTGGGCATCACAGAATCTTAAATCTTTCCCTGCCTCAGCAGCAACCTCTTTAGTCACCAGTATTTCTTTCCTCCATCCTTTTCCTTTCCTGTACAATGTTTTTTCCCATTCATATTGAACTAAAAGTGTTTTTACATTTTAATGAATTGACATATTTTTGCAGAAGCCTTTTACATAAAGGGAAACAATTATATATTTTTTACCTCAGATGCTTTCCTGTCTTTAGACAAGAGTCAAATACTAGACAAGGAAACTTACGTTTTGTCCAGGAAGTCCATGAGAGGTCTTAATACAATCTCAGCATCCATGGCGGCACTGTTCTTATTAGATGCAGTATTTCCATTTATTCTCATTTGATTTAGTTCAAAACTCATCTGTTTTATACACTCTTCAATGATAAGCTGGAAACTGAAAATAAGGAATGTAAGTTCTGGGATTAAAAATCAAACATTTATGATTTCCTTTGCCTGTGTCTGTTTAATCCACCTTGAGGAGTTTGGTCTGTTTCAAATGGTGTGAATTCCCTTTATCTTTAGTTTTCAAACTTACTGTTCAGCTGCAATTTTTTTTTTTTGTTGGAATAAAAGCTTATTTGGAACACTTATGTATAAAGCAGATTAAAAGTAATACTATTCTGGTTAAATTAGTTAAAGTGGAGGTTCATTCAACCACCATTTTTTAGAGTGCCAGCTGAGATGTTCCTTTGTGCACTGTTTGGAGAAATGACTGATATTGAAAGAGTGTTGGCATTTGGATATATCTTGGTTTTGGGGCTCCACACCCTCTTGGCTTTCCTCCTGGCAACCCCTCAATTTTCTGCCCTCTAACCATTGAGATAGGGGTGTCAGACTTAGTAAATAAAAACACAGTGTCAAGAAAGGAGGGATTGGGGTCAAAATAAGGGGGTTGCAATTGTATGGGGAATATAAAAATAAAATTAAAAAAAAGAAAGAAAATTGAATTTCAGAGTGTGAGATAAGTATGTGTCAGGCAATATTTGGGACATTTATTCACTGTTTATCTGAAATGCAAATGTAACTGGGCATATGCTGTGTTTCCTCTGGCAACCCTCTAGTGTTGCCAGGCTATATCCTTGGATCATGCCACGTCTCCATCAAAATCACTTCCTCGTCAAGCATATCTGTCTCATGACTTTCATGCCATCTATATATCGGTGACTCCTAAATATTTATCTGCAGATTTGACTTCTTCAAATTCCAGACTATTATAAAAAATTGCCTACGTAAACTTTCTACTTAGAAAGCAGAAGTCTAGTGAGCTTTTGTCATACTCAACATCTTTTCATCATCAAACCTTTACAAAATATCCTATCCCTGAGGATCTACTGTTACTACCACAGCCCACCATTATCTTTCTCCTAAATTTTTGTGATAATTTCATAAATTGTTTCTCTGTTCAACCTCTTCAGATACCCTGTTAAAGCTTAATATTGCTTCTTCCTTACTAGTCATCTTCAATGGCTTCCAGATCCACTTACAAAAAAACTTAGAATGTATTTCATAGCCTTAATTATAGCTCAGAATAGTCTGGTTCTGGAAACCTCCCTAATCATTTCTTAGCACTCTTCCCTCTGCTTTATTGCAGTCCAGCCATAGCAGCCTTCCGGTATTCTTAATAATTCTCTGAGGAGACTCTTTTGTTATGACCACTAATATGTTTCCTTCTCTATGCAATTTTTCATGTCCCTCAAATGTTTCAGATATATGTCAAATGTCACCTCCTCAGAGAAGTCTTCCTTGAACACACAACCTGAAATGTCATTTCTATGATTCTCCATTCCTTTTCAGTTCTTTAATTTTTTTTTTTACTTGTATTCCCCATTATTTGACATAATGGATACCTTTTCATTTGTTTACTACTTTTGCCCCAAGTAGAATTTGGGTATGTAACACTGAACAACAAAAAAGTCTCTGTACATGTTCTAAAAACTTACATACTTACAACATGGCATGTTCAATAAATACCATTCTCATTTTTTTTGTATCCCCTAAACTAGTTTTGGTGGTTCTTACTGAAGCAGTGGCAAATAGAGACTTAAATAATGGAGATTATCAGCATTTCTACTTTTTTATGTAAATATAAACTGGTAAAACTGTAAAAAAAATTCCTTGTGATAACTCTTAGGATCTACCATATTCACAACTAATATATATCACCCAGCAGTACTAGTTATAGTCATCCTGTTTACATTACATCCAGCATACTTATCTCAAAACTGGAAGTTAGATGCATTTGGCTACTTCTTCAGTAATATGAAATGTGCAATCATTAATTTTTTAAAATTAAATTTCAAGTACAAATGAAATCAATACAGTATTCATCTTTTTAAAGTCTAACTTATTTCACTTAGCATAATGACTGAACCTTCATCCATATTGTTACAAATGTTAGGATTTCCTCATTTTTAATGATTGAATAATATTTCATTGTGTAAATATACCATGACTCTGTATCTGTTCATCTATTGATGGACACTTAGGTTGTTTCTATATATTGGCTATTGTAAATAATGCTGCTATAAAATGGGGTGCATACACCCTTTTGAGTTAGTGTTCTTGTTTTATTTGGATATATTCCCAGAGGTGGAATTACTGGATCATACAGTAGGTTTATTTTTAGTTTTTTGAGGAAGCACTGCAGTTTTCCAAAGTGGTCGCACCAGTTTATATTCCCACCAATTACGTATTAGGGTTACTTTTTCTACACAACCTCACCAGTATTTATCTTCTACTGTCTTTTGGATGATGGCCATTCTAAAAGATATGAGGTGATATTTGTGTTTCCATTGGCATTTCCGTAATGAACACTAATATTATGCATCTTTCCAGGTAATGGTTGGCCATTTTGGAAAAATGTTCAGGTGTTTTGCCCATTTTAAATGGGATTATCTGGTTTTTATTTTTTGCTACTGCATTATATGAGTTTTCTATATTTTCTATATTTATCCCTCATCAGATACTTGGTTTGTAAATATTTTCTTCACATTCTATAGGTTGTCTTTTCACTTTGTTGTTTCTTTTATGCAGAAGCTTTTTAGTTTCTTGTAGTCACACTTGTTTAGTTTTCATTTTGTTGCTTGTACTTAAGGCATCATACCTAGAAAATCATTGCTAACGTCCACATCAAGGCAGTTTTTACCTATGTTTTTTTGGAGTTGTACAGTTTCAGGTCATGCATTTCTAGTTAATTTTTTGGGTGGTTGTAAGGTAGGGGTAGTTTCATTTTTTTTCACATGTGAATTCCAGTTTTCCCAGCATGATTTATTGGAGAGATTGTCTGTTTCTTTAGGTATTCTAGGTTTCCTAGTTAAATATTAGTTGAACATACAATTGAATTTATTTTTCTTTTTCAGTTGGTTCTGAAATCCTGAAATCTGAGTAGAGTTTGCATGAAATTTATAAATGGCTTTGGCAGTATTGATATTTTAAGAATACTACTTTTAAGCCATGAACACTACCTTTCCATTAATTTATAACTTCCTTGAATTCTTTCCTGAATGTCTTATAATACTCAGAGTTGAGATCTTTCACTTCCTTGGCTAAGTATGTTATTGCTTCTGATGCTATTATAAATGGTATCATTTTATTTTCAGTTAATTTGTTATTAGTGTATACAAATACTACCAATTTTCTTTGTTAATTTTGCATCCTGCAACTTTACTAAATCCACTGATTAAATGTCAGGTTTTTTTTGGTGGGGTCTGTAGGATTTTTTATATATAAAATCATGCTTTCTACAAAATAAAACAATTTTACTTCTTCATTTCTTTTTCTTGCCTGATTGCGCTACAAAGGACTTATTCCAGTACTATGCGGAATAGTAGTGGTGAGAGTGAATACAGTTATGACCCTGTATTTTAGAATTTAAGTTAAATATATCATTTCTATAGATTTTGGCTTTGTTATCTAACATGGAATATCTTTGCTAGACTTTAATTATCACAACTTCAGTGTTTTTCTTGCTACTGGTCCTTTTAAACAGGTCTATAAATATGAGTCCCTAATCTTGACTATAGTCAAAGCCTGATTCAACATCTGTCATATTTGACATGTTTCCATCTTTGGCTCCTGAATTCTTGATTTTCTTTACTGTTTTAAATACCATTCTTGCCCCTTTGGACCTAGCATTTGTACTGGGTTCCTTGGTCTTTGGATCTCTGCTTGCCTTTATGGATGTGACTCATTTATAGATTCTCAGTGTATTTATTTAATGCAATGGGACATCCTCTTTCAGACTGAGGTACAAATGGTTCCAAATGCCTGACCATTTGGCTTTTACCTAGCTAAAACTGATTATGGGTTTTTGTCTGGTATTGTCATGGGAGAGGGAAGGTGGAAAAGATGAGACAGAGTGATGCTGTTTGCTTGTAGTGGGCTTACTGCTTATAGATAATTGGGGTAATAGAAAAGAGGAAAATGATGGAATTTTTGAACTAGTTGATTTTCCATGGGGTGGTCAGATCCTGCTGACTACAGTAATAATTGCCTTTGAAATAGCTATTTTTTAATACTGATTCTCAAAGCAGTCTATTGAGTTGGAGACTAGACTGAGCAGAACTTATATTTCTATTACCAAAAAATGTGCAAATAGGTTCTTAGAACAAACGGATAAAGTAAATGTCCTCAGAAGCCAGTTGTGTGCATGTGAATGACATATGTAAAGGTATGTAAGTATCTAAAAAATAATGATATTCTACCTAATTCTTAGTAAACCAGTACCTAAATTTCACCTAAAAATCATTTGTGTCTACCCAAATTTTTTCTTTCTTTCTTTTTTTTTCGTTGAAAAATTCTTTAGAAACCAGTCACAGAAGAAGTCCTAACAAAGTATTCTGAGTTCACTGTTTACTTAATCTAGTTAGCTACCAATAACAAAAGAATGTAGTAAACTAAAGACCAAAACAAACACCAGTAAAATATGTGTACAGCAGATTTTGAAAATTTTGAAAGCTTGAAAAATCTAAAAGCATCTCTAAGGTGGGTGCCCTGAGAGTATGGCAGGAACTCGGAAGCAGGGACAGCATGTTCAGTTTGACTCTGTCCTGGATTTACTGTATAATCCCACCACATTTAACTGCAGGTTTTAATAACACCACTGTAAGGATTTTTTTTTTTAGTGGTTCATTATATACATAATTTTAAGCTCCATTTGTTAATTTAGACTGTAAGAATGGTATATTCAGACTGAAAGGATCACAGTGATCATTATGAACTTTCTACCTACCGTGTATATGTTATAGACATTTCTGGTAGTCTAGGATATAAATCCATAGCAACAAGGATACAATAATTATCCTTTTTTAAAAGGAAAGCATGCCATGTAAGCTATTTATTCCAATAACAGTAGCCCTATTTGTACAAAATAATTTAATTTTTCCTACGTTAAAAAAAAAAAAAACAAGATAGATAATGAGTGACCAGGAGTTTCAATGTCTAGGTTAAAATAGCTGGGTTTGAACAAATAAAGTACTTCAAGTTTGCTCCTAGGAGGGCTACTCCTTGTTTCATAATGTATTTATTCAGACTTTTTCAACATAATTCATATTTTAGCTTTACTGACCTGAATATTCTCTTGCAAACTAAACAAAATGCAGTTGCTCATAAGGATGATGTGGACATAATACACAGAGTAATCTTAGAATGCTTTTTCTATTTACATTCTAGTTTCTATTTTGTTTAGTTTTCTTATTTCCCATGAAATAAGAAACTTTGCTAAATAATTTCTATTTTTGCCTTCCTAGCTGAAGGCAATAGTTTTTCTGCTAAGCACATATTAATTCACCACTAGACTAAACAGAGGTAAGCCTAAGATGGTTGACCACAGGTCCCATTGCTAAATGACAGCCCATGTCAGAGCCAATCAGTCTCCAAATCTCTGGGACCATGTCTGCCTTTCCTACTTCAGGTAAATAGAAACTTCAAGCTGTTTGTTAGTATCTAGACCAAGTAACCTGTATCACCCCAGTCAGCAAACAGAAAGCAAAGTGACAACCATAAGCTCTATTTAGCAAGGCTGCATCTGGCTTAGCTTATGACCCATGAAGGTGGGCTACATAAAAGCAAATGAGCACACCTGTGATATTGAAGAGAAGGCCCAGTTTGGGACTTTGCTTTACTTTACCTCATTCCTATAGATGATGGGGGGAGGAAATGATGCTTTCACTGTTTCTTTAGCTCTTGACATAAGTAACCATTAAATGTTTAAGCACGTACCTTTTGAAAATGTAGTAAGTTATGAGTGGGGTTCAGAGACATAGCTATCCCTTGCTAGTAGAGTATTTTTGAAGCTTTGAGAACTGAATACAGTTAAAAATAAGTCATATAAAGCAAATTTTATATGAAATTAAGAGACTCTTCAAAATGTTTACTTTCCTATCTATTTTTTTAGGTTATTTATTTATATAAATATTTTACATTTTTCATTTTTGCACAATGTATGCATTTTCTTCTTGGTTGTAGTCCCCATTCAATTCCTACCACCCTTGTTTGGAACCTACTCCCCCCCAACCCTTAGTGTGTCTCTGGTTTATAATTGCTTGTTGATTTTGATTTTTACTGTATTATAATTGGTCTTTTTCCTGGTGAGGACCAGGAAGCACTAATTACAATTGCAGCACTATTTACAATAGGTGAGGCAGGGAAACAACCCAAATGCCCCAAAACAGATGACTGGATCAAGAAGATGTGGTACATATACACAATGGAATATTACTCAGCAATCAAAAAAAGATAAACTCATGCAATTTGCAGCAACATGGATGGCGCTGGAAGGGATCATACTCAGTGAAATAAGCCAGAAAAAAAGAAAAAATACTGATGGTCTTACTCATAGCAGGAATTTAGAAAACCTAACTATTTTCCTATCTATTTTAACATCTGATGATGAGATGGCTTTTCTCTGTAGGATCAAGATGATGTTCATCTAAGATGCACTTCTCTTTAGAGCCACATTATTATTATTTTTTTTTTAATTTGGAAAAATGTCACTAGTTTCCCATGGGGTAATTGCATTACGATTCCCACCCACTAAAATCTGGAATCTTGATTTGACTCAGTTAAGAGTTTGAAAGCAATTATTTAGCAGTATAACTGCATTATATGTATGGCATGAATGCAACTTGTGCTACTTACTTATGTAAAGCTTTCACCCCCCACCCTTTCCTTTCGCCATTCTTTCAATAGTCAATTGATAAGCTCTAAACACCAAAATTATAAATAGGGGGCCTCCCTGGTGGCGCAGCAGGGTAAGCGCAGCGCCATGAGGCTGTCCGCAGCCTCTGCAGTGTGGGTTGATTCCCGGCGGGTGAGGGAGATGCCCACATGGCTCGGCAGACCTGTCCCGTCTTGCCTGCGGCTCCCCTCGGCAGTGTGTTTTGGTCTGACTGCCTGTTCTGTTCCCCGCTCTGTCCTCTGTCACTGGTGAACCTCTCACTCTGGCCTGTACCCCTGTTCTTGTGTAAATAAATCTTGTTTTTTTTTTTAAAAAAAAAAAAAACCAAAGTTATAAATAGGAATGAGATATGGTTTCTCACGTTATGAGCATGTGAAGTGAGGGAAACAGGCAAGTAACCAGAACTCAGAAAACAATGTTTTGAGTGCTATCCAATAAGGATACACAGTTCTGGGAAGCACATAGCCAGACATCACTATTTGACAATGGAGTCAGGAAAAACTGTTCAGAGGAGATGATGCTTAGATTAAGTCATGAAGTCAAGTGGATTTAGCAGTATGAGGAATAGACGGCATTAAAGGCATGGCTATTATTAACTGAAATCAAATTCATCTGGATAATAACTATTATCTACTTAATCATAGTTTAACTATTCAGACCACTTACCTTTCACCATAAGTGATGCTGAGCTCATCCAGAACCCCATTGAGTTTAACTTGAAGCTCTTTGAGAACAGCGCTAGCTTCAGGATCTAACTGCAAAGAGAACAACAGCAGCATCACTTTTGTATTCGGAAAAAGCAGGTCTTTGTTTTTCTTAAAAGCATTTTGCTCGCGATAAGGTAAATGTCAAACAGCACACATGTGCTGCTTTCTTTCCTTTCACCTTTCCTTAAATGCAATATTTAGGAAATTTTAAAGAAACCAGAGTTCTATATGAAGCAAATCCACTGAAATGCATTGCATGCATACAAGTAAGAGCTCGATCAGCAAAGCTTTTGTTGATTATAGCAATGGGATGCAAGGCATGAGGAAATAACCTCCAGAACATGGTAACTTCATACCCTAGAAAACCTGTTGTATATTAAATATACATGTTGCCTCAAATAAACCTCAATCTTTATTATTCCTATAAATCACTAGGCCCGTTATAGTAAAAAGATTACATATTATGTATTGCATTATGAGTCACTTGAAGTTGTTTTCATAGTTCGCCAAGTAATAGGATAAACACATTATTTAAAAGCTCCAATGTGTCTATAGAGGTGATAGGCCCAACTTCTCTTCCTGGATGCCAATTTTCAAATCAGGGTTCAAGAGTCAAAGTTTCATAATTTAGTCCTCTCTACATCTGTGACTACTTATAGTTTGGGGGTAAACTATTAAACAAATTTGGAGGCGAAAGAAAAATCAGTTAAATCATATTTGGTAGTTGTTCTTATGCTGTAAACCTTAAAAGTCACTATTTTGATTCCAGTTCTTAAAAGGATGTTAATCAATATTACAAAATAACTTACACAACTATATTTACATATTTTTGAAATTAAAGTGAAAAAACAGATTTACTAACAATTTAGAAAATCTTATCCTTATATTTTGCTGTCAATAACTTACAACATGGATTAAACTTATAGAAATTCATGCAAAGCACAACATATAATAGTCTCTGAAATTTAAGTCAGTCTTATTTTGAGACTTAAATTCAAAAATCGGTTTCCTGCCATCCCGTCAATACCTATAATTCTTCTGCAAGCTAGTCTGCTATTGAAAAAGAAAAGGATAGCAGTGTAGCAACTTTTGGAAATAGAGCAAATTCCTAAGCCTTAGCTTAAATAACAGAAATTTAGAAAGATAGCAAGTGAATGTAGCAACCGTTATCAGTTTAAATTTCTGGGAGCCAGTCCAGGACCAAAAAGTCTCCCAAGTGACATATACTGGTCGTATAACCCCCAAGAACATTTTCTAATTGTAGGAAACAGGAAGAAGCATTATTTATATACCTCAGCCTTTGGGAAGCTCTAGGTTTGACTGACATGACTGAGAACATTGGAATGGGAGTAAAAAATTGCATTTGGCATCTGACACTGTTGATTATATCAAACCAATCTTTGAGGTCAATTTTACTCATATCCGGATGATTTCGAGATTGATTAGTTTCTGTCCCTCTATCAGAGCCAAAGTGATTTTTTTCTGTCCATATCTTCATGTGGGCTCATAGCCCTGACACACACACAAAATAAGAGAGAGACATTTATAGCAGTTGGAAAATTGGAATACCCTTGAGTCTCTTACTTTCTGAGAGTTTCATCAATTATAAGGGGATGATTCAGAAGGACAATTAGATGACCCTTACTTTTTAGAAGTAATACAATTACTTACAATGGTACAATTAGGCCTAAATACAATTAGGCCAATAAACCATAACTCTTCAAACCTTAAGTATATGTGGATTGCTTACCCCAGTACTAGGGAACCATGTAAGCTGAATGCTTACTGTTTTCCTCATATATCACTCTTACCAACTTCATTTATTTGGATAAAAAATTAAGGCAGTAGAAAATGTGCAAGAAATCTCTTCTATGGTTTCCTTTAGGTTTCCCACTCCTTGATACAATGTGTATGGATAGTTGATAACTACCTACACATCTCCCACATCCTAGGAAATGCCTGTGAGGGTAGAATTTTCTTCAGGAAATGGGCTTGCTACGTATTTCAAATATATGTTTAGGTTTCATAATAATTTCATATACACCGTGAGGTAGTTTAACCTGATAATGGCTTTAAAAATCATACAAAAAGGGCTAGTAGGTCAGTTAGATGACATTGTGCTCTTTTCCCATAAATTGTTAGTTTACCCTAGATAATTATAAATGGAAATTTCTTATGAAAGAATTACTTATTTACTTGAAAATAAGAAAATTATCAAACTACAACAATTTAAATACTGGATGACAGTTCCATTGTGATAGAAGCATGCATTTCTACGTTCAGAAAGGATGGCTCTATTATGTTATTCAGGCAAAATAATGGGGAATTATATCAGTTAACTATTTGATATTCATCTGATACAAATCATACAATTAAAACAGTAATTTTGAGGTCAATAAGAAAACTGGAGATCTTCCACAATAACAACAGGCATAAATATTATGCTCAACTAATTTAAAACAATTTCTTTATGCAGCAAGTTTGCCAATTTTGGAATTCTACATTTCTTTATGTGCCGCAGTTAGGAAAAATTTCCTTATCGTTACAAGCTCTCTAAAGTTTGTAAGAAATAAATTGGGCTTTGAGAGGTTATTGGCTAAATTGGTAACAGCATATGAGACAAATTATTGGCTATTCTGGAAAGGTCAGAAACTACCTAATTTTTAAACAATGATTTAAAACAGCCTATCAGTAACTATCAGTAATTATGACATAAAATATCAAAATTAAGTTGCATCATCTTATGTTAGTTAGAGCTATTATTAAAAGCAAATTGGATAATTTTTAAGGATTCAAAAATCACAGGTAATGTATTCTCAATGAGAAACTGAATAACCAAATATACCTGAAAATTCTAATTGGCTGGTAAAGAAAAAAAAAAATGGCCCTATGAAAAAAGAAATACACCCATGAAAATTTAAGGTTACCAAGTCAATTTTTGAATTTTCTGGAAAGCATTCAAAACAGATTTTTCCACAATTTTATGAAAGGTTTGGAAATTCAAAATTCTAGGCTGTTAAATGCAGTTCAAATGTCTGCACAAACCACAGACACATATGGAGTAAGTTTTTATACCACTGAGATAATTTGTATCATTGAGTTGTAGTAATATAAATAATGTCTGAAAGAGATAGCTAGTGAGCAGGATATCTTGTAAGTTCTTCTTAAGGATGGTTATGGTAATGACCAGTCTATGAAGCACAACACAGTCAGTCTGCCTGAGCACAGTGCCTACATTCCCACATGCATACTAGCCTTTTCCATTTTGATGACCAAGTTCAACATATCAAAAGTGAACTTCTTGGGCCTCCCTGGTGGCACAAGGGGTTAAACACCGCACTGTGAAGCAATCTGCAGCCTCTGAGCACGAGTTCAATCCCCCAAGTGGCCAGGGAGCAACCCACATGGCCCAGCAGACCTCTCCTGACTCACCCACTGCTCCGCTCAGCAGTGTATTTCAGTCAGCCTGCCCGTTCTGTTCTCCACTCTGTCTCTGGTGAATCCTCTCACCCCCCCCTGTATCTCTGGCCTGTACCCCAGCTCTTATATGCATAATTTTTTTTAAGTGAACTTCTTACCTGGCTATCCTTAACTTCCCTTCTTGTTGTCTCTTATTTCATTGACAGCATGTAATTATGTAAGTCAGAATTGTTTCATCTTTCTTTTTTGTCTTCTTCCACATTCATTTCAATACCAAATAAGATTGATTATATCTGTGAAATGTTTTCTCCATCTGTCCTATCCTTTTCAATTTTTGAGGTAATTTTTTTTTCTTAACATTTTTCTCTTATATTCTTACTAGTTTTCCTCTTTTATTCTATTACCCTAACATTTCCTAGAGTTTTAATAAATACAAATCTGACTACAGCATCTGCTGACCTGTCTAAATGGCTTTCAACCAGGGAAGTATGCCCAAGAAATTCCTTAAAAAATTAATCTGAGCTCTCACTATTTCTTTTATTTTGAAAATGCAACTTTCCTCCAACTCTTTTATTTGCCCCAAATCTATTCATTCTAAAATGTCTACCTTAATTTAAAATATAACAGAGAAAGCTATAAAAATTCCCTAGTGGATACAGAAGGATGTTACTCTTTGTGAAATACCCTAAATCATTGTTAGAGGATGGTGTTCAATGCAGATACTGTGGCATGTTGCCAAAAATAAAATAGCATATGATCCCCTCTTTATGGCAAACTGAAGTGCTCTGGCACTACCAATGCTACCCTGTATTTTTAAATTCCTCATAGAAGAGACCTTCACCAAGAACTTATAGGGTCATTTTTAGAGAGAGATTATGGCATTTTCCTTATCCTATTCAGATTTTCATAAGCTGTCATACTATAGTTATCAATTATATCAATTCATGTTTCAGACTTCTTGGTAACAAAAAGTTCAACATTAGTCACTATGTCTCACCTTCATTACAGCAAGCGTGCAGTAAGTCCAGCTGTCGTTATGCTTCAGATCAGCTAAATACCTTTGAGATATATTCTTCAACCCAGACAATTGAAGGGAAAAATACTGTCTTGTCCTTTACTATTCACTCAATGTTAGTTTTGAGTTAAACATATGGCAGATTTTGAATTTTTCTATTTCTCCTTCTCTGACTATTTAAAATTACACCTTGAGGCCTTATATAATTAATATGACATTATTTTCCCTTAGTAAACATTTTTTTTCTTTCTTACTATAACATGTGCACATTATCTCTCTGAACAAACAATTCAACTTCCTCTTTTTTAGAGGTGGGGAAATCAATGCTTAGGTAACATGTCATGCCACACAGCACATTTTTGGGCTACATTAGGAAAAGCAGCACTCTGAAAAGCTATGGACTTTTAAGGAATTCCCTTCTGAAAATAGTAACTAAAACTCAAATATGATAACCTCAGTGGAAAGAAATTTTGGCTGGCTATTTCCATGTATTGGCTAAATAGGAAACTGGACAGAGCAGGGATAAGTTGTGAATAGAAGACATGAGCCAGAGAATTTATGTTCAGCATTGGTTCTGTAAAAGCTCTCTTTGGCCCTCTGTCTCCCACTCAGTTGCTCACATTATTGCTTCCCTCCACTCTTTAGTGGGACTATTGGCTGATCAATCAACTAAACTGAGTACCTGCTGAACATCAAGTGATAGGAACAGAATTCCCTAGGTGAGTCATTTTTGTGACCTCTCCGTGGGCCATTCTGCCAAGGTGGAGAAGAGGAAGGATACCTAGGTGAAAGAAGTTAGTTTTACTGATATCTGCATTGATTTACGATTTGTTAAGTCAGCTATAAACAATCAAAGGGACCACAGACACTGAAATAGGTCTATTACAGACAAAAAACTCTTCTCTCCCTCTTGGTTATGGCTTGTGTTCTGTCTTCTCAAGTTTCCTTAAAGTTTTGAAAAAGGTTATTTTAAAAAGAGACTTGGCAGTGAAAAGAGTGACCCTGGAATCTCTCAGGATTACTCCAAGGGGTGAGGTTAACAAGCAGCTTGTGCCTTGGTCTGAGTTTCATTTTGTCCTGAATCAACAGCCAGTATAGCTCTCAAGCTCCTAGGTAGTATCTTTATCTTAATTTCATAAGCTTAGCAGTTAGCTGAACTTTATGTGGTATTAGTGCTAAATTCTTAATCATATTTATTAAGTCACCTCAATGCAATTTGCCTTTCTGGCCCTCATTATGCTCTTAATTTTCTATCAAGTCCAATTTGTTAAATCTAATTGCTGAGCTGTAGGAGGAGAAAGCAAGCAGGTGGTATCTGCATCCTGCCAAAATAAAAGGTCAGCACCTCCAATGGTCAGCCCTGCTTATAATCCACTGCCGTGAAACTAAAAATAACTGGTTGATTTTACTCAGCTAAAATTTGAGCTTTATTTACACAGCAAGAGGCTAGTCTTTTAATTGTTCTGGGATAAAACAGTTACAACTTTCTTTTGAAGGATATATTCAAATTTGGAAAGTCTGATGGGGTTGGCACCCCCCCCCAAATCTTATCTCTTTAATTATTCCGATTCCCCAATTAAAATAAATTTTTTGAAGACAGAGTCTGCATTTTATTATTGTATCTCTGTTGCCTTGTAAAAATTACTGCTTATAATAGGTGCTCACCAAATAAATATTTGAATTAATGAGGGGTAATCTTTCTTCAAGTTTACTGTTCTCTGTCCTGTGTTTTCAGGAGGAGATAGGCCCCAGGGGAAGAGAAGTTTAAAGTGGCCCAGGAAGGACATAAAGCATGTGGTTCCTAAATAACTTTCACTATGTGCTAAAAGGCATCTCTGCACAAATTGTTTTACAGGGTCTCTTTTTAAGCTCTATGAGGTCTAAAGCATTAAAAAAATATCTATTTCCTACCTCAAGTTTGCTTCCCTCTCCCCACCAGATTCTAAATATCAGTAGGCAGCCACACATACCTTAATCGGATGTCTTTGCAAATTGCTTTAGGAAAAAAATTTAGAGCTAAAAGAAAAATACAGCTAGTTGAAATAGTCTAATATATCTAGTATTTAATTTTATAACTTATTTTAATTTGCTAAAAAAATTAAAACAGTACATTGATTCACATTAATGTGCTAACTCATGAATTTTGTCTCTACTGATTTGAGAAAAGATGAGACAGACAAGAAACCTGAGCATAAAGATTAGCCGCCTTCCAACTGTAACACCTCACAGTCCAGGATATTTAAACAATGCTGGATATTTGTATATGACTATAAATTCCCTAGGTATATTTTGGCCATGTAGATACATACAGATACACACACACACTGCCAAATATTTATTTGCCTGCACTGTTGCATGTTGTCTCGAGGTCTGCTCAAGCACATTGAATCCCATGTGTTCTCAAGATTGATAACAGATTAAGTTGGTTAGTTAGGTGTACAGGTAAGACAAAGGGGGTATTCCAAGCCACTTCCTAATACCTGACTGGTGTTCTAAAAGCAATGAATAGTAATTCTCAAAATGCAGTCTCCTGGGAATTTGTTAGAAATGCAAATCATCAAATCCCATCCCGACTAAATTAAATGGTCTAGGAATGAAGTTCAGCTATGTTTGTCTTAATATGCTATGTTTGTTCTGACGCATGTTAAAGTTCCAAAAATACTGACTTGAAGTATTATTTCCTTTAAAACAGTCATCTACAACTCCCTATTGCCCTGCAAGTATAGAGCTGAGAGGACAGTGCTTACTAAAGTATAACAAGGGTTGCTTGGCTGAACTGAGTCCATACGGCTAAAGGGTTTACGAGGAAGCTCAATCAGCTACATGCATACACTTTAGGGTGTCATATGAAGCTTCTAATTGACACCACAATCATCACTAAACAATTAAAAATGATACAGATATATTCTCAAAGTAATAACTACACTGCTCATTAAAATATATACATTTTTAGGATAGGTAGAGCTATGTTCAAATTCATTGGCCATATTCAGCAAAGTTAATGAACCAAAAGGTTCAATCATTTGAGACATATCAATAACAATAACATTACTATTACACCTAATCAGTTAATTTTGTGATCAGCAGAATGAAATAGTTTAGCTAAGTAAACAAATTCCTCTATTCCCCCTAAATGTTTTAGTATTGACTAACTTCCAGAATTTGAAGAACTCTCAGTAATGTGTAGCAGATCCATAGATAATTATGAATTCTACCTTCGAGATGATTGCACCAGTATGATATTGTAAAGGAGTAATTCATGTTCTGCTTACACAGCACAGTCATAATTTTTCAAATTCAATTACTATGATGCAAGTTTTGTAGAGTTTCATAAACAATATCTTATGACTTCTTGAAATTAAATTTTGGTTTGATTTTCTTTTTATGTACTTGTATAAATTAGATTGCATATTGAGGAACAACTGAGTCCTTTCTGTAGGCTGTGGCAATGTTTTTATGAAAAAGTGAATATAGATTATGTATTTATTTTTAATTACTATATACTGAATTATACTTATGAAATAACTAAGCTAATGAAATAACAGATCACAATATATCTGTTTTACCTTAGAGTAATTTGAGGATAAAACAATTATTCACCAATTAGTAAAAATTATTACTGGTAATCCTGTTCATCGTTTTGTTAGGTTATAAAGGGGCAAGCAATACACTATGGGGATTATGGCGTAAATAATTTAACTTCTAGCTCACGTCAGTTCATGCCATGAGTTGCCTATTTTATCTGTTTTAGAATAGTGGCTCCCGAAACAGTTTGTACATAAAGTTACCTGAAATGTTTAGAATAGTCTCTGTTTCTCATTCCTAAAGGTTACTTGTTTCATGGTTTGTGTGCCCATTTTTTTAAAACATTCTCTAAAGTTGTTATGCCAAACATGCTCTTGATTTGTTATGTAAGAAACTATGCAAGAAAGCATGTTGGAAAGTCACTTTTCAGTAATAAAAAAGCTGATTTACTTTTTCCCCCCAAAATACAGTATTGGAACAGAATGTGCCTACATGGTCCTCTGGATACTGTGCATGCAATATGAACAGTGACTGCTTTTGGAGCCACTGTTAGTACCATCACTCCAGGATTGACAGTGTTAGGCAATATTTTGAACTTGGATTCTGTAGAGAGTTTTTCTACCAAAATCTATTTTAAACAATCTTTATGTTTTTTTGGGTGTGGTAGTGGGTAGGAAGGATTGATCTTGCAAAGAAAGAACAGCTGCCTCAACAATAGTCAGGGCAAAGTGGCAGAGAGCTGCAGCATCATGCAACCAGGCCTGCAAGCGCCCAGCACCTTGCAGAGTATCAGAGGCAAGCAACGCTTGTAGTTAGAAGCCAACTAAAACATACATGGCATTACAAACTCTTGAGCAAGTGCACAGGCAGTCATTTACTAATTAGATTTCTGTAGCAAGAAGTGCATATTCTAGCACAGATGGTGGGGGACAACATAATAAACTACTGAAAGAAGACAAATGCGATCTAGGTGGGAAGGTTTCCCTAAGCAATACCAGTCAGTGTTTTATAACCAGCTCCCCAGTGAGGAAAACCTGGAATTGGCACTATCACATTGTATTATCTTTTAAACACCATTAAACATGCCCAAATTAAGTGTGGTCTACTGCATACACTTTCACATCAAAGGGTGTCATTCTGAATAAAATCTTTTTTCATTTTTATAAAAGCCCTAAGTTAAGGAACCCACTTAGCTAATACATATATAGAAAGCTGATTGGAGGAATTCTGCCTGTTGTTTTGAGATCATGGTGCCTAGAGGAGGCTGAGTATAGCAATCAGCAAGTAACATATTTCTGTATTAATGAAGCTTATTTCTATCTGGGAAGCTGCATGTTAAACTCAGACTTTGGTTCAGGTCTTGCTCCCTACATTTCATCAATCCCTGTGTTTGCGGGGCCTGCCCAAAGCCTTTTCTTATCAACAGATGATGGAAGATGTAACTGAAAAACAAACTGTGCATAGAAAGGGACAGAGGGGCACAGAAGAGGGTTAAGAGAGGGAGAAAGGGATGAAACTACTGAAATGTAGGAAAAGAAAGGATCTCTGGGATATGCTGTATCAGTAACAAATTACACTGTTAGAAGTTAGACCTTTGTTTCATTTATCTAGTTGAATTATTCCTGTAAATGATATATGAGGAGTTTACAATTGACTTTGCAAGAATTATAAAGAAAGAAGGCACCATGCTCAGTATTTTTATCTTCATTATTTTCTCCAAAAAGAAGAGTTCTGTGATTTAACCACAGATTTGCAAGTAAATTTATAATTGAAACTTGCACATTTCAAACTGGCAAGTTTATCTGAAATAGAGTCCATTTATGACTTGTGAAGGAACCACCTTATAACATTTTTGGTTAGCAGGTAACTTGGCCCACAGCTTCCTTTACGTACAGGTTTGATTTGTCTGATTAATATTTAGTTCAGCAGTATATCACTCACATGAGATTTCAACCACAAAATAGTAATAAAATGGTAAAAATCTGAGAAATTTCTAGATATATGGCATCAAAATATTACTTCATACATAAATGATTCGTGGTCTTAAAATTTCACTTAAAGGAGATAGAAGACATTATTGATTTCTTGTGGGAAATTCTTCCTATTTTCAAAACACCAAGTACATATAAAATGTGACTATAAAACATCACTAAAATACAAAAGAGAATTTCCAGTTATGATTCCCAATTGCTTGTGTTCGCTAAATTCAGCTGAAGAACTCTACAAATGAGACTGATGCCCTCAAATTGTGCAAAAAACATTAACACACCTTTGGGAATGGAAACTTATTTGACACAAATTAAACCAAGACTGTAGTGGAGCAGAGCTCTTGAAAGTTCATTTTTAAAATGCACCTTTGTACATGGAACCTAGTGCTTCTCATTTGTGGGTGCTAATGAGGCTTGAGTATGATGAAAATGACATGGGAGACATATAAATGTCTCTTTAGGGTTAAAGGCAAAAATCACCTGTGAAGAGTTCCAATCTTAAAAAGAATTTGAGCCCTTCCAATTTAGAAAAAAAGGGATCGTGGACTTGAAACCCAAACCAACCTTGCATACACCTCACACACTTATCACCAAAAAGAACATTTTAAAATCTTAGACAGAAACATCTAGCATTCTAGCAGCCCTTAGGATTGATTTTTGAAAGGCTTGGTGGTAAGCGAAGGCCAGCTGTATAACCTTCCATCTCAGTCCTATCTGCTGTCCTCGATTCCCCACGTGCTCATGTGGGTTTGTAACAGGAAAGACTGTGACAGCAGCAGGAGTTGATGGGTGCATAGCTAGTATTTTTCACTGTCTACCTGATTGAAACAAGCAAATGAGAGTAAGTAGGAGGCACAATGGACTTTAGGTTGGGTGGTGGGGGGCATGTACAGCCAGGTAAAACATAAGATGCTTACTACCACAAACCTCATAAAAGAATCTTTCTCCTTCCTTCTTCTGCTCATGGAATTGCAAGTTAAGGATGTTGGACAAAGACATGACACATTACAGACACAGCACACATTTTTGACAGATTTTTTGATGTGTACAACAAAACACCAATACAGCAAAAACCACTAGCACCACAAAGACCAAAAATTAATACCAAGTTGACATTGTATAATATGGTAAATAAACCTACACTTTGTGGAACATTATAGATCATTAACATATAGATATGTGTGTATATGACGGTATAGCCATAAAGGCCATTGACCACCTCCCATTCACATTTCTAATGTACTTAATAATACTTGTGCAAAATAATGCCTACTTGTTAATGGGATTTTGATGTTAGAATATTATTTCCTGTTCTTTGGTTAGACCATGTAAAAACTTGATTTTGACACTTTCCACAGCAAAGAGGTAAGCGGCTAGTAATCTTTAAATAGGCATTTGGCAAAAGAAAGTATAAAAACATACTCACCTCTTTGCCTCCCATGGATTCAAACATTTTTTCCAGCTGAACTCGTAATTGTTGAATATTATTCATCAATATACAGGGCTTTAAATAGAAAAAAAAAAAGTTGTGTGAGAATCCTTTATACATGGAAATATTGCGTGAGCTTACCTTTTTTTTTTAAGATTTATTTATATACAAGAGCTGGGGTACAGGCCAGAGATGCAGGAGGGTGAGAGAATTCGCCAGAGACAGAGCGGGAGCAGAACAGGCAGAAGGACCGAAATACACTGCTGAGGGGAGCAGCAGGTGAGACAGGAGAGGTCCTTCGTGCCATGTTGGTATCTCCCTGGCCCACCGGGAATCGAACCCCCACTGCAGAGGCTGTGGACAGCTTCACAGTGCTGCGCTCAACCCGATGCGCCACTGGGGAGGCCTGATGGTGCCTCTTAACAGTTGAGAAAGGATAAGAAAAATATATTCATGCAACAAACCATTATAGAACTACTACTAGTTTTTTTTTTAATAACTTTGTGGCACTTTATACTCAGAAATTAACCTAATTTTGTTGTTAAAGATTTAAGAACAAATAAATTTAAGAAGTTTAAGTTTCTGTTATCCCACTGTTTCAAAAAACCAAAACACAACTTTAAATACCTAGATAAAAGTCCACATGTTGGTATCCAAGATGCTTTGTTATCTGGTTCCAACATGTTTTCCTTATCTCCCTCTACTGCATTCATCTTAACTCTCAATTCGAAGCCACTTATTCCCTCCCAAACACCTATGCTTTCCATATTTGGCTTAGCATGTGGCCTCTTCACTTGAACCTCTTTTGTCTGAATCATATCCATCCTTCACATTAGTGCCTTCTCTTACCCAGATTATATCCTTTTCTCACTGGACATTTGTTTTAATGTATCTTATATTTAAGCTATTTTTACTGTGTCACTCTAACTGCACTATACATTCTGTTATGTCTTTTTCTGCCTTTTTAAAAAAAATGTACACAGTACTTCATAGATTCTTACATTTAACACATGCTTAGAAAATGTTTCTAGACTAGTTCCTAAGGAGGCAGAAATATAATAATGACACCAAGATGTAAAGCTTTGTGCAAGGACTAAATGTAACCTTGAAAAGGTAGTAATTATTTATAATTGGAAAACAGAATTCAGAATAGTTATAAAATAAGTTAGTATTTGCTGGATACTGACTCCAAGGAATTGACAGATCTAGGGGAAGAAAACAAAGAAAAAAATGGATATACCTTCCAAGTTGCTAGGAAATGAGCCAATAATGAATCAGAGGGAGGCAGGCAAAGGACTTACAGGACATCAGAGAGGTGTTCTCTTCAGTGGAAAGATTTTATTATTGCTTTAACCACATTACTGACCTTTGAAAAACCTCTATTTGGTTCTTAAAGTAACCACATCCTAACATCGATTTATGAAATCATTCTAAACTTCCATTATGTTTCCTTGATTCCAACCACTTAAATCTTAGATATCCATGTTGCAAAATAAAATATTTTTCTCATTGATTCTGTTCAATATGCTGAGCCACATGTTCCACAAATGACTCTGATCTCCAGCCATGATTGAGAGTCGTTTGATTTTGGCTTAATCTTTCCTACAGCACGTGAGGTAAAACTTTCAGGAGATTTAGCATCTTGACCCAAAGTCAACAAACTGAGTCAGAAGACTTTTTCCCTGAGGGAAAATAGTCATTGACTTGAGGAAAGATTGGCTTGAATTTGGACAGTGCTAGCAAGAAGAACACTAAGGTCAAAGAAATATGATGACTCTTCATGACAAGCCCACAAGGAGGAAAGATTTTATCATCTGTCCCCAGGGCCTAAGTGAGCTGGATAGACTCTTCTATGACTATTTGCCATTAACATGTAAGCATATCTTTTTTGGGTCAAATTACATATGTATCAGCTTTATAAATAAAACTCATCCCCTAAGCCTTCTTACTATGATCATTTCTTATAGAAAAGAGCTACTAAGAAACAAATGAATATAGACACTTGGGCTGCTACTGACCCCAGGTAAGCCTGCGTAGGTAAAAGAGATGCCTTTATCCAGGGGGAGATAGTTCTCTCTTTAAGATTTATTTTATTTATTTATGCATATAAGAACTGGGGTGTAGGCCAGAGATGAGGGGGATAAAAGGATTCACCAGAGACAGAGTGGGGAGCAGAACAGGCAGATTGACTGAAATACATTGCTGAGGGGAGCAGCGGGCGAGACAGGAGAGGTCGGCTGCACCACGTGGGTTAGCTCCCTGGCCGGGGATAGAACTTGTGCTGCAGTGGCTGGCAGTAGCTTGCAGCATTGAGACTTAACCTCTTGCACTACCAGAGAGGCCCAGACTTTTCTCTTTCATAAGCCTTCCCTGACCTTGAATGTTAAACTTTCAATTTTATTAAGCTAATTCATCAGATCACTACTGAGAATTTAATTACACAAATCTACCTTAAACCTAGTTGTGCAACAGATTTTACTTTATAAACCTCTATAGTAAATGAAAAAGAGACACAAAAATAAAACCCAAAAGAACATCCCCCACAGTAAAGAACAGTAACAATTCAGAAGTTTCATTTGTTGATGAGTTTAGTTAAGTATCCTTTATTTGATGTCAACGTGTACTCTTTATAGTTGTATATTTGGCTTTTCCACTAAAATTATCAGAATGATTGTATTTTACTTAAATCTGGAACATAGTTAGAATCTTAAAATACAATGAACATAGAAGTTATGTTCAGATATGGTAATTTCTAGATGACCTAAATGTTTCTGAATTGATTTTGAAATTTTTGTACCTTTTTCAAGTATTTCATGTTTAGATAATGTTGTTTTGTTATGTTACAGTAGACAGTTTTCTGACAGACATTTTGTTTAACTGTCTTCCTTAATTCTAACACTCAAAAAGCAAATTGTATGATATATCTTAAAAGATGTCTATCTTTGAAAGTTTCAACCTCAACTTCCAGATGAAAAATACATATTTCCATCCACCTACCTACCTATCTGAGAAAAGAAGATTTAATGTCCTTGGTATTCAAAGAAAAGTAAATCAATAGTTATGTGTGTGTCGGACCTCTCCTGGTGGTGCAGGTGGTTGAGCGCAGCACTGTGAAGCTGTTTGCAGCCTCTGCAGTGCCGGTTCGATCCCAGCTGTCTGGCGAGGGTCCCGCATGGCGCGGCAGACCTCTCTTGTCTCGCCCACTGCTCCCCTCAGCAGTGTATTTCGTCTGTCTGCCTGTTCTGTTCCCCACTCTGTCTCTGGTGAATCCTATCACCATCCCGCGCATCTGGCCTGTACCCCGGTTCTTGTATAAATAAATAAATCTTAAAAAAAATGTTTTGTGTATGTATAACATTGACATGTTGTATACAACAAATGTACAACACATGTCAATGTGGTCTAGCAAAAAGCATAAACAAGCAGCTAATTGATATTCCTTCATGGAAAAGCTAAAATGAATTTGGCATTTGAGTGATAGTCTAAGACTGGCCAAGACAACAGTAATTAGGGAAGAAAAGCCTTAAAGGAAAAGGAAGTTCCTGTGCTATATTTGCAAGGGTACTTTTTTATAAAAGTTTGATTTTGAAAACTATAAACTTTTTTTTTAACATTTTATTTATTCATTTATACAAGCACTGGGTACAGTCAGAAGAGCGGGAGGGTGAGAGAATGCACCAGAGCCAGAGCGGGGAGCAGAACAGGCAGACTGACAAAATACACTGCTGAGGGGAGCAGCGGGCGGCAGGAGAGGTCTGCCCTCCATGTGGGACCCTCGACGGTGGCTGGGGATCGAACCAGCGCTGCAGAGGCTGCGGGCAGCCCAGCGCTCAACCGCTGCACCACCAAGGGAAGCCCGAAAACTATAAACACTCTTAAAATAAATTACACTCATTGCAGTATTGGTACCAGAACTAAAATAATTGGTATCAGCAGGAAGAATACAGATAATACAATTAACACTGATTTATGATCTTTTTCTCAGTTTTTTTGAAATATACAGTAGAACATTAAGAAATAAAGTGTAAGGTTATAGTTTTTTGGTTTTTTTTTTTAAAGGCTAATAGTCCTTTCAGAATGACAGGAATTGTCCTTGATAATTCACAGCTATCAAACTCTTCACATTGACTCTTCTCCTAAAACAATTTTTCTCAAATTGTCTGACACTGTTTTATTTTCATATATATTATCCTTTAAAAATGTAGAAAATTCATTCAGTAAATATCTCTTACCTATTAAAGTATTAATAATCAATGGCAATTAGAGCTATCTGCTGAAATACTTGCAAATTTTAATGAAATGTTTGGGCAGCATATTAAGAGAAAGAAGAATCTTCTGGGACCCTCAAGAAACATTAAAACTACTTATCTTAATGAGCTGTCAGCAAAAGGCCAATGAGGTTTCAGGGGGAACACAAGGTTTTTTTTAGAATTGTCTTTTAGACTTACCTGATTGGACTGATTTCTTTCTCTTTAAAACTCTTGTGCTGACTTGAGTGTTTTATTCCCATAATTTTCCTGACATATTTCTCCTAATGTTACATATAGTGTATTAAGATAGATTTCACCTTCCACCATAAAATAACAGTTGACATATTCTAAACCACTTTATCTTGTTTATCTTTTTGCCTTTTAAAAGTTAAAATACTACTTTGGATTTTATAAACATTTTCACAATCATCCAAAAAATAGGAGATTAATAAATCAGTAGAAATCAGCACCCTTACATTTACTATCCTACTCAACTTAAATAAAACTGAAAGATTAAATTACACATTTTAGTATTGGTACCAAAACTAAAATAATTGGTATCAACAGTAAACATCTTTTTAACTCCTATTCCATCCTTACCTCCATTTTACACATATGTGGATTTTCAATTATGTATGATTCTTTTTTCCTTATCATCACAGAAAGACCAGATTGGCTCATATTAATATGCTCTGAATCTTCCTCTGAATTCAGTATTATAACCAATTTAGAAGTACAAGAGAAGTTTTTCAGACAATCTATTGGGATCCCTATTTCCTATCATCTTGCATGAAAGCAGAAAGAAAACAATTTATCTTGCTTATACGTTTGAATAAGTGGCTCTCAAGTGAAGAATAATTCAAAGTAGAGACATTTTTACTTACCACATTTTCTTTATCACAATATGAACTGAAATCACTTGATACAATTGCAGCATACTGAAGCAGAACTTTATTGATAGTCTGGGGAGGAAAGATGAAATGTATCCAGGTAAGTACATAGCTTTATATATATACATTATCCAGAATAAAAGTAAGCAGGCAGATTTTCCATGTCTTTTTTGACTGAAAGAGGCCATCTGAGTTATTAAATCCTGCCAAAAAAAAGAGGATCTCAATCAAGCTTTTAGATAATTTCCTGTATTTCTGAATACATTGAGAAGATAGTCCATATGGATTCATTTTAGCACAACTACTCCATCACACATATCTTTAGTTATAACTTTATCAAATACTCAGAAGATAGATACTATCTTTTGACAGCCCCCTCTATGCTTGTAGATTTATTACCCTAATGATGCCCAGTTTTGTTGTTTTTCTGAAATGACACCTTATGCTTTGAATCATCTCTCCTGGTTTCTAGTAACTAACCACCCCCTCTGCACTACCATTCCTATTACTGACACATATACACTATGCCAAAATTCTTTGATCATTCCCATACATATTAATAATGAGTATTTTCAGATATATTCTCTAATGTTGAGCCTTATCAAACACCATTTCTTAAAACCTAAACTTTAGCTTTAATTGCATATTATTACAATATATTTACCTTTACTGTTTTGACATATGATTTGTTAAAAATATCACCTAATCTTTATCTTTTCTGTTCTTTTCTGTACTTTTTAATCCTAATCCACATTTTCCTTCTCCATCTAATAACTATTTCTGAGCATAAGGATACCCCCTGCTTCCATTAATTATGCAGAACAAGGGAAAATCAACAAACACTGTTATGTATTTTTTAAAGATTTTTTTATTTATGCATACAAGAGCTGGGGTATAGGCCAGAGATGCGGAGCAGAACAGGCAGACCAACCGAAACACACTGCTGAGTGGAGCAGCGGGCAAGTCAGGAGAGGTCTGCTGTGCCATGTGAGTTGCTTGTGGATTACTTCATAGTGTGGTGCTTAACCCCTTGCACCACCAGGGAGGCCCCAAACACTGTTATATTTTATAAAAATTACTTCAAGATGATATTAACAGCTTCCATCTTATTGCTTTTACTTATATAGTCTGAATTATCACTCGAGTGAGATGCAATTTTCTTAGAAGAGAAATAGCAACAATGATATATAGACACCACCTTTCATGGAAAAGCAAGGACAAAAGGTTTTTGTGTTGGTATAAGATCTACATTTGAATTTTCTTTGTGGCTCAAATCTACAAATCAGAATTCACCAAATGTGACTGTAAGTTTGCTTCATAGAATTAAAAACTACGGAAACCTGAATAATAATAGGCAGGAAGAAAATAGGTTATAATAGGCAGAAAGAAAATTGATATTTTGTGGAAGGGCATAGAAAAATGATAACATGGATCAACTTAAATGGAGAATCAGACTTGGGAGATGGGAAATCAAGCAGCAGACTAATAAATCTAGGAAAACAGATGACTGAATAGACCTCAGCCTTTCCCAAAAATAGCTGTTGAAATTTTACTTTAGCTGTAATATTGAAAATGTCTTTGGAAGTTACCTAAGGGGTACTACTTCACTTGTACATATTAATATCAGTTGCAATTTTCAGGTTATAATGATAAACTGTAGAAGTCATTTCATCATATTTTAAAAACAAGAACAACAACCCCCATCCCCCTAAATTTAGGAACTTATAAGAGATGGCTTCTGCTGCACTTAAAAGGTTCAGAAAGGATGACTAAAATACTTCCAAGACTCACTTTGCTCTGATTTGACATGCAGTTACTGTGTTATCCCGTGGGAAGACCATTAATTACTCAAAGTCATGGTTACCTGAGCTAATGCTATGCTAGTAGAGCAGGCTAAATATATTGCCGAAACCCCAGTAGGTCCATCTAGGGTATTAATTACTCTTGTGATCACTAAGAGACCTAGTTCAAGAATCTTTTCAGTCACATTTTATGCATTTCCTTAGAACAAAAAAAAACAAGCCGGGCCTCCCTGGTGGCTCAAGGGGTTAAGCACAGCACTATGAAGCTATCTGCAGCATCTGCAGCATGAGTTCAATCCCTGGCCAGCCAGGAAGCTACCCACATGGCGAAGCAGACCTCTCCTGTCTCGCCTGCCGCTCCCTTCAGCAGTGTATTTTAGTTGATCTGCCTGTTCTGCTCCCCACTGTCTGTGGTGAATCCTTTCACCCTCTGCAACTCTGGCCTATACCCCAGTTCTTTTATGCATAAATAAATAAATCTTTAAAAGAAAAAGGACAAGAAGACAGTGTATTATCTCTGAAGTTACATTTCTAACACTATTTTAACCCAGCCAACATAAGATAGAATCCCCCATAGATGCCTAGATGTGGCCCATGAATGGTGACGCTCTGTTCTCCAAATTACCAGAGTCTGATCACACTCAGCTAAAAATGGCACAGATGAAATTCAAACAGCCAGACTCACAGCTAGGACACAGTAATTGTTGATTTGTTTTAAAGTAATATTGAATATTTCATTATTTCATCTCTCTCTCTTTTAATAGTAAACTACCCATATTTGACAAGAGCTGTTCAGTCATAGGAATGTTCACCATCCCTGTGAATTCTTGAAATTTGAAATATTTGTTTGGTACCTTATTCAGTTTTATATATTCTTTTCTAAGAACAAATCATTCCTTTAGTTCCATTTTAGAATGCTAAATCTTCTAAAATATCTGTAGATACATTAATATGTCTTCTCTCCAGATAATGGCTTACATTAATATAAATCCCACAAAGAGAATTTGATTTCAGTACATTTTGAAGTAAGTAACCCAAACCTAAGAATGTGGGGTTTTCAAAACCTCTGGTCTTACTAAGATGATAGGAAATAAAGCCTAGTAGTCTGAAGTTATTGTGAAATAGCTATAATTATATTGTTGCATTTTTATTTTTATACCATCCCAATAAAACAGAATTTTCTTCTAAATTAAAATTACTAATTTCTGTTTTTCCCAAAATGTTTTTATATTGTTGCTACATTATTTCCTTTGGTAAGAACTGGTTAGTATTAGATTTCCATGGAACTTTCAAAATTGTATACATAAGACCACACAGCTCAGTAACACATACAGTCTAGTTCTTTTCTTCTTGCCTAAGTGAATGTCTTTTACTGGTTGTGGTTCTAACATGACCCTCTCTATGGCCTCCTACTCTTTTATATTCCCTACCAGTCCACTTGGTTATAGGTTGAGCTTTATAGCTGGAAAAAGATGACAGCTACTAAGAAGAGAAGGGTAGTCCGTGAGCGCCGGGGCGCCCCGAGGCAGCGTGTGGCGGGCTCTGGCCAGGAGACTCCCGGACCCCGGCAGCTGCCTCCGTCCTCTGTGCTGGACCCCATCGCCCTCCCAGCGCCGCTCCAGAGCCCTCGCGCGTCTGTGAGAGCAGCGACAATGGACGAATCTCTGGTCACAACCTCAGGAGATTTTTTAAGTGTGATTTGAAACCACTGCCATCCATGGAGGGCCTGGAAAGATCTTAGAATGTTGGCAGGTAGCATTTTTAATAACAAATGTCATATGTCCTTGGGCAGCTTCTAGGAGCAAGGAAGGCAAACAGAATGTATACTGATGGGAGAAGAGACGGTGGTACTAGAAGACACTTAGGAGCTAAGAAATATCTGGAGGATATGGAGAGAGAAATCACTGCCCCTTCCAAGATGATTCTGAACAACCACACAAACTATTCTTTAATGCCCAGAAATGTATGGCTTCTTCTACTTTATCCATTTCTTCTATACAACATGAAGAAAACAAGTGCAAAGGATAGACTAAGGTCATGGACTACAGGTGCTTTGCTGGTTTCTAAATTCCTGCTATGAGTGAGACCATCCAGTGTTTTTCGTCTTCTTTCTGGCTTATTTCGCTGAGCATGATCCCTTCCAGCGCCATCCATGTTGCTGCAAATGGCATGTGTTTATCTTTTTTGAATGCTGAGTAATATTCCATGGTGTATATGGACCACATCTTCTTGATCCAGTCATCTATTTTGGGGCATTTGGGTTGTTTCCAAAGCTTAGCTATTGTAAATAGTGCTGCTATAAACACGGGTGCAGGTGCCCTTTGGAATTAATGTTTCTGTGTCCTTTGGGTAAATACCTAGGAGTGGAATTGCTGGATCATATGGAAGCTCTATGTTTAGTAGGTCCAGAAATCTCCACACAGCTTTCCCTAGTGGCTGGACCAGTTTGCACTCCCACCAGCAGTGCAGGAGAGTTCCTTTTTCTCTACAACCTCACCAACATTTGTTGTTGCTAGTTTTTTAATATGTGCCATTCTCACTGGTGTAAGATGGTACCTCATGGTAGTTTTGATTTGCATGTCCCTGATTACAAGTGATGTTGAACATTTTTTCATATGCCTGTTGGCCATTTGCATTTCCTCTTCAGAGAAGTTTCTTTTTAGCTCTTCTGCCCATTTTGTGACTGGGTTGTTTTTTTTTTTTTTTTGAGTCTCTTCAGCTCGCTAAGAGCATTCATTATTCTATGAGGACATCAGAAGTCTGCATACTTAAATCTCTAGAAACTTCTAAATACTGATTTTACACATGATCATCACCAAAGAAATCTTTCAGGATCAGTACAATCCTGATTACTTTCTGAACTGTGTAGGTTTTTCTTCTGATTCATCAATGAAAAATACTTGTTTTAGAATTGAAAAATCCCCATACTTTGCCCCCTCTTGTCACCGATGAAGACATGGAGGTGCCGCTGAAAGCCATCTTCCCTCAGCGCCCACTGGGCCTTAGGAGGAGACAGTGATGATCACTGAGGGAAGGGCAGCCATAGTCTCTTCTGACTTGCTGGAGAAGCAGCTGTCAGTAATTCTCCTGAAGCCGCCTAATAAAGGTTAAAGGTTCCATTTAACTAAGCCCCTAGCGGGGCCTCCAGGATGGCTTAGGGGTTAGGCTCAGCGCTCAGCGCTCTCACCGCTGTGGCCTGAGTTCAAGCCCCGGCCAGGGAGCTACCCGCAAGGAGCGTGGGAGTTAGCCCCCTTAAGGGGGCATGGAGCTAGAGCGCATGTGGTGCAGCAGAAGGTCTCTTCTCTCTGTGCCTGCTGCTCCGCTATGCTCTGTGCTTCAGATCTCCCCTCGCCCCGCCCCGCCCTTCCACAAGTCTTCCTAATAAAATCTGACACATAGATACTCCTGAGTGCCTACACCAAATAATGAGAATATCAGTCGTGATTAAGAACTATCATGCCATGAAAAAATGTTCAACATCACTTGTCATCAGGGAAATGCAAATCAAAACTACCATGAGATACCATCTTACACCAGTGAGAATGGCACATATTAAAAAAACTAGCAACAACAAATGTTGGCGAGGGTGTGGAGAAAAAGGAACTCTTCTGCACTGTTGGTGGGAGTGCAGACTGGTCCAACCACTATGGGAGCTGTGTGGAGATTTCTGGACCTACTAAACATAGAGCTTCCATATGATCCAGCAATTCCACTCCTAGGTATTTACCCAAAGGACACAGAAACATCAATTCCAAAGAGCACCTGCACCCCTATGTTTATAGCAGCACTGTTTACAATAGCTAAGCTTTGGAAACAACCCAAATGCCCAAAAATAGATGACTGGATCAAGAAGATGTGGTACATATACACCATGGAATATTACTCAGCATTCAAAAAAGATAAACACATGCAGTTTGCAGCAACATGGATGGCACTGGAAGGGATCATGCTCAGCGAAATAAGCCAAAAAAGAAAAATACCGGATGGTCTCACTCATAGCAGGAATCTAGAAAACTTAAATAAGGGACCAGGAAAATGAATATAAGAAAGTGAAAATCAAAATCAACAAAAATCTATGAAACAGAGACACTTTTGGGGGGGTGGGGTGCGGGAGGGGAGGGATTGGGATCAGAATGGGGGGGTTGCAATTGTATGGGGAATATAAAAATTAAAAAAAAAAAACTACCATGCCACTAAACACCCCTCCATATGTAAAGCATCTATTACCCCGTAGTACCTTTGAGTTTTTAATTTTGGCATTTGATGTATATTATAAATCAACTACACCAATGACTGTTTTGTTCTTTAAGTCAGCCTTAATATTCTCATACAAATCATATAAACATACTATGAGTTTTAATAAAAAAAAAGAAGAGAAGGGTAAACTAGAGTTCAGAGCCTAGGGGTACCAGTTCAGCTTTCCTTCCACACTTTCTCAGTGGCTCCAGGTTTTTACCTTATATAACCTTATGCCTGACTATTCCAAGGGTGAACTCTAGTTACTTTTCTAACATTATGTGCAATTACAATAGTATGTGACTAAATACATTAACTCTGAGATTAAATTCTCTTATGATCCTGTTCCACTTTAAGTCCTACAGAGTTCCAAGAATAGCATGTGACATACCTTTTTGAACACTATCCCTAATGACCCTGTTTCATTCTTTTCTTGGCAGTCACCCAAAATACAGTGCTACTTAAGAAAAGACTTAGACAAATTTTTAGAATAATTTACTGCAGAATATACTGAAAAATTAAAATCTGATGCTACCAAGGAAGTCCTCTGGAAATGATACAAATAAGAAATTTTTAAATATTATCTTATAAAATGGAAGGTTACCTTAGTCTTCCTAATTAACAGAACTGCAAGAGTGGAGTTCAAAATATTTCAAGTCAGATAATGTATCACAATTTAGGCTGATCATTTATCTGCTTAAAAGCTTTCATGAGCTCCTTATTTTCTAGTAGGTTCAGTCATTTTGCCTATTCAAGACTCTTTACGAAGTGGGTCTACCTTTCCTCACAAGCATTAGCCTCATATGAAGCCAGTGCTCCCTTCTTATTGAAACTTCTCATGCTGCAACCTATGACTTACAGAATGGTGGACAGTAACAAAAATTCTCTCCTTGGTCAAGCTCTGGATAGGTTCCTGTGAGCCCTCTTCTCACCTTTGGCCTACAAATACTGAACAAAACAATAATACAACAGCTCAAGATAGCAACTTGAGGTTGATCCTAGATACCCTTAAAATGTCCGTAGACATAAAAGTTGATGCTGCTTCATGCTGGACTCTTGCCTGTTGCAACTGTATATTACTGATTAGTTTGCACTTACCATTCTAAATAGTGTCTGGCTTTGTTTAGCTCTTTCCCCTAAAGAATTACTCAACTTATACCTCCTCCCTGGTGGCACAAGGGGTTAAGCACAGCACTGTGAAGCAATCCGCAGCCTCTGTAGCACGAGATCGATCCCCGACCAGCCAGGGAGCTAACCCACATGGTGAAGCAGACCTCTCCTGTCTTGCCCGCTGCTCCCCACTCTGTCTCTGGTGAATTCTCTTACCCCCCCCACACCTCTGGCCTGTACCCCAGTTCTTGTATGCATAAATAAATCTTTAAAAATTACTCAATTCATGTCTGATGTGTGAGCAAGAAAGAAATCTTTGAGGTGTTAGAACTTGAAGATTCTTGCTGTACTTGTTAACATAAACTATACTACACAACTATAAAGATAACTATCCAGTAAGAAGCCTTTCCTAATCCATCTATCAGTGAACCATGTTTATACTTTTCTAAGAACCTGGTTCAATGACAGGGTCAGCTTCAAGTCTTCCATTCATAATGGACTTCCAATGATGATGAAAAATGTAATTACATATTCTCTTTTTTATGACTGCTGTTAAAAGTAGTGACATGTTAAATGTATACATCCATTATGAACTCTGTGTCCCCTAAAATTCATATGTTGAAATCCTAATACCCAGTATTTCAGAATGTCACTGTTTAGACATAAGGACTTTAAGAAATTATTTAGTTAAAATGAGGCCATTAGAGTGAATTCTTATCCAATCTAACTGGTAACTTGCTAAGAGGAGGAAATCTGAACATACATAGAAATACCAGAGGCCTTCAAAGATACACTAATACCTTTTCTTATCAATGCTTCCAAAAAGCTGAGGAAAAGAAAATACTTCTAAACACATTTTTATGAGGCTAACATTACAGTGATGCCAAAAAAATGGCAAGGACATCAGAAAAAATTTGCAGACCAATAGCCTTGAGGAATACAGATGCAAATCCTCAACACAATGCATTCAACAATGCATTAAAAGGATCATTCATTAGAAAGTGAGATTAAATTCAGGGATTCAAGGAAAGTTCAACATCTGAAAATCAATCACTGTAAGTCACCACATCAACAAAAGGAAAGATAAAAATCAAGTGATTATATCAATAGATGCAGAGAAAGCATTTGATAAATTTAACATCCATTTATGATAAAGGGCCTCAAAAATGGGTTAGAAGGGACATATGGAAACATAATAAAAGCCATATATGACAAATTCACAGGTGATATCGTACTCAATAGTGAAAAACTGGAAGCTTTTCCTCTAAGATCTGGTATGTGAACGGGATGTCCTCTTTCATCAATACTTTTTAACATAGTATTAGAAATACTAGGTAGAGCAGTCAGGAAAGAGAAAGATATAAAAAATGCAATCTAAGTAAAATTGTCATTATAAATCAGTAAATTGGCGGGTTACAAAATAAATCTACAAAAATAAGTTGTGTTCCATATGCAAACAATGAACAAAGATGAGAAAGACATCAAGAAAACAATCCCCATTACTATCTCATCCCAGAAATATGCCAAACAAATGAGGTGAAGGACCAATACAATGAAAAACATAAGACATTTTTGAAAGAAAGAGAACACTAAAAGGAATGGAAAGATATCCCGTTTATGTACTTGGAGAATTAACACTGTTAAACTGGCTGTCTTAACACAAAGCAATACAAAGATTCAATGCAATCTGTATCAAAGTTTCAAAGGCATTCTTCAAAGACATAGAATAAACATTACTAAAATTTATATGGAACCACAAGGTTCCATATAACCACCCAAATAACCAAAGCAGTCCTGAGAAAAAAGAGAAAGGATTGTGGTGTCACATTCCCAGACTTCAAACTTACACTACTATTTCACAGTTGTAGTATAGTACTGGAATCAACACAGTATAGTATTGGAACAAAAATGGACATGCAGACCAATGGAATAGAATAGAGAGCCCAAAAATAAACACAGTTATATAGAGTTAATTTACAACAAAGGGCTAAGTGTATGTATATTATAGAAAAGAAAGTCTCTTCAACAAAGTGTTCCAGTTTTCCAAACACCATTTCACATCATATACAAAACTTGACTCAAAATGGATTAAAGAATTAAATGTAAGACCTAAAACCATAAAATCATAGAAAAAATGTATGCAAAACACTATGACATTGACCTCAGTGATGCATCTAGGACCTCAACTCCTTCAGCAAGGGAAACAAAAGAAAAAGTAAACAAATGGGACTGCAACAAACTAAAAAAGCTTGTACACAGTGAACATAACTATAATTAAACCAAAAAGACACCCTACTGAATGGGAGAAATATTTGCACATCATACACCTGACAAGGGGCTGATAGCCAAGATCTACTAAGAACTCATACAACTCAACAAATTACCCAATGAAAAAATGGGCAGAAGAGCTAAATAGATATTTCTCCAAAGAAGACATACAGATGCCAGCCAAGAGGCACCTGAAAAAATTCTTATCATAACTTATCAATGAAATGCAAATCAAAACCATGAGATACCACCTCACACCTCTGAGAATGTCCCATATCAAAAGTCCAGGAACAATTGTCAGCAGGGGTGGAGAGAAAAAAGGAACCCTTGGACAGTAGGTGGGAGCCCATACTGGTCCAGCCCCTATGGGAAACATTTTGGACGTTTCTGAAAATAATAAAAAGAGATATGTCACATGCCTCAGCAATTCCACCCCTAGTTATCTGCCTAAGAAAGCCAAACCACTAATCAAAGGGATATATGCACTCCTATGTTCATTGGAGATCTATTTACGATAACCAAGTTATGGAAACAACCAAAGTGCCCAGGAACAGAGGAGTGGATCAAGAATATTTGGTAAATACACATACACACACACACAATGGAATATTACCCAATAAAAAAATGAACTCTTGCCATTTTCCATAACATTGATAGAACTGGAAGGGATTATGCTCAGTGAAATGAGTTAGAGGAGAAAGACAAACACTGAATGGTGTCACTGCCATGTGGAAAGTAGAGAAACAGAGAGCTCAAAAACACCAGCCCAAAAACAAACCCTAGAAGTGTGTCTATAAAACTCAGACTACCAGAGTGGGCAGGGAGTTTGCAAAGGAAAATGGGCAGGAGGCACAGAGGACTATGATGGAAGACTGCAGGATCCATGGTGGTGGGTGTGGTAACAACACCTGGCGAGGTTGGATTTCATTTTTTTTCTAAAACATATATGACATTATAAACCAGTGCTACCTTATTAAAAAATAAAGGAATAACAAGAAACATCAGGGATGCACAAGTTAAAGGAAAGACCGGAACAAGTCATCGTGAGAAAACAGTCATCCACAGCCAAAGAACAGAGCCTCAGAAGAAACCAAACCTGCTGACACTATTTTAGAATTTTACCTTCCAAAACACACAATAAATTTCTGTTGCTTAAGTCATCAATCTGTGGTGTTTTATTATGGCAGCCCTAGAAAATGGATGTATCTTCAGTATTACACAATTTGACTGAATTTGGCATTTCCTTATTATTGAACATTTATATATTTTGGCCTTTTCCAACTTCTCTGATGCTCTTATAAAATTTGACTTAATCATAGTTGTTTGCAGGCTTGTCCCTCCCATTATAAAATTTCTGAGGTCAAACATTGTGTTTTCATGACTACAGCTCTCAAAGTGACTAGAAAATTGTGCAAATGAGGCAACGAGTAAGCATCTGCTCAGTGAACAGCAGAGACTCAACCATCATCCAATCCATTGGACCAAACTTATTCTTAGACAACCAGAAATAGGACTGTGCAGCTTGCTCTCCTCCATTATAGTATGCTTGTCAGGCTGCTGACCTGCAAAATGATCCCCAAATGTTTAGTGTTTCTTAGACTATTCAAGAGGTTAATTCTAAACTGCTCAATCTGGAAAACAAAACTCTTTAGTATCTAGATCCACCTCCACTCTTCCAATATTTCATACGGCTTCTTTTAGCAGATACTTTTGCCAACCGATGGTCTCTCCCTGCTCTTTACAGGTCAAGCTAACTTTACCTCTCTCTATGCATCTCCTGTTCCCATGGCTTAGGATAGGTTTTTAAGTTCACCTGTTAAGGATGAACAAGACTGTTTTACTTATTAAACCTCTATTTTCTTTGTCTCAACCTGTGTCTACCTCCTACTATGCTTGAGACCCGATTTTCTGTTCCCCTCTTCATGTCATATTCCAATTAGGTCATGTCTTGTAGTCCTGATTACTATATAGATTTTTTTTTTAAGATTTGAATGGCAGAAATTTCACCTTATGTTTTTACATTTCCCTTGAAATTTTTAGCAAAGTAGTAAGGGCTCTGTAACACTTCTTAGAATCTAAGAGGAGGAAGAGGTTTTACAATAATCTAAATCATCAAGATCCGTCAACTAAGAAAAATAATTCATAAAATTCAAGGGGACTACTAAAACTCACACTACAGTTATTTGTTGACTTGAAATCAGCACTCAGTTTTCGTGACCCAAAACTCAATTTACGTTTCCTTGTAATACATTGCCTGCTAAAAATATACTTAAAATTTAAATATGAAATGCCAAGGCTTGTTTTCAGCTAGAAAGTACATTTGAGAGGGAAATAATTTGGCCATGATAGTCTCCTCCATTACCAATTACTGAGTAATTAATATGAATAACAAATGGTGTTTTAAGATAATCCATATTTAAGGAACAGAAAAATTGTTAAAGAAGTCAGAATAGTAAACTAAAATAAGTCCATCGATTAGTGCTAAATTTTTAAATTAAATTGGGTTACTGGCATTAGAAAAACTAGCATTTCCAGATTCTGTGAAGGAAAACAGTAAGTCCCAGCCAAGGGCTCATTCCATTTAACTTACCTTTGCAAATCTTCTCATTAGGTGAGATAATGCCTCAGGATTAGGGCATTCCAGTTTCTTAATAATCTCAAAGCTCTGATTAAGCTGGGCGAAGACATCAACCACAGAACAGGAGAATAGGGCATGATCAGATGTCTGCTGGAACTGAGGGAAGAAAAGAAGAAATTCATCCCAATAAACATGCTGGACAGACCATGGAATGTTTCTTCATTATTTCACACAAACAAGTGATTCTCCCGTATCATATTCCTCTATTTCCTGGTTAAAAAAAAAAAAAAAAGTGTTTACCCTCATTAAATTAATGACCTCTACAGGAACATGTACAACTAATCTCACGGGGCAGGCCGCTGTTAATTGTTTCTTTGCTGAGTAGAGGGGTTAACTTTTTCATATTTCTCATTCTCCACAGGCATTAGGATAGATCAGTAACTTGATTGTGGCTCAAGGCTTCTGAGTTTCTCCAGAGACATTGGAAGGGTGTGTGCATCTACTCCTAATCTAGGTACACCAGAAAGGCTCCAGGATCACAGGGATTTTGGTATGAATTTACTGTGTTGTAGAATTAGACCAATTCAGGAGTTTAGAATTAAGTAAAAAGCTAATTGATTTATTTTGTTTGTTTTAAATAATTCTGTAGGGTTCTTACCAGTCTATCAAAAATGTATTATATATCCAGTCAAAAAATGGGCAGAAGAGCTAAAAAGAAACTTCTCTGAAGAGGAAATGCAAATGGCCAACAGACATATGAAAAAATGTTCAACATCACTTGTAATCAGGGAAATGCAAATCAAAACTACCATGAGATACCATCTCACACCAGTGAGAATGGCACATATTAAAAAAACTAGCAACAACAAATGTTGGCGAGGATGTGGAGAAAAAGGAACTCTTGTGCACTGTTGGTGGGAGTGCAAACTGGTCCAACCACTATGGAGAGCTGTGTGGAGATTTCTGGACCTACTAAACATAGAGCTTCCATATGATCCAGCAATTCCACTCCTAGGTATTTACCCAAAGGACACAGAAACATCAATTCCAAAGAGCACCTGCACTCCTATGTTTATAGCAGCACTGTTTACAATAGCTAAGCTTTGGAAACAACCCAAATGCCCAAAATAGATGACTGGATCAAGAAGATGTGGTACATATATACCATGGAATATTACTCAGCATTCAAAAAAGATAAACACATGCAATTTGCAGCAACATGGATGGCACTGGAAGGGATCATGCTCAGCGAAATAAGCCAAAAAGAAAAAGAAAAATACCGGATGGTCTCACTCATAGCAGGAATCTAGAAAACTTAAATAAGGGACCAGGAAAATGAATATAAGAAAGTGAAAATCAAAATCAACAAAAACTATGAACCAGAGACACTTTTTGGGGGGTGGGGGGCGGGAGGGGAAGGATTGGGGTCAGAATGGGGTGTTTGCAATTGTATGGGGGAATATAAAAATAAAATTTAATATTTAAAAAAAAATATACATTTAAATATTCATTTAAAATGATAAAAGTTAAGACTACTGAATTGTATTATGAATGCAGAATCTTTCAAAGGGTTTTTGGTTTTCTTATGTTGATAAAATTAAAATTTATGAACAAAGAATAAAAGACTATACATCAAAAAATAAATAAATAAATAAATAAATACCAATTTGAGGAAATAAAAAAATGTATTATATACATATACTGATTTACAATGATGCATACCTGAAACCTATGTAATGTTGTAATGTTACTTCAATAAAGAATCTTAAAAAGTAAAATAGCGTTCAATTTATTTAGTCATCAGATAATTAAAACAAGGCTTAATAACAAAAGCCTAATCATTCCTATTTAGCATAAAGTGAGCAGTGTGAGTTGAGAATGCAGTCATTATAGAAAGCAGGGTGGCGATTCCTCAAAAAAAGTAAAAATAGCAATTCTATTCAATCTGATCCACTTACCACACAGATGTATATTTACACGACAAATATGAGAACAAAAACTCAGAGTTAAGTGAGCTCCCATGTTCACTGCAGAGCTGTTTACAATAGCAGGAACTGGAAACAACCCAGGGCCTAATGATTAATGAATGGATAAAGATGTAGGAAAAATGCACAATGGAATACTATTAAGCTATAAAAAAGATGAAATCCTGCCATATGCAACATGAATGGACCTACAGGGAATTATGCTTAGTAAAATAAGCCTCACAGACAAAGGCAAATGCTATATGATTTCATTCCTATGTGGTATACAGAGAAAACAGATGAAAGTAATAAAAAACAAACTTTAGGAATATTAAGACCAATTAGTAGATTCCAGAAAGGAAGGGGGAAGATGGTGGGTAAAAAGGGAAAGAGGGGACAATGGTATGGCGAAGGACAGAATGGATGTTTAGTGGTGAATTCTAATGTAGAATGTTCATTCTCAATGATGAACACCTGAAGCTATGTAATATGATGCAATGTTAGTTCACTCAAAGAAAAATAAAAGCAGCATGAATGCCAGTTGACAGTAAGCAATACTAAAGTAATTTAAACTTACTCCATCTTTTTTGTCTCTTCCTAGTGCTCCATGAAGGAATTCCATCGACACATCTTCATTTTCATCTAGCCACTGTATGACAAAGGGTTCAAACCACCTAAAATTTTTAATAATGATACATAATATAAAATATGTCATTTGTACATGAACACTACTTTTTTCTTATTTGACAGTATTTCAGGACCAAAAATCTCTTTTCACTCCCTTTTTCCAGTTTTCTCAGAGACCTTTAGCTTCACATCAAGGGAAAAAAATAGTAACAATACAAAACACAAAACAACAAAACACAAACAAGCAGACAATTATAAACCAGAGATAGGGAGAGGGAGGGAGAAGCACAGGAGACTGTGGTGATGGTGCACGGTTGAATTGGTGGAGGAAATTCTACGGGGACTACACCTGGGGTGTGTGTGTGGGGGTAAACATTGCTTAAAAATGAACAGTGAGGGCCTCCCTGGTGGCGCAAGGGGTTAAGCACCGCACTATGAAGCAATCCGCAGCCTCTGCAGTACGAGTTCAATCCCCGCTGCCAGGGGAGCAACCCACATGTGCAGCAGACCTCTCCTGACTCGCCCGCTGCTCCCCTCAGCAGTGTATTTCAGTCAGTCTGCCTGTTCTGTTCTCCACTCTGTCTCTGGTGACTCCTCTCAGCCCCCTGCACCTCTGGCCTGTACCCCCCAACTCTTGTATATAAAAATAAATAAATCTTTAAAAAAATGAACAATGATGTAAAATATATATAAATTAATTTAAATATATATCTCCCTCTCACCTCCCTTTGATTCTTTCACGATGTTTTAAATATTCATAGTTTCTACTTCCTATTCCATTTACAATTCAAAATCCTATAAAATGTAGACCTTTTGTGCTGTGTATATCATACCATGGTCCACTTTACTGACTGTGAGCTTCCACCCAGTCTATTCTTTTGTAACTGGTTCTGGGTGATCACCTTTGACTTAATATGAACTACATTCTGCCTACTATTGGGTTTTATTAATGATCTAAGTTTCAAGTTCTTTTCTCCATACAGATGTGCAATTGCCCAGCACCATTTATTTACAATACCATCCATTCCCCCACTGCATTTAAGTGTCTTCATGACGCATTCAGGTAACAACATTATGTGTGGGCTTGCCTCTGGGCTATTTTGTGTTCACTCAGTCTGTCACCACATTCTTTTAATAATGTAATATTTGAATAAATTTTGATAATTGACCAAACACAAAAGTTCTCCAGCCTTTTCCTTTTCAAGATTGCCTTGGCTATTTTTAATTCTTTGCATATCTATATATATATTTGTAATTTGCACAAAAACACCTGCTGGAATTTTTATGAGAGTGCATTGAATCTGTAAGTCAATGTGGGGAGAACTATCATTAGATTATTATTATCATGAACTATCATAATAATGCATCTTTTAAGAAACACTGTGTATTTTATTTAGTTCATCTTAAAGTTCTCAGAATTTTTATAATTGTCTGAATAGAAAGGCTTGCACATCTTTCATCACATTTGTTTCTCATGGTTTTAATGCTATGCTATTTAAATGGTATAATTTATATGTAATTTTCTAATTTTGGCTATTATATAAAATTCAGTGAACTTTCACATCAATTTACTGCATTCACTTTTTAAATTCAATTAGTTTTATTATAGCACTTTTTGAAATCTTTTGTATTTCTTGATGCATAATTATTTCATCTACAAATGCAATAGTATCATTATATGCTTTTACAATTATTATACTTTTCTCTCCTTTTTCCTGTTTTATTGCACAGCCTAGGACTTCTAGCAAAATTTAAATAAAAGTGGTTATATCAGCTCTCAAGCTCATTCTTGATCTCAGGGGAAGCTTTCAACATTTTATCATAAAGCATTTTTGATTATTTTTTTAAAGGGGAATCTTAAATGGAAACAAATTTGAGTAATAAAAAGGGGGAATCTTCTATTACATTAAAGTAGTTCCCTTCTATTCTGAATTTGCTGATTTTTTTTAGTTGATGTTGCATTTTTTTTTAAATTTTTATTCTATGTTGTAGGGCTTTTTTCCTTTAACTGTAGTGAATTGCATTCTTTGCTTTCAAAATGTTTCACTAACTCATGCTGAAAATAAATACAACTTGTCACATTATACCAGTCTTTATAAAAACCACTGAATTCAAGTAGTTAAATTTTCATTTGAAGTTTTTATTTTTATTTTACTATACTCATGAGAGAATTTGGCCTGTAATTATTTTTAGTTGTCATATTTTCAATAGGTTATAGTAGTAAGAACTTATTAAAAAATAAACGGAGTAGGGCCTCCCCGGTAGCGCAGCGGCTGAGCGCTGGGTTGTGAGTCTGCCTGCAGCCTCTGCAGTGCCGGTTCGACCCCCAGATGCTCCCCGGCCACTGGAGGAGGCGTCCCGCATGGCGCGCAGACCTCTCCTGCTGCCCGCTACTCCCCTCAGCAGTGTACTTCGGTCCTTCTGCCTGCTCTGCTCCCCGCTCTGGCTCTGGTGAATTCTCTCACCCTCCCGCGCTTCTGACTATACCCAGTGCTTGTATAAATAAATCTTAAAAAAAAAAAATAAAATAAACGAAGTAGTCGTTCCTTCTCTTGAACAGCTTATATAAAATTGGTGATATTCTTCCTTACATAGTTGGAAAAATTCCACTTTTAGCATCTGGGCCTCCCTGGTGGCCTAGGGAGTAGGTCTCAGTGCTATCACACCACAACCTGAGTTCGATCCCTGGCCAAAAAGCTAGCCCACATGGTGCAGCAGACCTTTCCTATCTCAACCGCTGCTCCCCTCAGCAGTGTATTTCAGTGGATCCACCGTTTCTGGCCCCCAACCTCTGACCTACACCCCAGTTATTTAAATAAATAAATAAACAAATAAATAAATAATAAATCTTAAAAACATAAAAATAGTTGTGGGTCATTCAGATTTTATATATTTTCTTGTTAAATTCTATTTTTAAAGGACATTCTATTTTTTAGGTGCATTTTAAACATTTTGTCTAGTTATCTAAATGCACTAGTGTAAATATTCACTTGTTATTAATATTTGTAAAATCTTTACTAAAGTCCTTATAATAATTTGTGTTACCTCTTTTGTTTGTTTGTTTTTGACATTGCAAAAGCTTTTTTGATATTACTAGTTTTCTTAAAGACCAACTTCTGGCCGTAATTTCTCCTATTTTAACTTTTCTATTTTATCTATACCCCAGGCCATACTGATTTTCTTACTTTTACTTTCTTTTGATTTATTTTGCTTTTTAAAAATTGCCTCTGACACTTATATTATTGATTTCATAACTTCCCTTCCCTATAGAATTAGAGCTATAATTTTCTATTTCCTGTTTTAATTGTAATCTAGAAGATTCATTATACAATATTTTGTAATTTACACTGATTTCTTTTTAATATATATTTTTTCAAGGTAACATTGGTTTACAACATTGTATGTGATTCATCAGTAAAGGATCATGGTCTCACCACATAGTACAAAGACACCCACAGTCCTGCACTATAGTCCACTGATGATTTCTTTTTTACTCGAGTTATTTAAATTATTCAGCTTAATTTCTGCATGGTTATTTTCTAGTTACCTTCTTGGAGTTGACTTCTAGCTTCTTTAGAGGCCTGAAAATATACTGGATATGTTTCAACATTTCAGAATTCATTAGACATGTTTTATGGTCTAGCAGATAATCCTTTTTGGAAAATGCACCATGTGCATCTGCTAGCAACATTATTTTGTCATTATTGATTATAAATTGTATATAGATTGTGCGCGTGTTTGTATGAAGAATGTTTACGAAATATCATGAAACCTAATTAGATATAGATATAGATGGGTAAATAGATATCTCTAAATATTATTCCTGTTGCTGAAACTTCTTACATTTTTTGTCTTCAGATAGTTGCTGAAAGAACTAATTTACAAGTAGATTTGTAGATATGTTGAATTTTCAAAAATTTCTAAGTTTTAGCTTCATATAGTTTCCTGATGTAATATACATACAAATTTAGAACTGATACATCTTTTTATTGAATTGCTCATTTAATCATGATTTTTTTTCTCAAAATATTTCTTAAAGTCTGTGCTGTTTAGTATTAGTATAGCTAAATATGCTTTCTTGTTTTACTGTTTTCACTTAACTTTTCTGGGCCCTTATGTTATTGATGAATAAATTTTAAGATATTTTTGGTTTTATCATTTTATCTAGTATAATATTTAAGTGGCCTCATATAGAAAAAGGAGAAAACTGATTTACATTTAATGATTACATTTAATTTTCTGATATATTTTATTTTATATATTTAATTATAAATCTATCACATTTTCCTCTAAGTTTTCTGCTGCTTTTTCCCTCCCTTCTCCCTCCCTCCTCTCCCTTCCTCCCTCCCTTCCTCCCTTCCTTCCTAATATTTATTTCTTTATGCACACAAGAGCTGGGGTACAGGCCAGAGGTGTGGGAGGTGAGCGGATTCACCAGATACAGAGTGGGGAACAGAACAGGCAGACTGACTTAAGTACACTGCTGAGGGGAGCAGCTGGTGAGTCAGGAGAGGTCTGCTGTGCCATGTGGGTTGCTCCCTGGCCAGGGATTGAACTCATGCTGCAGTGGCTGCTGACAGCTTCATAGGTTGTGTCATAACCCCTTGTACCACCAGGGAGGTCCTTATTTACCTTTGTTGATTTTAAATGTTATTTACTTTAATATTCTTCATTATTTTATTTATGCATAGCTTTGTATTAGGAACCTTAAGAGGTTGTATTATAAATCATCACACACATCTGTGATATATTAGACACTTTTAAAAATGAGTACTTTAAACTTTTCAAATAATTCAAGGACCTTATAGCTTGTTAATTGTCCTTATGACTCTTGTGTTCTTCATATAACTGTTATCTAGTATTTTATATATATTTTATTCTATTGAAATTATTTTGAAGTTAGAAAAAGTAAACAAATTATGTATTTTAAAATATACTAATATTTTCTGTTTCTTCCTGCATTACTAATATATAGAATTTTATCTACAGTGGTCATTTTCCTTTATCTGAAGTATAGCTTATAGTATACTCTTGGTAATGGTCTACTGGAAATGGAATCATTCAGCTTTTCAGTTATGTAAATGGTTCTATTGCTTCATTTTTGAAGGATAGTTTTGATGGCTTTTAAAATTCTAAGTTCTTGTTTTCTTTCAGCACTTAAAAGATGTCATTACATTGTATTCTTGTTTCATTTATATTGAACAGTCACCAATAAGTAGTACTAAAGGTTAAATGTCATCCCTTCCTTGACTCAAATACATTTTAAGATTTTCTCCTTTTTCTATGATGTGTCTAATTGTATTTTTCCTGGCATTTATTCAGCTTAGGATTTATAGAAATTCTTCAACTATGGCCACATGTTTTTCATCAGTTTACAAAATTCATACCTAGTATCTTTTCATGGCCATAGACACTAGTATCTTTTAAAATTTTGTTCTGTACTATTCTTTCTTTCATTGATGCAATTTGTAATTGGACCTTTATACTTGTACCATATATCCCTTATTTTATTTTATTTCCCCATCCAATTTTTTTCTCTCTCTGTTTCTATATGGATATTTTCTCAAGCCAATATTCCAATAATTTGAATTCTTCCGATATGAATAATATGCTACTAAACCCATCTGTTACACTCCTAATTTTATTGTATAGATTCCATTTTCTGTGAATTCTCTCACATTTTAAGGTAAACATCAAAGTCCCTATCTAATAAGATTTTTCTTTGTTGGATTCTAATCATTTGGTACTGTTGCCTAGTAGTAGAGTTTTTGTTTGTTTGTTTGTTTGTTTTTGTTTTTCTGTTGCTGCATAGTATTATACATTGTCCATGAACATTTGATTGGTCATTTCCTCCAAAGAGGATCTAAATTTCTCCTGGCAGACTGAATTCAGAGATAATCATATCTAGGTGAGCTGGGTTTTAGGTTGGGTTATTTCCAGTTTTCCCTTAGTCTATGATTGAGCCCTTCAGGGATCTCACGTGAAAACCTGGGGTATTTATAGTGCTCTTCTTTCTTAATAATCATTGTCCTCTGTCTTTTTTTCTCACCAGTGTTGTGAGATTCCTGAAGTCTTTGCTTAGTTTTTAATGTCTTCATGCTCTCTACTAGCTTTTTTCCTGCCTCAATCTCCACACATAGCAGATCAGGAAATACCTTAAGGAAAAACTTCACGCAGGTTGTGCTCATGTCTGTGCAGTTCCCTTTTCTCTAGGCTCTTGGTTCCACAAGTTCCAGCATCCTTTGTAGCCCTGAACACCGATCTAGTATCTACAGGTCAGAGGAATCACTATGTGTTCTAGGCTACTGCTCTCCATGTGGTCACCATGACCATGTTGGAAATCGGTAAATGCAAAGAGGTTAGAAGGTTGGGGAAGCAACTGCAGCAAATAAGGTTTCATCTCCATGTATTTTTCTTTTCCCAGGGATCTTAGTTTCTCAAATTCTGATTGCCTTGTTTGTTCTCTGATGCTGTTTAATTTTACTCAAATAGTTTTTGTAATTGGTCTTCAGTGGCTATGTTAGTCTGATTTTAATTTGTCTATACAGAACCAGAAACATAAGTCTCTGGCAGTATTTCCCTTTTTAACTTCTCTTTTCCCAATCAATGGCACTACCAACTGCTCAGATTCATTATGGTTAATTCTTCCCTTTTTCCTTTATCCTTATATTTAGTTGAAAATTTCTATGTTCAAAATTTCCTTCTCACACATCTTCATTCTTTACATTCTCACTACAGCATTATTATAATAGCCTTTTAATTTGTTCCTGTGTCCCATTCTATTCAATGAACTTCAATTAGAAGTTAGTTGTATTAAAGGGTTCAATTAGTTGTATTAAAGGGCTCTCCTAAAATCATTATACTACTCACTGCCTTCAAACTCTCTTCCCTGTCTGTTTCAATGCCCACAATGTCTAATGAATGCAATACAAGCTTCACAGCATTTCTTTGTAATAAACTAGTTCAAAACCATTTTTACCATATTACCTTTTACTCATTTTTAAGTTTACTTATTTCACGTTTTACTTATTTTTAAATTTCAATTAAAGGAAAATCTGATTGTGTAAATCAATATACAAGCACTCTCACATTCCCAACAAAAATCTGAGTATGAGAACTTTCACAAGAAAGAGCCACATCGTGTATGTCCTGTCATTTCTTTCTCTCTGAGTTGAATATCAATTAAGGCATTTTTGAAAGATACAACACAAATCAATTAAATATGGTTCCCAAAGACATGTAAATCACTTAATATATATTTTATATTAGAAATGTATGCATTCAAACAAAGACTATGTGAAGAGATTTTAAGGCTGCATAATCAGGTGTAATTTTATAGGATTATGAATTGAGAACAAACTTGGGAGTGAAAATCACTACTTACAATGAATATTCAGGAACTGCATCCTTGAAGGCAGGAAGTTCTCGCACATATTCATTATAAAACCATTTCACTTTGAAATGCAAATTCATATAATCGGTGCTCTTGCATAACCGCTGCTTTTCATGTTCTATAACAGATAAAATCAAACATTTAATAAAGTTTGGTTTGCCAACAAAGCTGCTATATTCTAATCTACTTTTATTAATAATGCTAGTGTATTTGAGGTAAAGGCAAAAGAAATTGCTACAGACAGACCTGAAGTTTTACAAAAAGCAAGATCATTCCTGATCATTACACAGAGGAGCTGAATTAGAATGTAAAATAACATGAATGTTCTAATGTGCCTGTCTAAACAAGTGAGAATTCTAACACAATTAATAAAATTTGACTTACTTATCAGTAAGTGTTCATATTTTCATAATTTTTAGCCTGATACAAAGTGCCAGAAAGAATTCAAACTATACCTGATTAAATAAGAATCAAAGTAAGGGACTTTATCCCTGGTTAACATTGGCAATGAGAATGACTAGATTATATTTCTAGCCTGATTTTAACCCTTGCAGATAGTTGAAAAGGAGAGGAATACATCTAACTTCTGAGCCAGGTGAGTTCTTCTTTACCTTTCAACTTCAACTAAAATATTTTGCATTCTCAGTCTTTTTGACATTTATTTAGCAGAATTCCTAAAATGTGGCACTTTTCTCTCTTGTTCAAAAAGCTCATCTTAAAACTTTTATTCTTATCCAGGTACATAGTACTGGGAAATAGAGACAAATAATGTTGTAGCTAAATATGTTTTTTCCTGCTCCCTACTCCCCCAACATTAGCATACTGGCCAATTTTGACGGCAAATACAGTCAACTAAACGTGAAATATCCCTAGCTATATTCTGGTTAAAAGTACCCTCTCAGATGTTTTGGTTGACGTGTGTGAGTCTTCCTTAAGCTAAGGGTTTGAGTCACAATAGAGTCAACTATACTTTATATTCCAGACTGAAAATAATAAATGAAGCTATTGGATTGTTATAAACAATTTGAGGGCATCCCTGCTTTCCAAAACTGAACTATAGAGGAACTTAAATCCCAGTGATAAACACAAGAGGAAATACAACCCCAAATTAACATTTTCAATTATCTAAACAATGATTGAATCAAAAGAATTTATAGAACCAAGGGAAATAGGGAACAATAGTGAGCGAGGATACACAATGCACACAGAAAAATGAGGAATAAATAGACTTCTAGAGCAAACTCCCAAACAGAATTATGAACTAGTGATATTTTGCTTCAGCTCTGTCAAATTCATTTCACTTTTTCCCTTTCAATATCAGATGTCCACCCATCCTTCTCCCTTCATATATTATTTCCTCCTTGAGAAGAAACACTTATTTCATAAGCTTATAGGTAGGAATTTAATATAATACTACCCTGAAAACCAGATAAAGGCAGACCCTTGCCCTGGGACCCACACATTTAGTAAATTCTACTAATCGCAGACACAAACTCGAAACACTAAATACCTTGTGGGATCCTCCATCACTTGGGATCTCACACTTGGAGATGGCAAAGAGCAAACCAGGATGCTCAACATTTGCTCCTCTGCCACACACCACCTGCTCTAATGGTGAGCACTTTCTAAACCACAGAAACACCTTGGACTAATTTTTGTTCTATATTCAAGAATGAAAAGTAACTTTATTCAAAGGCTACCTAGGTTTGCAAATTGCCATTGCTAACAATAAAAATAGTGCTTTGGAGTATGGGAAGGAATTTGAGATATGGAAGCATTTAGATAAGAAAAGGCGTACTAATTAAGATCCTCAAAAGGATCTTTGGATAGCATAAATGCAATAGATTATTGCCTAACACATATTTTCAAGTACTGATACCACCTGTTCTTTCTCTGGTTATGATGCATGCTTTTGAAGGCACTCATAAATCAACGCAGTACACAAAAAATATGCACATAATTGGGAAGTATTCTGAATACTGAATCATTCATATTACTCTCAAAGTTTGTATATACGTGGTTCTTCATATAATATACATGAATCCTGATGTTATTTGCCAACAAGATAGTTATTGAATGCTAGAACTATCCATAGTTTTTTTAAATTTAGATCTGAGATTTAAATAATTGAATTTTAGTTTTATTCAAATTATATAACTATTTAAAATAATGATTTGCATTTTGTTCTTATTTTAAAAAATATTTTAAATGCTGTAGAACAAAATAGCTTTCTGAAAACTAAATAGGAACTATTATCTGAAAACAAAAAAATTATATTATTTCCATAATAAATATCTTCTTATAAAATGTGTTAAAATCTCTATTTTGAATGAAAATTCATACATTGTACAAAGATGAAAAATGATGTAATTATATAAAATAAAATATTAAAAAATCTCTATTTTGAATATAATAACATTTAATTTTAATCATAATATTAAGAATGTATGTAAACTTAGATTGGACTTAAAAAGTTAGTAGGTCTCAGGGAAAGAAACTGAAAGAAAATAGAAAAGGCTCAAAGAGAAGTTACGCTGAAAATTTTTTAGAAAGCAGACATTATGTAACTCAACAAAGGTTATATTATTTGGCACCACTGTAAAGATAACACTAAATAGGGCATTTTAAGTTGAACACTAAATATTTGAAAATGTTTTATAATAGTAGTATAATCAATTTTACTGAAGTAGAAATATAAAACCTATGAAAAATGTAAGTTATTTATATCTTTACATATCCAAACATTGATGGTCCATGAAGAACACCCAACTATACACACTGATTAAATTGTGTTATCTATATTTTTCCAAGTTTTACCGTATTTAAAAACGAAAAGCAAAAGCCAGCTGTGAGAAGCATCCTGATCTGTTTTCCACTCAATTTATGTGCCTAACACATTTAAACTTCACTTCTACACAACGGCAAAATTCTTTCCTTCCTTCTTATTTGGGCACTTGGTTCAGAACTTTCAGAGCTCCCCAAATCGATCCTCTTGGGATCTGTAATTCCCTTTATTCATACATCCCCCTCATTCTTTTTTTTTCTTTTTAAATTTTTAAAATTTTAAATATTTTTTACATCATTTTTCATTGTTGCACAATGTATGCATTTTCATCTTGGTTATAGTCCCCATACAATTCCCACCACTCCTTGTTTTGATCCTACTTCCTCCTCTTCCCCCTGTAGTGTGTCTCCGGTTTATAGTTGCGTGATGATTTTGATTTTAACTTCATTATAATTAGTCTTTTTCCTGGTCCCTTATTTAGGTTTTCTAAATTTCAGCTATGAGTGACTGGTCCAACCACTATGGAAAACTGTGTGGAGATTCCTCAACCTGCTAAAGATGGAGCTTCCATATGATCCAGCAATTCCACTCCCAGGTATTTACCCAAAGGTCACAGAAACATTAATCCCCCTCATTCTTAACTGTTCCTACATTTCCAGGAAATAATTCTATATGTCTTGATTTTCTAAAGCCACACATTAGCCAGTGCACCCCCTCTTTTCCTGCTCTCTCAAGGGTGCATATGGGAAAAGCGATAGGAACAATGATCTCTTTAAAAATGAAGTCTAGTTAAGCTCTAGTGTAGGACAATTCATTTTATTTTTAAGGAATCTACCTGATATGACAAACTACCAGTGTTTTACTGGTCACTCTGTTGAAGAAAAACAAACACAAAATCTTAGAATTATACTAATAATTCCTCCTTACAGAATTACTTCCACAGCCATTAGTATTTAGTTTTTATCCCTTTAAGTCACATATCTCTCATGAACTATCAACTAATAATTTAGTGCTCTCTGTGGACGGAAAAAGGAATACTGTCTATTTTTACATTTTCCCAATTCAACAAAAGAATAATTGGCATCTTTACATGCATTGTGTACTTCAGCAGATATAGCAAGAAGTTTTCAGTTTATTAATTAATGACATAGATTTGATCTTGAGGAAAAAGAAAATGAAAAAGGAAAGGCTATTTTTTTTTGTGCAATAAGGTTCCCCTATGATATCTATCTTAAATAATAAATATTAAATATAATTTAATCTTTTTTAGCTGTTACTTGTAATCATCATGAACCTCAAAAACAGTGCTTGTGGCAGGTTTAACTAATTGGTTACCAAATCATGTTCTTTTCCTCCCAGGTACATAACTAGGCTACATTTCCCAGTTTTCCTTACAATAGGTGTGACCTATGTCTGAATTTTGTTCCAAAGTAACATATACCATTTCCAGTCTTGCCTTAAAACACTTCTGAAATCTCCTCTGTTCTATATGCCCTCATATGCTGGCTAGATGCAGGAGATCTGGCAAGGATTCCAAGACTTTAGTGGATTACACAGCCTACAGCAGGAAGAAGTTTGGATCCTTGAGTCACTCTCAAGGACAGCTGCCCCAACCAGAAATATCTACTCTGGCTTATATAACTAAGAAACAAACAAACTAGTACCATGTTAAATTATTTGTTACAAGATTAGGCCACACAGGGTTATATACTATTGCATTATATGACAAATGTTCAAAGATTGACACCCATTTGTTACTATATATTTTTCATAATCCTAGACCCAAAAATAAGACTACTAAATAATCATACCAAACAGATATGTTCTGTTGCTCATACTGGAAGAAAACTGTATGTGTGTATATATATACACACACAGAGACATCTATCTATCTAGGTAAGTATATACATATGTTTTTGTACATTACATATGCATGTGATACATATTCATACACACATATACACACATGACAACATATCATCACCTTGTTCACTATCATTATAGTGATTAGAAAAAAAAAATTCAGACCAATTTTAAACAAAACAATACGATTCAAGACCTGCTTTCATTCTATGTTGTTTCACTAGAATTACACATAGCAACATATATGTATACATAAATGCAGTTATATAGTTCCAGGCTACCACCTTGCTTTGTGGACCTATATCAGTATAAGTACCTCTAACAGACACTAACATGAACTGACCCACCATCACAGAGAAAATCAGTTAGCCAAACTTGAAATTCATGTCAAGATAATAGTGTATAGGCTCTGAAGGCAGAATAATTACAGAAGTAAAGTGCATATGCGTTGTGGATAGACTAATATGACTTTCTAACCTTCCCGTCAGCTTAGTTTCATACTTGTGTGCTTTCAACTATTTTGGTGGTTATTCTTGCGACTTAAATGATTTTATGAGAGGTGAACTGTTATTGTTCTAAAACCCATCTGCCCATTGTTTTCATGTCTTCATACATTCCTCCCATAATATGCAGTCACCTATTATAGGAACATTTTTCAAATAAACTATAATTATATCCTATCTGCTGCCTACCAAATACCAATGTAGGAAATTATAATATCAAATGCAAAAATATACTTTGAATTATCATTATTTCCACTTGAATTATCTTCTGCTTAGTGGTAGGTTATGTTGACAAAATTGCATTTGTCTCATACAATGTGAATGACTCTCAGAGTTTATTTAGCCATCAATCTTCCTACATTTTAAATTTTGGCAACAAATATTCAACTAGTTCATTACATTTGCAAAATAAAACATTTAATTAGTTTTCCAAACTGCAGTATAATAATTTTCTATGAAATTTGATCTATGAATTTGAATGAGAAACATGAATATTTTACTACCAGAATCAAAAAGCATCATTAAAATTGTACAAGCAAAAGGATGGCAATTTAGAAGACTGTGTCTATTTTCCTTTAGATAGTGTTTACCAGTATTTACATGGAAAGAATGTATTTTCTCCTGAAAGTTACTTTTTAAGGCATGAGGTTTTATATAAATTAATGTACAATTACATGTTGGTTTGGTTTAGAAGGTTGGTGTGGTATATATTCTACACATTCTCATGCCAAAAACAACTTTTCTATCATCAGTAATCACAGTGTCATTGTTCCTTAATTTTGACATCATTTTATTGAATAAATACTCGGAATACCCTACAATTGATAGTATACCATTTTTCCAGGACTATCTTAACTTTCCCTCTGAGCGTTTGATAGCCTGATCTCTCTCTAGGAGGTGGTATTATAAAAATTCAGGAAGGAATATAAAAGATACATTTGGGACCCAGTGAATATGATGCCTTACTAGATTTTGTGTGCTCACAATCCCAAAATCTTACCCAGAGATTGGTCTTAAATATTCATCATATGCATATATATGTGTAGAGACATACATATAAAAACATCTATCAAGATAACTATAAATTCATATCAACAAATATATGTGCATCATGGAATCTCTTTTATACAGTGAGAATGCTAAGTCATGTAACTAAAAATAAAAGAGAGAAAACGTTATTTTCTATTTGAAAGAAACTCTATAAAGGTCTTCTAATATCAGCATATTCTTTTTTTTTATAAAGATTTATTTATTTATTTATACAAGCACTGGGTACAGTCAGAAGCACGGGAGGGTGAGAGAATTCACCAGAGCCAGAGGAGCACAACAGGCAGAAGAACCTAAGTACACTGCTGAGGGGAGCAGTGGACGGCAGTAGAGGTCTGCGTGCCATGCGGGACCCTCCTCCGGTGGCCGAGGAGCAGCTGGGGATAGAACCGGCACTGCGGAGGCTTTGGGCAGCTGCAGCCCAGCGCTCAACCGCCACCGGAGAGGCCCATATCAGCATATTCTTAAAGGACAGAAATCATCTAATATTCTGACTGCCAAAGTAAGCCATGGTATTAACAAAGTTTAAACATTAGAATAATAAAATGAAAACGAAAAAATGACTATATATTTTAGGAAAAATCATTTGGATCGATGTGAAGCTTCCAGAGAGGGAAAAAAAGGTAAACAAGAGAAAAGATTAAGCCACAATTATAAGTAATCAAATTTCATAATAATGACTTAATGAATTAAAGAACTAAGTAAAAAAAACCTACTTTTTGTAAGATTAGAAAAAAGATACAGAATTTTTTTTATAACACATTTCTCAAAACTAAGCTTTACTAAAACAAAACCACAAAAAATACCAAAGAAAATTAATACAATATTGCCTTACTCTATGACCACTGGAAGTGAAGTCAGAAGTAGCCTTACCCTAGAGCAGTATAGGTGGCTATCTATTCATAATGATAATCTCTCAGTAGAATCCCACATTGAATCCAGGCTCCCTGTGTTAAGTCAGGGATAATATGGAATTTGACATATTTCATTGGTACACTCTTTAATATATCTTAGAATTGTGGTGTAGATCTATAATCCACAAAGCTATCAGGTGTTTAGTGTCAGCAATCACTCCATGATATGACTTGGAAGAAAGTTGCATGACTTGTCTTTGACAAAAGTCTTGGAAAATCAGAAAGCAGTAGAAAAGCATAACAACATAAGCTAATGATAGGAAACTAAAGATGGATAGTTACTAGAAAGGGAAAAACAAGATGAAATAGGAATGTTTGAAGAGACAGAAATAGCAAACAGGATGAAACATGATGGTAAAATTTAGATTTTCAAATAAGTTATTGGCATTGAGAGGTTATGAAATAGTATACAAAAAATAAGTAAAGTGAGCTTCACTTATTTTGCATTTTTACCCTCTTCCTAGCAACAGATGGGGTTGCAAGCATTTCTATGACATTTAGAAATGGGACTGAACTATGGATTTCATTTATTTATGCAACATATATTTACTGGTAATCTATGAACCAGGTACCATTACATATATGGAGAATACAACAAAGAAGAAAACAGAGTCTCTGTCATCTTGGAGTTTATAATACAGCATGGAGAGGCAGATAATTTAACCATACAATATAATATGAAGTAGTAATAATGCACAGTAAGAGAGATGAGTTGCGGATACCTTTCTCATAGGGTATTCAGGGAAAGTCTTTAAAGAGGTGACAGAAACAAAAAACAGTGAGAAAAATGAGAGCAAACGACATAGCCATTGTCATGGAAGAGCATCTGAGGTAGGAAACACAATAGGTAAAGTGGCTCTTAAGCAAAGAGTATTCTTGAAAAGTTCAAAGAGATGGAAGGAAGCAGTGAATGAATACAAGAGCTGATTTCAGAGAGAAGCCAGGAGAAGTTCAGAGAACTTTATAGCCCACGAGAAGGAACTGTCTCCATAAGAGTTATGGTATACTGACTTAAAATTTTGGTCTACAATACATTTTTAAAACATCACTTTGGTCACTTTCTGGAGAAGAGATTATAGGGTCCAAAAATGTTAGAGAATGCAGGAGGTTTCTGTAATATAACAAGCATTGGGTTAGGCAACTTGGACTTCGAGGTTAACAGCAGTAATGGTAGAAGTGATGCGCCATGGAGTCCACAACTGGTTCTTTACATTTCTGTTTCATAGCCTTGCCCCTCACCTCCTTTCTTCATAGATAAGCTAAGAAGAATTTCCTTGCTTTGCTCCTGGGGAAAATAATCTGAAAGCTAACTCATACTAACGTTGCATCCATAGGGTTCCTTGGCTTGGGACAAAACTGGAATTCCTCCTGGACATGAGGACAGGCGACAAGAGATGGGACATTAAAGAAGTTCATATTTCAGTAAATAAGAAGTGAGTGGAGTAAATAAGAAATGAGTAGAGTGAATAACCAGGAGGTTGTGGTTCCAGGTGGAAGGCTGCCTTGCAAACCACAGCACCGCCATCTAGCCGGTGGCCTTGCAGAAGAGAAAGAACAGAGGTCTGTAGGCACACACTGTTGAGTGAGGTTGAGATGCCTGCAGAGAGACTGGGGAGCTCCCAGTGGGCCTGATCTCCAGTGAGGGGGACAGGGAAAGTATACTATGCTGTGTTCCCCTCCTGTACCCCTTTACACTGGTATTGACTTTGGGAGCTCACTGACAGCACACAGCCTAAAGAGACTTCTGTCTGGAACTCCAAAGAGGTAGGCTATCAGCAGTGTCGCAGGCCTGAACCAGCCCCTTCCCACAATTCCCACCAGCATCTGGACCCCTCCAGATCTTTCCTTCACACTCTGACTCAACAGTTGCAAGATCAGATGTGTAGATTTATGGAAGACTGAAAAGGACAAACATTTAAAAACATTCAAAACTGGGAAAAGAGGAGAAAAATAGTCAATGCCACCACCTACTAGGAAACTAGCACAGCAAAATGTTATGCTACTGCTACAGTCACTTGAATTGAATGGGGAATTGAATGCAGCATAAGGGGAGATGGAAAAATACAAAACATGGTACCTTGATACCTCAGGGAATATGTTATCATGAAGAAAGAACAACCTTCCAGGAAATAACCACAAAGACATAGACGAGACAGAGTTCAAATGACAGAAGCTTCAGTGATGTCTTCACAGATGTCTCCAACAGCAGAGAAAACAGACTATAAGCAATTGGGACTATATCAAACAAAAAAGTTTCTGCATAGGAAAAGAAACTGTAACAAAGACTTCAGAAAGACATCCTACTGAGTGGGAGAAAATATTCATCCACCATACTTCTGACAAGGGACTGATATCCAAGATCCACAAAGAACTCATACAACTCCACAAATCACCCATTAAAAAAAAAAAAAAAACATAAGAACTAAATAGGCTATTCTCAAAAGAAGTGATACAGATGACCAACAGGCACATGAAAAAGTATTCATCACTTATCAGGGAAATGCAAATCAAAACAAAAATGAGGTAAGTCCTCACACGTATGAGAATGGCCCTCATCAAAAAGACCAAAACAACAAGTTCTAGAGAGGATGTGGAGAAAAAGGAAACTTCCCACATGGTTGGTGGGAATGTAGACTAGTGCAGCACTTACGGAAAATGTGGAGGATTCACAAAATATTAAAAATAGATATACTATTTGACCTTGAAATTCTACTAAGTATCACTCAAAGAATGCAAAAATACCATTAATTCAATAGGACATATGCACGTATATGTTCATTGCAGGACTGCTGGCAAGAGCCAAGTTAGGGCAACAATCTAAATGCCCTGGGACAGATGAGTACATTAAGAAGATTTGGTATATTCACACAATATAATACTACTCAACTATAAAAAATAAAGATGATGAACTCTTGCCTTTGGTGACAGCATGAATGGAATTGGAGGGGATAATGCTAAGTGAAATGTTAGAAGGAGATGGGGGGCACAGTGGACTATGAGGAAGAACTATGGGTGCTTTGGTGGTGGGTGTAGTGGGTAGCATATGAACTATATATTGTGTTATAAACCAATGTTACCTTAATAAAAATTATAGGGCCTCTCTGGTGGCGCAGCGGTTGAGCGCTGGGTTGCGAAGCTGGTCGCAGCCTCTGCAGCACCAGTTTGATTCCCGGCCATCCGGTGAGGGTCCAACATGGCGCGCAGACCTCTCCTGCCACCTGCTGCTCCCCTCAGCAGAGTACTTCCTCAGTCTGCCTGCTCTGCTGTCCGCTCTGACTCTGGTGAATTCTCTCACCCTCCCGCGCTTCTGACTGTACCCAGTGCTTATATAAATAAATAAATAAATCTTAAAAAAAATGTTTAAAATAAAAAAAATACAAATTATAAAGAAGTAAAATAATGAAAAAACTTCATCTGCCTGTTAAAATAGTTTTAGAAATCATTGACTTAGATTGCATGGTATTTCCCACTAAGAAAAAAGAATTACAAATAAAATAAAAAAAAAAAAGAATGTCCTCCTATAAAACACAAGAAATTACTTCTATGCATTTCTCAGAAGTTTACAACATTATTGCATAATCTGCTTTTAGTTATTTTAAAGACTCAAATCTCTATGGATTTAACTTTTTATAGTTTCCTGTATAATTTTCTCATTATTTATTTAAGTGTAACCTGTACTTGAGATTCTTTTTTAGAATAAAATCGATTTCTATCAATTATTTACAACATACAAAATTAAAAAGTAGTTTATCTTTTTTAGCAGATTTCAACTGAGATATTTTTTCCATAGCTTTCTGAGGTTCTATCATCTCTGTTACTTAATAAAGAAGAGTACTAATTGAAAAATCATGAACACAGCTAGCAAAAAAAAAAAAAGTTTGCCTCAATTTGTATTCCAGCTGGAAATTATTAAAACATCCTGAATATATGAGTACTTTCACTTTAATTATTGGAGGTAATCACTGTTTTATTGATAATTTCTTTGGGAATTTTCATTAAAAATGACAATGGTCTTTAAACATGTGAAAAATGCACAACTACATATATTAAAGAAATGAAAAGTAATGTGATGTATTTATCAGACTGCAAAAGAATAGAAAATATGCTATTTTGCTTTTTAGGGAAAATTGACAATATAAATCAACCTTTCAAAGGCACAGATATTTCAGTAATTCCTCTTCTAAATATATTGACACATGTAATAAAAAATAAGTTCAGAGCTACTTAGTTTAGAAAAATATTAGAAATAATCTAAATATTGTAGGAATAAACACATTTGATTTATATACCCATTCCATGAAAATAATAAAATATAACAAAGAATGTAGGTGTAAATGTGTTTACATTGTATGAGGCCAAAGTATATTGTTAAGTAAAATAGCGAGGCTCAGGACAATATGAATGATGTCTTATCCCCTGTGCAAAAAAGAAAAAGACATGTGCATATATACATATATATATGTTCAGAATATTTCTGGGCATACTCAAGAATCATATTTACTGAAAATAGTGATCATATTTAAGGAAAAAGACTGATGGGTACTGAAGGGAAAATTTCACCCAACATTCTTCAGTACAGATTGTTTTAAACAGGTACAAATGTTATATCTTCAAAAATCAAGCCCTCAGTTAAGTAATACAACTAGACACGGTAAAGAACCAAGCAAATAATTTAGGGAAATAAATCAGTAATTTGAAGGATAGTTTAACAAATTTGTTCAGAATTCAGGGATAATTATTAGAGAAGAAAATTACAGGTTATGGTGGATGTTACACTATGGTGGCATCACCTGATGGGGGTACCCAAATAGTACCCTAATTAAAAATAAATTAAAAAAGAAAGAAAATTACAGAATAAATGACTGACATGGAATTCAGAGAGACTTCTAGAGAGTAGAGTTTCAACATAGAAAAAATCTAAAATGTAGCAATAAATCATAAAAGACATAATTGAGGAAAACTATCTTCCAGTTGGAGAGCAAAGTGTGAAGAAATTCTTTACTAGGGAAAAGGTACTGACATCTAGATATTAGTAAATAGACATAGTTACCATACTGTTTCAAGGGAAAAAAATTAAAAATATTACATTCTTCTAATCAGGAAAAAAACATAAATACTAACTTAGAATAGGCTGACCTGTTACTCTTCTATTTGCTAGGGGCTATGGGATAACTGATCTGCTCAGAGTTTTGAGAGGAAAATTCATGAGGGCTGAGGAATTTCATATTCAATCGTATTTCTGACAGGAAGTAAAGGTACATACAGCTGAACTGGATTCACTAATAAACATCCTAAGATGTGAAGGGGCTCATTTCTTCTTTCATAACTGTATGTAGATGACGTTTAAGTTATATGTTTTATAACGAATCGTTTTTATTACAGAAATAAACCTAATGCTCGGACACAGCAGTTCTCTACTACAATCTCTCTGTTCTTCAAGATAGACTTATAACAGATTCAGAAATCTAAAACTAAATAGAAATTACAATTTTTACTCAAGGATGAAAGACCTACCACCTCCCTATATCAAGAAAAAAGACTGAATGGAAAGATCCAAAAGTTGTTATCTATGGATGACTCTTAATGTACTTCTTTGTACTTTAATAAAAATGATTTTTTATGTTTAGTTAAAAAATGAAAATCCATGTTCATTAGCTTGAAAAGATAATGCTAAGTGAAATAAGTCAGAAGGAGAAAGGTAAATACCAGACGATACCATTAATGTGTGGACTATAAATTAAAGACACGATAAAAAAACAAAACAAAACAAAAACTAACCCTTGTTAGTTGAGTACAGAACTGAAACACAAAGGGTAGAGAGGGGTTAGGGAAGGGGAAAGAATGAAAAAGGAAAAAAGCACAAAGGTTTATGGTGGTGGAAGATGGGTGAGTTGAGGGTGGGTACACTATGATGCTAATACCTGACGGGGGTACCCCAATATTACCTCACTTAAAAATAATTTGTAAAAGCTACCAAAAAAAGTTATAAACCAAAAAAAAAAAAAAAAAAAAAAGAAAACTCAAAGAAAATTAAAAAAAAATAAAAGTTACCAGAAATTCCATGGTTCATAGATACATCTTTAAACTATGAGTGAATATCCCTCCAGATAACTGAGTAAATTAATATAACTTTATAGATATCTGTACAAATACTTTGTTCTATAGCTCACTCCTCTCTCTCAACATTTTCCCGTGCCAATAAAATTACTTATGTCATTATTTACAATGATTTCTAAGAAACTGTGTTTTATGTATAAAAATGTTTATATATTTCTGTTTTTATTCTTTGTATCTGACTTCAGGGTCTAAGTCCTTTCTGTTCCATCATACGACTTCATCAATGGTAGTTCAATACACACACAAAACAGTGAGTTTAGACAGACCGCCTCACTTCTTAGATAAAGAAACGAAACCATTATTACTAAACACCTACAAAAATGGCTAGAATGAAAATGAAAGACAATAACAAGTTGGTGAAAACATAGAGCAACTGGAATTTTTATAAACTGTTGGTGGAAGAAGTAACTGGAATAATCACTTTGGGAAACTATTTTACACTACCTGCTAAGCTGAAAATATGCATACACTCTCTGGGTATACTCATGACAAATATCCATTATTCACAGAAAACTGTGTATAAAAACATTCTGATCAGCACTATTATTATTTACAGCCTAAATAAGAAACTCCCTAACTCTATTTCAGTGGTGATATGCTAAAGAAGTGGCATATTTGCACACTAATACTAGAATATCAATGCAGTAATATGCATGGACACACTATAATCTGGTACAATAATATAGGTAAAATCTCACAAAAAAATGTAAAGTGTACAAAATAGAATGAGCTCTATAATTTCATTTAAATAAAGTTCCAAAACGGGCGAATCTATTCTACAATTTTTTTTTAAATTTATTTTTATTTATTTATCAAGCACTGGGTACAGTCAGAAGCGCGGGAGGGTGAGAGAATTTGCCAGAGCGGGGAGCAGAGCAGGCAGAAGGACCGAAGTACACTGCTGAGGGGAGCAGCGGGCGGCAGGAGAGGTCTGCGCAGGACCCTCCTCTGGTGGCCGGGGAGCAGCCGGGGATCGAACCGGTGCTGCGGGGAGCATCGCAACCCAGCGCTCAACCACTGCACCACCGAGGAGGCCCTATTCTACAATGTTTTAAGTCAATGTAGAAAGTACCTTTATTACAGGGGTTAGGTAGTCATGGGGGAGGAGCAAGGTGAAGGTTTCTGGGGTCTGTTAACAGGGAAGCTCAGTGTGTGAAAATTCATTTAGCTGGAAACTCTTATTTGTGCGCTTTTGCTGTGTATACTATAGTTCAATAAAATGCTTACTTGAGCAAACATAAACCTTGTCCTTTAAGCTATGGTCAATGACTGAAAGTACTTCACCTATGTGAAGATTTATAAAGACAGAAGTTACAAGATGTCAACTGTACTTGTATCTAGGCAAACACTTACCAAAGCACAGTGCGAAAGACAAAACACCTTGCCATATTTTACCTATTCAGAACTTTATCAACAGAATTCCCATCTGAAAGCTAAAATTACTAGTCAAATAGTCACTGTCTTTCAGTTACATTTTAAACACTACCTTTATAGAATCTATCTTCCATTTGTATTCATTGACCTGACTTTTCCATTGAGTCCATTAAGAAATTTTACTCTTTTGCAAGAGTTCAAACAAAAGAATCAATATTTTCAGAGACCTACTTTAAGCACTGGCTTTTATTCCGTTCTCCTCTTTCTACTTATTCATACTGCTTTGTAACTTAAATTCAAGTATTTATTAAAACAAGTATCATTGGTAGCTTTTATTATTTTTTTTTTTGGTAAACTAATGCCAAAATATGTCACTAATAACTTATATACAAATCACTATTCTTTATGCTATAGGAATACAAAAAAGCCTAGGAAATGTTCCCTGTATTTAAAATATATATATATATATATATATATATATATATATATATATAAAACTATCTCCTGGGTCACTAGAGGACAGACTCCAAAAAAGTCAAAAGATATAGTCTACAGTCATGGCTGATTCACGTACTGGCCTTGTGACCTTGGATCAGCCCTTCTGCTCCTAAAAGACTCCATTCCTGTTTATGTAAAATGGGACTAACACCTCTACCTTTCAGTGGTATACACATGTGAGTGTGTGGTCTCTTTGTGATTTGCCAAAATAGAATAATCATCTACTTTTTTATTTAAATATGCAACATTCTTACTTGATAACTAACTTCTGCAGACGTCAACTACATCCAAAGACAGATTCAGTCTGAAGTTGGTCTCTAAAATCAGAAACTCCCTAACTGTATTTCAGTGGTGATATGCAAAAGCATATCACCATATGAAGTTTATCACATGCATCAGAATCCTCTGGACTTAATTATCTTTTAAATAAACTCCTGAGGTGATGCTTTTGCATATTGAAGTCTGAAAATTACTTTTCTAGGAATATTACAGGCTTTAAGGGAAAATAATTTAAATATATATGTTATCACACTCCTTACATTGCTTCTTGTCCTAACTTTAGCTCCAGAGTTTATTTCTGAATTAGTCCCCAAATCTAATACACATTATGCTCTCCAATTCTAGTAAATGAAAATCTGTCATATAATAGTACCAACATTTTGTCCATCTTTCTGGAATCAGTCTACTAGTCCTGTCTGTACACATAGATCTTTGCTATTATTTCCCTATCTTGGAAGAATTCTCATTTCAACCAGATTCAGCTATTGTCATAATCTCATTTAAATGTAGCTTCAAATTCTCATAAATAGTTAGTACTTGTTAGTAGTATTACATGCTGACATTTTATAGGTTGGAGGTTGTGCTAATATATTTTCTTTCCTTATCAACTCTTACCCTAAAGAAACCATATGCTTTTTTTTTTTTTTTTTTCTTGGTGGGACCCTCACCGGCGGCCAGGGAACGAACCAGTGCTGCAGAGGCTGCCTCGCAGCCCAGCGCTCAACTGCTGTGCCACCAGGGGAGGCCCAAAAACCAACCATATGCTTTTATCATGTCAACTCAAGTGTTTATACCAGTGTTTGCAGAGAGTAGCTCAAAAAATACTGAATTAATTAATTGGAATTCATCATTCAAGAAACAAAAGGATTGGCAAACAAAAGAAAACTAGGAATTCTACAACATAGGATTCATTATCTTCTTGTATATTCTTGGTCGCTGAATATATAAAATAATTTAAAATGAGTGGGGTCACAAAACAGTATAATTCATTTAAAATTTGATCATTTATTCTCTTCACTGTCTTGTTAGTTGTCTCCTTACAGCTAATTTATTGCTTTTTTTAAGTTGACGTCAGATACATTCCAATGCAGATAACGATAGCACTAACACATTTTGAAATTGTATAATACTGAATGTTGCTACCAGATATGTATTACCAATTTAATATACAAAAATTCTACTATATTATAGAAAGTCAGTTTTCATTGTCCCTTGAGCCAGCAATAAATTAAATTTTTAATAAATGATGTACTACAGAAGTTCTAAAATACAAAGAAAATCAATGTATACATAGACCTAAAACTATTTACCTTTAAAAATCATTTCATCTGGAGTACTTAATCCCTTCCCATCATGAAAATAGTCAATAAAGTTGCATTTCTCTTAGCATTGTGTTAATTACTCTCATTTTCACTGAAATAACAAAAAAAAATGTATTTGAAACATCTGTCTACAATATGTATTGTTGAAAGTATCTGTTTCATACTGAAAGCATGTAAGTGAAATTTTGGTTTTAAAAAGCTTTTAAATTTAGAGCATATACTCCTTTTTCCTGAGCAACTATGGGATTTTCAAATATATATTTTACTCACATGCAATGAGATTTCATCCTTTAAAAGGAAATACATGATTAAATCTAATAAACATCAATCTAATGTAATCTAGAATCAACTGTTATTTTCAGGAATAGAGAAATTACTAATACTTTAGTAAAATATCATTATAAAAATGACTGAAAAATTCTTGCAAAGGATGTGATAGCTCAGAGGTAGTTTCTCCATCCCAAGAAGAATTCTTTGAAATAGCTAATAAAAGGCTAATAATCAGCAGGATAATGGGCAAAATCATGATTAGAAAAGGGAATACAAATGACTATTTGGGAGATGATAAATTGTATTATTAGGAGAGGGAAATCCAACACCAAGATACTTGCTTTGACTTAGGAGACTGAGAAAAAGTAAGCATATTGAGAATGTATGGTGTTGGCCAGTATATATGATATGAAATAAGGATGTGGCACTTTCAAAGATTGTTAATGGAAATCTTTAATTATATAAAATTAATGGAAATTGCCATTATTTCAGAGCTACATTTAGCTTATTACTCCCCTATCTTCTGCATCACTCCATCATCATTTTTTTGTGTTCTTAATTATGTAGATGCCTATTTAATACCCTGCTATTCAGTCTCTGACCTCCATTTTTCAAATAGGTTTATTTCCTCCTCCTCACCACAGCCATGTTTTCCCATAGTCTGCACCCTAAATAATGTTACTAACAACAATGACGTTCTCTCCAAGATCAATCATGCTATCACGCTGCTCTTGGAAACGCATCCTACTCTTTGGCTACTACCTGACCTCACTCCCCCTCCCCTTTTTTTCATTTTTTAATTGTATTAAAAAATGATTGGTGTTACTTTAAACTGATGCACAAAGTTCAAAATGACCCTCAGTACTGACAGCAGTCTCTGCATTTCACTAAGCACTTTTCCTCCTACTGTCTGAGGCTAATATTTCATACTGGTGCTCTCTTTTCTGAAACATCCAAGAACAGATCTCCTGTCCTCACCATCACTTGACTACTTAGATTCCATATCTCCTATATTAGCCATATGTTAATATTAGCCATATGTTAGCCTATATATTAGCCATATGCTCTGCTTCCCCTCCACTAAAGTTATTGTGGCTAAACTACCCATATTCTTTTTTTTTTTTAAAGACTTATTTATTTATTTATACAAGCACTGGGCACAGTCAGAAGTGCAGGAGGGTGAGAGAATTCACCAGAGCCAGAGCGGGGAGCAGAGCAGGCAGAAGGACTGAAGTACACTGCTGAAAGCCAGCCAGTCCACTTCTGTACTGGTTAATACTGATTCCTCCCACTCAAAGTCTTGGCTATTGCAATTATGTATCATCTCTTCTGTATTATCAAATTCTCTCTCTCCAACTGTATTATTTACACAATCATAAGAAGATAATATTTTCTATTGTTAAACATATTTTAATACTAATATAAAGGCCAAAAGGTTTAAAAATTAACATTATGCACATACAATTAAATCAGACATTAACAGATTATTTTTTCTGAGTAAAATTTAAGCTAAGTGAAACCACAAATATAGATTACAAGACCCCTACAACAATAAGGTAACTTAAATAGAAAACACCTTGAGGAAAATATATGCAGTTAGTATTTCTAAAATTAAAAGCCAATTAAGACATAGATGTGGGCAATAGGTATGGTGAAAATATGTTCACCATCTTTGATATATCATCTTTTCCTTGACGTAGGGAAATGCAAATTAAAATCACCATGGGATGCCATCAAATACCTGATAGAATCACTATTATCCAAAAGATAAGGAAAAAAAACTGTTGGAAAGAATGTGGAGAGAGGTAAAAATTGTACACTGCTGGTGGGAACATAAACTGGTATAGCTCTATAGAAAGCAACATGGAGATTCCTCAAAAATTGAAAACTGAAATTCTATTGACTTAGGAATGTATAAAGATGTGGTATATGTACAGTGGAATGCTAGGGGAAAAAAAAAAAAAAAGATGAAATCCTGCCATTTGCAGCAACATGAATGGAACCATAGGGAATTGATCTTAGTGAATTAAGCCAGACAGAGAAACATAGACACGGTATGATTTGGCTTTTGTAGTATATAAGAAAATGAAGAGATGAACTGAAAAAGACAAAAATACGCTCTGAATTATAACGGATTTAGAAAAGAACCATCAATACTACAGGGAATCCAGGAGGAAGATCAGCCATAGCAAGAGGATGCATTCTAAATGTGCTTTTGGGATTCCAGAGATATTATCTCCCACGAGCCCTTTAGCAAGGCTAACCTTAACTCATAGTTACAGTAGATCAAGCAGTTCAAGACTGGGACATTGTACATAGCTATTAAACGAGAAATGCTGTACTTTTTTTGGCAAGGGTACACATATTAAAGTACATTCTATTAACATTTTATAATTGAGAAGATTCTGGTTATATGAATCTAGGATCTCAGAAGGCTCCTTATGTTGACAAGAACAGTTGAGCCAAACTTAGATCTATATTTTAAAGACATAATGCTTACACTAGTGAGTGTGAAACCCTGGAAACAAGAGAATATTCAATGTCTAAAATTAAATTATTTTGTAGACATGCCATTTTCTTTTAGAAGGATGCCAAACAGATGGTTGTTTTATATTGTGATCCCCTTCCATACATATTTTGGAAGAAGAATCAGAGCCATCAGGACACATACTTTGAGGAAGCAATTGAATCTTTATGAATTATAAACTTTGTGCAGCTTGTAGTTTTCTATGAGACCATACCCATCGGTTGGGAGATTTGTGATAAAAAGTTGACCGGTATAATCCTTATGGAAAGCAGTATGGAGTTATGTTAAAACATTAAAAATGGATATGCATATGATCCAGTAATTCCACCTATAGGCATCTACCCCCAAAATTTAAAAACACTATTTCAAAAGGGTACTCCCACATTTATTGCAGCACTACTTACTATAGCTAAATTATGGAAACTGCCTAAAAACATGAATGGATCAAGAAGATATGGTATATATACACAATGGACTATTACTCAGTGATCAAAAAGATAAACTTATGACATTTGTGGCAACATGGATAGAGCTGGAAGGATAATTCTAAGTGAAATATATCAGGAGGAGACAGATAAATACCTGATGGTATCATTAATATGTGGAATATAAAGAAATTAATTCAAGAGCCAGATAAAGACAAGCTTAAAAACCTACCCTTAAAAGCTGACTACAAACTAAAACACACAGTGGGGAGGAAGGGAGAGGTAAGAAAAGAAGGAAGCACAATGAATTATGGGTGATTGTTTGGTAGTGGGTGCATTATGGTGGCAATAACTGATGGGGGTATCAAAATAGTACCTCAATTGAAAAAAAAATAAGCTGTCCTAGGCTGGGCCAGTAATGTGTTGATTTTTTTTTTTTTTTTGGAAGAGTCTCTGAAAGAATAAAACCCATCACATATTTAAGGACTAAATATGGTATTGGTATTGCTTGAAATTTACTTTACCCCATTTCTATTTATAAATACATCCACACCTAAGTAGAGAAACTTATGACTAATAATCAAAGGATATATAAGAGATGTAAGGACAGAAGTATAATTGCTTTCATTATACTGCAAATGTAGCAGTGCCTCAAACTGTGTGTAAGTAGCTTAGACAAAAGTTACTTAATTTCATGGGTTTCAAAACCTGGTATTAATCATTACCTTATAAAATGTATAATGTAAACCATACTAGATAGATCCTGGAGAAAGAGGGGGGGTCATCTGCCTAAGCTGTGTTCTAAGGACCTGTGTGACCCTCAGTGATCCTTTGATGTCCTTGGCACCGGTGGGCTTTATTTTCTATTTGCTACAATAGGATGGTTTTACTAATTGACCTTCCTCTTATATGTCTCATATTCTAACTGGTATGATTCACTTCATACAAGCTTTCCTATCACAAAATTTCGCTCATGGTCTAACTCTGGGGAAATGGCCAACTCTTAAAAAAAAAAAAAAAGGAACATATGGGAGCTCAGAAAAATAAACAAACTATATAGATCCAAGGAAGAGAAGGGCAGTAATGTGAACAATCAAATCAATCATAGATGAGACTCATTTTATGAACAAAACACCAAATGTTTTGAGAATTACAAGTTTTATAAATTTTGGAGCATCTGTTGAGTGAGTTTCTTTGCAGCTTATATAATAGATGCAACAACAATATTTAGATACTGTTGAATATGTATGTTAAGCTTGCCAGCTTGCAATTATTTCGTGACTAAAATATCATGAACACAATCAAATAAAGATGGACAGGCATTTCCTCTTTGGGGACTTTCTGGGAACTTGCCAACTTAAAAAAAGAGTTGAGCCTAAGTGGTAGTCAATGAGAACAATTATCCAAGTGGAAGCTGATTTTACAAGAGCGAAGAAGTAGATTTGTTATCCGACATACCAAATGGGAGGATGCCTATGCGCAGAAACCTAATACTAGTATTGCAGGCAGCCAACAGAGAAATATAAATCCTCTATTTTGCAATAAACTTATAGGATTTAAAATTTCATTAAAAATTATGTTCCCATACTTTTCAACTGGTTAACTCCTGCATGTTTTTAAGATCTTAGCTTAAAAATCACTTAGGGAATGCTTTTCAGAATCACCTTACAAAACAAAATGTCCCTCTCAAATGTTATTATAGAATAATCCACTCATCTTTTACAGCTGGAATCACAGTTACTTTTACCTAAATAAGCATGGGTATTTGACCAGTACCTTATCCTTGACAAGATTATGAGCTCCATAGGATCAAAGAATCTTTTTGGTTTTCAATACCTATATAGAGCCTAATACAGAATAAATATTTTAACACTGGCTCAGTAAATGATCATAATGGAGTAACAATTTTTGTGGAGTTTAGGAATGTCTTTGACTACAAACTACATTCTTGAACACTGATCTCAGAGATGTCTTTGGAGGTGAACTCCAATGGCAAGGGATTACATGAAAATAAAATGAGTAAATGGGACAACAACAAACAAAAAAGCTCTTGTTCAGTGAAAGAGGCCACCACAGAAAGTAAAAAGGCAGCTTTCTGAAAGAGAGAGAAAATATTTGCACTTCGTATGTCTGACAAGGGGTTAATTTTCATAAGCTACAAAGAACTCATACAACAACTCAGTAAAAAAATGGACAGAAGACCTGAATAGACACTGCTCCAAAGATGACCTACAGCTGGCCAAAAAATGAAAAAATGCTCATCCTTACCGAATAGCAGGTACATGAAAATCAAAACAACGAGATATCACCTCACACCTGTGAGAATTTTCTTTATCAAAAAGTCTAGAAATGTATTAGCGAGGGTGTGGAGAAAAAGAAACTTATGAACTTTTGGTGGGAATATGAATTGGTGCAGTCTCTATGGAAAATGGCATGAAGAGGTCTTAAAAACTAAAAAGACAAACAAACAGAAATACCATGTTTTCCCACAATACCTCTCCTAAATATTTATTTGACAAACATGAAAACACTAATTTGAAAAGATACATGCACCCCCTCTGTTCACAGCAGCATTATTCACAATAGCCAGTACATGGAAACAACCTAAATGCCCAAAGACTGTAGACTGGATAAAGTAGTTTGAGATATATATATCTATATATATCTCATGATATGATATATATGATATATATATTTATATTCAATGGAATACTACTCAGCTCTTAAAAATACAAAATCTTACCTTTTGCAACAACATTATGGAACTTGAAGTGATTATGCTATGTGAAATAAGTCAGAAAAAGGCAGTTGCCATATGGTGGATTATAAATAAATATTAGTAAAGAAACTAACAAAACACAACAAAAATGACTCAGAATGAGAAAAATATGGTGGTTACTAAAAGGGAATAGGAAGAAGATGGGGGGACTGGAGAGAGGAGGCACTTAATAGAGTGAATGGGAGAATGATGGTGTGGTGGATGCAGTGAGGATACATATCAAGAATGTGAGGATATAATCCTGAAACTTATATAGTACTGTAAATCATTGGTAAACCAATACTATTTTATTAAAACAATACAAAAAATCATAGATAAATGATCAACTCACATCTTAAGTATATTTTTATAGTTAGACTTTTCCTGGTATTAGCTACGGAAACCATATGGTTTGGATTTTCTCAGATTATTCCAATTTCAAATATGTTGTTCCACTTTATAGAGATATACTTTCTTACTTGTCCAACTATGTGTCCTGTTATTTTCATGGAAGATACAGTATATACAGCTATAGAAATTCTGAATTCAAAAAAACAAATGCTACTTAAGAAAGAAAGTAATTTACATAATATAAAGCCCCCTGTCTTCAAAACTACTTCCTCAGTTGCAGTCAATTCATATTACATAAATACAGAATATATTTTAAGTAGAACTGTTTTAAAGAATTTTAGAAGAAAATAAGAAAATCACTTTATCAAACTTTAAAGTTTAAAATAAATAAAACCAGATGGATTTGCAATTTAATACAGTGACCTGCACCGACAATATGTGACATTGCATATTATACACTCTATGAGACATTCTAAGTGTTCAGACATTATAAGAGAGCATAAATGCTGTGACGACCCCTATTAAAGACAGATGAAAACCATTGGTTACCCAGGTAAGAAAAAAAATTTGTGATTCAGAAAAGTGAAATTGGTAAAGGTGGTTCTCCACTACAGTAACACAACATTAGATGACATCTATGTTTTAAAAAACAATTACTATTAAAAATTTGCTTATATCATAAGGTTGAATGGAATCAACTTTATACATTTCTTTTCTTAAGCACATGATTTAACAAAACCAAGCATTCACCGAAATAAATACCTAAATCCAGTACTGTTAGTAATAATTATTCTGAATGTTCCTCCATGAGCAGTGAGTTATCTAATCTGTTTGTAAGGACAATGGAAAGTGGGAAATAATAATGCTACAGCATTGGGTATTATCTCCCATTCAAGTTTTCTCTAAAGAGAACTCTTAACACAGATCATGATATCTGAAATTTCCCATAGGAAAGACTTGGATCACTAAGTAGGCAAAATCTTTCCAAACCCATGCACCAACTACTCCCTTGGTTACATTAACTATTGAGTATAGTCGCCAAATTCCAGAAACTCTTCGGGGAATAAATGAATGAAAGATATCTATTACCCAGAAGGCTTATTCTGCTCTTGAAATACCTGAGGTACCAATCCCACAGGCTACCTCTTCCATGTAGTGGAAAAATGTGACTTCAAGTTCCATGCAAACAGATGTATTATTCAGTTAATGCAAAATCAAACAAGATAATTCTTTAAAAGCACAGGAAATATGATTTGACAAGTATTTAACCTCTGTGCACCTCAATTTCTATTAATGATATTTAATACTGATTTACCTCATAGGATGTCTGTTAGCTTAATAGGCCAGCGAATATGAACAAGTATCATATTATTATGAAATGTCTAAACTAATTCATGAAAGGTAGAATTCAATATGAAAGGTGAATGTAAAGACTGATAGCAATATAATTTAGGATTTCTTTATATTTTATCAGAGGATCTAAAATTTGGTAACTGATCCCAGCTGGGATTGTTCATCAAGGAGAATCAAATTTATAAGTAAAAATCATAATCATATCACAGTTTGAGGGGTGAAAATGAAATAAAACCGTTGGAAAGAATAGGCAGATAGGGCCTCCCCGGTGGCGCAGCGGTTGAGTGCTGGGTTGCGAAGCTGCCCGCAGCCTCTGCGGCGCCGGTTCGATCCCCGGCTGCTCCCCGGCCACCAGAGGAGGGTCCCACATGGCGCGCAGACCTCTCCTGCCGCCCGCTGCTCCCCTCAGCAGTGTACTTCGGTCCTTCTGCCTGCTCTGCTCCCCGCTCTGGCTCTAGTGAATTCTCTCACCCTCCTGTGCTTCTGACTGTACCCAGTGCATGTATAAACGAAACAAACAAACAAACAAATAAATAAATAAAACATGCCTCTATAAAAAAAAAAAAAAAAAAAAAAAGAATAGGCAGATAGCTTCTTTTTCCTTCTCAATGAAAAAGTGAATGAAGCATGATCTAAAAAGTCAAGTGACAGTCAATTTGTTCATATGCTCATACTTTCAAATTGCCTGATTTTTTTTAGTAATAAAGTATTTTAGTGACAAGCATATATTTAGTATATCATTGCCTTTAAATATAAAAGATGAAATACCATTACAATTCCATTTTTACTCTCTAAATCAAATCTTTTATATTTTACCCATAGCTATATTATTCTCCATTTTCTAATACTTCTAAGTGACTGAACTTATTTCTCCTTACACAAATAGAAATAAATGAAAGGAACAGCAAAATGGGAACACTACATTGGTATCAAAGTTTCATTATCAATTTCCCAGAGATAAAGAACAACAATTAACAGATGATAGCTTTTGAAATTAATGAACTTGCGTAGAATTCAACTAAGGTAAAAACTAATGAAAATTAAGTGCATACATATTCATGAATAATATCAATACATATTTATAATGGAAATTATCTACCTGTATTGTGTTCTATGTAAGTGAATTTGAAAAAGAGAGATGGGAATGCTACTAGCTACAGTTAATATATTAAGCCTAAATATGACCATGTGTTTCCATATTTACTTACATAAAATCATGGTTCATGAGAAATGACTGTTATGTTTTGAGGAAAATAATGGATGGTGTGTTAAAGTTGAATGTTGATTTTTTTTAAAAGACAAAGAGATGGAAATATGGTTTATAAAAGAATGTTTTAAACTGCTGCCCTAAGAGGCTTTTCTGTTTCTCTTTGCATCATAAAAATCACTCCCACTTATAAATATCTATGTAACACTCCCACTTATAAATATCACCTTTCAAAACTGTGTTATGGATATAATTTCCCAATCCCACAATTATTCTATTTAGTGTATACAATTCAATTGATGTTGAGGGGACGCAGAGTGACAGCTAGTGGGTGCAAGGTTCCTTTTTGCAATGATGAAAATGTTCTCCATTTAGTTGTCAATAATTCATAAATATACTAAAACCCTCTGCCCATTATCTCTTTTCATGCTTACAAAAGCCTTTGAGAGTCTACATTCCAGCGAGAGATGGCATTCATATGCAAGAAACAAAGAAATTATACAAGATGTGTAACACTTGGGACCAAAGAAAAGGAAGAAAGCATGTGAAGGAGTAAATATCAAAGAGGCAGAAATATACACTAGGACTGATTAGCAATCCAGCCCAGAAGAGGCGGGGCAACGAGTACCATAAAGTGGTAGAGACATATTTGGAATAGATTAAATTTTGGTTAGCATACAGGGAACCAAAAAATCCACTACCTAAGGATAATGCAGCTGTGCTTTCTTATGCCCACCTCAGATCTAGCATAGGCAGCATGGCAGTATATTAAACTAGGGAAGTAACTCATGCAACATGTATTTGTTAAGTACCTACCATTTCTGTGCATCTCTGTGTGCAGAGTACCTGTGCTGATGCTGGCATTATAGTGAGAGACAAAACAAAGGGCACTGCCTTCATGGCACTTATATTCCATAAGGTAAATGCTCAATAAATAAATAGGCATATCTGTGGGTAATAAATTGTGGTTTTTATGTTCATATTTTGTTAAGACATCAAGGCGCTCTTTTTTTAAAGAATTAAAAGATTAGATAAAAACATTGCAAGCAGAGGGAATGATACATGTGGAGAACCTGAGGGACAGAGATGTTTGATGTGACTGGAAAAAGTCAAGGAAATCAGAGCAATTGAGGCAGTGGGACAGGATGAGAGAAGTAGTAGGTGAGTGCAAAGAGAAATTCACCAACTGCGTAAGACCTATAGGCCAAAGGACGGACTGTGGATTTCATTTGCGTGTGATGAGGATTATGAATAGAAGAATGGCAATTTGATTTTTGTCTGGTCAAAGCAAAGAAACAATACAATGATGTTTTCAAAATTGAAGAAATATCTGAGTATAAGGTTTAAGGACCCACTGAGTTCCTGTAAAGCAACGCAAATGGAAAACAGGCACATTAAAAAACATTCATCTTTAGATAATGCTAATGCATTTCTAAACCATTTAATCTCCTTCAATATAAACCATGGGGGAACAAGGCAGCAATTAGTATCTAAGGCCATAATATTTAAATATTTCTATTCCTGTTTTTTCTAAATTAATCTTAACAGTTACTTTCTTTTTGTTAGTTCTTTAAGCTATTTTTCCAAAAGTATGAATAAGGAAGAATATTTCCAATATGGATTTTATTACTTCCTCTTTATTTTTATTTTCCCTCTATTTTTTCCCAGTTGAAATATAGCTGAAAAGATAAACATCAGGAAAACAGAGGGAAAAATAGAGATAAATATGTTTTTCAAATAAGTGAAAATTACTATATTATGATATTTACATATACAAATCTATTTCTTTGTTTTCACTAAATGTCAACATTTTTCCTGATAACTCTCTTACCACATTTTTCTCCTGGCAATTATGAGCTATTACAGATGTTCAGATTCACATGTCATTCAAATACCTTACCCAAGAGATGTAAAAATTGTCCAGGAGTATTTTAATTAGCCTTAAGAGGAAAAAAATGTTATGCTTAAAATAAAGAGCTAAGTAGACAAAAATAGACTCAAATTTGTGTCAAATTCACAAAAATTATTGGGGAATTTATATGATCTGATAGTATTGCAATGAACATGGAAATATTTGTATGTTCTTTTTGGGAGATTACAGTTTTCTGTGTAACATATTTTAACATTCAAATATTATATTTGACTACCTAATGTGTTTGAGGGGTAAGGATTAAACTGTAAATGAGATTGTAAAGTTTCTGACTCCATGAAGCTTATTTCTAAGTTTAAAAGCAGGGTTTTTATTTATTTATGTATTTATTTTTTAAGATTGATTTATACATACAAGAGCTGGGGTACAGGCCAGAAATGCAGGGGGTGAGAGGATTCACCAGAGACAGCAGGGAATAGAACAGGCAGATTGACTGAAAACGCTGCTGAGAGGAACAGCGGGCAAAACAGGAGAGGTCTGCTGTGCCATGTGGGTAGCTCCCTGGCTGGCTGGGGGATCGAACTCGTACTGCAGAGGCTGCAGATTGCCTCATAGTGCAGCGCTTAACCCTAGCACCACCAGGGAGGTCCAAGAGCAGGGTTTTTAAACTGCTGGCCCTCACTCAGTAGTGAGTTATAAATTCAATATAGAAGATCATAAATAAAATATATAGAGAAATTTACAAATTGAAAAAATAAGAAATTTTCAGTATTTATCACCTATATCCTTGTCAAGAATCTATGTTTCATGAAACCTCGGGGGAGGAGTTATGTTTAACTACATCATTGTGAAAATGTAGCTTTTACTTTGGATTATGAACTGAACACTTAGAAATACAGTTATAAAGGTAAGAAAACAAAATAAGTAAACAAGGAGACAAAATAATTAGGCTAAATAAAATTATGCAGATACAGTTAAGTGTTTTAGGGGGCAAAAAGGGTCTGTGTGAGTATAATGAGGGAAGGTATGGTCAGGGTGGATTATGCAAAAAACTGTCATGGGAACAGCCCATCACAGAGAAAAGTTTCACTCATGAGCAAGAGCTTCACACAGGAACAAGAGCAACAGTGATCGTGCTGGAATGAAAACAAATTTGGCCAGCTAAGTAACAGTGCAGCACAGCTAGAGATAAGTGGCAGCAAAAGTGAATGAGATGAAGAAATAAGTACAGTCCAGATTACACAGGGCATGATAAACCACAGTGAAGAAGAAATGGATTTTGTTCTACTGAATGGAAAAAATATGGAAGGCTTTATATACCAAAGAACATCTTGTTCTAGTTTAATTTTATGGAGATCAGTCTGGATGTTATGAGCACAATGGGTCATAGGAACAAGAGTGGAATGTGCAAACTGTTAGGGGGATAGTACAGCTATCAAAGCAATGGGTCCCTCTATGGTTAGGCGTAGTTAGAGACAGTGAAGACGGAGAGAAGGGTACAGAGCTTGATATGTTTTAGAGAGAGAATGAGTAACATTTACCTGTGAATTTGTGTATGTGTGTTATATGTTTGGGGATGGTTGTAGAGTAAGAGAAATAGGGGAATCAATGATAAAAACTAAACACGATGCAAATGGTGGCATCTTCTGCTGAAATGGGAAAGAGGAGGATAGGACCAGGATTTGGGTGAGGAGATTTTAATCCTAGAAGTTCATTTTTAACATAAGTATGAAAAATTATATGCAGCAAAGCAAGACAGAATGATAAAGTAAATATTGGACGTTCATGTAACAGGAAATTCAACAATGAGAAAACACTTTAAACACTACTAGACATCAACAAACATCTTGAGGGCTTAACGGAATGGGAAAAGGGTGAGGTGACAAGTGTTGGGGGGAGGGTACATGGAACAAGACAGATATCACTATGCAGTGCACTGAGGCAAGTGGACAAGGCTGCGGTCCCAAGAAGCCTCTGTAGCTCTTGGTGCCCCAAGTGTGACAAAATAAAAAGTCCACCTTTCATGGTAAACAGACACAGCCAACAGGCAAATTCACACCCAGGGAGCAAGAGAAAACAGAAACATCAAAGAAACCTGTAGCGTTTAGTGCCTGATGGCTCGCTTTTTTTTTTTTTTTTTTTGGTTTAACTTTTAATATCGTTCATGTGCCATTTTTATACTGGCTATTTAACAATTTAAAATATCTATTTGATGTTCCACTTCTTAATTTTAATAAATTAAGTGAGTCGGACTTTTAGGAAATCATTTCCATTTATTTACCTGTCGTTTCACTGAAGATTATCATAGTGAGAAGATGGATTTAGAAACCATTGAATTTAATTTCAGAACACACAAGGGGTTTGTATGACAAGTGGATTTGTCTATACTGCTAGAGAAACCACATCTGTACTACTATTTGAAGTTAGGATAGACTTATTTTTGTTGTAGGGTTCCTTTTCAAATTGGGGATTTGGCTAACTAGTTATTTACATACATATACTCTGCTACATTCATGTCTATCAGAGGAACATAATATATTACTCAGGTCACATATTTTAATTATCTTTTACTGAAATAGATTATATGGCAAGTTAGTAGATGGCTAAAGGTTAAGATGAACAACAGCATCACAAACACTCGAAAGCTTATTTTTCTTTCCTGTTATTTACAAGCCAAATATTTTAGTCAGCATGTTTCTAGATTAATTACACACAGCGATTTCCCTCTCTATTCCAGAGATACAAAACAAATAGTTTCAGCTTAATTACAGGGGTGGGGGGTGTAGAAGGCGGGAAGGGGCACTGCTCCCGAGGAGAAAACTGTGAAGTGCATTTCCTCTAGGTGTGAAGGAGGCGCCCTACTTCCCAGTTTAGGTCATTTGAATTAACACTGATGCTTTCCTTCAGAGTCAAGATAAAAGGACACAAGAATCCCCTAAATTTCTGGGGCAAAATCAAAACAAAAACAAAAACATTTTTAGAAGTTGAAATGCAGAGCGTAACAGGCTTCATTTCTAGTTTCCATTTATTTTTTCTCATATGTCTCTGTCCACAGTCCAACTCCAGCTTGCTAGTGTGAGCAGGATTTATTTGCTGCCCCCATAACTCCCAATTTTTAATTACAATATTTTCCCTTCCTTTTTTGATTTTCAGATCTTTGGTAGGGATAATCAGGATGTAGTCAATCAGCTGGAAGGTCCTGAGTGTACAGTATTTAAAAGGATGATAAAGGTGGAGAAGGGCAAAGAGGCAGTAGGAAGAAAAACCAAAACAGCATAAGCAACGAAAGCAGGCCCCCAAAGCACTTGTCTACCTTGGCTTGCCCTAGTTTTCAGCGTGCACTCTCACTGATCGCTCTTTCTCCAGTAAGTGCCATGGGGCTCTTAATGGAATGTTTTTATACTTCAGATTATATAGCTTGACAGCTGACGTTTATTAAGCAGCCTGTAAAATCTGTTTGATGGCTAAAATTTGACACTGTCTCATAAAAGTAGAGGTTTACCATATGCTCTGTGTGCGGTGCTTGTTAATGTAAAATAGACAGTTATATATTAGAGAGCCTATGGCTAGGCTTGAATTCCAAAGGCTTATCCAATGAAAGTTTTATGGTGCAGTGTCCAAATATCAATTGGGACAATTAAACTGATGAAGAATGTACTTTAGTGTGGAATATACCAGAGGACACATAGAAAGTTTTAAGTGTGCAATCGCTGGCTCTAAGCTAGGTAAAAATCATTCTGAATTATACAGTTAACCCCTACACACATTCATAAACACACTGTTTTAGTATACTTTGGATTTTCATTCAATTAGTTATCAAACAACTACACACAGTAGGTTTGTGTCAAGGACTGAACAGGTTAATATAGGTCTGTACCCAAAGGGAGCTCACAAGGTTACATAATTGAGAATGTTACTAATAAGATCATTCATTGTACTTAAAATGTTTTAGTCTTTAAATATATGTGTGTGTGTGTGTGTGTGTGTGTGTGTGTGTGTGAAACAAGATGATTAACAGCTAAATATTGAGAATATTGTTAGGTAAACTTTTACCAAAAGCCTCAGGCAGTCATACTGATAAGAGCAATAAAATGTAAGTGATATGGGCCTCCCTGGCGGCATAGGGGTTAAGACGCAACCTATGAAGCAATCCGCAGCCTCTGCAGCATGAGTTGGATTCCCTGCTGGCCAGGGAGAAATCCACATAGCAGGACAAACCTCTCCTGTCTTGCCCGCTGCTCCCCTCAGCAGTGTACTTCAGTCCCTCTGTCTCTGGTGAATCCTCTCACCCCCCGCATCTCTGGCCTGTACCCCAAATCTTGTATAAAAATAAATAAATCTTTAAAAAAAATAAAATGAAAGTGATAAAGCTAGTTATCCAGTTTCTATGATACTTGTTTTTTTTATATATATAATTCTTACATCTTTTATCATCCTTGCACAATGTATACATTTTCATTTTGGTTATATTCCCCATACAATTGCACAACCCCCTTATTTTGACTCTAGTCCTTCCTTTCCCTGGCCCCCGCCACCCCCCCCCCTCATGTAGTGTGTCTGTGGTTTATAGTTGCTTGTTGATTTTGATTTTTACTTTGTATTGATTAGTCTTTTTCCTGGTCCTACTGTGAGTGAGACCATGCGGTATTTTTCTTTTTCTTTCTGACTTATTTTGCTGAGCATGATCCCTTCCAGCTCCATCCATGTTGCGATAAACACATGCAGTTTGCAGCAATATAATACTTGGTTTTTGCAGCATCATGGTACAAAAAAAGCTTTACTTGTTTCAAAATGCAGTGAGTTTTGTTCTAATTAAAAATAATAGATCTAAAAAAGGATGTAAACATTGGAGAAAATTTATTTGCTCTTGTTGGAATTTGACTCCAAGGTGAAATAATGAAAAATGACATAAATGTAGTCTGTATTTCTAATTTTCTTTTGAATAGAATATTAAAAAGAATAAGCCAAACTTTCATTTTTTTTGCAAGAGTTATAGAATACTCCATGGACTTTTAATATAAGAGTTGTGAGCCTGCTTGACTGAGTCATCAATTATAGGTCTCATTATAGGTCCAGTCCATTCCTTTCTGCTCTTTATTTACTTGAGATTTGGTTTTTAATTTTCTCTTCTACTTTTTCTTTATCATTTTTCTCTTATCCTCTTTCTTTACTTATGAATATTTGAAAGTTTAGCCAACACCTATCAATTTGTTCCTTTAACTTTTTCTCCTATGGTTTTCTTCTTTTCCTGGTTTGTCCTACATGGTTAATGCAATCATACTAGCTCCAGCATTTTAACTTTCCTTGTAATGAGCTTATTTCTGACATATGTAAATGTCTTAAAATCACTGTGTATCCAGGAAGTTAGAAGAAGCTACTATACTGATATTACCTAGATCAGTGTTTCTCAGACTTTAGCATGCATAAGAATCGGATGGATGTATTGTTAAAATAATAGATTATGGGGCCTCAATTTAATCAGTAGATTTGGTATGGGACCTAGTGATGTTGGTGTTGCTGTTTGGGACTCACACTTTGAGAACCATAGACTTAATGAATCAGAAAAACTTAAATACCAGCAAATAGTGCCTCCCCGGTGGCGCAGCAGTTGAGAGCTGGCTGCCCGCAGCCTCTGCAGCGCCGGTTTGATTCGCGGCTGCCAGGCGAGGGTCCCACATGGTGCGCAGACCTCTCCTGCCGCCCGCTGCTCCCCTCAGCAGTGTACTTCATCAGTCTGCCTGTTCTGCTCCCTGCTGTGGCTCTGATGAATTCTCTCACCCTCCCACACCTCTGACTGTACCCAGAGCTTGTATGAATAAATAAAATCTTAAAAAAAAAAAAAAAAAGAAATACCAGCAAATACATTCTGCTTTCACTTTACTTTGAGAGAATGGGAACAAATAGAATATATGACATCTCAAATAAATAATCTCTTATAAATTATTAATCCAGAAATCACTTCAATTTGTAGGTTGACTCATGTGACCTGAAAGTATAAGTTTAAATGGACAGAACTGTTTGTTTTCCTTTTTTTTTTCCTGTAGTAATGGGAATTGAGAGATAGTGACCATTGAGGTTTGTTTTCATTTTTGGTGCATTAATCTAGACATGGAATCCTGTATAAAGATTTGTTAATATAATTAGTAGGATGCAGTAAGGGAGGTAGGGAAAATACTCTATTTTGCCCTCCTGTCTCTTGCTCTTTATCCTTAAAATAACTTCATAAGGTAGGTACTGTTGTCCCTAGTCTGCAAGTGTAGAAACTAAAGTTTAGTGAGCTTAATAAATTTTCCAAAATCATAGCCAATATGTCAATGGAGAGTAGCAGAGTCTGAACTCAATCTAGGTCTAAGTGATTACAAAATCTACATATGTACCGTCAAGGGTAAAGACCATAGAAATCTTCAGAATTTCTTTGGTTTTTATTTTCACGTACCAATTTTCAATTGAGGGAATGTTGGGGTATCCCCATCAGATATTACCACCATTGTGAACCTACCACCCAGAAGATGTGGTATAGAAAAATGTGTTAGAAAAAAAAATCTGTAAAACCAACACTTCACTATAAAACACTCTACACTTAAGCATTTTTTTTTCTACATCTCCCCTTTTCACAGAAAGTCCATCTTTTTAAAAAAATCTGTAGAAATATATATTGTTTCATTTAACAAGTTATGACCACAAACAAATTAATGTCTATCAAATTTGTAAGGTGATTAATGTCAAATGTGAAAACTATCCATTGGCTTGTATAAATTGAGAATAGTTGGGGAAAATTGTTATATTTTAAAATTCAGTTATTTCTTTCTTAATACCTAGTAAGTTAATTAATTAAAGCAAAAGCTGTATCAAAAAACTACAAGTTTATAAATTCTAACTGGTTCTTCTCTGTTGGCCTGCTTCATCAGAGGTTGTACATTAGCTGGGTGCATATGCCTTAATCACAAGACAAAATATTTAGCCCACATTATGTAATAATGACACAGTCTTTTTAGGCCAACAGCCTGAAGCAGTACTCCAATAAAAAGCACTACTCCACAATTAACATTCTATAGGCAAATAGGTAGAGTAAGAACATTACGATCAATGCGCAAAAGAGCTAGCCAGACGAAAGTTTTTAAGTATATGTTATTTACTCTGAGATAATCTTCATTTTTCTCTAATATTTATGCCATATTGAAAGGAGGGTGCTCTACCTTTCTTAAAACCACCTATTAGATTGAAATAACAAAAGGGTAGGAGGCAGAAATAGTGAACAAATTAACATGCATTTATAACCTCTTTTCTAGGAGTTTAAACCTTAAATGACCCTTAATAGAGACTGTATAACATTTCAACAGATCTTTCCTTCCATAATAATAATGTTCCCCACCATTAACAGAATGCTTTAGAGTTTAAAGTACTTTTAAGGTATATGTGATCCTCACAATAACCTGGGAAATACTGCCTCCTCTTCATAGAAAAGAAAACTAAATATAAGAGAAGTTAGTCATTAACTGCCCAAGGTCATATAGCTCACAAGTAATAAAGGTTTCTGAAATTCAATTTCCCAGATTCAGATTTCCTGCTGTCTTCCAACCTGTAACACTATCAATGTTTAATTTGAACATGGCCAAGTATTCTAGTCTTGTCTCCAAGAGGATTTTATAGGGATGTCTCATTTTCAATTTGACTGAAGTAAATGTACATATTGTGTTTCTATTAAGGTTCAATTGCTACAGAGATGACAAATATAATCAGTGTACCCCAAACCATTCTCATTTGGTAGAGAAGATACATACATAAACTGCAACTCAAGTTATTTTCTTACTATATATTCACTGTGCCTTTCTGAAAATGTGTGTGAAAGTATAAATGTAACAACTATTGAATTGCCACTTGAAATAAAAGAATTGTACAGTATATGAATTATATTGCAATAAAGCTTCTAATGAAAAAATCTAACAAAATTATTTTTAAAAGGAGATAAAATCAAACAAATAATTCTTCTTAAAAGGGAGTATTTGTTTATAAAAAGTCAAGGATAATCACAAAGTTATTAATTACCCTGGACAGTGTGTACCTGCTATATGATAAAATCTCAGTATTTTTAGGGACACTTTTGCACAAAATTATTAACCTACAATTTTTATCAAAGTTATAGGTGCTTTATTTGTAGTATTTTTAATTTTAGGGTTGCTTCAAACAAACATTAATTTTGTGAGAATTATATATTCTTAACATAAATATACTTGGTTATGCATTTAAGAACGGGGGTATAGGCCAGATGTGTGGGGGCTGATTCACCAGAGACAGAGTGGGGAGCAGAACAGGTGAATCTACTGAAATACACTGCTGAGGGGAGCAGCAGGCAAGACAGGAAAGGTCTGCTGTGCCATGTGGGTAGCTCCCTTGCCAGGGACTGAACTTGTGGAATGCACTCATGCTGCAGTGGCTGAAGATAGCTTGATAGCACTGACATTTAGCCCCTGCACCACCGGGGAGGCCCAAATTACTATTTTTAAAAAATATTTTTTAAATACTACTTATTTATAAAAGCATAAATAGAGACTCTGCCCAACAAAATGTGCTCTGGCAAGCAGTGTCGCCTTGGAATGGTTCCAAACTAGAAAGTTCCTGTGAAGCACAGGCAAGAGCCTCCCTGCCCATTGTCTAGTGCTTCAATCCAAAGTGAACCTTTTATTTTACAGGTGAGGTCAATGAAACACAAAGGTGTTGACCTCTTGGAATATTCTCAAGGTCACACAGCAAAAGACGAACTTAAGTGAAAGTTTCCTCCATTGCCCATTTCACTGTTCTGTTGAGTTGGGGTTACCTGGCCTTTATTCAATAAATAAATAACTTCATTTTTTTAGGCACCATTCTCAGGATTATAGATATGTTGGTAGAAATCAAAGAAAAATCCACATAGTGGTGAGAAAGGTAAGGAAGTAACTGAATGAGCAATCATAAATGCACCAATAAATAAAAGATTAGTTTCCATTCAGAGGAATGAAATGAGGTTAATACTGGGGAGTGAATTTAGATTCTGAGGAGTTGACATTAAGCTGAACCCTACCGTTGAGGATGGAGCTGGACGGGATCATGCTCAGCGAAATAAGCCAGAAAGAAAAAGAAAAATACCAGATGGTCTCACTCATAGCAGGAATTAAGAAAAAAAAGGGACCAGGAAAAAGACTAATTATAATAGAGTGAAAATCAAAATCAATAAGCTACTAAAAACCAGAGACAAACTCCGGGGGAGGGGGCGGGGAGTAGGATCAAAACAAGGGGGGGGGCAGTGGGAATTGTATGGGGATTATAACCAAGATGAAAATGCATACATTGTGCAAAAATGAAAAATGATGTAAAAAATATATAAAATTCAAAAAATAATAATAAATTAAAAAAAAGGTATTTAGGTAGTACACTGATTGGAAAAAAAGCCCAACAGCAGTAATGACCTTGGAGTGTGCTGAGGAAAATAAAGGTATCAAAAAAAGCTCTACATATTAAAGGATGTAGCTGGCTGGAGGCAGAGACAGAACTAGAGAAAGCAGGGTTGATTAATACAATGTAGAGAAAGTACTTCATTCCAGTAGAACCTTTGTGCAGTTTTGACGCTATTTTAAGGGTTTGATAAACTTCATTATTTTGAATGGTATACTCAGACTTTACCTTAAAACCAAGGAGTATAATCTACTGCATACCTGTGTTCCCTAGCAGCACAAAGTTTGAGCGAGTCTTACTTTACCAATCTATTTTCTGTAGTCAAAGTGCTTTTCCTAAATTGCAAATCTGAAAATACATGTCCCCACTGAAATCCCTTTAGGGGCCTTTCTTTCTTCTCAGCAGAGTCAAACTCCTCACCATGGCTAACAGCATCGAATGTTGGTCACCGCCAATTTCTTCTGCTTCACGTCTTGCTAGCTCTTGCTTATTCCACCTGCTGCGTCCTCTATTCTCAAATGCACCTATGCTCCCTCTAATTGCTAATGGTCTTTCCTCTACCAGGAAAAGACAGAACTGCTTCCGGCTTATCTCTTTCCAGCACTTTTATTTAAACTTCAGGTCTTTTTAAAAGTAACACTTCCTCCAAGTAAGATCCTTGCCCACCTGCCTCATTTAAGTGCTCCTCCTCCAGTTACTCCATCATCAATAGCCCTTACCACTCCCATATTGCAAATGTTTGCATACTTGTAGCTATCCTTCATAATCTTGTTGAGGACAGGAGCCATGCTTTCTTGTTTCCTATTAATTATATTCTCTACTCTGAATGCAAGGCTGGGCATTTAGCATCAAGGGACTCACTCAATATATATTTTGTCCAATAGGACAAAGATAAATTTCTACTTCCTTCATCTCTACTATGAAGGAAGTTTGAGTGCTTCCATTTTCTATTGGCTTAAAATTCTTAAAGGACAGGAACCTTAGGCTAGTTTAGCTTCTATCTATAACTCTAAATATAATTTAGTGCTCAAAGAACATTCATAGAATTTTTAAATTGAGGCTTTATTTCCTTTGCTTTATATTGCATGATATAGACGTTACATTACATGATGGGGTTTCTGGTTAAGAGCTGTATCATATTCTTTGTGTAAGGTTTACCTGCCTAACCATGGATATCATGTGAAAGACAAAGTAGGCAAACGTCTAGGTTAATGCTACTGGCCCACATCCAACACGGTCTGCCTTGGTAAATGATCTGCTATAAAGTATTCTTGCATCTGAGTATTATCCTACAAGTAAAATACTGTTATGATCCTGTAAATTAGACAATTTGATTAGAAATGTGTAAGCATCTTTGAGACTTTGAGATCTTTCTCTTTTTACAATGTGGTAAAAGATTTAGAACAGATCATAACAATCTATTTTAATGCATTAATTCCTTACATTTAAAACCCAAACACAAAATCATAATTAACCTAAAACATCTATTCCAAAATTATAGATATTTGTAATTACCTTCCAGCGCATATTTCATATCCAGAGCAAAAAGGGTCCACATAATTTCAGCACTGATTTTTCCCATATTCAGTTCTTGAGGAAATCTAAAACCAAAGACACATATTATAGCATCAAAAGGAGAAACGTGTCTAAAACTAAACACCTCTTTTGACATATATAACAGCCATTATCATGCAGTTCACAAACACTTTTATTTATGAGATTTCTCTTTATGAACATTCATGGAAAAGTTAAACTATATGTATATGGCTGTAAAAGAAATTCTTGGGTGGTGGGGAAAAAAAGACTACAGTACATTAGTACCAAAATAATGGTGCTTAGGGCGCCCAAGGAATATGATAGGATGTGTGTTTAGGTCTAAATAACTGCTTCAGTTTTATCACACTCCATTTTTACGTGTCTCAATTGTGAGGTTAGATCATATTAATCACAGTAACAGTATAATTAATCACAGTGACCATATAATGCCTCAAATCACAACTCACATTCTTCCATTAGCCATTTTCTATGAAGGAAGTTTGAGTGCTTCCATTTTCTATTTGCTTAAAATGAATTACTTCAAGAAAGGTTCCTTATTCCTATGATAAAATGATCCAGGATGAACCCATTAATCAGTACTCCAGAACTCTCAGGAATATTGGTAGTTTTGATGAGAGAAGTATAGGTAAAGGCAAGATTCCTAATGCTGCTAAATAGGTACTCTTTTTGTTTTCAATCTCATCATAAGAGTCCTAGTAACAAAGAAGGATATAAGGACCAAGTCTTTTCATTACACTATTCATCCCATGCATGTATATAACACAAATTTATTCTCTTAGAAATTTGGTTTTATCAAATTCATGCATATGTATGTATTCATACATTTATACAAAAACTAATACACATTAAGGAACAAAAATAACTCAGTCTGATTTTTTATTATTGTATCCAACTTAAAAAAAGGAATAGAAACTGTCACCTATGTCACCTCAAGTAAGAAAAGACCAGAAACTACACAAAACAGTTCTAAGCCCAACTTTCCATTAAAAGCATGCATGTTTCATCAAATACCCTCTTACTAACTGCAACTATCAATTTATCTAAAATAGCAATTGAGGGCCTCCCCGGTGGCGCAGCGGTTAAGCCCTGGGTTGCGAAGCTGCCCGTGGCCTCTGCAGCACCGGTTCACTCCCCGGCTGCTCCACGGCCACCGGAGGAGGGTCCCACATGGCGCGCAGACCTCTCCTGCCGCCCGCTGCTCCCTTCAGCAGTGTACTTCGGTCAAGTCTGCCTGTTCTGTTCCCCACTCTGCTGAATTCTCTCACTCTCCCACGCTTCTGACTGTACCGAGTGCTTATATAAATATTAAAAAAAAAAAAATAGCAATTGATATTTTAAAACTTAAAGGTAAATATTATATTGAGTCATTATAAGAATTACTCAAAGTCTGCATATTGATACTGAATGCTTTCATTTAATACATTATTGAAAATTAATTTTAAGCATTTTTATTCTCTACTTCTTGTCTCTTTGAGCTCCATTCTGCATATTTTCTTCTATGCTAGCTTCATGTTTACTAATTCTCTCTTCAGTTGTAGCTAACGTTTTATCAAACCCATCTATTATGGGTTTGATAATATAATTTCACTTGTTATAGTTTTCAGTTCTAGAGCTTCCATGTGATTCTTTCAGTAGTTTTGTGTTCATTATAGAGTTTCTATTTCATTTAATTTCTTAAATGTATCAGTTATGCTATCTGAGTCTCCTATATTCTGCTCATCTTTATAGACTGCTTTTTTATTTTTTTTTTAAAGATTTATTTATTTTTATTTACACAAGCACTGGGTACAGTCAGAAGCGCGGGAGGGTGAGAGAATTCACCAGAGCCAGAGCGGGGAGCAGAGCAGGCAGAAGTACAAAGTACCAAAGTACACTGCTGAGGGGAGCAGTGGGCTGCAGGAGAGCTCTGCGTGCCATGTGGGACCCTTGCCAGGTGGCCGGGAATCGAACTGGTGCTGCAGAGGCTGCGAGCAGCTTCACAACCCAGTGCTCAACCGCTGTGCCACCGGGGAGGCCCTGCTTTTTTTAATTTTTGTTTTGTTTTAAATGAAAAAATCTGCTGCATAGAAAAATAAAAGAATTTGAATCTCTGTATTCTTCCAGAAAGGATTTTTTTTCTGGCAGGTCTGTTTTAGGTTTGGTAGAGATGATCTTAATCCAATTTGGGACTGAGATTAGTCAGTCAGTCAATATTTTATTCATATTTGTTCCTAGGATATAATCCTTTTCAGCCCTGTTCTATGCCTGGGGTGTTCATTGGAACCACTATTTTTTAACTCATGATTTCCAATTATCCCTTTGTTCCTTTGTTCAATTTTCTCAGTTTTTTGCTGTTGCCTTCTATCTAACTTGTCAGGCTCACAGCCTTTACTTTCAAATCAGTCAATAACATTTAGGGGAGAGGATAGTAACATAGTTTTCTAGGAGATGCATAAGCATATCAAAGAATATAAGGGAATTCATATAGATAAAAATTTACAATCCGTTCTAACAACTGTGTTTGGATAAGGAGTAAAAGGATTTGATTCAGTGAGGCAGATACACACACAAAAAAAACCTTCAATTTTCAATGGTTTAATTTAGAAGAATATCTAAATATTTATAAATAATAAGCAGGAAAATAAGAGCTAATATAAATGACTACTAACACATTTAGCATTTAATAATGAACATTCATTAATACATGGTCATTAACTGAAGGCTTGAAGTGTTTTGCACTGTGCTAAGGGAAGACTATATACTGCTAAATGAAACATATATGGTCCCTGCCCTGCTGAAGTTTATAACTTAGTATTAATGGCAATGTAAATATACTTATATTAATATAATTTAATAATATAAATGTATTAAATGTTATAAATATTTAGGTGTACATATATTTGGATAAGTCCATGAAGAAAAATATAGGGTGAAAAGTTAGAGATGGTTATGGAAAGCAGTGGCTCTGGTATAGCAAGCCTTTTTGGAAACACATTATCAGGTCTCAGGGCTATAATAGCATCTCACTTTCAATGCTGAAGCACTCCTGTAACATCTACAGAAATGCAAAGAAGCAACACAAACAGTTTTTGCTAATGGAGATTCAGAACTTCTGGGTATCAGGTGTCAGCAGTGGTAGAAAACTTGGTGTATGTGTAAGTTATTGTGACTGCCATGTCAAAAGGGGACATAAAAACAGCAAGAAGGGGAGCAGGATTTGAAGGATTATTAGAAAAAGAAAACAAGAATATCAAGTATGGTTGAGAGGACACCAAGGAGTCAGACCGAAGAACAAGAACAAAACGAGTCAAAAGTATACTAAGAAGTGACTGTTGTTTTTCTAGTCTATTTTCTACCTTTGGATTGATAAAACTTCAAGAAACATGGGTTTCAGCTGAAAGATCTATCACCCGTAGTACGTGAAAATTACTGAATACAATAAAGCTAAGCATATTTGATGCAGAAGATGATTACTGTTGCAAGTATTCACAGAAGTTTACTTGAAGAAAGTAATCTTTGTGTCTACTTTTGAAAGAGGATAAAGATTAATTGGTGGAAAAGAAAAGCTGTGCACCCCAGTTAATGGTTGTAATTACCATAAGAAAAGACTCTCAAAGTGATTTCTAAAATATTTTTTCTTTAATTTAGAAGCTTCAATCAGATAACTTCAAAACACGGAATCTAAAAATAAGCTGTTGGTCTCAGAATTTTCTCAGCTGCATGAGCAATGTTGAGTTTGATTTTAATTCTTAGAAAACAGTGGTTTAAGTGTTCTTATCACTGCTGTAAAATTCTCAGCATGTAGAGTCTGCCTAAGTTTTAGAACTTATTGATACATCAAGTTTCTAAGTTCAGTTCATGTCCCCAAAACTCCCTTCATGAGTCCACCTTGCCTCCCACCAAAATTTTGACTGTTGAGATGGTAATAAAATGGTAATTTATATTCATATCTTTATTCCTTTATGCAAATTAAAAAATTAGTCAACCCATGAATTTTAAAAGCTCATTTTTGTGTAAAAAAATATCAATATGGCAAAACCGAAACCAAACTATGATTTAAAATAAAAATATGGGCCTCCTTCATGGCGCAAGGGGTTATGTCTCAGCACTATGAAGCCACTGCAGGCAAGAGTTTGATCCCCAGCCAGGGAGCTACCCACATGGCACAACAGACCTCACCTGTCTCGCCCGCTGCTCCCCTCAGCAGTGTATTTCAGTAGATTTGCCTGTTCTGCTCCCTACTCTGTCTCTGGTAAATCCTCTCACTCCCTGCACCTCTGGCTGTACCCCAGTTCTTGTATGTATAAATAATTAAATCTTTAAAAATATTTTAAAATAAAAATTTAAAATAAGGGGGCACAGCAAAATGGTGACAGAGTTTTAGATGGTTAGCTCACTTGCTCCACATATTCATAGTTAAGACTGCAGAACATATCCAATAACTCCTGAAGGAGTAAAAGATGAGTGCAGCACGTACTAGGAGTAAGGTCTGGGGTGGAATGGGCCAAGGTTTTCACCTGGGCAGGTGAGGTGAGTCCCAGCAGCACGGTGGGCCGTGTAAGCCGCAGAGTGGAACTGGCAAGGCCCTCACACAGTCACCCTCTGCAGAGCTCAGAGGAAGCTGGGGTGGGCCTGGAAGCAGCACTATCATGAGGCTTCTAAAGACATCAGCACATATCTCAGAGAGAGCTGGGATGGGACCGGGATGAAACCCTAAAGCAGGGCTACCACAAAGTGCTCTGGGGAAGGTGAGCCAACCACCATGGGAAAGTCATTACCCCTAAAACATATGTGGTGCTGAAAATCATTAACTCAATAAAAAATGTGTCCTAACACATTAACTAAAGATAGAATCAGAAATTAAACTTAGGATTGTTGACGACATTCCTTTTCATTCTTTTCTAACAATTACAAAAATTGCTAAACAATGAAAATGTCTTCAGTTAATTTTTCTACTTTTTATTAGCCTACTAATTTTGCTTTAAAATATTTAAAATTCACATTATTAGCTGCATATTTTATATAATAGTCCTGCTCTAAATTTCAACATCCATTTCTTGCTAGGCTCTACTTTTATACAGAAGACACTCTTTGGGGGTCTGAGAAATTATTCTTATATGTACATTGGAAGAAGTTTTGTTTATAATGTATTATGATATATTGTTTTTAAATTTGCATGTGCTTACCAATGGTGATAATGGACATTCTATGCTAGAAAAAAATAACACAGCTTTCCTTTACTTAGTATTTACACAGGCTCTTCTGAAGTCTTTTTAATTTTACTTTGCTACCAGTCTGTGGTACTCCTGTTACATTTGGCAATATTTCTCTGACCTAGGTAAATAAAAAAAAAAAAAAAATCACTAACATGGCCCTGAAACTAAATAGCAAACTTAGCCATTAAATTCTGCCACAATTTATGGTATCTTTTCCTTCTTACACTTCTGTGGATTCTTCTCTTTTCACATACCATGTCTTCAAGACCAACACAACTGTATAATTATGCTTATACAGTCCATGTATAATTTGTTTTCCTGTTATATGTATAACTCTTAAACATGTACATATATATGATGTAAACACTTCAGAAGCTGGACTATAACCTGGGTGACAATATTTGAAAAGCTAACAATATATATACCCGTACTTTTCTAGTAATGAAAAGAGAGAAAAAGTCACAACTATTAGTAAATGAAATAATCAAATCAGTACTTGGATTCCAAAGGAGAGGTATCTAATATTTCTGATCATAGCTTTTATCATCACATTCTAACTACTGGCTAGATTTTAGGTTTCCAGTCTTTAAGAGGCCACAAAGTAATTAAAATCTCATAAAAATGTTATTGTACTGTGTCTAAGTGTTTTTCTGCAGATTTGTAAATGCTTAATATAATGTTGGCATCAAATTGTATATACTTTTGTCTAATGCTGCATCTCTAGTAGTAAATTATGATTCAGTATAGTTGCTTTCCCCGAACACATTCTACAGTGAATATTTCTGCTTCTCCTTTGGTCTGGTTAAGTCTATGCCATCTGCATATTTCCTACAGGCTTATTTTCCACAGTTTAACACTGTTCTGGTAATTTCCTCTGCATAAGCCACAGCATCATAATGCAGTGGTTAAACCTCACTGGAACTCAAAATATAGAGATGAATTTCTCCTTTGCTGCTTAGCTAATTTACCCAGGGAAGCAGTGACTAATCTCTTTAAAACTCAATTTCCTCACCTGTCAAATGGGGGTGATGATTATTGTGTTATTTGGGACTCATTCTAAGGCTAGCGGAAAAATTAAATAAGATTTTATATGTAAATCTTTGTGGAGCCATTGGCACATACTGAGAATTCAATAAATGTTTTCTGATAATAATTAAATTCTAAATATAAATAAAACATAGGAAGTTGTTATTTAGATCCATTGATAAACATCACAGAATATGAATGGAAGTCAATTTGTATTTGAGTTTTTAATCTTGAGAAAAAAGTAATTTGGTAATAAAATTAATAGTAATAAACTAGACTGCAGAGAGAAAATTTATGTACTCACTGAAATAAAATGGTTTCACAAACCTGGGAAATTTCAAGCTACACACAAACAATTTATAAGCCAATTACAAACAATTTCAAACTGCTAAAAGCAGAGCTGAAAAAAATTTTAGCTTCCTACAATTCTTTCCTAACCTTGTAGGAATTAGCGTGTATAAAAGTCAAAACGAGCACATATTAAAAAAAAGGTACACTATTCACACTGACTTCCTGATCTTTTAAAAATAAAATTGACTGTCCTCATACTGGTCTGAACTTGTGAAATTCTGCTGTACACAAATTAATATTTCTAATATCAACCTCCACCTCTTAATTTTCAGTGCAGTTATAGCTTAAACTATCATTTATAAAAGGAGGCTTAATGAAATAACTAATCCATTCTGATATCTCCTGTTTTTAATTTGCAGCAATTATTATAAAGCATAAATGTTTTAAACCTTGAATCATGAGACAAAACAATTTAATGACCCAATTTATTATCTTGAAAATCTCTTTGTGAAATAAGGAAAACATAATCTACCACTGCCAAATTTGATAATACTGATTCATTAGTCACAACAGATAAAATTAGAATCCATTAAATGTGAAGTATTATTTTGATATGCAAAGTTTGTCTTTGAAGACAAGTGTGTTCATTGTTACAAATGATTAAGCATTGATTCTATTGTTGCATGTCATATATGCAACTGAAGTTTAATTAGCATAGCCAAAATTCAGAAGACAATTAGTTTGCTGCACTCTTTTTACATTATTATTTTTTAAATTAGCTTTTAATATGTTCTATATTTAACAATATTTGACATGCTTTCGTGCAATTAAATGCACTTATCACAAGAAAAAACAGTCAAGAACAATGAACTTTATTAAGCAGGACTAGTAGTAAATTATATGCTAGCCTTATAAATTATAGCTGTATTACAGGGAAATTAAAACATGGTAACACTGGATGTAAAGATGAAAGTCAGCTTAAGCATTTGAGTGTGAAGTCATCTAACTCACTATTTCCTGTGGTGATAATTTTTCCTTTTGTTCTTATGTTCTCTTTACTATAAGTTGATCAACTCAACCACCCTTTATCCTTTTGTTTTTTTTCTGTTTACATTTATAACCTAAGGCATTATTTTTATGTACTCAGATCCCTCGATGTACATTTATTTTGAAAAATGCAAAATAAAAATGAGGATGGATCTTGGTTAACTATTTTTTTAACATTGGTGGTGAATTTTATTTTTTTAATATTTTATTTTATATAATTCTTACATCTTTTTTCATCTTTGCACAATGTATGCATTTTCATTTTACTTATATTCCCCACACAATTGCACCTCCCCCCTTATTTTGACTCTAGTTCTTCCTTTCCCCTCCCCTCTTCCACCCCCCCCCCATAGTGTGTCTCTGGTTTATAGTTGCTTGTTGATTTTGATTTTTACTTTGTACTGATTAGTCTTTTTCCTGATCTCTTATTTAGGTTTTCTAAATTCCTGCTATGAGTGAGACCATCCGGTTTTTTCTTTTTCTTTCTGACTTATTTCGCTGAGCATGATCCCTACTAGCTCCATTCATGTTGCTGCAAACTGCATGTGCTTATCTTTTTTGATTGCTGAGTAATATTCCATTGTGTTTATGTACCACATCTTCTTGATCCAGTCATCTATTTTTGGGCATTTGGGTTGCTTCCATAACTTAGCTATTGTAAATAGTGCTGCTATAAACATAGGGGTGCAGGTGCCCTTTGGAATTTTAATGTTTCTGTGTCATTTGGGTAAATACCTAGGAATGGAATTGCTGGATCATATGGAAGCTCTTTGTTTAGTAGGTCAAGAAATCTCCACACAGCTCTCCATAGTAGTTGGACCAGTTTGCACACCCACCAGCAGTGCAGGAGTGTTCCTTTTTCTCCACAACCTTGCCAACATTTGTTGTTGCTAGTTTTTTTTAATATGTACCATTCTCACTGGTGTGAGATGGTATCTCATTGTAGTTTTGATTTGCATTTCCCTGATTACGAGTGATGTTGAACATTTTTTCATATGCCTGTTGGCCATTTGCATTTTCTCTTTGGAGAAGTTTCTTTTTAGCTCTTCTGCCCATTTTTTGACTAGATTTTTTCTTTATGGAAACAACCCAAATGCCCAAAAATAGATGACTGGATCAAGAAGATGTGGTACAATACACAATGGAATATTACCCAGCAATCAAAAAAGATAAACTCATGCAATTTGCAGCAACATGGATGGAGCTGGAAGGGATCATGCTCAGCGAAATAAGCCAGAAAGAAAAACAAACAAACAAACAAACAAACAAAAAAAATGGATTGTCTCACACATAGCAGGAATTTAGAAAACCTAAATAAGGGACCAGGAAAAAGACTAATTGCAATAAAGTAAAAATCAAAATCAACATCAAAAGGCAACTATAGACCAGAGACACACTACAGTAGGGGGCCGGGGGAGGAGAAGAGGGATTAGGGTCAGAAAAAGGTGGTGGGACATGGAGTGCAGACCTCTCCTGCCATACCCACTGCTCCCCTCAGCAGCGTATTTCGTCGGTCTGCCTATTTTATTCCCTGCTCTGGCTCTGGTGAATTCTCTCACGCTCCCGTGCTTCTGACTGTACCCAGTGCTTGTATAAACAAGCAAGCAAAGAAACAAATAAATAAATAAATAGAAATTAAAAAAAAGGAAGGGGGTGGGAATTGTATGGGGGCTATAACCAAAATGAAAATGAATAATTATGCAAAAATGAAAAATGATGTAAGAATTACATAAACTAATTTATTAAAAAAGATTAATCCTTTTATTAGTTCAAGGGCTGCTTATATTCTGCTTCTGTTGCTGACTTAATGTATGATCTTGGAAACGTTACTTAACCCCTCTATGCTTTAGTGTCATAATCTGCAATTTGCAGATGATAACAGTGTTGCTGTCATTAGAATTAAAATGCCTCATATAGTGTCTGTCTCCAGTTAATTCTTTATAGATGGTGACAGTATTTATCACATATAAGTATCAGCTGGGCCTAAATCACCTGAAAAATTCAAGGTGAACTTTTTCTTTCCATTATGATGGGCAATCTGAGAGATAGAAAATTAAAAACTTCAGAAGTGGTTAAACTAGTACAATTCTTAGTAAGCATTCTTGTAACAGTACTCTTATGCTCTTAGAAAAATATTCTTATTCTTTCCAGATAATGTATTTTTTGAGGAATTTGCAGAGATACTGATGTTTTGAAATTCAGTGTAATGGTAATTATATGAGTAAAATCTATACAAATGTTTACTTTTAGTCAGGCAGGTTTCAGTTCTGATTTTTGGATTTTGTGATTATTCATGCACCCCACTATAAAACCCTAGCTTTGCAGATCTGATTGCTTACAGGAAATAAACTGCTTAGATTCTAAGGATTCCAACTGAAACATTCCCTTATACTTCAACAGCAACATAGACTCCAACTATAGTGGAATACATTTGTCATTTCATATAATATTATACTGGGTTAGTTATGCTACGTTGGTTATAAGGATCATGATGCACATAACTACACATATTTAAAGGAAATTTTTATAGGCACACTTTGTGTAATGGAGAAATAAGACTAAACTGCATTGCTTTAATACACTGGAACCCAAGTAAAACTGAACTCAGCTTAACAAGCAGAGAGCAATAACCAGTATGTCTGTGCCTCACGGAACCACAAACAAGTACCTCCTTCATGGATGAGCATAAAAGGGTCCTCATGTAAGACCAACACTGTAACTGCTGCTCCTGTCGTTTCTGTTTTCCTCCCAGCCATTTTTTCTCTTGTTTCACTGGCAATGCCTTTTTTTTTTCTTAAATCCTGTTTATCTACTTCTGTTTATACCTTATTTTAATTTAGTTTTAATTTAGGATCATTTGCTATAACCATCTCTGAAATTGTAACTTTTCAATGACTGTCCTCCCTGTCAGCTGTGTCACTCGCTCAGTCTCCTTGTCAACTGTTCTCAGTTGAGATCTGGAGAGCAAATCAAGTTTTTCTTATTGTACAAAACCTTTTTCATTAGGTTACCTCAAAAAGGCACTTGAGTGGACTTGTTCAATCCCAGAACGACTAGTGAATGAGACAGGCTCAGTGATTAACCAGTTTAAGACCCATGTTCAAATATTGTTAAATATTAAAGTAAATCTTTATGGCTGCAACTTTATATAGTTTCTTACATATATTTAATGTTCAACTTTTATTTGTTCAATTTAAAAGAGGCTGTTAATGAGAAATTATAATCAGTGAAGCAGGACATAAAAGAATGGAATAAAAAACCTTTAGGTTAAAAGAATTACCTCAATAAAAAAAAAGAAGGTAAGATATTAAAATGCCCATCAAAAAAATATTGAGAGAGAGAATTAAGTATTTACTCTTTCCAGGACTTATTATATTTCAAAGTAAACAAGTGTCCCTAGTTAATGAAAGAACATTCTTCTCCACTGAAAAATTCTAATAATAATGTTGAAAAAATATCATGAAACCACAATTTGCAGTATCTAGTGGAATAATTGTTTCTGAAATGATTATACATAAGTACTGAAGGAGAGGGGAATAGAGATCTTTTCAAGGATCAGGCTGTCAGAACTGATCAAACTTCACATCAATACAAGGGGAACAATGTGACAATGTTCCCCCTGACAGAGTTTGAAGTACACAGTCACCTGTGAAATACTATTAGGGAAAAAGGAACCTTAAAGCTAGTCTCCAGAGATAGTGCTCAACTATGATAACTATCAAATATGGAAGAATAAATTAAATACAACAAGAAGACAAACAGAATAACCCAGAAATGGAACATTTTATAAGAATATGGTTACTTTAAGAAGTCAATAAAATGGATAAAATAAAAAGGAGTTGAATAGGAAGAAAAGAGACTTAAGACACCTAACAGACAAATGTAATATGTGGATCGTTTTTCCCAATTAAAACAGACCAAACGTGAAAAATAAATTTTTAAAGAAAAATAGTGACATTTCTCTATGGAACAGGGAGTACACAATACCACAGCATTACCACTAATACCATAAGTTGTGATAATGACTTATGATATGCAAGAAAATAGTCATCACTTTTGGAGATGAATTTCTGAAGTATACAGGAATGAAATGATGGCTTAGATTTATGTGAAATAATTCAGCAAAGAAAAAAAATAAATAAAACAAAAGTTCAAGAGTATAGATGAAAAGAAAACAACAAAATCAAGATAATTGTTGAGTTTAAGTTATGCAATTAGGCTCCAATATATAATCTCTCTGCTTTTTAGTATGATGCACATTTTTCCTAACAACTTCTAAAACAGGAATAATTTAGGAAAGTCACATTACAGGTAAAGGAGTCAATAGCTGTTAATACTTTGAAGAACATTAGTTTCAAACAGAAAGAACAAGATGTAAATCCGGCTCATCCCTCAGCCTTAAGAAAATGAAATGGCAGGTTATTGAAAGCTGGTACATTTCCTACTCAACTTGAACCTTGGATACTTTCTGAAATATACTATTAATGCAGAGAGAAAATAAATTGAGCCTTTACTGTTGCCAGTTAAAAGTACTTTCACACTTAAATACATGACTGCCTACTCATGTAATTCATGGAAGTCACACAGATAGTCAAATGTGTACTTATCTAAATGTAACTCACAATACTCTTCCCTTACTTTAATTCCCTTTCTAATTTCTTTTAAATTGATACTTCCTTCTGAATTATCTCAACTAATGATGGTCACAAAAAAATACAATCTTCATCACCTCTACCCTCTTCTTTTTTTTTAAGATTTATTTTTATTTATTTATTTATACATGCACTGGGTACAGTCAGAAGCACGGGAGGGTGAGAGAATTCACCAGAGCCAGAGCGGGGAGCAGAGCAGGCAGAAACAAATTCAATAAAACAAAACAAATTCAATAAAACCAAAAGTTGCTTTTTTTTTAAAGATGATAAATAACATTTATAAATATATAACAAAGTGGACAGGAAAAAAGATACAAAATTGCAATATTAAAGGATGAGTGGGGAGAAATAACTTCAAATTTTACAAACATTAAAAGGATGTATATGCTTGTCATAAACAACTATTTGGCAGCAAATCTAACCACTCAGATTAGAAGGAAAAGCTCCTGGGAAAACAACCACTTCAAAAGTTCATCAAAAACAATTAAGTCTGGGAAAGTGAAAGAAAAAATACCCACATCAAATTAGCTTGGAAAGACCGAGAAAAAGTCTTTTCATAAATCCCATCTGTGGCACAGCAGCAGACACTAGGGAGAGAACCCCCAGCTCCCAGCTCTTCCTGCAGAGCAAAGGGTTTGGACTGCTCATCTAGGCCCCAATTTTTCTCTCTCTCTTTTTAAATTTTATTTAATTTTATATATTTTTTACATTTTTCATTTTTGCACAATGTATGCATTTTCATCTTGGTTATAAAGGGATTAGGTTAAAGTAAGGGGGGTGGGAATTGTACAGGCCCCAATTTTTAAGGGTCCCGCATGAGAGACATATGCAAAAGCAATAGCTTACAATTTCTCAGTTATGTTAGCAATAAATACTTCATTCAGTAAATTATTTATCAATAATACTGTATTACATTGAAGGATCCAGAAGTTTTCTATTTTCAAATAATTTGTTCATTTGCCACTGCTTAATAATAAAACCAAAACATGTTTTAGTCTGATACACCCTTTACAAATTGCTGTGTCCTCATATTTCAGGGACATATAAGTGAAAAAATGATGGTTAAGAAGCAGGAAAGGATGACAATTGGGTTACTTAAATGATTTCTTCCATGACTGGAACTGAAATTACATTCAAAATAAACTTTTGACCCCAACCATCTTGACTAGAAAATGAGAGTTATCAAAACCAGTTCTCCATATTATGTTTGCATTTACTGCATATTTTACTTCAGGTTTGTCTATTTCATCTATCCTTGCTGCCCCATAGCATTTCAGGTATTACATGTCGGGAGACCCTCTCTTTTCAACCAGACTGCACGATCCTAATGGATCCTAATCAGCAGAATCAGCTGCTATTTTCCTTGTATAGTTCTCACCATTTGAGCATGAAAGAAATCCTAAGTGTGAAACCTTCAAGTTGGACTGAGTCTTGGATTTTTTTTAGTAATACATCCTCATTTTACAGGTGAGGAAAATAAGACCCATAGAAAATAAGTAACTTGCCCAAGTATCAAAGCTTGTGGCAACTGATCAGATGATGATTTTAGACTTTTCTAGTGTCTGTTCTTCTAGAATCAACACAAATTTGAATTCATATGCCACTGATTTACCTGCTCATAATTTGTAAATTTTAAGCATGGATGAATAGGTTTAGTTTGTTATTTATGAAAATGGATCTTGTTCTCGTAAATATAACTAAAATATTAAAATCCAGAATATGCACTTTGGACAAATCTCTATTATTAAAAAGTCACAATAGAATACACTCAGTATTGCATTTTTAATTATTTTAGTTTAGTGGAGTGTTTTTTTTTTTTTTTTCTTCTGAGATAAGGGCATAGTTATAAAAGAAATCAGAAAAAAAGGAAATGTTTACACATCAAGTGAAAATAAATTTTGGAAAATAGTTGCCTACATATTTGAAGTATGAGCTTGCACTAAAAATTCATATCACTTAATTGATATTTACTGCTTAAAGTAGAAAAATATGCATTCTTAATTTTAATTATGGAAAAGTTTGTCAATTCTCATAAGAGCATCAGCCATGCTTCAAATATTTTTTTTTTTCTTAACTTCGAAACAATTTTTTCCAAAACAGTGTACTTACTGATTTAGGACAGGTGTGTAGGCAGTTTTATCTTCATCAATAATTGTGACCATCAGTGTAATCAGTTGGGGCCAAAAATCCAAATTCTTGATTGTTGGTCCCTGATCTTCCCGAGAAATGTCTTGTTTCTTACTCTGCTCACAAGGTCACATGACATGTAAAAGAAAAGGTTAAGTGTTACCACTTTAGTTAGAGATGTCACTGTCAGACAGGAGGATTAGAGAAAAGTGGTTACAGAAAAACTCTTAGATCATATGAGTCAATACTGTTAAATTCAGATTTTCTTTTCTTCATGGAACGGCATCCCATTGGATAAAGCAACAAAGACCTTGCTTTTATTTCTAAATACTTTGATTATAGAGGGGAGGTGTCTCTTCCTTTATTGCAGTTCATGATCTTTGGAGTTATTATTCTAGAAAGTATTTCTTAATGTGTCCTCTTCCCAGGAGAGTAGTTGAATACTGTGTGTTGAAAACAAATGTGAGAAATTTATCCTACCTAAATATTTTGCCCAAGGTATTGTTGGTAGTAAGTGGACAGAACGCATGTGAGTCTAGTTACAAAGTCAGCGAATACAATTCACCTATTAAAAAATAACTCTTGGGCCTCCCTGGTGGTGCAAGGGGTTAAGATGCTCCTATGGAGCAATACACAGCCACTGCAGCACGAATTCTATCCCCGGCCAGGAAGCTACCCACACAGTGCAGCAGAACTCTCCTGTCTCACCCGCTGATCCCCTCAGCAGTGTATTTCAGTCAATCTGCCTGTTCTGTTCCCCACTCTGTCTCTGGTGAATCCTCTCACCCACCACACCTCTGGCCTGTACCCCCAGTTCTTGGCTGCATAAATAAATTAAAAAAATAACTCATTTGAGATGAAACTGGAGAGATTATGCTAAGTGAAGTCAGAAGAAGAATGACAAACACTGATGATTTTTTGATTTTATGTGGAGTATAGAGAAACAAAACAGAGTCACAAAAAAAAAAAAAACCTCTAGAAATATGACTGTAGAATTGAGTTTACTGGTGGGTGGGCTGAGCACAAAGCTGGGAAGGAGGCCAACTGGACTAGGGTGGAGGACTGAGTGCCTACATGGTGGCTGTAGTGTAGTAACATCCATCTGAGGTGCTGTAAATCTATGTCTCTAAATAATACAGAGTCATAAGCCAATGTTATCATAGTAAAAAAAAAATACAGACCCAAAAAATCAATATTGTTAAATTCTATGGTATGCACCTGTTATATGAATGGCCCTAACTCTCTCATTTCACCTGCAAATACATCTGGTTAACTGAAACTATTCTTTGTGCATGCATGTTTAAATAATATTTGAACCCTTCTTATATACATACTGAATGAAACATCTAAATTTCACCTCTAGAAAATATGTCGGCCATAATGATCTAAATTTACATTAAGATTAACATATTATAACAACCTTAGATGTTTCCTATATAAACTCCATACACAATACATACAATTCTTTCAAATATACAATTAAAAGTTATCCTGGTTATTTTGCTTGGTGGTTATTCTTCTTAGAGCACTTTCACAACACTTAGTTTTTGAAATTAGGCAATACAGAGGCTGAGGCAATTTTCATTCAAGCAGAAATAATTGGGAAGAATATGGCTTCCCTGACTGTCCCATGCCGATAGGCCCAGGATATCTGAAAACTTTTCTTGTGGCTCAGAAAACTCAAGAATTCTCTGATATAAAAGGTGGATTAGACTAATTTGGCCTTATCTAATGCTAAATCCATCCACGATGTCTTACCTGAGATCAGCAACTCCCATTTCAGTGGTTGTATGCTTATCTGCTAATGCTGACTAGGACATGTAACCAGACATGGAAGACTCATAGCACTAGTATTATTCTCAATAAGTTAAAATACAGCCCCAGACTGAATTCACTTAGTTTTAGACTTTCACACACAGACTACAATGCACCTTTAGGGACATGTATTTTATTAGGGTGTTCCCAGGTGCTGTTGAGTTACATGTATGCTAAAAATGCAACAGATACTAAAAGATGGAGAACTAAATTAAAATAGTGAAAAATTAGTGACTGACACAAGTTGCTTCAAATTGCAAGAATGAATAATAAGCAATATCCAAAGTATCTAAGCACCCTGCGGATCTGCTCCCTAATAACACTTGACTCCTTGGCAGGAGTTTCCTCTCAATTCCCAAGTCTCATCAGAAGATCCTTAAGAAAAAAAAAAAAAGGTGGGGGAGAATACAAGCTTATGAACACTCAGCTTAGCCCTCATGTAAGATAAATGTTTTACTGAAATTTATCTTTCTTTTGTGAACAGGGCTTTTTAATTATCACAATCGTGATTGTTTACTCAGAAGGTTATAAGTTAAATAGATTTCCCTCTCTGGGATATATTTAGAAATCTGGAGAACCAGGTGAGTTGTGAAGGTTTTAAGTAAAATGGGTTACCATGGCCACAGTGGATGATATTAGCATACTATCAATAATCACCATGATGTGTACATACCGAAACTATACATCTATTTAATTTCAAGTAGTAAAGTGACAGTAATTGCTTATAGATACATTTAACATCACAGTCACTTATCAAATGGTAAGAGTACAAAGATTGACATGGAAAAGAGGAGACTGAAATAGTTGCTTAAGCATTAATTCCTAAGTCCCTTAGCTGTCACAAATTATTCTATCATGATTCTTTTACATGACCTCGGTGGATTATAGGTAGTACTATGTTTTGTATCAAAGTCTGTGTTTTGCATTGAAACAGACCAAATTGGTTGCATGAATCATTAAGTTTTTCTGTACCCTCCAACAGTATCATCAATTAGGTTTTACACAGGGTGCTTAGTTTGGAGATTACTTATGTTACTTGTACATTTTAATAGGCTGCATCTCTAAAATCTCATATTAGAATATTTACCCAATTTTTTAAAATTAAATTTTCTAAGTAACACTTTATTCAAATCCTAGACATCTACTAAGGCAGTTGAGCCTAAGATTAGATAAATTAAGATAATGGAGCATTAATTTCTTACAGGTATTTGAAATTACTACACCATTCTCTTCGCCTCATCTTGCAAACCTTTCCATGAATACATATTCCTCTTAACAAGCTTTAGCAAGCCAAAAACCAGAGCATCTAGAGACTAGATGCTGTCAACCCCTGAAGGACCTGTGTGTCACACTAAGAAATTTGCTTTTGAATCAAACCTGAGGGACAATAAAAGATTATAGATTTGGGGAAATATTTAATTATATTTGTGTTTCAAATTGAAGTAGCAGGAAGTTTAATGAAGTTAACATGGCAAAATAAGTAAAATTGGCAGAACTCATTGCCTCATTTGTGAGACAGAAGAGAGGGAGAAATCAAGTAGAACAATTCAGAAGGCAATTAGATAGATGAGTCTAGAGTTTAAAAAGCATTTCAGACTATTGATGTATATAGAATTCCAGGATATATGTGCCAGCAGAAATGATGAGTAAGTAAAGAGAGAGGGAATATTATTATTTATTTTATAACTGGAAGTTTGTACCTCTTGACTCTCCCATCCACTTCATCTAAATAAGTCATGGGGATGTAAGGTACAGCAAAGTGACTATAGTTAATAATAGCATAGTAACAGTTAAAAGTTGCCAAGAGAGTAAATCTTAAAAGTTCTCATCACAATAAATGAGTAACTTTGTATGCTGAAGATGGGAACTCAACTTACTATAGTGATCATTCATATTGTACATTGATCTAAATCATTTTATTAATACATTCCTGAGAGTAATATAATGGAACATGCCAATTACACTCCAATTAAAAAAGGAAGGGAATGATACATGGCCATTGGCAAAACCTTAGCAGAAAAATCCGTAAAAGAGTAAAATTTTACCAAATAAAGACATACATGGGGTAGTGAGGTCTTGCAGAATGAGTTCCAGAGTATATGCGGAAGGGCCAACTTCAGAGACAAATGAGGAACATGGCTTCCTCTGAGTTAGGTGATAAAGAATCTTGTAAATAAGTCTTGTTGATGGTGAGAAAGGAAAGCTCTGTAGAGAGTGTGTTCCCTGAACACATAGTGATACTACTCTGGATTATCATGGGACTTTTTTGCAGTACTGATGTAGAAGTCAAAGAAACACTGTTGGACTTACTAGTGAAATAAAAGTACAAAAGAAGAGATTTGCATTTGACAAGAATGGTTGAAATGCTAGGAGAAGTATATATTTTGATCAGAGAAAGGAATATGAAAAATGTGAGGGGAGTGGGGAAAACAGATGTAGAGGAAGTGGTGAGAGAAGAGGAAGGACAGCATGTTGTGATAGGATATTTCCTTAGGCACTCAAGTGGAAATGAGAGGCAAGAGTGCAGACTAGGTGAAGGTCTCTAGAACTGAGATCTAGGAAAGGAAATGATTCCTTATGTAAGATAACAAAGCTGTGATATCTCTGAAAATAAAGAATTGCTTAGCAAGATGACTTTTGTTCATAAGTAATGATTAAAGATTTTGGCAACAAGGCTTCTGATGCTAGGAATCTGGAAAGACATAAAAAAACATGAACCTAAATATTAAAAAGAAGCTTTGAAATGTGATAACAAAAAAGGTTTGGTGAAATAAATATTAAACCTCTAATCACTAATAGATAGCTCTAATCTCTAATATGTAATAAGTCTGCAAATTCCTTGTAGTTGGCTATTTAACTCTTCATATTTCTGAAACAAGGAAATTTTAGCTCTAAGAGTTCACTAGTTACTAAAATGGGAACTCTGTCAATAGTTTTGGAAGCAGAACATAAATTTCAGAGGTCCATGGAAGTTGAGATGTGGAAAACAATGTAGACAGTTTATCAGCTATGGGAAATGAAGACATTTCTCCTATCCTACACTTAAAAAGAATTGGGGAAGAGAATTTCTCTAGGTGACCTTCCCCAGCCTAGGGTCACTGGTCTGAACATTCCTAACAACAATGTTGCCACACTTCCTGCTTCTCTCTCCCTGATACTGCTGCCTTTCCCTTACTGCCTAAAAATATTTCCACTACCTAAATGCAAATGGCCAAGAGGCATATGAAAAAAATCACTTGTAATCAGGGAAATGCAGATCAAAACTGCCATGAGATACCATTTTACACCAGTGAGAATGACACATATTAAAAAAAAAAACTAGCAACAACAAATGTTGGCGAGGTTGTGGAGAAAAAGGATCTCTCCTGCACTCTCTTGCAAACTGGTCTAGCCACTAGGGATAGCTGTGTGGAGATTCCTCAAACTACTAAACATAGAGCTTCCATATGATGCAGCAATTCCACTCCTAGGTATTTACCCAAAGGACACAGAAACATCAGTTCCAAAGAGCACCTGCACCCCTATGTTTATAGCAGCACTATTTACAATAGCTAAGCTATGGAAACAACCCAAATGCCCAAAAATAGATGAATGGATCAAGAAGATGTGGTACATATACACCATGGAATATTACTCAGCATCAAAAAAGATAAACACATGCAGTTTGCAGCTACGTGGATGGAGCTGGAAGGGATCATGTTCAGCGAAATAAGTCAGAAAGAAAAAGAAAAATACCGGATGGTCTCACTCATAGCAGGAATCTAGAAAACCTAAATAAGGGACCAGGAAAAACACTAATTAATACAAAGTAAAAATCAAAATCAACAAGCAACTATAAACCAGAGACAAACTATGGGGAGGGGGGAGAGGAAGGATTAGGGTCAAAAGAAGGGGAGGGTGCAATTGTATGGGGAATATAACCAAAATGAAAATGCATACATTGTGCAAAAATGAAAAATGATGTAAAGAATTATAGAAAATAAATTATTAAAAAATATTTGCACTACCTCCAAAGGCAGCAACACAGGCACTCATATTCTTCAATTCATACAACAAAACTTTTAGCCCTAAAGATTTATATACAAACAAACAATGAGCAGACTACATATACAGAAATATCTACAGATATTAGTTCAGGAAGCCATGCCACACTCTCAACAGAAGTTGGTCCAGAATGGTCAGGACTTGGTCAATGAACCCCAGCTTCCTTATATTTTGCTGTAACTTCCAACTCAGGGTCAATCAGAGAAAGTCACAATGATACTAAACCAATCATATAGGAGACCCTCCTAGTTGGCTGACTCCCAGTCTTCTCATGCTATTGCAGTACAATCATATCATACTTGAAGCCTTCCCTGTTTTTCACTAGAAAGCATTCCCATTCTCTACCTGTTTTGAATCTCTACCTGATAAAAGTGATGTTCACTGACTTCCTTGCTGAATAAAATAGCCTCTGATTGTTCTCATTGTGGGAGGTGTGCAACCTTTATTCATTTTCAAATATCAAGGCCAAATATCACAATCCCTACCACCTCTTCTTAACTGAAAATAAGACATACAGACTACATTTAAAACTCAGAACCTTGTTTTTTTCCTTTCATCCTTAATCCAAAGACCTGGTTATGTAGTTTATAGACACAGAGGACGGCTATTACTTCCTCCTAATCATACCAAGCTGATTTTTATTCTGAGTTATGTATCCTGAATGAGAAGGAAACCTTTCAAGGAATAAAATTACTAAGATTTATATGAAATGCCTACATACTTCCTGGGTTCCTGAGACTACCACAGGTGCTCAGCATTCATTTGTAGTTCAAGAGCTACCAGCACAATCAGGGTCTAGCTTTGATTTCCACTTGGTTCTCCAGTTTTAGAGCTGTCTTAGTTGTCATTGTTTTATCAACAGGACCTTACTGTCCCAAAAGTTCCTACAAAAGCACTAATTCTTACTGTTCATATTAGCCAAGGCCCTTCATTTCTCCTCCCAACTAAAGCTGGGTTAATTTCATTCAGTTTTAAGCAGTATGGACAACCAGAATAGGGCAATAGGAAGATCCTAAGAGTGAACTCTTCACAATCTCTCTATTGTACTTCCTCAAACAGGAAACCATCAAAATGATACTATAGTTTCCAGAACAACTTTACTAAAATTGCTTATCTTGGTAATCTTGCAAAGTTAAATCCCTTTTTTTTATACCAAACGAAACCCAAATACAATCTTTATTAGCAATTCTAATAATAAGAGGCACCATTATGAACTGGCATAATAAATATAAACATTCGAATATAAACATCTTTTGAATATATACCTAGGAAACATTTAAATAAAAAAAATTAAAGAATGAAGGAAGGAGAAAATTTTCCAAAGAGCAGTTGGTACTTTCTTTACCATTTGTATCACTTATATAAAAACAATATTAAGTAGGGGCCTCCCTGGTGGCACAGGTAGTTGAGTGCCGTGCTGTGAAGCTGTCCGCAGCCTCTGCAGTGCAGGTTTGATCCCAGCTGGCTGGGGAGCTACCCACATGGTGTGGCAGACCTCTCCTGTCTAGTCTGCTACTCTGCTACTCCCCTCAGCAGTGTGTTTCAGTCTGTCTGCCTGTTCTGTTCCCTGCTGTGTCTCTGGTGAATCCTCTCACCCTCCTGCACATCTGGCCTGTATCCCGGTTCTTGTATGTGTAAATAAATAAATAAATAAATCTTTTTAAAAAATTAAAAAAAAAACACTATTAAGTAAATACTCATGATATTTACAAAATGGAGCTAAGACGAAAAAAACTTTCTATGTATTATTGTCTTTTCATTTGTTATCACTCTTCCAAGCATCCAAATCCATTCATTAACATACCAAGTAAAAATGTGATTCCAGTTTTCTATAGTTGAAAACTTATCAATTAAGCCATTGATTATGAAAATAGGAGGGTGAATATCTGATTTTATCTTCATTCCATCATCATTGTGTCTTCTGAGGGTGACTATATATAACCTTTTCCTCACTAATGAGTCACCAACTTGCCTGCACATATGCCAAGGTATGATGTCATACTTCATGGCAGAGAGCAATCTTACAGGGCAGGAAGAAGGCTATGGAGTAAGAGGTGGGGTTCAACTTCTTTACTGAAACAGAACTGAACATATAAATTTCTTCTTTATTGTATTTTGATGGCAAGGTCCAAACACCTTTCATCCATTTATTTTTTTTACCTCAACAGAAAGCTGATAAGAGTGAACACCTTTTCTGGTCATGCAAATGCAGCATGAAGCACAAGACACCTCCCACTAAGGTTAGATCCAAGTGTACCTATCATCCTACAGCTAAGTCATCAACTATAGAAAGAACATCTTTTCTCCATTTCCCACAGTGCTTTCTTGGAGGTTACCATCTAAATTTCCATCTCCAGAGTAATCAAACTTGGGAGCCACAAGGTGCCTGATGGGTTTTCATACAAGTAATGCAGTGAGATGAAAGGTGAAGGCAAAGCAGACAGCTTCCCAGTGGCATTTCTGACAAGTTGTCACATCAGCCGTACCCACACCTGCCATCTTCCTGTTTCAGTCTAAATCCCTGTTTGATGATTACACTTAAGCAAAATGACATGTCTCTGCTCATGCTATGAAGGGGTAGGTCTAAAGTCAACAAATAAACATATACATCCATGATGCAAAAGTATTTCATGGATGCTTCCACCTAGATAAGAACATGAAAAGAAGGATTGTTAAGATGTATAACTTTATGTGAGCAACTTGGTGATCACATCAGATATTTCTACAACCCCTGCTCTTTGTCAGCTCACTCAAAGGCAGTCAGGGTGATTCCAGAGTCTTGTATATGGAGTGAAAGCAGAAGACTGTCCACAGGCAAGACAAGAGAGAAAGAGATACAGAAGTTAAAATCAATGAATAAATTTATTTATCTCAACTTTTGCCGAAAGATCAGAGACCCATGCTATTGCACCTCTTTTCTTTGCTTTTTAATTACAGTGTAGAACAAAAAGGCTAGAGACATCATTTATTGCATTCGCACATAGACCCTGACATAGTTTGAAGTGATCTATCCAAGGTCACATAAGGTCATAAAATCAGATAGCTTAGGCAGTAAAAATGTAATGTTCTCAAAAAGATCCTACTTTACCTCCCTCCCCTAGAGTTAAAAATCACTCAAGTTAAATAGCAGGAAATAGAGTTGTTTGCCAAGGAATAAAAAAGTATTATAAGACCAACAGGTTTTACGACCCCTCCAATTAAAATACTTGAGAGTAGTTACTGAATGGAAACAGTATTTATAACTGATGACTTAAGAAGTCTCCCTATATATTCTATGATCAAATACGAATGAGGCATCCTTTTGAAGGTGGTACTAATATCTCCTGTTACTATTTTATTTTGCCTTTGAAAAAGCTCAGTTCATCACCTTTCATCTGCCCACTTCAAAGGTTTTTTCCTCTATTAAACTTTAATGTCACTGTCGAAGGCATTTTCTTCACACACTGAATTTTACTGACATACGGTAAAATATTTAAACTTTAGCTAATAATGGCAGAGTTTTGGGGAAGTTAGGCTTAGGCTGAATAAAGCTTATACCTGGATTTTCTAACGAGCTGGGTTTTGATCATGAACTTTGTGAAGAGCCCATAGTGTCTGTCTATGCCACTGACTAATCTTATTTCACTTTCATTGTAGATAAAGTTGTGCCAGCTTTGCCTTTCAGGGATAGTTGAGATAGAGTGTATATTCTTATTGTCATGATTTATTGTCCAGCTGCTTTTTTTAAATTCATAGAAAAATGCAATGGGACAATGCAAATTGTGCTATCCCAATTTATAGAGAGAATTGAAAAGAAATACACTGAGAAGAGAAAGGTGAAATTATTCAAAACTACCTTCGACTAGTGTTTTTCTAAGTCAGCCCCATGGCTTATCTACATCAAAATCACCTGGAGAAATATACTGGAGTTCAGAGCCGGTGTTACAGATCTTCTGAATAAGGGTAACTAGAGGTAGGACCTGTGCATCTGAACTTACACATGAAACTGCTCTTCTGAAATCCTCCTGAGTATGAGAAGAGTCCACTCTTAATTTGTCAATAAATCAAATAAAAATAGTTCTTCTTTTTTCCCATATATATATTTTTTATTTTATACATTTTTACATCATTTTTCATTTTTCATTTCAATGTATGCATTTTCCTCTTGGTTATAGTCCCCATACAATTCTCACCCCCACCCTTGTTTTGATCCTACTGCCTCCTCCCCTCCCTGTACTGTATCTCTGGTTTATAGTTGCTTGTTAATTTTAATTTTTACTTCATCAGAATTAGTTTTTTTCCTGGTCCCTTATTTAGGTTTTCTAAACTCCTGCTATGAGTGAGACCATCCGGGACTTTTCTTTTTCCTTCTGCCTTATTTTGCTGAGCAAGAAAAATGATATAGTTCTTCCTGAATACCAGTATCAGTCTTGGGTTTGTTAGATTTTGTATTCTGTCATGATAACAAAAGATTCCTGTGTCTTCTATACATCTTACAAATTTCCAACTTCATACAGTTTCACAATTTTAAGAGGAGTTGGAATATCTTACTGGAGATTTATGTGACACCCTTTCCAGGTGTTGATAACCTCCTATGCTAGATTCTTTTGTAAAACATTACTTTTTAAATTAAGTCATTAGGAAGCCAGTGGCATATTCAAATAACTTAATACACCATTGCTAAGTGAGAACAAACAGTTGAGTAAGTTATAGTCTTGGTTAAGAGTAACTATTGAGAAGTGACAATGTTAACATGGTTAAATAAAACAAGGGATTTCCATACATTAGGATATATCACATTTATTATAGCAGAATATCCAAAGAATCTTCACTGGGTCTTTCAGACACAGTAAGTCATAGCTATCCTGACATTTAAATTGCTAACACTACATTTCAAGTGTTTGGACACTCTAAGTGGTTTTTAATAGCACTAAATGGTCCTTGAGTTTAAATAGATTGTCAATGGTTAAGTGATGTATACATAACTATAAATTGTCATAACTCTGAAAGAGGATTTTATATAAATTACTTAACAGCATGGTGTAATACAAAAAATAATTGAACTTGGAATCAGAAACTTGTATTTTGATATCAACTTACCTATAGCTTGCTGTACAAATTTGGGCAAGAAATTAATATATTTGACTTTGGATGCCTAATATTTGTGTGGGAAAAATACATGAAACTGTATGTTTATGATAATTCTAGGTAGAATTTTTCAATGAGAGCTCTTTATTACCATAACAGATAGATACTGACCTTTACTTAAATGTTATATTTAATTATTTGTGATATACACTTTGCATAATTGACAAGGCTCTGTTTAGGATCCTGAGATGCAAAGAAGTTTCTTGAATATAAATTACTATTTAAATAAAATAATAATTTTATATAAACTCTTTATATAAATTGAATTTACGTTAAAAACAAAAAATGCAATAGGTCACATCTAGCAGGCATTTATTTTCCATTTAAGATAATACATCTTAAAAAAAAAGTAGATAGCAAACCTGGGAATATCATGATAGCTGACATCAAATATATCACAGGCTATTGAATAGAAAAAGATTAGAAGATACACTGGATTTGTCTTCTGTGAATGAGAAAATAAAACTAGTATTTGGGAGCAAATTATTTATTTTTGATTTATTTATTTATGCAAGAACTGGGGCACAGGCCAGAGAAGTGGGAGGGTGACAGAATTCACCAGAGAACAGGCAGACGGCTGAAAACACTGCTGAGGGGAATAGCGGGTAAGACAGGAGAGGTCTGCCACGCCATGTGGGTATCTCCCTAGCTATTGAGAACTGAACCCACACCACAGAGGCTGCGGACAGCTCCACAGAGGCTGCAGACAGCTCCACAGCATTGCACTCAACCTGCCGTGCCACCAGGAAGGCCCAGGAGAAAATTTTTTAACAGGAACAATTTATTTCAATGTATAGAAAAAGCTTCTAAATATCAGATCTCTCCAAATGTTATAATCTGCCAGACACTAAAAGGCATTCAGGGACGGCTATACAGGAAATTCTTTTTCTACATTATATCTAAAAATTCAGAACTTGATATTAAAATTTCATTTTAAATATACATTTCTATGACTGTATGTCTGTGGCTACATTCATAAAAAAGAAAACATAATTCAAAAGTTTTGAGCACTAGACAGGATGTTGATGAAAAATATATGGTTATTATCTTTCCCCTTTTCAGCTTTACATTTGAAATATAATTGGTATTAAAAAGTAGTTATCACAAAAGAGGTGAAAGACCTATACAAAGAAAATTATAAAAACACTGTTAAAAGAAATTGAAGAAGACACAAAGAAATGGAAAGACATCCCCTGTTCACAGATAGGAAGAATTAACATTATTAAAATGACCATCCTCCCAAAAGCAATATACAGATTCAATGCTATCCCAATAAAAATCTCAATGACATTCTTCAAAGAAATAGAAAAAATATTGATGAAATTCATATGGAACCACAAAAAAACACGAATAGCCAAAGCCCTGCTAATGAAAACAAAGGAGAAAGGAGGTATTACACTTCCAAACTTCAAGCTATACTACAAAGCCATAATAATTAAAACAATTTGGTATTGGAACAACAACAACAACAACAACAACAACAAAAACCAGATACACAGACCAATGGAACCAAATAGAGAGCCCAGAAATAAAGCCACACTTATATGAACAACTAATCTTTGACAAAGGAGCAAAGAATATGCAACAGAACATGGACAGTTTGTTCAATAAATTGTGCTGGGAAAATTGGATCTCTACATGCAAGAATATGAAACTAGACCATTACCTCTCACCATGCACAAAAATCAACTCAAAATGGATAAAAGAACTGAACATAAGACCTGAAACCATAAAATATATAGAAGAAAATATAGGTAAAACACTACAAGACATATATCTCAGAAACATCTTTAAAGACTCATCACCCAAGGCAGTCACAGTGAAGGCAAAGATAAACACCTGGGATTATATTAAACTGAAAAACTTCTGCATAGCCAAAGAGACATTAACCAAAACAGAGAGACACCCCACTGATTGGGAAAAATCTTTGCACTCCATGTAACTGATAAGGGACTGATCACAATGATATACAAAGAACTCACAGGGCTCAACAAAAACAAAATAAATAATCCAGTCAAGAAATGGATTATGGATTGATCCCAGTCAAGAAATGGGAAGAAGAACTTAAAAGACATTTATCCAAAGAGGAAATGCAAATGGCCAACAGGCATATGAAAAAATGTTCAACATCCCTTATCATCAGGGAAATGCAAATAAAAACCACACTGAGATACCACCTTACACCAGTAAGAATGGCACATATCAAAAAAACAAGCAACAACAAATGTTGGTGAGGATGTGGTGAAAAGGGAACTCTCCTACATTGCTGGTGGGAGAGCAAACTGGTACAACCACTATGCAAACTTGTCCAACCACCATACTACCCAGCAATTCTACTCCCAGGGATCTACCCAAAGGACACAAAAACATTGATTCAAAAGAGCACCTGTACACCTATGTTTTTTGCAGCACTATTTACAATAGGTAAAACCTGGAAACAACCCAAATGCCCAAAAATAGATGACTGGATCAAGAAGATGTGGTACATATACACAATGGAATACTATTCAGCAATCAAAAAAGATAAACACATGTCATTCGCAGCATGGATGGAGCTAGAAGGAATTACGCTCAGTGAAATAAGCCAGAAGGAAAAAGAAAAATATCAGATGGTTTCACTTATAACAGGAATATAGGGGAACCAAATAAGACATCAGTGTAAAAAAAAAAATAACAACAGTACAAAACACAACAAAGCAAAAACAGACAATTAAAAATCAGAGACATCCTGCAGGGGAGGAGGAGGGAGAGGGATCAGAGGGAGGGAGGGGGGAGGGAGGAGCACAGGGGACTGAGGTGATGGTGCACGGGTGCCTTGGGAAGGAAATTCTATGGGGACTCAACCTGCAGGGGTGGGGGAAGAAAATATTGTTTAAAAAATAAAAAAAATTAAAAAGTGGTTATCATTAATGCAGTTGTATGACGGATATATGCATATGTCCATGATACCATCATCACAAACAGGGCAATAAACATATACACCACCCCCAAATATTTCCTATGTCCCTTTGCTTTCCCTTCCAACTTCATGCTAAGAACACTTTAAAGACATCCCCTTACTGAATTTAAAATATGCAACATTGTACAGTTAACTATACTCTTAATTGTACTGTTAACTATAATAGATTATTATACAACAGATCTCTAGAACCTAATTATCTTATGTAACTGTAACTTTATACCAATTGAACATATGGTTACTATTTTAAAAGTTAAAATATGCTGAGGTAGAAACTAGAGAGCAGTTCACCAAATCCATTTCCCCGTTTCCTTGAATATATAGGTAGACTACTGTGAAGGATTTAAGATAGCTTCAAATTCCTTTATAACTTTCCATTAAAAGGCATGTATATATTTCCTTCCCTGGAATATAAATGATTTAGACAAAGAGACTGGCAGAAATGACCAATGTCTGTTTCTAAGCCAAAGTTTTAAGACGCTGATGGCTCCCAATTTCTGTCTCTTGGAATATTTGTTCTTAAAATGCAGCCATCAAGCTGTGAAAATGCCTGAGCAGACCCATGGAGAGGTCGATGTGCAGAACTTACTAATCCAGTGCAGGTCCCAGCTGACAGCGTGAACCAACTTTCTAGTAGTGTGAGTGTGCATACTGGAAGATGCCAACCACAGCAGCCCCATGGAACCTCACACCAGTGAAGTCATAGGGAACTAGATGAGTTTTTAAAATTATGCTTATTGCAGTAAAGTTGGTTTACACTGTCGCATCTTTATAGGCTATAGGTTCAAAACTGCACAAATGTCTATCTTCACACCATGCCTATCAACCAATGCTCCAATCATCCTCACCATGATCCACAGGGGTCCCCTCTTCCCATTCACCAAACTACCCTGCCCTGCCCCCGCCTGCTTCTGGTTGTCTTAGTTATGCAGTCAGATGTTAAATGTTCATTATTGGTTTGGTTTTGATTGAGCCTTAATTATGTTTCTCTATATCCCACATACAAGGGAAGCCAACAGTATTTGTCTTTCTCCTGACTTATTTTGCTTAGCATTATTCTCTCTAGTTCTCTCCACATTATTGCAATTTGCCAAGAGTCTATCCATTTTTAGAGCTGAATAGTATTCCATTACATACACATACACCACATTTTTATGATATGCTCATCAAAAGTGTCCTTGGACACTTGGGTTGTTGCCATAATTTAGCGATCAGGCTAACAGGGCTGCAATGAACATAGGTGTGCATATGTACCTTCAAATTAGTGTATTTCTATTCTTCAGATAGATACCCATGAGTGGAATTGGTGGATCACTCCGAAATGATAGATTTTTAATATTTTCCAAAAGTTTCCTACTGTTTTCGTTAGGGGCTGGACCATTCTACATTCCCATGGACATTCTGAGAGGATTCCAATTTCCATAGAGTACTGAAAATGAATGTCTAACTGTACAGTGTATACTACCGTATTCTGCTCAGATTTTCTGTTTAGGGTTTAGGACAAATCCCTTTGCCATTGGCTACTGAAGGCTCATAGTCATGCTCTTTACTGGACATAGCCTTCATAGAAAAGGAACTGATTTGCTCAAGGCTACTTCCTCTTCATGGAGGGAACACTAATGACTGACTTATACTATGATACTAAGCTCAGTTGCTTTCCCTAAGTGGAACAGATTTGAAGGGCTTCAGGCCATCCTGTAGGGTTTTCTGAGGCTTTAAATATAACATACCAGTCAGGTTCTCCCTCTACCTGATCCTTTATTTCCCCATACATTTAGGGGAGTTATGCTATACACTACAGTTGTCCACTAGCTTCATGTGGATAAATTGGTATTTAAATGAATTCAAGTACTGATTAGTTTAATGTGCTAGTGGTATGGCGACTATATCAGATATTAACTACTACAGAACATTTTCACAATCCCGCCAAGTTCTGTGGAACAGCAATGTTTTAGAGCACTCTCAGGTGAAATTTCTGCATGCAATTCTCTGCAAAGTAATTGGTTTCCTGATGTCAAAACAAATGGCTACACACAGCAGCACACACGAACTTCAAAAACATAATGCAGAGCAAAAAAGGTCATGATGAAGAGAAATATATTCATGTTTCCATTTATATCAACTGAAAAATGAGAAAAATGAGTCATTCACTAATTTAGAGAATGTTTAAAGGAATGTGAAAAACTATCATGAAGTCACTAACAAAAGCTTTATAGGCCTCCCCTGGTGGCGCAGTGGTTGAGCGCTGTGCTGCAAAGCTGCAGGTTTGATCCCTGGCTGCTGGCCAGGGTCCCACATGGCGCAAGGTCCCACATGGCGCAAGCTTTATGAGAATTATTATTTCTAGGGAACCAAATAATATCAGGGTAACATCTTATTAAATCTGGGTTACAAATATTTAGGTGTTCATTCCATTATTTTTTGAAACATAAGTGTTCATCACTTTTACGTAGAATAATTTTAAAAATGAAATGAATTAAAATAATAATCTGGGCTCTTAAGGAGGAGGTTGATTCATTTTGTGTTTTTAGTAGGTACAAATAAGATAGAACTCACTGATAGGACTTAAGACCATTATAGTAAGGCCATAGACAAATCTTGAGAATGCAGTAGTTAAATTGGAACTAAGATTAGAGACATCAGAGAGACAAGTGCTATAATTTAATTATATCACATTAACATTTTGTAAAATAAATGTGTTTATCCAAAACAGACTAGTGAGCTAAGAACTATTAATAAGCCTCATGACAAAGTTTTGACATGAATTGGGTATGTTTATTAAATTAGAAAATTAATAGGGTCCCATTTAATGCCAAGAATGGGGAATTGGGACTGAATATTTTTAATTGTACTTAAGAGTTTACATTCTATCCATTTTCCTCAAACATCTGATCAGTGAAAATTTGCATTTTAATGAATGTTGATATTTTATGTTTTAAAATAATGTTAGTTGGATTAGTATTTTTCATATCTGTAAGAAATTTAGATGCCTTTATCTTATCCAGATACTAAGGTAAGAGACTTTTAAAAGGGACCATAAAGCCAAAAATCTGTAAATATTTTTTGGAATGCTGACTTGTAAACTGAAATCTACAAATAAAAATATGACAAGATGTCAATGTAGAAATCAGAAGAATGAGCTAACAAAAACCGCCAAATCCCTGTTTTGTTATAAGTAGACTGAAAGTCAAGATTCAGGCAAAAGCAATTTAAGGAGAATTAGCACTGAGCTAGCTGCAGACATTGTCATGAGTAGACAGTACTGTCAGATTGCTTATAAAGAGTTTTAGCATTGAATGGAGACAAAAATTCCAAGTTCTATTTTTCTCTCTGTTTACTGACAAGTAGGCAAATGTTATCTGTATGCTGAAATGTCTGTATCTCAATATAAAGCATTTGTTGACTTTATATAGTGAACTAAATTGCTTAAGGGTAATTCAAGGTCCGGAATTTATGTCAGACTGAGCAAAAATTGACAGTCACTAGACCCTTGCTTTTCTAAATTAACAGTAGTTATGTGTTTAATAGTCATGCTAAAGGGGGTCAGTAAACATTGGATATCAGTTTACTTCCATCACTTACTGAATAGATATAGCAAGCCCAAACCCAAAACTGACCTTTTTTTAATTTTTTTTTTTTTATAAAAGGATCTGTGTGTAGAGAGAGATGGAAGTTAACATGACATTGAGCAAACACTTTAGTGTTATAGAAAATCTAAGTGTTAGTTCTATAGCAGTGCTTTACTACCAGCGATAACAGCATAGAAAAGGTCAACAACAGGTATTAGTTACAACCAATGAGTTCATAATAAATGCTGTCTATTATTTCTTATCACCCCTAAAATCACAGAGAGGGTATGTAAACAACACTGAGCATCCCTGACTAATCAGAGAGTTTGATACAGTTGACTCCCATTTTTCTTATAATTAGTAGAAAATCATAAGATATGTAATTAGAGAGCACAAACAGGTCCTCTTATCTTTTTGACACTCTTCTTATCTCCTCTGTATGACATATGAGTCGACTAATCTAAATGTCACTTTTCTTCACTGCTTACATACCCCTTGCTGAAATAATCAGTGAAAATGACATAAGGAAAACACAGAGAAGGGGAATTAAGGCTCTTTTAAACTAGATAATTCATCTGCAAATAACCAAAAGGATACTTATGGTTATTCATGCTCTTTAATTTTACAACGGGTAGCTCCCATCAGAATTCCCTTGTGGAATTATCAACTGATTGTGTAAATGTAAAATGTGTAATTCTTTAAATTATAGGGATTCTCGTTAATGCTGGAATCATTACGTATGAGTTTAGTATTGCATGGGAAAGAGAGATCTAAATAGTCAATTACTAATTTTAGTTACAAATGTGTCTGTTATATCCGACTGCACTAAGCAGGTAAAGAAAAGAAAGGAATTCTGAGAAGGTGATAATTTTGTTAAAGGATAAAATTTCCGAATACACATTATTCCAATAATGGCACATCAAAACAATCATTATTAAAATGACATAAAATTATAACATCCTACCATACAGCTGCTTCCCATCAGCATTCACTATTCAACTCTTCTTTGATTATGAAACCTTTAACCCACAAAGTCTATTTCTATAATTTAATTGTGCATACAAAAACATAAGGATGTTCAATTTTATCAGTTGTAGTGAATAGATAGAAGTCTTTTTCCTTCATTTGTAATTTTTGGAAATCCTTGGAAGATATATTTAAACAAATCTTTACTTGATGGAGGAGATGATTCAAATCTCCTTCAATAAAATATAGTGAAGTGTATAGACAGTAGTTTAAAATAACAATGTCGTGCTAATTGATTCACTCTCAAAACTTTAGGAATAGACTCAACTTTAATAATAGAGGGAAGGATAGTAGTAAAAGCTATGATTTAATGAGTACCTAACTCTGCTTCAATTTCTAAAACAGGAGCTTTGCAGTGATGATAGACATATAACAACTGCTTACCTAATTATTTGACCTTAAGTCCATTTTGTGTAATAAAAGGTCAAATCTTTCTTGCTGAATAGACTATCTGCATTTAATGAAAAACCAGGTACATAGTAGGCACTCATTAAATAGTTTTTAGTAAAATAAATATGAAGTAGGTTTTAGCATCAGCATATTTGGATTGGGGATTAGAAGAAGAACTGAAGCTTTAAAAAGTTAATATATCTAGGCCATTCTGCTTAATCATTGTTTACACTAAATTCTGTCAGGAGAGTGAATATACAAGCACCAAGAGCCACTTGGTTTGATATTTAAGCTATCAAGGAAAGGGGCAGAGTGAAAGGAAATTCATCTTGATAACCAAAATAACAGAAAGAGCATTTCTTAGGTCAGTGAGCCATCCATTTTATAGATAACATTGTTCTTGACTAGTCAGTGCCACCTTAACAGGGGCCCAACAACTTGTTAATACTGAATGTAATAGGACAGGCACTAGGGTGAGGCAAGCAAGGTGTCTCGAGTGCAAAATTTAAGGGTCAAACCTACATGTACACACTCTAAGAAGTCTCATCCTCAAGGACCCTGGTGCTGGCCCAGCTGAAGTGTTTCAGCACAGTCAACAATTGCTCTAACTTCCAGAGCTGTATTTTTCAATACGGTAGCACCAGTCAAACGATTATTGAAATAAAATTAAAATTCAGTTGCTCAAGCCACAACTCATGTACAAATTTCCAAACAGAAGTTCAGAGTGGAAATAAACTGGTGATAGATCTACCAAGATCTGGCTAGTGGAAACCACACTGGACAGTACAAAATAAAATATTCTCATTGCAAAACACACTATTGGGCAGTGCTATTTTGGTTCAGTCCACAATCTGAAAATAGGTGCCCTAACTTTAACTGAGACTAGAAGCTAGAATTGCTTCCAAAATAAAGGAAATATAACATTTCGGATTACACTACAATTTTTCGAATCATTTGTATTTTCCTTCTAGAAGCTTTAAAATTTTTATTTTGAATTCACTCAGTGCTGAGCAGATATCTTATTCAAGACACTATGGATGGCTGGGAAAGGGAGAAAAATGGGATTCTTAGACACAAATTAGACTCAAATCCTCCCTACAAAGGGTCCATGGTATAATTAAGGTGAGTTAAGATGAAAGCAATTACAATATGAGTGGAACAAATTTCCAAACAGGAGTTCAGAGTGGAGATAAATTGGTGATCTGCCAAGAAATCTTTATAGAAAAGTGATATTTAAATTGAGTCTTTAGGATAAGGTGAAATGTGAATACAGAAGTAGGAAGAGGTCTCTAAGAAAAGGCAGGAGGAAAATGAGAAATATATATGGAAGGAACTGTTTGGTATGCTTGAGTAAAAGGTAGGGAGGTGGCATAATTTCTTAGGTTTTGTTAATAACCTCTGTTATGAAAATTCCTGAGCAACAATTTTAATATAGATTTTCAGTGCAAGTCAATTCAAATTAATAAATAATTATGTAATTAACAGCTGATCTTATATATAAATTTCATTAATTATATATTATTATATAAATTCCTTTAATTATGTATTAATTCCACTAATTAAGTTGACTTTTGTCCCCTGAAGTTCACAGACACCAGTTTTTCTGTGAGTAAATAATAGTGTTAAGGCCCAATAATCCCTGACTCTAACTGGAATTTAAGGAACAGTGCCCCGCTCTGTGTAATGAGAACATTACAAGAGATGTGTAATGTTAAGGTTTGATATATAAAGAGCCTTGTAGCTCTTAGATGACCGGATGTATTATATGTATATAATTGAAAACTGTCAAAATGTGCTTTAAAGATAGGTTTTGCAGCTTTCAGAAAAAAAAGTCTTATGTTTTTTATGTGAAACATCTGTGAGAGTTTAGGCACACTGCCACAATAAAACACCATCTGTTTGTGAGATGATGTTAAACAGAAATATCATGGAGAGAAATCTTCCCATTATGTTATTTTTTTCTAGCAAAAAAAGAACTGCAGTTACAGACACTATCCTGGGTCAAACAGTTAATCACTTAAAACCAATTGAAACACACTATTTACAACTTTAGAATGCAAACTTTGTAGAACCAGATATCAAAAACAAACAAACCAAAAAAACCTCTAGGTATCAGATATAAATGTGTGTGTTCAAGTACACAAAATGAAATAAATTAAAATGTAGACATGCATGCTTTTTATTTTGGGGATTTGAGCTGGAAAGTGAATCTCAGGCAAAACACAAAGCAGGATTACAATCTACATCTGTAAAGCCGAGAGGGAAATCTGGAAAGGCTAAACATAAGTACCCTACGCTGACAGCTTCTTTATAACATGTGGTCATGTTACGGAACAAAATCTGTTACAAAGTAGGTAGAAAATGCATCAACAAAATTATATGTTGCTGAAACATCAGCAATTAATTCTGAATGACAGAATAATCACATTAAACATAAGCTTTTAAAGTCAAAGCCAGGCCTTTGTATTTGAGGCCATTGAGAGAGGCTTGATTTTAAAGGCAACAATTAATAAGAATAGGAAAGAAAATAACAAATGTAGGCAATGTCCTGCATTGCTTTTCTTCTAAAAAACAACTAAACAAATTCTCTTAGAACACTTTTAGCTAAGATGTCAGAAAATTTACCATAAATGCCTTCAAAATGCAAAACTGAAAATGAAATATTGTTCTTTCCTTATAAACATCTATACTGCATTTAAACTTGGATAAGAGGTTCAGTCCAAGTACTGAACCTCCAGGAAGACACATCATAGTTAAAGAACCTCTCAAGAATGTTTCTATACAGATAGAGCTGATCCTGAGGGCCAATGTTGGGTACAGGGGACAAGATAGGGGAATGGGGGTGCACTAGGAAATGTTATATGAAGACTGACAAAAAAGACTTAGGATCTTCTAAAGTCTGAGTCTCCCGGGATTCAAAGCTAACATTTACAAAATTCTAGACTTCCATGCTCTCCTAATACAAATTAAGGTAATACAAAGTAAAGTAATACAAAGGATATTTTTTCAAATATAAATAACAAATTTGGACTACTGAAAAAAGGATACTTTAAGCAGGAACCATGGACAATAACAGGAGAATCACCCTTCTCCAAGGAACTAGGAAGATGACAGCGAGACTTCCAGTGGTTACAGTGAGCTTAGCCTCTGAAATCAGCTGGTAGAAGGGGGAGAATGGTTTAGAAGATGGACTGCAATGAGAACACTGGTCCAGTGGCCTCAGGACCAGAGTACAGATAGGAGTGAGCAGACCACAAAGACAGCCCAGCCTTGGTGGTGGGTGCCATGTGGTAATATACTTCTGAAGTGTGATCCTCTACTTTCGAATCATACAGTGCTACTTCAATGAAAAAAAAAAGTTTAATATTAGGGGAAAAAAAAAAAAAAAGCCCAGCAACAGTTCAGGATGTGTCTGAGTTCTGCAGCTCTGCAGATCTGACAGGGAACAGAATATTTTTTTAAAAGGGACTCCCCTCTGCTGGATGAAGAGGAAACAGCTTTCAAAATTAGAACGATGGTGGAGCTGCACTACCTCAGTGGCTAGATTCTTTGCAGTTCAATCAGAACTGCTGTTCCAGACATGGTGCTAGAGTCAGCATCAAAATCTGGAAATGCAGTAGCTTGACTAGCACTTATAACTCACAGTCAGGCTATTCTTATGTCCAGCCCTAAGTTATTCTAAATTCCTGCCAATAGACTCTTGTGGTTTTCTGGCTCACACAGTTATTGTTAGGTGAGAATTAATCACTAGGTAAGTGTGGCACCAGCACTTTCTAGACACAAATTATACTGAACCAGGTCCTCTAAGTCATTTAATGAAGAACACAATAAATACAATCAATATCATTACACGTCTGGTGCCCTGACATGAACCTCAGATATGGTACCTCTGTTTTCCAAAAAGGCTTCAGATTTTTGTCTGTGTGCATGTGTGTTGGTTCCATGACCTCTTCCCCCTCAAAAAAAAAAAAGTTACTAATCTGAGTTCTTACTGTCCCTCACTAAAAGTATGAGCTGTCATCAGGCTCTATCAAAATACAAAAGCACCTGCTACTCTGAAGATGAGAGGAATTCAACTCGGGACCTGAACACAATGGTATTAAGTGCCAGAAGGCTCCTGATGCTACAGAAAAATGAACACTTTATTGGGGGCAGGCTCAAATGCCAGGATCACAAAGCTTTCATGGAAGCTGATGCTTTTCTTTCTCATAGCTCTGAGAGTAACTACTGACAAATAAAATACGATTTCATCTCAAAAACTGAACTTTTATCATGCAATTTATTGTATCTTTTCATTTCAGGTCACTTCTTTGCTACTTAATGCTTGAGATGCCATCTAATTCACTTGGGTCCAGCTACATCACAGAACAGACAACATGCCACGGTTTATAATCTTTAAATATCAAGACATATGTTTTTCGTTTTCCCCCATGCACCCTATTTATTTTTTTTTCATACTGCATTAAGCAAAAAGCTCATTTTCTCATGTTGTTCTAAGTTTCTCATATTTTTGATCAATATGTGAAGATCAAGCTGGGATTTTTAATCAGCATTAAATGACTGGAACACCTATACCAAGTTGATATAATTTTAGTGAATGTGAAACAAAATTTTAATTGTACTTTGTTCTTATATGAGTGTATGATTATTTTACTTTTTTAAAAAAATATTTATTTATTGATGCACACAAGAACTGGGGTGTAAGCCAGGGTTGTGGGGGGTGAGAGGATTTACCAGAGACAGAGTGGGAAGCAGAACAGGCAGACTGACTGAAATACACTGCTGAAGGGAGCAGTGGATGAGATAGGAGAGGTCTGCTGCGCCATGTGGGTTGCTCCCAGGCCATCTGGGATTGAACTCATGCTGCAGTGGCTGGCCATAGCTTGATAGTGCTGTCTTTAACCCCTGCGCCACGAGGGAGGCCCCTATTTGACTTTACTGAAATTAGCTAATGATTTTTCTTTACTTTCTATGACACCTATTGTTGTTCATAATGTCCAAACTGGAAGTCATCTAAGAGATTGAAGACATAATCTTTCTGTATGCATTACTCTTACACAAGATACACTGAAGACCTAGAGCTTATTTTGGTAAATGCATCATTTTAGAGAAAACAAGTCAGATTCCATTTGGAACTTAACTCAGCCAGATTACCCAAACAGTTTATAAACTGTACTCCTTGCTTTCTGCCTCACCCCTCCAATTAACAACTCTCAGTTCTGCAGCCAGCTTTATCTTTGCAAAACACAAATCTGAATTCATCATGCTCCTTTTGAAAATTCTTAGAGGTTTCACATTTCTTTCAGGATAAATTCATATGCTTTAACTTAGCTAACAAAACCTCTGCTCTCCTCTTCAGCCTTCTCTATCACCACCACTATACTCATTATTAGCTTGCTTATATGATCAACTTTCCATATAGTTGGTCACAGCTGATCCAGCCTACAGTTCTGGAAGGGATCAAACCCTGGTAGACATCTGAGGTTCCTCATTTATTTGTAATACTCTTTGTCTTCTCTTCCTCACAACACTTCCATCCTTCTTTTACCTTAAAAACTTAGCTTGCTTGCACTGTTTACAATAGCTAAGCTTTGGAAACAACCCAAATGCCCAAAAATAGATGACTGGATCAAGAAGATGTGGTGCATATATACCATGGAATATTACTCAGCATTCAAAAAAGATAAACACATGCAATTTGCAGCAACATGGATGGCGCTGGAAGGGATCATGCTCAGCGAAATAAGCCAGAAAGAAAAAGAAAAAATACCGGATGGTCTCACTCATAGCAGGAATCTAGAAAACTTAAATAAGGGACCAGGAAAATGAATAACTATAAGAAAGTGAAAATCAAAATCAACAAAAAACTATGAACCAGAGACACTTTTAGGGGGGCAGGGGCGGGAGGGGAGGGATTGGGGTCAGAATGGGGGCGCTGCAATTGTATGGGGAATATAACAATAAAATTTATTATCTAAAATAAATAAATAAATAAATAAATAAAGATGACGTGAAAACGAGAAAAAAAAAAAAAACTTAGCTTGCTTAATTCTTACTTATTCTTTGCATTTCTTCTTCTAAGTCACTTCTTCCCGAAAGCTGAAAAGTTTCCTTTTATCTCCCATAGGGCATTACTTGAGTCATTCATGTGCTCCCAAACACCCCACATTTTCTCTTAGAGCAATTTCCACAATATTCCCTTTACTTGAGTCAGAGATTGGTGAATCTGTAACAGCACTTGCACAGTTTGATAAAACACAGATCACTGAGCCACACCCTTAGAGTTTCTGATTTAGCAGCTTCTGGGAAGGTGTGCATGTGTATGTGTATGAGTGGGGATGTGTGGCTCTGACATGCATTTCCAATCAGTTCCTAGGTAATATTGATGCTGTGGATCAATGATTACACTTTGTGAATGCTGCAATAAAAAATAAATTTTGAAAGCAAGGCTTTGAGAGAGTTACTCTGGTATACCTAAGCTCTATAATGTGCCTTAACCAAATAGGAGCTAGAGAAGCATTTATTATGTGGATTCCATATTTGGGGACTTAAATTATCCTACGTGTAGATATAAAGATAAAGAAAAAAACTTTGTCTTTGGTACTTCCTTAGCTCAATATTGCCCATATTTTCTAGTATTTCATTAATCACTGTTATGTTTTCACATGATTTTCAATATTGAAACTGATTACAAGTCACAGCCCAGCTGGTTTTCCCTGAGGGGCAGTAGTCAACTGCAGGCCAGAAGAAAAATGCTGAGTTTTAAGGCTCACACCGTGAGGTCCTTAGATAGCACAAACCCACTGACCACAGCAGGCACCAAGTCAAAGAAAAATCATTCGAATATGAGTTCATGCCTATGACAGTTGAAAGAATGGATAGTTTCAAACATGCAAATGGTAATCATGTCTGTGATGTGGGATTTCAGCTAGACTGCAGAAGAGCAAAGCCAATAACTCCTGAAGGTAAAACAATTACAGCACACACAAGGAACAATGTTCAGAGGCAGAGGGCCCCAGAGAGCAGTGGAACCAGGTAGCCTGAACTAGTGATGTGAGTTCTGGTGACTTGGTGGGCCCAACCACCAGCAGAACTTTCAAGTGGCCCTGATGTGGTAGGACCCTGTAGACCGGACAGGATCTAACAGTGGCCCAGATCCAGTAAGCTGGGGCAAGGAATGCAACAAGCCCTGCCAAAGGGCACACAGATGTGACAGATCCCGACTGAGGAAATGGCAGGGCTTGGCCCCCATTGGATGTAGCCGTTGGAAAAGCAAGCTAGAGGGACACTGTAGAGAGAGACAGACCCACTGATAGGAGTGGAACTGATTATCCTTTGGACAATGGCACAGTGCAGACTTCAACAGCTTTGACTCTGAAGAGACTCACACGACCACATAAAGGAAGTGTGTGGAGATAAGAACCTGAGGGCTGTGGTCTGGAGTAGGTAACGCCAGTGGCAGAACAGTCCCTTAGCTTGAGGCAAAGGTTATATGGAGGCGTACTCCCTTAAAAGAAGGGAAAACCTTGTGGAGGAGCTGGGGTGCTCCAACAGGCTGGGTCCTCAGTAAAATAGCAAAACATCATGATTTGCACTCCTACTTCCCATCCTCTGGATGTAGTGCTTAAGTTGTGAGAAAGATGTGAAATAAACCTAAATTGGAAAAATAATTACAACTATCATTATTAACACTATACATTGAAAGCCCAAAAGAGCTCACCAAAAATACCAAAAAAACAAAAAACAAACAAACAAAAAACTATTCAAAAACTATTAAATACCTAGAATTAAATCAAAAGAAGTGAAAGGCCTGTTTAGTGAAAACTGCATGACATTTCTAAAAGAAAGCAGAAAAGACACGAGGAAATGGAAAGATATTCCATGCTCATGGATTGTGGATTAGAGACTTGGATGTAAGACCTTGAATCATAAAATACATAGGAAAAACCGGCAGAACACTTTATGCATGGCTTCAATGATGTTTGGGGGGGGGGGAGGCCAAATGCCAATGGCAAGGAAAACAAAAGCAAAAAATAAACAAATGGTACTATAGCAAACTAAAAAGCTTCTTTATGATGAAAAAATTATCATTAAAACAAAAAGATACCCTACTGAATGGGAGAAAATATTTGTACATCATACATCTGACAAGAAGCTAATATCAAAGATTGACAAAGAACTCATATGGATCACTAAAAAGAAAACAAAGATCCCTATCAAAAAGAGAAAGAAGAATAGAGGGCCTCCCCGGTGTGTGGTGCAGCGGTTGAGCGCTGGGTTGCGAGCTGCCCGCAGCCTCTGCAGCGCCGGTTCGATCCCTGGCTGCTCCCCGGCCACCGGAGGAGGTCCCACATGGCGCGCAGACCTCTCCTGCCGCCCGCTGCTCCCCTCAGCAGTGTACTTTCGGTCCTTCTGCCTGCTCTGCTCCCCGCTCTGGCTCTGGTGAATTTCTCTCACCCTCCTTGCTTTCTGACTGTACCCAGTGCATGTATAAACAAACCATCAAACAAACAAACAAAAATAAAATAAATAACATGCCTCTATAAAATAAAAAAAAAAAGAGAGAAAGAAGAATGAAATAGATACTTCTCCAAAGAGGACACACAAATGTCCAACAGGCATTTGAATAAAATGTACAACATCACTTATCAGGAAAATGCAAATTAAAACCACAATTAGGTAACACATACTCCTATGAGTTAGATCAAATCAGAAACAGTAAGTATTGACAAGGGTATGGAGACAAAGGAGCCCTTGGTCAGTCACTGTTGAAAAATACACTGTTCCAGACTCTATGGAAAACAGTATTGTTGTTTCTCAAAATGTTAAAAATAGATCTACCATATGATGCAGCAATTCCATTTCTATGTATTCTACCCAAAGAATGCAAAAGCTCTGATTTGCATGGATATATGCACTTTTATGTTCATTGCAACACTATTTACAATAGCAAAGTTATAAAAACAATATGTGTCTAATGACAGAGCAGTGGCTTAAGAAAATGTGGTATGTACATGATGGAACACTCAGTTATTAAAAAACAAAAAAAGATGAGCTCTTGCCATTTGCAGCAACATGGATGGAACTGGAAGAGATTATACTTGAAATAGGTTAGGAGAAAGACAAACACTGGAGATGACTTCACTGAAATACATAATATAGAGAAACAAAACAAAGGAACTGACAAAACCAAATGGTAACAAACCCTCTGCAGAACTGAGGTACAAGAGGAGAAGATAGGGTGGGAACAGGAACAGAATAGGGAGGAGGCTAATTGTCTAAGGTAAAGGAGTATGGCTGTTTTGGTAGCAGGTGTTATGGGGTAACATCCATCTGAGGTGGTGTAAACCTATCGTTCTAAATCATATACAGTGTTGTAAACCAATTTTACATCATAAAGAATTAAATTAAAATAAATCCACTACAAAAAATCTAATTGTATATTGATTATCTACCCAATTCCCTTGAACCTTTTCTGTTTTTAGAAATTAAAAGTCAGATGTCCTCAGTAAACACCACAATTAGCTTAGCCTAAGCCTTTATAGCTTTTTGATGATAATTGAGAAAACAAATTTAAAAGAAGGCAAAATGTTTCATAAAATAGTGCCTTTCAAAGTACAAGAGTAATTTGTAAGCAAATCACAGAATAGTTTACTGAAAGAATGAAAACATTTGTTCACACTTTTCTCTGGCTTTCTTACTGATTCTCTCTCCAAATCACCTTCTCCTAAAAAGTTTAGAAGAATTTATTTTTATCTACTTTGTGTGGCAATTTATTTTTACTTTAACTGCAGCAGTAAAAACTAGATTTTTTTAAATTAAAAAAAGTAATTTTATTCCTAAAGCTGAACTTGACAACTATTTTCAAATTTAGTATTTCATGAAAACAATTTACAGAAAGATACCATAGAGAGAAAAAGGAATCTTTTTACAGTACTCTAAATTCTATTTTAGAACGAAAAGGAATACAAAGCAAATGCTATTAAAGGTGGTATCTCACTGTGGTTTTGAGTTGCATTTCCCCGATTATAAGTGATGTTGAACATTTTTTCATATACCTTTTGACCATTTGCATTTCCTCTTTGGAAAAGTGTCTTTTTAGCTTCTCTGCCCATTTTGCACAAGGGACTATGGTGTGGGCTCACAGCTGAACTGGTGGTGGGAATTTTATGGGGAATAAACAATGATGAAAAATATATAAATAAAAAATTATTAAAAAAAAAAAACAAAGATAGATGTACCTCTCCGTTCACAGCAACATTATTTACAATGGTCAACATATGGAAACAACCTAAATGTGTATGAACAAAATAAATGGATAAAGATGTAAGATGTGATATTGGAATTTGTGCATGTCTATACACAACACACAGTCACAGAATGGAATACTACTCAGCCACAGACAAGATGTAACTTGAGGATGTATTATGCTAAGTGAAATGTGTCAAATTTCACAAATATGGTGTGACTTCACTTGAGTGAAAAATAAAGAAATGAACAAACAAACTGGTAGATACAGAGAACAGGCTGGTGGTTACCAGTAAGAGAGGAGGCTGGGGGTTGTCCTGGGTAAAGGTGTGCAGGGCATCATCCATTGTATGGTGAGGGACAGAAATTAAACTTTAGGTGGTGACCAAAAAATAGTTAATACAGACTTAGAAGTCTGTACATGTGAAACTAATATAATATTACAAACCAATGTAACCTTAATAAAAATTTATTTTAAGAGTTCAATGCAAAGGTGAATAAACATTGTTCCTTGGTTGCATAATAATGAAAATAATTACAATTCTTGCCTTGATACTTGAGTAACATTTCTATATATACAGATATATTATTTACTACAAGTTCTATCATAGGCAGAATTTGGGGGCATTGATCTATTTCTTGAATTATAACAGATGTTGAGTTTTTCCTTGAGTTGAGAATGCTTCTTTGTCTTTTATAACCTTGTTCCTGTTACCAGATATATAAGGACTATGCCACAAGCTATGGAACCAGAAGACAGAAAAGACAACAAACTACATTTCCAGCAGTAGCAATTCTGATGTAGCTCCAGGGCCAAGTTTAATTACAGAGCATATGCCAAGGCTTCTAAATATCTTAAGATATTTTGTGAGCAGATGAAGAGAAATAGCTCATGTATTTCAAGTAAGCCTGATGGGCTCAGCAAACTATGTATTTTGCATGTTACAATCGCCTCCTTCCTTAACAGACTAACAGAATCAGGTAAAGGAGCACTGAACCAAAAACTGTGTTTTAATGCATATAGCACAAACTCCTGCTCCCAATGAATTTAGTACAAGTCAACTTTTAGTGGAATAAAGAAAGAAAAACCTTCTGCATATCAATGAGAGGTGATTCACAAACTCTCATTTAATCCCCGCAGGTGCTCTTATCAGATAACTGCAGCTATTCCCTTTTGACAAATGACACAACTGAGATTTAGAGGACTTAATATCTTGTCTAAGATCCAATATCTTCTTAATTAATAGAGGTGGGAGGAAGATTCTAAATACTTGAATTCAGGTGCATCTGATTTAAAACTTCACCTCTTTCTATTATGCCCACTTTTTCCCCAAAGGAACAAGCTTCCAAACGACATAAGGCAGGCAGGAACACCTAATCTCTAGGTTTTATAAGAACTGTTTCCACAAATGAAGAAAAAGGGTCTAGCTTCTTCCTGGCCCAGAAACAACCTGTTTTCCAGCAGGCTGAAGTGCTTCCAGTTTTTCATGGGACTGCCTTGTGTTTGCAGCATTTGATTGACTCACTAGATGAAGCTAGATTAAGAGTCAAGGACAGCGCCCTGGGGACTCCAGTATTTGAGTAGGCGAGGGGATTTGACAAAAAGTCTGAAAGGAGTAGTCAGCAAGATTGGAGTAAAACACATAACTATGGTGATTAAACACTTAGAAAACAGTGTTTCAGGAAGGATGGAGGGGGTCAACAATTTTAAATGCTATTGAGAGGTTCAGGAGAATGAGGTCACAGAATTGACCCCTTGTTTAGGTAAAATCCACATAACTGGTGATCTAGTTACAGCTTCAGAAGAGTCATGTAACTGAAGCAAAAAAACAAATGGGTCTACTTTTACATCTTGTAATGAAATCAAAGTAGTATTCCGGGTACTGCCTAGTAGACTGGGATTTTGAATAAAAGAGAATGTTTATTTTTATTTTTCAAAATTTCCTGTACCATTCTGGAAATATATTCAGAATTAACACCTCCAGGAAAGGATCTTCTGTGGTGTATTTCAAGAAATTATTATAAAGTCTTTTCCCTACATCCCAGATTAAGAGGGTGATTCCTGTTACACAGCATATTGTATTTTCCCGTGCAGCACCCAACACTATTTTTACCTATTGGTGTAATTACTTTTTAGTGTCTATCTCTCCGGCTATACTGTGGGCCCCATTAGAGTGTTAATTGTGTTTGTCTTTTGTACTGCTCTTTCCCTTATTCTAACAGTCTCTGCACATGGTGAAAGTAAAAAAAAAAAAAAAAAAAAGTTATTATTGTATATTTGTGAATGAGTGATTTTTAAGTCCTTTCCTACATTCCCACACATGGGACAAAGAGCTCAGAACCAATCTTTCTGGATGACATGGAATGCTTCCCTTTGGCCATTTTTACCTTTGCCAAAAAAAGAAAGTAACTCAAAGACAGAATTTTTCACTAAATGAAATTTTAAAAGTAATAAAGCAGGATATATGAACTGCCTTTTTATAAGAATTTTTCAAGGATGATGAGGAAACTAAAACCCTCTATGGAGACATGTAACATATGTGAGGAAAATAAAATGCAGCCAGAAAATAAGGGGTCAATTCATTTCTTTGTGAGATTCCAGTACCCTTTAACTTGCTTTGGAGATTGTGAGGGAAATTGGATTACTGGATTATTACTGTCAATTCTGCCTTTGTTAAGTCATGTGATAGAAAATAAGAATAGAGACCATTTAATAGGTAATGATTAAACTATGTATGTATCCTTATGTATGTATTCTAGAAATTAGTACAAATGATAGTTTGTTGTACTGTTGTTTTATGCCTTCTATTTGACAGTTCTGAAGGTTTCTAACATCCACCTATATTTTTTCTTTTAAAAAGGAATTAAGAATTCTGAAGAATTAGATGCCCTGAAAGAGACATGGTAGTAACTGTAAGACTCTTAATGAAAGAAACTGTGTCTAAAAACATCAAAGCCCATTTTATTAAAGTGACACCTTTTCATACACATGGCTTATTATGCTGTGAACCTAAATATTCATTGGGGAGTATATCCTGCCTTTAAATATTTACATTAATACTCCTATAAGCAAAATACACAAAGAAAGTGAAAGCAGTAAGAAAAATAGTGTTTCCTAGAAGGTTGAAGATAATGATTTTTTAAAAAAAATGTGCAGGTATAATGAAGTGTGTATGTGATGGGGGGGGGTGCATCCTCTAAGATGATGCAGAGCTCTTGGTATCTTCTTTTAGAATTTTACATTGCATATCAACCCAAGACCTTCATTTCAGTGAAATCACAGAATATATAATAGTATTTTAACTCAAATTCCATCTCCAGTATATTTCTCCCTCTTTACACTGCTTTAAGACTACACTGCTTTCTGACTTACCAGGTACTTTTGAACACATCTCTTTCTGATTTTAGGACCTACTAGCTCTGGAATAAAGTATCATTGGGTTTATTTTAGAGTTGAGAAAATTGTGGCTAAAGAGTGATTTCTTTGCTAAGTCTACTTGGTGATTGGCAGCATCACAAATAGAAACAGAAGCCTTATTATTTTCAATTTAAATGCAATATAAACAAAAATCAAAATGACTACATCCAATATTTTTGCAATGCATATATAAATGCACTAGTGATGAAGAGATAAACTGCCCATTCTGGTAAGATTTACAATCTGTTCTAAAGGATAGTCTCCTCTCTGACCTTAATTGCTTTACTAAATATTGAGTACTTTTACTAACATCTACCTATATGTTTTCTTATGAAATGGGATCATATTACATCTGAAAGGGACTGATATAAAAGAACTATAAAGAACTCATACAACTCAAACAAAAGAGGACAACCAATCAAAAGATGGGCAGAACAGGGCCTCCCTGGTGGCACAGGGGGTTGAGCACTGCACTATGAAGCAATCCGCAGCCTCTGCAGCACGAGTTCGATCCCCGGCCAGCCAAGAAGCAACCCGCATGGCGTGGCAGACCTCTCCTGACTGGCCTGCTGCTCCCCTCAGCAGTGTACTTCGGTCAATCTGCCTGTTCTGTTCCCCACTCTGTCTCTGATGAATTCTCTCACCCCACCACACCTCTGGGTGCCTGTACCCCCGCTCTTGTATGCATAAATAAATAAATCTTTAAAAAGAAAAAAAAAAAAGATGGGTAGTACAGCTAAATAGGCATTTCTCCAAAGAAGACATGAAGATGGCCAAGAGGCACATGAAAAATGTTCTCCATAATCATCAGGGAAATGCAAATCAAAACCACAGTGAGATACCACCTCACACCTGTGAGAATGGCCCCTATTAAAAACAAACAAACAGAAACAGTAAGTGCTGCCAAGGGTATGGAGAAAAAGAAACCCTCTTGTATTGTTGGTGGAAATATTGACTGGTTCAGCTTCTATGGAAAGAAGTGTGGTGCTTCCTTAAAAGATTAAAAATGGATCTGCCATATGACCCAGCAATTCCACTTCTAAATATCTACCCAAAGAACACAAAAACATTAATTTGAAAGGAAACATGTAAATCCAGTGATAATAGCACCACTGTTTACAATAGCCAAGATATGGAAACAACCTAAATGCTCCAGAACCGATGAGTGGATCAAGAAGATATGGTATGTACACACAGTGGAACACTACTTATTAATCAAAAAAGAAAATCATGCCATTTGCGGATGGAAATGGATGGAAATGGAAGTGATTATACTGAGGGAAACAAGAAGCAGAAAGATAAACACCAAATGGTTTCACTTATATGTGGAATATGAAGAAGTCAAACAAAGATTCAGACAAACATTAAAACCTATGCTTGAATTTTACTTTATTATAATTAGTCTTTTTCACAGTCCCTTATTTAGGTTTTCTAAATGTCTGCTATGGGTGAGACTATCTGGTATTTTTCTTTTTCTTTCTGGCTTATTTCACTGTGCATGATCCATTCCAGCTCCATCCACGTTGCTGCAAATTGCATGAGTTGATCTTTTTGATTGCTGAGTAATATTCCACATATCTTTTTGATTGCTGAGTAATCTACCACATCTTCTTGATCCAGTCATCTATTTTTGGGCATCTGGATTGTTTCCATAGCTTAGCTATTGTAAACAGTGCTGCTATAAACATGGGGGTGCAGGTGCCCTTTTGAATTAATGTTTCTGTGTCCTTTGGGTAAATCAACAAGCAAATTTAAACCAGAGACACAGTATGGGGGGGGAGTAGAATCAAAACAAGGGGGGTGGGAATTGTATGGGGACTATAACCAAGATGAAAATGCATATATTGTGCAAAAATGAAAAATGATGTAAAATATATATATATAATTAAAAAACAACAACAAACACAAAAACCTATGCTTGAAAGCTGACCAGAGATCTGAAGCAACTAGGCGGGAAGGGGAAGAAGAAAGAAGAAAACAGGTGGGGGTGTGAGGAGAGCACGATGGACCTTGGTGGAGGATTATGGGTGCTTTGGCAGTAGGAGAGCTATGGTGACCATACCCAAGGGAAGAAATACTAGATTGTGATCAAATCAAACGATGTTGTAAAATACTAGTACTTCATTAAAAATAATATATATAGGGCCTCCCCAGTGGCGCAGCGGTTGAGCGCTGGGTTGCGAAGCTGCCCGCGGCCTCTGCGGTGCCGGTTCGATCCCCGGCTGCTCCCCGGCCACTGGAGGAGGGTCCCACATGGCGCGCAGACCTCTCCTGCCGCCCGCTGCTCCCCTCAGCAGTGTACTTCGGTCCTTCTGTCTGCTCTGCTCCCCGCTCTGGCTCTGGTGAATTCTCTCACCCTCCCGCGCTTCTGACTGTACCCAGTGCATGTAAAACAAAACAAACAAACCAGCAAACAAATAAATAAAGCATGCCTCTATCAAAAAAAAAAAAATTAATAAAAAAAAATAAAAATAATATATATATATATTACACATACATATAAAGAAAAAAAACCTGTAAATTCTTGAAAACCGGGAAACTAATACAGACTATTAGACAAAAATAGCTCTCAGGTATTTCTTACATACTATAGATCTATTTACAATTAAATTTTCAATGGGAAGTTTCTTCCCCCCACCCCCGGATGCATATCTAAAAGAAAATAGTGTATATGTGACACATCCGGAAGGGATCATGCTCAGCAAAATAAGCCAGAAAGAAAAAGAAAAATACCCAATGGTCTCACTCCTAGCAGGAATTTAGAAAACCTAAGTAAGGAACCAGGAAAAAGACTAATTGTAATAAAGTAAAAATCAAAATCAAAAAGCAACTATAAACCAGAGACACACTAAGGGGGGGAAGGGAGGAGGGATTAAGGTCAAAACAAGGGGGGGTGGGAATTGTATGGGGACTATAACCAAGAATGAAAATGCATACATTGTGCAAAAATGAAAAATGATGTAAAAAATATATAAAATAAAATTAAAAATAAAATTTAAAAAAGAAATGAGTCATGGAGGTGTAATGTACAGCATGGTGCATATGGTTAATAATACTATATTACAAAAGGGGCGGAGCAACATGGCGGCGAGGAGACGCTGCGAGTAAGATCTCCCATTAAAAAAGTTAATAGGGAGGAAAGTGGCAGGTCCCAGTGAGAACTGGGACACGGAAGATAAACGGGTGACTCCAGCAAACTACCCGAAGAAGAAAGTTGCCATAAAAGAGGACTAGAAGGGAGGGAAGCGCAGAACCCTGCTCCCCTCCCCCGCCCACAGAGGCGGCACTCTCCGACCCGCAGAGAGGAGGAAAACAACAAACCAAAACGGCCCACAAGAACAAACGACGCAGCAAGCGGGACTGTGAGTGGAAAGGAACTATTGCAGCCACCACACCCCGTGAAACGGGAGCTGAGGCGAACCCTGCAGGATCCGCGGCGGTGAGCGAACGGCTCCGGGCGCCATTAGAGAAGAACAAAGACCCCGGGAGACGCGCACACAGCCCGGGCTGCCCGTAAGCTGGCGCGGTAAAGCGGCGCACTTGGTGCACTTGAAAAGCAAACGGGATCACGGCTGCCCAGGTCCCCACGCCTGCGACCTAGGCTTGCGGGGAGATGCGCGGAGACCCACACGGGGGTGAAAGCCCCTCCCAGAGTAAGCAGGAACCAGGCACCCAGGCACGGGAGCGGGGTGCAAAAGGCGCCATTCCCGCGCCACTGAACTGGGCTACAGCCCGCGTCCTGGACCTAAGGGCTTTGAACTGAGACCCGGGGCACGAAAACTCAGGGCATGGGTTCTCCACGACGGTGGGGCACAAGTCAGACACAGCACCCCAAAGTTGTTGAGGCTTACCCTACCATTCCCGCTCTATTCCCTGTCCCACAGGGTAGGGGGAGGCGAAAAACAGCCCCCCAAGGACAATAGGAGAGATCTCTGGCGCCACCTAGCGACCAGGAAAAAAAAAAGTCACTAACACCCCATAGAACAGGAAATTTCTTAAGACTGCTTGAGAAGGGCAGAAGGCTTCTGAAGGACCCAGTGGCCAGCCGGGAAGTTAGCCCACGCCAGGCCCCTTCCGACCAGCAGTCTGAGCCCACAGGGGGAGCAGGCACCCACGTCCGGGGCAGACCGGGCACACAGAAGAGTGTGCCTGAGACCGGAGGCGCAGGGACTGCATTCCGCTTCCCCATTATAGAACAGGGACATTTCTTCAGTAAAAACTGCCTAAAACCATCAGAAAGCTCCCCCAGAAGCCAGAGATGGCTCCTGCAGGAGCCAGAGGGGAGCGGAGAAGTTCACCCAAGATGCCAGCCAGTCCGAGCAACACAGTGTCCCAACACATACGACAAATTAGAAAACAGACAGTAGGGAGTAGAAGAACCACACGCAACCTAACAACGCCTCAGGAAAGAAGCACACCACAAAAAGAAAACCACTCCCCAGATTGCAACGACAGCAACTTGGAAGAACTTCTGAGCCTTTCAGAAAGAGAATTTAAAATTGCCATGATTAAAAAAGTGATAGATCAGAAGAAGGAAATTGAGTCCCTAAAGAGGGAAGTAAGAGAAATGCAGGAGATCAAAGAATTAATGGAGGAACTAAAGTACTCTGGGAAAAGCAATGAAAGCAGAATAGATGAAATGGAAGAACGAATAAGTACTCTTGAAGACACAGAAATAAAAAGAACCAAAACAGAAAGGAAAGAGAAGTACGAAGGAAAAAGAATGAAGAAAGACTCCGGGAACTATATGACTCCATGAGGAAAGGAAATATAAGAGTTATAGGAATTCCAGAAGGAGAGGAGAGAGATGTAGGAACAGAGAAAATATTCCAGGAGATAATTGAAGAGAACTTCCCAAATGCGAAGAAGGAGCTGAAAATTGATATACAAGAAGCAAGAACACCAAACTTCCACGACGAAAGGAAAAACACAGCAAGACACATAATAGTAAAGCTCCCAAGAATCCAGGACAAGGAAAAAATAATGAAGCTGACAAGAGGGAAGAAACAGATAACATTCAAAGGAAAACCAATCAGGCTGACATCAGACTTCTCTGAAGAAACACTACGGGCAAGGAGAGAGTGGAGGGACATAGTCAACAGACTCCAAGAAAACAGATGCCAACCAAGAATACTCTATCCCGCAAAGCTCTCTTTCCTCCATGAAGAAAGAATATGGACCTTCCCAGACAAAGAGAAACTCCGGAATTTCATTGCGACTAAACCCCACTCCAAAAAATACTACAAGGAATCCTAAAGCCAGAACCTCAGAGGGACGAATAACAACGAAAAAAGACCAAAAAAAAAAAAGTTATTAAAAGAATAAATAAAATCAAAGGAAAGACAAACACAATGGCAAATACAGATGCTAACATATCAATATTAACTCTAAATGTAAATGGACTAAACTCTTCAATAAAAAGACACAGAGTTGCAGCCTGGATTAAGAAACAAAACCCAACCTTTTGCTGTCTCCAGGAAACACATTTAGCTCCAAAAGATAAAAATAGGCTCAAAGTCAAAGGATGGAAAACAATCCTACAAGCAAATGGGCCAAAAAAGAAAGCAGGAACAGCTATACTTATATCAGATAAAACAGACTTCAAACTCAAAAAATAAAAAGAGACCCCAATGGTCACTACATTATGATCAAGGGGACAATACTTCAAGAAGAAATAACACTCATTAACATATACTCACCAAACGAAAGAGCACCAAAATATATCAGACAACTGTTGTCCTCTCTGAAAACAGACATCAGAGAAAACACATACGTAGTGGGAGACTTCAACACACCACTATCAACAATGGATAGATCAACAAGACAAAAAATAAGTAAAGAAACTAAAGCTCTAAATAAGGACCTAGAGCATTTGGGCTTAACAGATATCTATAGAACACTAAACCCAAAAAAAACGGAGTACACTTTTTTCTCAAGCGCACACGGATCATTCTCCAGGATCGATCACATACTGGGGCACAAGACAAACATCAACAGATACACCAAGATTGAAATCATACCAAACATCTTTTCTGACCACGAAGGCATCAAACTAGAAATAAACCATAAAAAGAAGGCAAGGAACTATCCTACCTCATGGAGATTAAAAACCACACTAATGGAAGACCACTGGACTAACGAGGAGATCAAAGAAGAAATTAAAAAAATCTTTGAATTGAATGACAAGGAGGACACCAATATCCTAAATGTATGGGATGCAGCAAAAGCAGTAATAAGAGGAAAATATATAGCAATAGAAGCTCACATCAAAAAACAAGAAAGAACTCAAAGAAACAACCTAATCTCGAAGCTCAAAGATCTAGAAAAAGAACAACAAAAAAACCCCAGAACCAGTAGAAGAAAAGAAATAATAAAAACCAAAGCAGAAATAAATGAAATTGAAACTAAAAAAACAATCCAAAAGATCAATGAAACCAAGAGCTGGTTCTTTGAAAAAATAAATAAAATAGACAAACCCCTAGCCAGGCTCACAAAGGAAAAAAGGGAGAAAGCACAAATACACAGGATCATAAATGAAAGAGGAGAAATCACAAAGGACACAGCAGAAATCAAAAGAATAATCAGTAACTACTATGAACAGTTATATGGAAACAAGTTCAACAATCTAGAGGAGATGGACAAATTCCTACAACTCTACAATCACCCAAAGCTAGATAAAGAACAAATAGAACACCCAAACAGACCAGTTACAATTAGCGAAATTGAAATGGTAATCAAAACCTCCCCAAAACAAAAGCCCAGGACCTGATGGATTTACAAATGAATTCTACCAAACATTCAGAACGAATTAGTGCCTATCCTTCACAAACTCTTTCAAAAAATTGAGAAGGAAGGGACAATACAAAACACGTTCTATGAAGCCAATATTACACTAATACCAAAACCGAATAAGGACAACACAAAAAAGGAAAACTACAGGCCAATCTCCCTAATGAACACTGATGCAAAAATCCTCAATAAAATTTTAGCCATCAGAATCCAACAATGTATCCATAAGATAATTCACCACGACCAAGTTGGATTCCTTCCAGGGACACAAGGATGGTTTAACATCCGAAAATCAATCAATGTTATCCAACACATCAACAAAAAGAAATATAAAAACCATATGATAATATCAATAGATGCTGAGAAAGCTTTCGACAAAGTGCAACACCCATTCATGATAAAAGCCCTTGAAATTCTTGGGATACAAGGAACATACCTCAACATCGTAAAGGCCATCTATGACAAGCCAACAGCCAGTATCATTCTCAATGGTGAAAAGCTGAAAGCAATTCCATTAAGATCTGGAACAAGACAAGGATGTCCACTCTCACCACTGCTTTTCAATATAATACTGGAAGTCCTAGCCAGAGCAATAAGACAAGAGAAAGACATCCAAGGAATCCAAATAGGAAAAGAAGAAGTCAAACTATCACTATTTGCAGATGATATGATAATATACATAGAGAACCCCAAAATCTCCACAGAAAAACTAATTCAACTCATCAATCAATTCAGTAAAGTGGCAGGATACAAAATCAACACGCAAAAGTCAGTAGCCTTCCTATACACAAACAATAAATCTGAAGAAGAAGAAATCAAAAAAACCATCCCTTTCGTTATTGAAACAAAAAAAATCAAATATTTGGGAATAAATCTAACAAAAGAGGTAAAGGACCTATACAAAGAAAACTATAAAACACTGTTAAAAGAAATAGAAGAAGACACAAAGAAATGGAAAGACATCCCCTGCTCATGGATTCGAAGAATAAACATTATTAAAATGGCCATCCTACCAAAAGCAATATACAGATTCAATGCTATTCCAATCAAAATCTCAATGGCATTCTTCAAAGAAATAGAACAATTATTGATGAAATTCATATGGAATCACCAAAAACTCCGAATAGCCAAAGCTCTACTGAAAAAAAAAGAAGGAAATGGAGGCATCACACGCCCAGACTTCAAACTATACTACAAAGCCATAATCATCAAAACTGCATGGTATTGGAACAAGAACAGACATACAGACCAATGGAATCGAATAGAAAATCCAGAAATAAACCCACAGATTTATGGTCAACTAATCTTTGACAAAGGAGCAAAGACTATGCATTGGAGCAAAGAAAGTTTGTTCAATAAATGGTGCTGGGAAAACCGGGTCACTACATGCAAAAGAATGAAGCTTGACCACTACCTCACACCATACACAAAAATCAACTCAAAATGGATTAAGGAACTAGACATAAGACCTGAAACCATAAAATACATAGAAGGAAATATAGGCGAAACACTACGGGATTTGCACATCAAAGACATCTTTACAGACACATCACCCAAAGCAGTGATAGTGAAGAGAAAGATAAACAGCTGGGACTACATCAAATTAAAGAGCTTCTGCACAGCAAAAGAGACAATAACAAAAACAAAGAGAAACCCCACCAACTGGGAGAACATTTTTGCACCCAACACTAATGATAAAGGACTGATCACAAAAATCTGCAAAGAGCTGATGAGACTCAACAACAACAAAGAAAATAACCCAGTCAAAAAATGGGCAGAAGAGCTAAAAAGAAACTTCTCTGAAGAGGAAATGCAAATGGCCAACAGGCATATGAAAAAATGTTCAACATCACTTGTAATCAGGGAAATGCAAATCAAAACTACCATGAGATACCATCTCACACCAGTGAGAATGGCACATATTAAAAAAACTAGCAACAACAAATGTTGGCGAGGATGTGGAGAAAAAGGAACTGCACTGTTGGTGGGAGTGCAAACTGGTCCAACCACTATGGAGAGCTGTGTGGAAATTCCTCAACCTACTAAAGATAGAGCTTCCATATGACCCAGCAATCCCACTCCTAGGTATTTACCCAAAGGACACAGAAACATCAATTCCAAAGGGCACCTGCACCCCTATGTTTATAGCAGCACTATTTACAATAGCTAAGCTTTGGAAACAACCCAAATGCCCAAAAATAGATGACTGGATCAAGAAGATGTGGTACGTATATACCATGGAATATTACTCAGCATTCAAAAAAGATAAACACATGCAATTTGCAGCAACATGGATGGCGCTGGAAGGGATCATGCTCAGTGAAATAAGCCACAAAGAAAAAGAAAAATACCGGATGGTCTCACTCATAGCAGGAATCTAGAAAACTTAAATAAGGGACCAGGAAAATGAATATAAGAAAGTGAAAATCAAAATCAACAAAAAACTATGAACCAGAGACACTTTTTGGGGGTGGGGGGCGGGAAGGGAAGGATTGGGGTCAGAATGGGGCTTTTGCAATTGTATGGGGGAATATAAAAATAAAATTTATTATTAAAAAAAATACTATATTACAAATTTAAAAATTATTAAGAGTAAATCTTGAAAATCTTCATCACAAATAAATTTTGTTACCTATCTGTGGGAAAAAAAGGAAAATAGGCAATCAGAATAGTAACAAAAGCATTCTATTTTATTTAATAATTGCTTGGTGATATGTGTCACTTGAACTTGTGAAAATACAGAGATTCCTTGTAGTCTTTACTGAATATCCTTACTTGTGCCTGTGTGATCAAGAATTTGTGGTTTTACAAGCTCCTGTGATAATGTTTAGGAGCAGAAAAGCTTAGAAAACATTAACCTAGAATCAAACATTTTAAGAAAATGTCTGTTTCCATCTCTATGATTACTGGAATTTTCATGACTTTGGAATGATTTTTTAAAATGGCTTATCTGAGTCAACAACTATATTTTTAGCATAACATACTCAAGACTCAATTGATATCCTAGGTAACTACAAAAGTCACACTTCAGAAGTGTGAAAGAAGAAATTTTAAGTGAGACAACTTCACATGTAATGTTTTAAAATACCATATGTTAATACAAAGGGTCACATGATAGAGTAAATTAATTTTGCCTATCATTTGTGAATGAAGGTTTAAAGAATGAAGGTTTCTAAAGAAGCAACACATAAAAAAATCACATAGTGTAGTACTGGTTATACATCTGTTCTCTAATAGGGTGGTTTTACGGCTACAGCATTGTGCAATTTCAGGGGTCAAAATTCTTATTTTTGTGTATGGTCATGAGAAGCAGAAAGAGTCAATAATAAATCTACTCCAGTTCTATACTTATTAAATGCTAAATTTAGATTAATTGTAAAGTTTTATGAAGATCAGATACTTGATACTTGATTCTAAATATATCATCTATATGTTTTTCACTGGAAATTTAGATTTAACTTAGTCTTTTTTAAAATTTAAGGTGAGAGAGATGCTGGAATTCAAATACAGTGATTTGGATCTTGCAATTTCCATCCATCCACCTTTTTTTATGTCACCATCCCAAAGACTCATCTTCATCCTGATCTATATAAGCCATGTATGGTGTTTGGTTTTTATCTATTTCTCTGCTTAGTGATTAGCTGTACGTTTAAAATTTACATACCTATATTGTGCTATATAGTACCTATTTCTTTGTACACAGCACTTTGTTTTCAATTTCTATCCTCGTTTCCATGAAAACATCCACCCAGTTTCTTTAAATGCTCTACACTATTCCATGGAATGAATCCACCACATTCTATTGATCTATCCTCCTGGAATCATGCCTCCAATTTCTCAGGTTCACAAATAATGCTATATTGAATATTCTTATGAATATCCCTTTAGGAGACTTTGTGAAAATGTCTATTTTATATTTATGTCTATTTTATATACATGTCTATTTTATATATATTTGCATATGTATATATGTGTGTGTGTGCACACATGCATGTGTAGGAGCAAGATACTTAGTACCTGGTTTACATGCCAATCAAATATGCATGCAGGTTCTAGTGTCCTCATTTCCCCATGAACATTAGTCAGAGTAATTATTTTTGTCAGTCTGCTGGATATAAATATTTCAATTATATTTCTTTAATTAATAAGAAGGTTAAGAATCTTCTCATAAACTTATTGGCCTCTTAATCAAACATCTTTGCAAGTTACCTGCTCTTTTCTCATGCCCTTTTTTAAAATTTACTTATCTTTTTAATATATTAAACTTTTTTTAAATTTTTAAGATTTATTTTTATTTATGCAAGAACTGGGGCACAGGCCAGATGTGCAGGAGGGTGAGAAGATTCACCAGAGACAGAGTGGGGAACAGAACAGGCAGACAGACTGAAATACACTGCTGAGGGGAGCAGCGGGTGAGACAGGAGAGGTCTGCCTCACCATGTGGGTATCTCCCCTGATGGCTGGGATTGAACCCATGCTGCAGAGGCTGTGGGCAGCTTCACAGTGCTGCGCTCAACTGCCTGTGTCACCAGGGAGGCCCTAAATTTACTTATTTTAAATTGAGGTAATATTTAGCTACCCCCATCAGGTTTTGCCACCACAATGCTTCTCATGCCTGTTTTAAAAAAACAGAATTTCTGCCTTTTCCTGATTGATATTCTGGTGTCAGAATATCTTTTGTCAGTTTTTTACACTACAAATAGTTTTCAGTCCATCATCTTTTCTACCTCTGTCATAGTGTACACTTACATGAAATTCTCAATTTTAATATAATTGAAATGAATGGTTTTAATATTGAAAATTATGCCTTGGAGTTTTAAGAACTCTTTCCTACCTTGCATCAGAAAGGTATTCTCCTATATTATCATTATTACTTTCATGTACATTTGGCTCTTTCATCCCTTGAGTTCACATTGTATATGGCATAAGGCCAATAATTTTTCTCCCCCCTTCATAACACTCCGCCTACATTGACAAGATTCCATATAAGACCTACCTGAAAAGAAAACTAGTCAGCAAATTGTACAAATACTATTTTTAAAAACGAAGTCAACAAATACTGAGGTAAATATTGGCTTACAACATTGTATGTAATTCAAAGGCCTAGGGTCACACTTCTTCAAGGCATGTCTCACACCTCACCCACCATAAAGCACTCATAGTCCTCCACCTTATTTATTTCAATGTGACACAATTAATTTACTATTTTTTTAAAGATTTATTTTTATACAAGAACTGGGGTACAAGCCATAGGTGAGGGAGGGTGAGAGGATTCATCGGGGACAGAGTGGGGAACAGAACAAGCAGACTGACTGAAATACACTGCTGAGGGGAGCAGCGGGTGAGACAGGAGAGATCTGCCGTGCCATGTGGGTATCTCCCTGGCCAGCCAGGAATCAATACTGTGCTGCAGAGGCTCTGGACAGCTTCCCAGCACTGCGCTCAACCTGCTGTGCCACCAGGGAGGCCCTTCATTTACTTTTTGTTAGGAACATATCCATTTTATGGGGACTTCTGTATTTCTATTTCTTTTATATTACTGTTGCTATGGGGACTTCTGTATTTCTATTTCTTTTATATTACTGTTGCTATTTTTATTTTACTAATACTAGAAATACACCAAAATATGGCACAACCCTCTACTTTGTGATTTGATGCATCCACTGTGTGTGAATCAGCAAAACAGAAAGTCTGCTGGATTTCAAAGACGGTCTGCTGGATTTTAATGAAGGAAGGGAATGGGGAGGAACATTTAAGCATATAGAACAGTATACATAATAGAATGAATGAAAAAGAAGATGGCAAATTGTTGGAAATATTAGGCTATAGGGCCCATGAAAGGGGACCAGTTTGGGTTTGGAGCTCTTAAAGTCTGGTAAGGTTGATTATGAATTTATGGGTTGGTAACTTACATGCTGTAATATAAAGTTTCAATTTTATCTTTTAGGTAAAATAAAGACAATGATGTCAAAAACACAGAAGACAAATTGGAAAAGTGTCTTATGGTTAGAAGAGAGAGAGAATATAGACAGAGGGTGAGCCATTAGAAAGCAGGCTGCCGGGATAGAATGAGTGAGAGACAAATTTATTCCTAGAATTTCCAGAGAACCAAATTTCTAAACTAGCGTCATCTAGCAGAATGAAAAGCTAAAATTACGAACAATGATGTATATATAAAATGTTTTGCTTATACAGTGACAAACTCCTAGCTTAATTTTTTTTTCTATTAGGCTAAGGAATGAGTTACCCCAGAAAGATGTAATACCATTATGAAACCCAGCTTGAAACCCAGCTTGACAGAATTTCACTTGCTTTCATCTAACATATACTTCAGGAATCTGATCCACTCCAGTAACTAGGCATTTCCATGGATAATAACAGTTCTCAAAATCTAGTGAATCAACTGTACTCTTCATGGAAGGGAACAGGCAATGGTTAAAAATCTACCTCCAAACACCAGTTTTGTAAATAACAATATAGAAGTCATAGCATGCATTAGAAAATTTCAATGCAACAAAAACATAATATATAGAGATGAAAGTAATAAATGAAATCACTTAATCAACACAGGAACAGAATCCAGAATATATTGTAGAATTTTCTAAAAATTAGTAAGTAAAAGACCAGCAAGTTAAGAGAAAAAACAGCAAAATATCAACAGGAAATTCACAAAAAATAAAACTCAAATGCTGAATGAGCATGTGAAATGATTTTGTAATTCATTATTGGCCTTCTTGTTGTTACTATTATTATTTCAGTGAAGACAAAAGAACCAGCCTTTTCTTTTCCTTTCTAAGAAGATTGTACCCTTGCCCTTTAAATTCTAATACAACTGATTTTGATATAAAAAAAGTACAATTTACTAAATTCACTTATATAGTAGAAAAATTATAATACTTAAACATTTCTTATATTCACAGAAACATTCTTTTTAAAGAATTAGCAATACTAGACTAGTGCTTATCTTTGAAGATGAAGAGAGGGAAAAGGAATTTGAAAGATGTAAAAAGTGAAACACCATTTCATGTATAATATTTAATGTCTTTAAAGAGCAGAGCAAATATTGCAGCATTAAAACAGTTGGTCATCTAGATGGTAAGTATATGCATAATTGATTTACTTTCTGTATTTTTGAATGTTTCTTAGTAAAATTTAGATACATTAAAATTTTATTTTGTTCTATAAAAATTTCCCTGTCATATTTATGAGGTAAAATGATAAGGAAAGCTCAGTGTAAGAAGAACAACATACGGATAGGAGTTGGAATCCAAATTCTGGTCTCAAATCTACTTGCTCATTATGCGACCTTGAGGAAATCACTTAATTCTTCAAAAACTGATTCCTCATCTGAAAAACTTGAATGACAGCATTTTCCTTTACTGCATGAAGTTATTGTAAGGAATAAATTGCTTTGTGTATATGAGAGTGATATTCAAATGTGTATAAAAGGTATTGGAAATCCTTAAAAACTGCAGTTGATGTGAAATTAAATGAACATATTTTTCCATTTTACTGTCATTCTAAATTTGTGAAAAAACACATTAGAAAGTAGACACATATCTTTTCTTACCGGATCTAATAGCTGGGAATAGAGTTCGTGGCAATTGTCAAAAATATACTTGTATGTAGAATCCAGGCAAGCTCTGACACAGTCCTTCACGACCATGCTAGCCTTTGGGGGACTCTGAAGCTCTAGAACCTGATAGACAAATTATGTTCTTAAACTCAAAAATGGAACATTTTTAATCCAGTATAAACAATTCAAACAACATTCAATGTAGAATTTTAATTGACTGATTGATTTTAACTGATTTTCCAATGTTCAGGAAAAATATGGCTTTAATATGTTTTAAATGTATAAATATCCATTTTGTCTTCCTGATATGACAACTGAGTGAAAATGATTGCTGTAAATATTCAAATAGAAACACTTCATTTCACCCACTTCATTTCACCAACCATTGCATAACTCTTATAATTTTTCATTCATTTGCTCATTCAACCAGTATTTATCACCCACTATATGGCAGAAAATGGTGGTGCTACAATTAAAAATCCATTTCCTTCTGGAGCTAAATTCTAGTAGATGATGGATAAAATAAATGAAGAAAATATATTGCATGATGTTACCTTTTGAAAAAAAAGAAGAAAGAAAAAGAAATAGTGTTCTATTGGGATATAATTAATCAGAGTACAACAATAGTAGATGAATTCAGAGCACATGGGCCAGTGGAAAAAATCACATACAGCTTACTATATAACTAAGTATAAGCAAGATAGATAGGAATTGCACTGTTTTTATTGCTTTTCAGTAAGTTCAATATTTCCTTTTTTCCAAGTTTCTTTATTTTTAATTGAGGTAATATTAGGATACCTCCATCAGGTATTGCCACCATACTGTGCTCACTATCAAATCACCCACAGTCCACATAGTTCATTGTGATTCCTTTCCTCTTTGTTCTTACCTCTTCCCCACCTCCTCCCCATCTAGATGCTTCAGTTTTGTAGTCAACTTTCAAGGGTTGGTTTTTAAGTTTGTTTTTATCTGACTCTTAATTTGTTTTCTCTATATTCCACACGTTTATGACATCACTGGTATTTATTTTACTTCTAACTTATTTCAGTTAACATGATCCCTTCCAGCTCCAACCATGTTGCTGCAAATGGCATGAGATTTTCTTTTTTGATCACTGAGTAATATTCCATCGTGTATATGTTTGAGCATAAGAGCAGCATTGGAAGGGTGTATGGTGGTTTATTTTGGGTTCTTTGGTGGTGGATGCATTATAGTGACAATATCTAAAGGAGGATCCTACACTTGGAAACAGTGATGTAAACCAATATTAACTGAATAAAAATATTACAAAAAGTAAAATGATATATGTATCTAAAAGTAAGTAACTTTACAATTCGGTAGATAACAATTAATTATACCTAGGAATCAGCCAATTCATTATATTCCTATAGAGACATTGCCAGGGCTGAAAATGGAAGTTGCCACAATTTGGGGTAAGTGTAAAAGAGTTAACCTTTCCCTTGGGATGAAAAAGTCAGCAAAATAGTTAAAACTAAAATAAACAAACTTCATTTCCATTTAACATTTTAAAGAGTTGGGGTTTTTGGAAGTTTCATGTCCACTTACTAGAAAAGTTTAATATGGCTTTAATTTAAAACCAAATATATCAGAATATCCTGGGACCAGGATAACCCCTTCTTCAATAAACTTCATATTGTAGGATTCATTTAGCTCAGGAAAAGTCACCACAGCTTAACTGCTTGAGCTGAGCAGTGCTGATTAAGATAAAAACATATTTTACCAGGAACAAAAGTGTGATGCTGCACCAAGATAATGAGAAATAAAATGAAGTACCTTCATCCTAAAAAAGGTGATACTTGTTAGCAGGTCAACAGTTGATTTCAGGTCTTGCAGTCTTTCAGCATTGCTAGCAGGAAAGTTTTCCTTATTAGGAAACAGAAAATGGTTAAATTATCAGCATTAAGCTTCTAATGAGAAAGTAAAGACTACACTGTATAGTATCTCTCATAGTATTGTGGCCTCAACAAAAAGTTTCTTTTAGAGGTTTGGTGAGACAAGTCATAAAAATGTAGATGCTCAGAATTTTGAAGGAAAGGAAAGGTATAATTATTAAAATGTTTCATCTAAGAAACAATTTTAAAATTGAGAAATTTCTCATATTAACATGCTCTCAGATTGACTTTTAAAGAACTATTAGGAAATTCACAGGTAACTTTTAAATATTCATGAACTCAAGCAGAGTTGGGGTGCCTAAATGATGGCAAATGCACTTGCCCCCAATATATTTTTCAGTCTCTGACATGGCAGTCTCTTTTCATAGTATTGATCCCAGTTCTAACATAAAAGGTAAGTTAGACAAAATTTGGCATTATAATTTTCAAAGTATACAATTAAACTGTCCATTAATAAGAGACCAAAAATATGAATGCAGATATGGAAATGCAGTTTAGGATATAAAAGAATGAAACAGTCATTACTATAGTTTTTTGTAACTAAAATTTTTATCTAATTGTTTGTAACTAAAATTTTATGTGTATACTTACACATACACACATAAACACAGGGATAGATATAACTGTAGTGTATGTATGTGTGTACATATGTGTGTCTGCATTTCACCTGGAGGAAAAGTATAGAATTACTGATAATGAATTCTGGGCAGCTGCAATAAAATACATTGTACTGATCTAGAAGGACCAAAATATGCAGCAAATAGCAATAAAAATCACAGAAGCAGGCAAAGTATTAGAAGGATATCTCACTGAGTAGGGGAGCTTTCGAGATGAGGACTGGGCCATATGTTTAAGAACTAGCAGAGGGTCACTCAAACTGACAGTTATTTTTGTATTTTATATATTTTTGTTTGTTTTCAATCTGATGGTTATTACAAGAATTATAAAATTAAAGTGCTCTCTCTCTGTCTCTCTCTCTCTCTCACACACACACACACACACACACACACACACACAATATTGACATAGGCTAATATGGGGCAAAGTATCTGAAAAAAAAGATGCCTGATCTCTTCCTTATGAGATTCTTCTACTGTAGTTTTACTTTTCCATTACATATTAGGTTTTATTTTTACATTTGACAAAAAAATCATCTAAGCCAAACTCAGTATTTACCTCTAGGCAAATAATTTTATACATACCCTGTACTTTGACAGGTCAATCCTTAAAGAGTTATGCAGCTGGTCCAGCAGTTTTATGAATTTTTCCCTCTGTACAAAGTAAACACAAAATAGAGAAATGGAAATAAATGGTCATTGTAAATGTAGACCTCACAGTTCCATGAGTTATCCCATTTTATAGAAAGTTCAACTATGTCAATGACTTGTCCAAAATCAGAGCTACTAATGTGACATAGTGGTGATTCAAACTAAGATTTCTTTGACACCAAAACCATGCTCCCTCCAATGAGTCACACTCCTCCTTTGTGACAAATACCCGAGAGTTATGTTCTGCACAGTTGCACTGTATTCCTTTATGTATAATGATTCCCAACAAGAGAGTCAGCATGAGAATCTAGAGCCCACCCCTCTCTGTACCTCTGCACATCACTCTACCTCTTCAGGAATAAATTAGTTTTTTTTAAACTTATACCATATATGGAAGCAATAACAGCTGTTGTATCAAAAATTTTTCTTAAAAATTTTTTTGTAATAGTACAGGCTTCATAATCTAAAAGGCCTGATTGCTTTTAAAGTGTTTCTGATCCAGTGCTAAAACTAATATAAGTAACAGGCAAAAAATAAACAACCAATGCTTCCCTCTGATGTTGTCCATGTTGGACTGACATTCATAGAAGGATGTGAAATTAAAAATAAGGAGTTTTGTTAATAAGCATCAGGATGCACTTGTATAGATTAAATATATTACACAAGATAAAGTCAGTCACACACCAACTTTACAGGTAGAAAATTCACAATTATGAATATTAGATTTTTTTTTTTAATTTATTTATTTATTTATTTATTTATTTATTTTATTTGTTTTGTTTATACATGCACTGGGTACAGTCAGAAGCACGGGAGGGTGAGAGAATTCACCAGAGCCAGAGCGGGGAGCAGAGCAGGCAGAAGGACTGAAGGACACTGCTGAGGGGAGCAGCGGGTGGCAGGAGAGGTCTGCGCACCATGTGGGATCCTCCTCCGGTGGCCGGGGAGCAGCCGGGGATCGAACCGGCGCCGCAGAGGCCGCGGGCAGCTTCGCAACCCAGCGCTCAACCGCTGCGCCACCGGGGAGGCCCATGAATATTAGATTTCTAACAAAAAATTACAGGGCCTCTCTGGTGGTGCAAGGGGTTAAGACGCAACTTATGAAGCTATCCCACAGCCACTGCAGCATGAATTTGATCCCGGCCTGGGAGATACCCACATGGTGCAGCAGACCTCTCTTGACTCGCTCACTGCTCCCCTCAGCAGTTTATGCCAGTCAATCTGCCTGTTATGTTCCCCACTCTGTCTCTGGTGAATCCTCTCAGCCCCTACATCTCTGGCCTGTATCCCAGTTCTTGTATGGATAAAAAAGTCTTTAAAAAAATTTTAAAAAGCAGGGGGAAATGAGAATAAAATTCTCTACCTACATTAATATTCAGTAAACATCAAATAGCACCATGTAAGATACTGGGAAAAATGGAAACTACATGTACAATGTAGATTTATGGGGTATGTAACTCTTACCCTTAAAGTCATCGATCTTGATGAAGTGAACTGAACATTAACAGAGTTGATAAATTGTTCCTCTGTTATTTCAATTTTCTGATAAAAGGCCTTTATCAGGTTTACTCATTGGTGAGGACTGAGTGTTGCCTCAGTGTTAATCCCTGTGTATGCAATGAGCTTAAGAAACAAAAGTTGCCTTCTGGAAGCTTGCAGTCTAGTTAGGCAGGTCAGATGCTCCAATAAAGCTATTGTAAAAAACAGACACCTTGAATGTCTTGGACTTTTCATTCCCATTCTCCATCCTACATCCCCAGGGTAGGTGGACACCTGTGTTATTCTTTATTAATCCCTTATCACCCATCCAGATGGGTAAAGTGACTTAAAAAAAAAATTAAAAGAGCCTCTACAATGATCACTTTACTAAAGCTAATCACTCAAAGATTGTAATTATAAAGTCCACATGATTCATGGCATGTCTCTGGATGTTTTATCTAATCTCTGTGATTGTTACAACAAATGCTTTGGCCCAAATCATACAGTTGGCCATAAAACAAACTCATGAATTAAATGTGCCCAGTATCCAGATTTCTTTTTTCTCTAAGGATGGCCACCTAGCATGGTTTAGGCCAATGAGGTATAGACACCTTATTACAAGTGATAGGCTTAGTTAGCATATTGTCAACTAATTACTATTTGGAAAGATCCTCTAAGAGGAAATGGCAGACAGTATTTGTTATATTGTTGGCTAAATAATTCTTTGACTTTTTAACCCTTTGTGCTTCTCTCCTTTCCCCCCATATTAAGCTCAGACTACATACTACAATAGAAGGTAAAGCAGTCATGTTGTGCTGTAAGATGAAAAGCTAGACATATGCTAAGAATAATGGAGCAGGATGCTAGAAGGGACTCCCACAGCTTATTTAAGCCCTGCCCTGCCTACCTTTTCTAAAAAATTAGCATCTTGAGTAGCTACACTAGTTCTGAATCCTTATCTCTGGAATAGGTTATTTAAATTTATTCAGTTGACATTCTATTTCGTGCAGTTGGAAGAATTCTGATTGATACAATAGTGATTACACATTTGGCTTTCCTACCTAGATTTTTCAGTGCTCAGCTGGAAAATCCACGTTCAAGGAAAACAGAAAACTGTGGAGAAAACTGCCAGGCTTCTTGTCACTAAATCCCAAACACTATCAGATGATGTGAAATTAAAAGTGTGCTACTGATTGAATTTTCATAGAGCTTCTTTAAACAGCAGGGCAGCTTGAAATTTAATTTTGTTTACCATATTTCTACTTAACTGCAATGAGATTGCCTTTGTAAAAGCAGAGAAGGTCTACCACCGCCTGCATGATGTGATTTAAGGAACAAGAAGACTGGTGATTAAAAATTGTTTCCCCTGAGGGGCATGTCACAATATTTGAAACTGCCACATTGTTCAGTACTTTGATTTAGGTAAGGACTACACAAGCCTGGTGTTTGATAGAAGCTAAATCAATAATACAAGAATTATCAGTTATCAAAATTTAGGCTGACTTAGTTGGTAAGAATAAAGACCAGTAGTCAGTATGTTTTCAGCTTTCTGGTCTCTGTCATAACTATTACACTCTGCCATTATAACACAATAGCTCCTATAGATAAGATGTAAGCAAATGTCCATAGTTGCTTTCCAGTAAAATTTTGTTTATGAACATTGAAATGTGAATTTCATATACTCTTCCTGCATTACAAAATAGTCTTTGACTATTTACAAATGTAAAAATCATAATTCATACAAAAACACTTGGTGGGGCCTCCCCGGTGGTGCAGCGGTTGAGTGCTGGGTTGCAAAGCTGCCCGCAGCCTCTGCTGTGCCGGTGTGATCCCTGGCTGCTCCCCGGCCACCGGAGGAGGGACCCACATGGCGCGCAGACCTCTCCTGCCGCCCGCTGCTCCCATCAGCAGTGTACTTTGGTCCTTCTGCCTGCTCTGCTCCCCGCTCTGGCTCTGGTGAGTTCTCTCACCCTCCTGCGCTTCTGACTGTACCCAGTGTTTGTATAAATAAATAAATAAAAATAAATCTTTTTTTTTTTTTTATAGAGGCATTTTTTTTTTAATTTTATTTGTTTGTTTGTTTTTTTGTACACTGCTGAGGGGAGCAGCGGGCGGCAGGAGAGGTCTGCGCACCATGTGGGATCCTCCTCTGGTGGCCGGGGAGCAGCCGGGGATCAAACCGGCGCCGCAGAGGCCGCGGGCAGCTTCGCAACCCAGCGCTCAACCGCTGCGCCACCGGGGAGGCCCAATAAAAAATAAATCTTTAAAAAAACAAAAAAACAAAAACACTTGGTGGGCCAGATTTGGTCCTTGGGAAGGGGGGGGACTGTTTGAGGAGGCGGAGCCAGTTGTTTCCCCAGGAGTGCTATGCTTTTGAGCAGTTTCCTAAGATCCTGGGAACCATGGAAAAAAAACTCTTCTAAGGAAGAGTGTAAAAACCTTGGCATCATCTTCTGCCTCCTCTTCATTCCTTCCTTTCTCATTCCAACAGCAGGCATAGACTTTACCAGAATTTATGATCTAAGCTCTATGGCCCCAACTTGCTTCAGCTTCCCTGCAGAGAGCATTAGTTATATGCTGATATTATTTCATGTTTTTGTAAAATTTACAAGAATAAGGTAAAAATTATCCTAATCTGGACTAGTAAATTATAAAAAAACTTTCTCCAGATTTATTCCAAAAGCAGAAAAATAAATACATTTCAAATAGATGTATGGGCTATTTTGATTTTTTTGTAATTTAATTAATGTTTATCAACATGTTAGGATATCTGGCCTCTCTCCCTATTGGAGTGAATAACGTTTTCCATGACTGTTTAAGCATTGTTGGGTACAGTTTTTGGCTTCACATCCTATAGGAAAGAAAGATTTATCAAATTTAATAAAAGCTACTAACATGGGCTTGCACATGGCAATACAAATAGAAGAAACTTTTCTAAAGTATCAATTTAAAAACTTCTATAATCTCTGCTAGATAAAACTTTTTTTAATAAAAATATTTCAGAGTATTTTTCACATGAAGAAGTGATAAAAAACTTCAAAAATCTCTTAGAGAAGTTTGTCAATAGTAAATGAGAATATCTTGTGTTTCTAGAATTTGTAATGTTTGTGGTATAATTTGGGATTTATTTTTTCCTTATAAATATGAATTTCATACCAAATTTCCAAATGACAATTTTTGCATTCTTCTAGAAGAGAGTCTCGTCAAATTGTATAACACTTTGGCAGCACAAAACCTAGGTACACCTCTATCCAGGACTCATCACATGGCAAATCATAAAGAAACTATCTCTCCCAAACTGTTTCTCACATCCATTCTCTCCACTGCCACATAAATTCATTTTCTGTAAACCACTGTCTAAAGCAGACTCACTTGGCCTTGCCAGGAGTAGCACATAAGCTGTTTCACTAATTTCCTTCTAGATCTCCCAACATTCACTGTCATGACACTGTTTACTCATTTCTTCTTTCTTCAGTGAGAATTCTGTAGTTCTGAGACTTGAAAACTAACACCGAAACCCTCAATTTCTTTGAAGCTAGGTTTCTGCAATTATCTTGATTTCTGCCTCCTAGATGCAGGCGTACTGTTAAGTATGGAAAGCAAACATGAGGTGGAAGCCCACTTCTTGCTGCTTAGTTTACTTCTTCTACTAAAACAAGGAGACATCTGTTCCCCAGGCATTGAAACTAGGCCTTTTGTGTTTAATTGAGGTCTGTTGGTTTACAGAATCATGTGTGATTCAGAGGTATGGGATCACACCTCTTCAGATGTATGCTACCACTCCACAAGTCAGCCATATCCCTCCACCATAATCCATTGTGCCGCCTCCATGCCCTGTTCTCCACCCTCTGCTAGCCTTAATTACACAAACAGATTTCTAAGGTTTTTTTTTTTTTTTTACTAGTTTGGGTTTGACTGACCCTTTATTTATAATCCACATATAAACAAAACCAGTAATGCCTGTCTTTTTCTTTCTCTCATTTACCTTAGTATAATCCCCTCAAGTTCTAAACATGTCACACATGTTAAGAGTTCATCTTCTTTTTGTTTTAATAACTAAGTATTACTAGTTTTGTGATTGTAGAAAGACAATTCCATTGGTAATAGAAGCTCTGCCTGATTCCTCAGTCTCTTGTTAGTCAGAAAATTCACAGCTTCTCTCTCAAATCAGTCTCACTGTATTATTTTGAGAATTATTATGGTAGGATCCTCTTCCAACACTTCAGATGATATTGTGAGCATCTAATTCCCTGTGCCAAACCCCTTTTTCATTTAAGTTGGCATGATAATTTGTTACTATAACTCAACAATCTATACATTTCTGAAATATTTCCTTTACAGAATGATCTTTTTAATCAGTCATTCTATCACTGTTACCATATGACTCAAGAATAATGTCCAAACATCTCACTGAATATTAAAAGCTCTTGACAATCTAACAGCAACCCAGTAATCCATGCTTTGCTTATACTTCTATATTTTCTATATGCCCAAGTGGTAGGCAGGCTATTTTACATACACTTCTTTGAATTTATGATACATTTTTATTCCTCCTTGTCTTTCCTCAAATGCCATCTCAAGCCTAATGTAGTTATCCTACAACTTGAACTTTGAAAAATACTACTCATCCTGAAAAGTCCTGTTCTTTCTGTCACGCTTCCATGAGCCCTTGTACAGAATCAACCATTTGTTCCTCTTCAATCTCAGCAAATTTATAGGTATAAACTCTTTGGTCATGTACCACATTTTGGAAATGATTTATAGTTACACATGGTGACTTAAAACACTTTTCTAAAAATGTTCAGTTAGACTATAGACACATAAAAAATTGTTCAGCATTACTTATTCTCAGGTAAATGCAAATCAAAATCACAAAAAATTATAACCTCACCCCTGTGAGAAAAGCCCATATAAAAAAGAATGGAATCAACAAATGTTGGCAAGATTACAGTGAAAAATAACTCTCATCAACAATTGGGGGAATGGAGTTGATGAGCATCTGTGGAAAACAGTCTGGAGATTTCATAAGGAAATAAAAATAGAAAATCTGTATGGTCAGACAATACCTTTGTTAGGTATTTATCCAAACAATTGAAATCTCAAATATGAAAAAATTATGTATGCCTATGTTCAAAACAATACTGTCCACAATTGCCACGTCATGGAAACAAACTAAGTGTCCTTCAACATACAGATGGTAAACTGTGCAATATATAGTTGATGGAATACAACACAGCTGTGAAAAAGATGGAACTGTGGCATTTGGGACAAAATGGATAGATCTTGAGGTGATTATGTTATGGGAAATAAGTCACAAAAGCAAAGACAGATAATGAATGGTTTCACTTCTCTGTGAATGTAAGTAATCAAAAACCCATAAACAGTTAAAATACAGTAGGAATAAACAAACTCAGTGAAAAAATACAATGGTTACCAGAGGGAACAGGGGTGAGGGAAGAGGAGGAAGGTAAATGGGGTATTGGCATGGGTGGTTTAATGGAGGGTGAGTGAAATATGGGCACATATGGGAGAGCAAAAATGTAACCTCAAAATTAAAATAAAAACATAATAATGGTATTTGTTTCACAAGTAGCAGTATCAGTTTGAGAAATCATATAAGACCTTTGTAGCCCTAAAGTAGAGGTGGAAGCCATTATACTTAAATATATTTGACTCACTGAATGACATTATTTTCAGTAGGCAGAGAAAAATAGTCAAGTTTATATATTGAATCACCAATTTATCAGAATGTAGTTTGAAAAACATATATATATATATATATATGTATATATCCACACACATTTAACTCTCTTCAACAGTAAGTTATTTGAATTACAAAATGAGGTTTCCTATAATCATTTTGCCACTGACACATACTGAAATCAATTTGGTTTCTCTTCTTTGGGTCAGCATGAAGTAAAGGAGCATGCTATCTAATTTTCCTCTAGGTAGCTTTTATGTGGATATTAATCATATAAACGCATATTCTCTTTCAGAGGTAGAAAGGTTCCTTGTTCCACAAGGATAGCTTATTCTCTACAACGTACCCAGGCAGAATATTAAAAGCAAAACAATTTCATACATAGAATGTTTTATGTTAAAGGTAAAATCCCAAGACTATGAATGCTATTACCAAGATGAGGTTTTTATAGCAAAACTGTTCTACGATCTGGTATTGGTCACAATAAGACTTTGTTGAACTGGCTATAGAATGTTCTTTGGCCCAAGTTCTTACAGGGCCAATATAACATAAGCAGCAGATAGTGTAATGCTTACACTGTAGCAGGGAATGAGAGACAACATCCTCATACCTTATAGTCATAGCACACCTTCAAATTTATAAATTGCTTTACTGTCTTTTAACACATCTGATTTTCACTCTCAATTTGAGCAACATATGAGAGCAAATAATCACCGCCACTGAGCAGATGGAGAAATTGAGGCTTAGATGATTAAACTCAAACCCATGACTCCTAACACAGCTATTGTTTTCTTCTCCTGGCATTTATTTTCGTTTGTCATTTAGCAGCCAACTCATCTCACAAACCTCATATGCATTTTCTCTTTACAATGAAAAGGACAGAAGAGAGCAAGCACAGTAGTGCATTTTTTTCCTTCCGCCTTTACATTCTTTTACTTGCTTTTATTTTTATCTTGGTCACATTTTTTTTCTATTCAGTGATATATATATACCCAAATTTCATTTTTAACAACATAATCAATAACAAAAACCTACTTAGTGAATCAATTCAGAAGTTTTATCTGTGCCACAGAAATCACTTTTCTACCAAGAATCTTAGTATCTTTTATTAAAAAAAAAAAAAAAAGTGACATGTTGATGTGACTAAAACCTTGGGAATCTTTCCAGGCATCTTTCCCTTTGTCTCACTGTACACGTCCCTAGAAGTATCATGTATTGTTGAATCTAAGCCCTGAAAAGCTCTACCCTTCTTTTCCATCTGTAATTCTGCCTTGATTGAGATCCTCATCATTTTATTGGGATTACTCTTAATTTATAGCCAACTTTAGTCCTAACAATTTGTTTTCATATGCTAACAGAGTAATTTCTAGGGCCTGACAACAAATAAATACTTGAGACTACTTAGGATCCCTGCATTTCTACTTTTCATTATGTTTTTGATGTAACTGAATACTTCAAATGAACAATATTGATTTCTTTTAAGACTCTTTATACACCTAATATTTTTTACTTAGAAAACAAGCTATTATCTACCGGTATCAGTAGAAACCATTAGAAAGTGCAAATGAAGCCTACCAGGCGTCAGAGAAGTCAACCACATTCAAGCTCACTAGAGATCAGTCTCTAAAACAGCAAATCCCAAGTCTACATACATGGAGAATATGCTATTAAATTTCAGTGTTCTTTCACAAAATGTACTTTTTTTTTCCCCAGTGGAAAAGGTCATTCCAGATATGTTGATTTAGTCTAATGAAGTCATCCATTAACTATCAACAAAATTATTTCACAGAAATTGATGCAAATAATCTTTTAGCTTTAGCCTACTATACTAAGGTGTTCCCTAAACGTACCTCCTGTGGGTGGGAGGATTCCAAGAAAGTTTTGACTCCAAAGCACTTTGAAAATGTAACTCCCATTAGCTACAGAGAATCTTACAGTTCAAAATTTAATACTTACACCAAAGTTGGTAGCAGCAAATCGATCTGAGGCAGAAACTTGTACATTTGTGGAAACTGTTGTGTGAGCATAAAAAGCGTTGATATTTGCCAGCAAGGTGCTCATGACAGCAGGGACACCAGGGCACATGTACTTTGAAGACAGACATGAAAAGTGCCTGCAAAATAAAAACATTAAACATTTTTAAAGCAAAAACTAATTTATTAACGTAACAGTATGTCCTCTAATTAAATTCCTCAACTACATCTAAGAAAAGGAGAGAAAATCCCCACAATCTAATTGAAAGAGAAGGTAATGCCAGCCTTTAAAATACTTCATTCACAACTGTGAATGAAGCTGGCTAACTCAGAATGTGAATTGCCACAAGAAAGTGAGCATAATTCCATACAACTGTGAGAGACTGGTATGGACATACCAAAAGTACAATTTTCTGGCACTGTCAGAAAGCAGTAACACAAGAGTCTCCCTCTCTCCCTGATTCATTTCAATTCCTGAAATGCTATCTTCCAACTAGAATGTTCTTTCACACTTGTATTGTGTGAACTGATTTAAACTGATGAAGTATGCAAAAGGCTCTCCTTTCATTGCACACTGATTAAAGAAGTGAACTTAACATCTGACTTAAGTCTAATTTATGAGCTTTTGTCATAAAGGAATTATCTTCCTTAAGCAGTTCTGTTTTCTATGCATTTTGTTAAAGCCATGATTTAATTAGGCATAAGATGAATAGTGAGGACAGATTCAATTATGCTAGTTTTATTCTTAAAGATCTCCTAAACTTTGAATAATAGTATCGTTTACAGACACCACAAGCAGCAACTGTTTAAATCTGTTACTTCTCTCAAGAAAACCTGTTTCATTTTAACTATAACAAAAGAACTGAATGTTGAAAGCACAGCGTATGATAAAATGAAAAGATATGCATGCAGGAAAGAGATTTTCAATATATAATCTGGTATTTTGCTCTCATATCAGCAATTTAGCTTTCAACTAGGCATCTCTTAATTTTGTATTATTTTTATTTTTTAAATATTTATTTGTTTTGTAGAAGAACTGGGGTGCAGGCCAGAGTTGTGGGGGGTGAGAGGATACACCAGAGACAGACTAGGGAGCAAAACAAGCAGACTGACTGAAATAGACTGCCAAGGGGTGCATCGGGGGAGACAGGAGAGGTCTGCTGCACCATGGGTTTGCTCCCTGGCCAGGACTTGACCTCAGACTGCAGAGGTGATAGCACTAAGACTTAACCCCTACACCACCATGGAGGCCCTGAATTTTGTATTATTGAACACAAACACAATATACATATATAAAAGCTCTGAGAGGCAACCGAAAATAAATGCAAGGGTAAAATTACAGCTTCTCCTAGATCTGACAGGTCGCACACATACCTTTTTAGGATACTTGTTAATGAAAGTAGGTTCAAATTTTAAACATAGATCTTTGAGAATCTTAACTTGTATCATGATAATTGTCTGATTTAATCACTCTAATACTGATATTAGATTAATGATTGCTAAGGCAAATGATACATATTTTGACTTTATATAGGCTATAGTTACCCAATCTCTATGAAGAACACATGATGTTAAAATATAAATTAAGGTGTTGCCTGGTGGCGCAAGGGGTTAAGCACTGCACTACAAAGCAATCTGCAGCCTCTGGAGCACGAGTTTGATCCCCGGCCCGGCCAGGAGGCAACACACATGGCGAGGCAGACCTCTCCTGTCTCATCCGCTGCTCCCCTCAGCAGTGTATTTCAGTCAGACTGCCTGTTCTGCTCCCCATTCTGTCTCTGGTGAATCCTCTTACTGCCCCACATCTCTGGCCTGTACCCCAGCTCTTGTATGCATAAATAAATATTTAAAAAATATTAACAAAAATTAAAAAAAAATTAACAAATCCTTACAAAATTAAGGAGTATATTTCTTTGTTTTATTTTCCAACTATTCACAATTAGATTTGTTATACTTAAGTCAGAGATCAAGAGTTGTATAATCTACAGTACCTAACTATAAAGGTGTGGGGGCTGGAAATAGCAAACTACACATACACATAGGGGTAATAAGAGATAATAGTGGTCAAAATAAACTGGTAAGGAACTCAAAGATCAAAATTTTATTGTTCTGAGCATGCATTACTTATTTAAAGGGCAATTGTAATCCTCAGAATGGATGCATTTGTTCTTGGATTGAAAAGGACTGGTGTCCTCATAATTCAGCCTGTTAGTCTTTACTACCTTTAGTTGTAATCTTGAGATTTTTGATGTCAGATCAAGGTTACAGCAACAGTTTTAAGATTACTCTAAGCATAATGAAGGAGAAAATACAAAATCCACACAAGGCACGTGCTTATTTTATAAGTGAAACAGAGCACTTTATGTTGAAAATGACAAATTATTGAACCCTACTCACTATTTATAAGGCATGTGAGTGAAAAATGGGTGTAACAGAAGACAGGAAATGTCAGCAAGCAAGCTTTGCCTATTTTGTACTTGAGTTGGTTATGCCAGTATTTATTTATTTTTAATTGAGGTAATATCTGGATCTCTCCATCATGTATTGCCACCATAGTGGTTATGCCAATTACCTTGTCCTATGAATTTGTGAATTTGTGAATCCTAAGTCACATTTTACAATTAAAATGAGAGGTTTAACAATTTGTAAGGAAGCTAAGAAAATTTTTGGTTAATACAGGCTCACCATGTAAATAAATATAATTTGAGACATCTGGTTTAATACAATCCCTGATATGTATTTGTCATAAATTTTAATACCATATTAGGTATTATAATATAGAAAAGTAAAACATATAAAAATAGATATCAGAAAATTAAATTATTTATGCTTTAAGCTTTTCATTAAAAAACTATTAATAAACAAATAGAATTATAATTTGTCTTATTGAAGTTAATTATCAATTAATTGGAATAATTAGAATTAACACTGATTCTAGTATTTTATTCTACTCCTTAATCTTGGATTCATCTTTATATTGAAGTCATCTGTTCAGAACACTATCCCTTCAATAACTACGCATTTATTATATTTCTTTTCTTAAAAAAGATTTATTTATGCATCCAAGAACTGGTGTATAGACCAGAGGTGTGTGGAAGGGGGTAAGAGTATTCACCAGAGACAGAGTGGGGAGCAGAACAGGAGGATCCACTGAAATACACTGCTGAGGGGAGCAGAGCAGTGGAGGAGACAGGAGAGGTCTGCTGCATGTGGGTTAGCTCCCTGCCCAGGGGTCGGACTCGTGCTGCAGTGGCTATGGATAGCTTCATTGTGCTGACACTTAACTGCCTGCACCACCAGGGAGGCCCCATTTATTATATTTCTGTCACTATTCTTTGTGACAGGGATCTTGAGTTGAATAAAACAAGGTCCTATAGAAAACGCATACTCCTCATTGAAAGGCACACACATTAAAGCCTAATTTTGTCATGTAGGAGAAAGTGCTACTATAGAAGTATCTAAAAGTTTGGGTAAGCTAGAAGATAAAGGAGTGAGGGGCAAAGTTCCCAACAGCTGACTCCTCTAGTGGTAAACCCACAGGACAAAAATTGAGGGGAAATGCATGAACCAAGGTATAGCAAGGATTAGGATTTATATCATAGTAATGGAAGAGTGAAGAATTTAATGTCCCAAAATTTGATTCAATGTTTATTGAACAAGTCTGAATGCCAGATGCTGTACTGGGTGCTGAGTACACACCAATGAATCCACTTACAAACTAGTTGGGAAATCAGTCCCACAAAAATACAATTATGAGAAAGAACAGCATAAAAGAGTGCTATGAGATACTGAGTTAAAAAGGATGCTTTATAACCTACTGGGGAAGGTCAACAAAGATTTCTCAAAATGAGGCTGGGTTGAGTTAATGCATAACTAAAAGATAGTCAAGCCAATAATTAAGGTTTGCTATTACTGATAAAAATTGTAATCCTAAAGAATAGTACAAACACAGGCACAATGGAAAGAAACAAGGTATAGTGGGCCTCCCTTGTGGCACAAGGAGTTAAGATGAAGCATTTATGAAGCTATCACAGCCACTTTGGCATGAGTTTGATCTCTGGTCAGGGAGGTGACCCACATGGCACAGCAGACCTCTCCTGTCTCGCCCAGTGCTCCCCTCAGCAGTGTATTTCAGTAAATCTGCCTGTTCTGCTCCCTACTGTGTCTCTGGTGAATCCTCTCACCCTCCACACCTCTAGCCTGTACCCCAGTTCTTGTATGCATAAATAAATAAATCTTTTTTTAAAAAAGGAAACAAACAAGGTATTGTGTAGCATGAACCCTAGCAATTTTGGACTGGTGGAGCTCAAATTTCCAAAAGAACATTCCAGGCCCATGATCAGAGATAAGGCAAGGGGGTATGTAACATAAAACAGTTGTGCAATAAATTAGCTAAGTTGGACCTATTATCTGGTCAAAAGACTTTTTTTTTTTCCCCCCAAGCAAGGAGGATTTGGAAAGCCATACAGAGTTAATGTAAGTAAAAAAATCACCTATTTCTGGTTCTTTATAGAGATAGGGAATGTCATCATTAGAGTTTAATTTCAAATAGAAATTGGGAGGAGATTTTAGAATGAGTTCAAAGAAGTTGAGACTAGAGAGCAGAGCTCAATTAGGAGATTGTAACAGGAAGAACTAGGGTAGGAGATCTGCAAAGGATGACAAAATGGATTTGCGAAACACTGAGAGAGGAAAAACAGAGGAGTTGCAGACTGATAAGGAATGAGACAGGAAAAAAAAAAAAAAAGTTAAAGTTCCAAGTATTTAGTTTGGGTGACTAAGTGAATTGTGCTTCTGCCTAGTGAACTAGGAACCAGGAAAACAGAATTTTAAAATGGAGTTAAGGTATCAATTGAGTTTGAGCTTAAAGTCCTCATAGACTTTTCATATAGGAGTGTCCACCAGGTTATTGGCGGCATCAGGAATAAACACTTAAATGTGGAAGTGATCAACATTTTCATAGTCAGTGGTCAACTTTTTGGTGGTCAACTTTTTCAAGTGGTCAACTTTTCATAGTCAGTCAAAACTATGAAAGGGATAAAATCATCCTGGGAGATTATGAAAAAGGAAGAAAGAACTGTCAGGGAGTAGAACCTGAGAAATACCAACACACAAAGGACTGAAGGAAAAAAAAAATATGCCTTCTATGACTGAGGCAAAAGGAAAAGGTAGATAGAAGGAATAGAATACTAGAATCAGGGAAATCATGAGAATGGAGTGTTTGAAGGGTTAAGCTGATGGTAACTTAAAAAAAAAAACTTTTAAAAAATAAGGAAAAGAAAATAAGATTGTTGGATTTGATAAATAAACATTGTTGACCATAATAAAATCAATGTTAGTGGGGTGATGGGAATTTGCACTAAGAGGTAATAGGATAAAAGTGAGAAGGTGCCAGGGATGAAAGTAAAATGGGTCAGGGCCAAGGGTTTTGTTCTCTAGCTAAGGAGTTTCACTTTTTCATGTGGACTGTATGACAACAGCTAAGATTATTGCAGAGGGAACTGACATTATCAGATGAATCTGAAAAGGTGATTGAAGTGGTATAAATATGGAATAAAACAAGTAGGTACTGGAAGCCGAAAAACAATTTAAGAACTGTAGCAGCCAGAGATGACATTTTGGCCGCTGCTTTCAATATGACTAAGGATGTCACATACTGCAGTCAGAAGGAACAAACTATTTTGCACCTTGAAATAAACTAAAAATCAAAGAATTACACTGTTCTGACCTCCAAAATATAAACCTTGACTATGCCTCTGCAACCTGAATTACTAATAAAATAATTTTGAATCTGACTGTCCTCACATTACAATAGAAAAATTGTCCTCTGAAATACATGAAAATCAGGTCGGAAAGCTGTTGTTTCCATCAAGAAGAGCATGACAGAATCATGCAAGAGAATGCTGATTGCTTCTTATATTTAGTCTTGCCAATGCTTCTGAAGTCTGACTCTCTGTATTTATTGTAGAAACCATAATCCTTGTTCAAATTTTTTACCCGAGGTTACACAGAAAGACGATTAAGGACTGGAGCTCAAACAATGTGATGCAATGGAGTTAACCACTAGAGTACTCCTCTTACAATTCCTTCTCCTCCTCTACAATGTGCTGCATTTCTTGTGTATGTGTGTTTTTTTCCAGGATTTGTTTAGTTCAAGTTTAGTTGTCACCTTAAACAGCCCACATTTAGCTTAGTGTTTTCTAATACACAGGAGTTAACTGATCAACATTAATAAAAACAAATGACAGGAACATGAGCAAAGGTATTTATGTAAAGCTAGCGTGTGCAGGACATGTGCTGGTTACCTTGAACAGGCCAGTTTATCAAAACACCCAATTGCTTTCTGAACATTCTGCTGAAGTGCACAGCAGTTAATGCTGTAATGATGATGCCAATTCTGAAGGCTGATAGTATTCGTCTTTGCTTATAATGGCTATACACTAAGAGCAGTATTTTAAATTTTCCAGAGCATTAGGCATGCATTTCTCTTAGAGAAATTATAGAAATATTTTACTTTCTGATTAAAATTTAACTAGGATTATTTCTGGAGTATGATGGGAGGTAGCTAACTACCTGTACCTCTGAGTAACTGAAGGAAATAAGCAGAAGACCAAAATGACATTAAGTTAAAACAACACTGGAAATTAGTTAGGGTTACCAATCAGATATATTCCAGTATTTAGGAGGTATTTTGACTAGCTTTATGGGGGCTGGCTCCGCTGCAAGATATTATGTGAGTAAATAGAATCTAAACTCCTAAAATATTAACCTTACTAGAGAGGAAATGGGAGGACAATTCCAGGAACCATTTATAGTTGGAGATTTGGGACCTAGGATTCTGGCCAGCAATGCTGTCAAACACTCCCCTGTTCCATGGTAATTGCTGCCTGAGCTGTTTTCTGTTTCCCAAACCTTCTCAATCTATATCCATTAAAGTGTGCCACTCCCAAGACTGCAGTACAGCTTGTGCAAGAGGGAATGGGAAGGGGGATTTGACATTAGTTAGCAGAGAGGGCTGCAAGAACATTAGGAATATTATATACACCCGGGGAATTATATATACTCTCTTGAGCTACTTCTAGAAAGACATGAAATCACAGGCCGTTATACTTGGAGAAGACACCATTAGTAGCAGGTGACTGTCTTTTCCTAATTTAAAAGAGAGCTGTATTTGAATAAAGACATGGTAAAGAGGAGAACATTTCTGGAGACTTAATTTCCATTTAAGGCCTGCAGGTGAATGCTGACACCACCAGGTGATCAGCAAATATGGTTTCAAAGGAAACCTGTAAGTAGAAAAACAGAGGATGCAAACACCATTTCATATTATTACCTCAACTTATACACTTTCATGGGCATACACATACATACTGCAAAAATAGCCAATAACTTGCTAGGAATTGCTAGCTAAATAGTTACAGTGCTATTTGTGTGTGGAATTATAGATTTTTGATATTAAATTGTATTCTGTATTTTAAAAATAATTTACCATTAGCATGTTTTATTACCCAAATCATAAAAAATATTTATTTTAAATATTAATTCAATTTTTGCTCTATTATTAATTTCAGAAGTTTCCTTGTAACTGTATTTCTCTTGTAGTTTATATATAAGCTCCATATAGATTTCCTTAAAGAATCATTAAACATGATTTTTGTGGAAGTCAAATCATCCATAAAAAGTTATTTCTGCAGGAGAGGGGGAAGGAGAGGGATCAAAACAGGGGAGGGAAGAACACAAGAGACTATGATGATGGTGCACGGGTGAATTGGTGGTGGGTATTTTATAGGGACTACAACTGAAAGAAGAAAGCAAACAATGCACAAAAAGAAGGGATGTTTTGTGTGTGTGTATCTTTTTATATATATAATTATATATATAATTATTTCTCACAAAGTTTATCATAGAATTTACTAATTTCTGGTTAATGAGTAAATATGCAATGCAATATAAATTTATTATGAAGCAGATACCAGGTTGATTTCACAAAAAAAAATCTATCAGGAATTTAAAAGATATTTATGGAATCTAGAAGGATAATAACTAAAAATGGATCTGCCATATGATCCTGCAATTTTACTCCAGTTATCTATCCAAGGAACACACAAACACTAATTTGAAAGCATCCCTGCACACCTGTGTTCACTGCAGCTCTATTTACATAACCAAGATATGGAAACAAGAAGGAAAAAGAAAGATATCAGATGGTTTCACTTACAGGAGGAATATAGGGAACAAAATAAGGGGATAAGGAAAACATATTACAATAATAATAAATGAATAAAAACAAAACTAGCAGGCAACCATAAATCACAGACATTCCACAAGGGAGGGGGAGGAAGAGGGACCAAAACAGGGGAGAGAAGCGCTCAAGTGACTTTGGTGATGGTGCACAGGTGAACAGGTGGTGGGGATTTTAAGGGGAATATACCTGAAAGGAGAAAGCATACAAGCATGCATTGTACCAAAAATGAACAATCATGCTATCTATATATATATGTGGAGTATACATATATATAGCATCATATATATATACATACTCCACATATATATACACTCCACACATATATATAATGTGTATATATATAAAAAAAAGGAAACAACCCAAAACAGATGAATTGATCAAAAAGTTGAGGTGTATATATATATATTCAGAATAGAATATTACTCAGGATTAAAAAAAAAAAACAAAACAAAACTCATGCCTTTTATGGCAACGTGGTTGGGAGCTGGAAGGGATTAAATCCTAGTGAAATAAAACAGGAGAAAGATAAATACTGAATGGTGTCACGTATATGTGGCATACAGAGAAAGTAAACAAAGGGCAAAGACAAACTTTAAAACCAACCCTAGAAAACTGGCCACAGATCTGAGGTCTCTAAGAGGAGAGGAGGTAGGAGAGAGGTAGGGATGAGAAAGAGGGTGAGAGGCTGGTAGCGAGCATAAGGGATGATGGTGGAGGACATAGGTGCTTGGTGATGGTAGAGCTATAGTGACCACACCTGAGGGGAGAAATTCCAGACTGTCAAAATATCAGCAAGGATATAAAATAATGTACTCCATTAATTTAAATAAACACAAATTTCACTGTATTACTTTTCTTCCAATTACACCTTTACATTAAGTTCAAATCAGATTAACATAATTATGACATTATTTTCAGGGTATTAAATTTGTAATCAACAAAAATTTTGTTGGGTAAAACAAGAGGGAGAAGTAGTTCAAATTATAAATATGACCTTCTCAAATTTGGTCAGAATTAAGTTGAACATTCCTCAATATACCTGAAGAGAAAAGATACAATGTTTAGGGAATAGTTGTCATCTCTTAGAATTTATTTTAAAATATTCATCTTAGAAACAAGACACCTGGTGAGTTAAACAATTAGAGTGCAAAGATTAAAAATTTAAGTATTTGATAGTAAAGAAATAAAACACTAAAAGTCAGAAATAGGATCTTCAGGTCATTGATGAGTATCATCTTTTCCTCAGTTGGTAAAAATATATTTTTCTAGAAACTGTCATATGGGGTGGTGGTAAGTCAAAAACTACAGTACCCTCTTGGTGCCATGCAGTAATCTACACTGGATTTGTTTCCTCATATTTGCTTTTAATCTTAAATCAAGCCACTAGATATTGATGTAATAAATGTAGTAGCTGGCATCAAAGGACACATTATTAAATAACTGAAGGAAAACAAAAGAGACAAATTTTCAAAGAAGGAAAGGTGTTACTCAGGATGAGAGGATACACTTCTAGAAACCTTGCAGAAATAGATAAAAAATGCTTTTTTGAATATGTGAGGGGGACTGAGGGATTCTGGATGATTACAGTCACAAGTACCATTTTACAGAGATAATTAGAATCCTAGTCCTGTTCAGTGATCTTAGAAATGCAACTTCAGGGCCTCCCTGGTGGCGCAGCGGTTGAGCGCTGGGTTGCGAAGCTGCCCGCAGCCTCTGTGGCGCTGGTTCAATCCCCGGTTCTATACGCAGACCTCTCCTGCCACCCGCTGCTCCCCTCAGCAGTGTACTTCAGTTCTTCTGCCTGCTCTGCTCCCCGTACCCAGTGCTTGTATAAATAAATAAATAAATAAATAAATAAATAAATAAATAAACAAACAAATGTTAAAAAAAAAAAAAAGAAATGCAACTTCATCACTCCTAGAATCACTTTCTCCATTTTAAAAATTAAAGGACTATTAGAAGATCTACTCCTTATAAGCTTTAACTGCCATGTGTTTCTAAATACAGACACCATATTGTACCCAGCCACAAGCATTATTTCCTCCTAGCAACACTGAAATAAATCTACGGGATACAAGCTCATCTTAGTAGGGATGACCAGAAACAGGGACTGAGGGGTTAGATAAGGCATCCCCTGCTCTTGACAACTTTCAGCTTACAGTCTCCTATAGGCTTCAAGTGGCAAAGTGTCTGCTCTGGTTTATGTGCACCTCTTCTTTCAGCAAGTTTACCACCAATGCAAGCTTTCTTGTTTCTAAATAGCTCCTTCAAAATTGTTTCCCTTCAAAGGCTGCAGTTCCTATATTACTTAAATTATTCTAAGAGGGGGAAACAGGATTCCAACTACAATTAGCATTTTTACAATGAAGGACTAGGGTCAAAATAAGGGGTGGGGTGCAAGTGTATGGGGAATATAACCAAAATGAAAATGCATACATTGTGCAAAAATGAAAAATGATGTAAGAATTATATAAAATATTAATAAAAATAAAATAACTGACTATATTCCTACTGCAAATCATCCCTTTCAAAAGTATCTGTTCAAAAAAAAATAAGTCAAAAAGAACTACTGTGTATGAAAAAATGTTCAAAACCATTTATCATCAGGAAAATGCAAATCAAAACCACAATAAGATACCACCTTACACCTATGAGAAGGGCCCATATTAAAAACAAAACAAAACAAAAAAACAATAAAAAACCAAAAACAACAAATGCTGACAAGGATGTGGTAAAAATCCTTGATTTGAATCAATTGATGGGAATGTAAACTGGTCCAGTCACTAGGCAAAGCAGTGTGGAGGATCCTCAAAACACTAAAAATGAATCTACTATACGACCCAGCAATTCCATTCTTAGGAATCTACTCAAACAGAAACACTTATTCAAAAGGAAAACTGCACTCTTATGTTTATTGCAGTATTATTTATAATAGCCAAGATATGGTAACAGCCTAAATGCCCCCAAACAGATGAATGGATCAAGATGTGGATGAATAAGTCAGAAGGAAAAAGATAAATATTGGATGGTTTCACTTATATACCGAATATAGAGAAACCAAGGTGTCAGGGAAAAAAAATCAAAATTTACAAGCTGACCCTAGACCTCAGGCATATAGTAGGGGAGAGAAAAGTAGAGGGCCTGAAACAGGGGAGAGAGGAGCACAAGGGACTGTGGTGATGAATCACAGGTGATGTGGTGGTGGGAGAATTATGGGGACTATACCCTGAGGGGAGAAATCAAATAATGTCCAAAAATTAACAATGATCTAAGTAAATAATTAAAAATGAAAGTATTACTATTATCTCTAGAAATGTTAAACATTTTCTTATTAAACAAATCAGAAACTTACAAAGATGCATTTTTAAAAATGGATTAATATTAAAATTATTTTACTTTTGCAAAAAAATAGGATATCAAAAAAATTTAACAAATGGATTATCAGTGACATGGGAAAAGTTAGGGTAAAATAATTACAGAAAGATGATTAAATTGACAATTATGAGATAGTTACTAGCATGCCTTCAGCAACCACTACATTATCAACCACTAATTTTCAAAATATTATTGGTAAATATGTGGAAATCATGAGTATCTCAAATGACAAAGTTGGTCACAAGTATTTCAAATAATAACCCAAAACTTGCTCTTCATGATGCATCATGATGGGAAAAAAAATTAAACCATTACCTAATATACAAACCATTTCTTGGGCACTTTAATCACACCTATCTTGTGATTTTTCCAAGAATGAAAATGGCTTTGATTCAAATTCCAAAATCAATTATTTTTTAATGAAAGGAAGAGCAGGGTGTTTGGGAAAGCACACAAAGACTGAAATTCTCAGATCATTGGAAGATATTTCACAGAAACAGTAGAAGATAAAAAGACCATATTCTTGATATCAGAAATACACTCAAACAGTATTTGCTCCTGAAAATTCAGATCAGCATGCATTTCAATGATAAGTAAGTATTTAATTCATCTTTCACTAAAGTGGAGCTTGGACATTCAAAGATCACTTTTTGAAACCCTTGGCTAAAAGTACTGTAACTTTATCACTGAGGCTGGATTGCTTGAGCCCAATTATATAGTTTTTGAGTATGAAGACAGTGATGTGGGACAGGAAAGTAATGGGTAAGAGTTAGGGAAATGACAGAAGCTGAAGACTAAGAATGTATAACCAGACTATAGCTGTCTAGCAGTCCTCTGACGCCTCTCCTCATGTGTGCCTGGGTTTGGTTCCTCCATGTCTCTGCTCTTACGTCACCCATGTGTATAACTTTACTGTATTAACTTGTTATTTAATTTCTTCTTCCTCGTCCCCCTAGATTAGGTGCTCACTGGAGGGCTATCTTCTTTACCCACATTGTCCTGGATAGGCCCTCACAGTTAATCAGAACAGGATTCCAGCACTTAGAATTTGGACTTCATGAGAGACTACATCTTGACTTCTTACTAACTTCTACATCCTCAGTGCCTAGAAAAGTTCCTGGCACATGGTGAACATATTACACTGTACATAATTCTTAAAGTTATGTATTATTCAATTAAACAGCACTCTTCTTCAGAAGTAACCTACAAATGAAACAGCTAAAAAATACTAGTGGCTTTAAAATAAACTGTATCCTAGCAGTTCTACTACAAATGTGAATTAAATTTAGATGACCAATGCCAAAATATAGGTTGTCAGTTAAACACACTAAGGTTTTTTAAAAAAATGACCTAATTCCTAATTCTTTCCCCTATTTTGTTATTATGGAAGCATGACGATAGTCTAACAGAAACACAGCTTTGTGAAAGACAATGTGTTTATTTTCTAATACAAGAAAGAATCATTAAATATTCTAATAAAGTATATTTTCTTGATAAATATCATCTCCAGATGATATTAATGCCTGATATGAAATTCCCTGTATGTTTTCAGAAGTGAAGAGTTGGTCTCTCAGAACATTATCAAGGATATATATATACTTGCATAAATATGATAAAAATCAAGGGCTCCTCACATTAAGATGCAAAAGGCTCTACGCCTGAACTCATGAGTTAAGATAATGTGGAATGGAATACTCTTTAAAAGTGCACAGATGCTCATTCTTACTGTCATAACTTGGTAAATTGCTTTTTTATTGATGGATGGTTGCATCTGCTATGTGGAAACCAAACCTCCAAAGTGTTTGATCAATCACTTATTGAAACAGGAAAACTGCAATCCTGTTCCTCTTTCTCCTAAATGCTCCAAAACAAAAGATATAAGAAAGTCTGTGGTAAAAGGAGAGAGTCTTTACAGTAAGTAGGAGGTAACCTGGAGACGGGGAATTCTGGTGTTATTGTTTAGAATATTTACCAGCAAAACAGATTTAGTTTTCCTCTTAGATGAAATGCACAAGAGGAAAATTTAATAATGTACAACCAGACGATGACTTAATACACTTCCCCTTTATTTCTGCACCAATTCAGCTTCAAAAAAGGTAAACTAAATTTTACCTTCTAAACTAAACTACCTTGTGAACTAAAAAGTTAAATAATCCATTGGCCAACAAACTAAACTCCCTTGTGCACTAAAAAGTTAAATAATTCATTGGTCAATAGTAGGTTAAGTTCAACTGCAAAAGCACCATTTTGAAAACATGGTTTAAAGGAATGAAAGTTGTATTTCAACCCCTGAGAGAAGAATGTCAATACTCCATACCTTCCCCAAATTAGAAAAATGAGGTACAGGTACGCTCTAAGACATTTAAATACAGCATAAACGGTAAAGAAGAAACCTTTAATAGCTTAAACATTTCCGTTGCACTTTGCTTACTTTTGACTACTGAAAACTTCTGACATGCAGAGATAAGCCAAGGGACGTTGAGAATAAAAGTAATTCTAAGTAACAACTTCTGCTTCTGATTCACTCAATTACAAATACTCACTGAGTTTCCATCATGCACCTAGAACTTTTTAGAAAGCAGTAATAAAAGGTGACTGCTTGATTCAAGATTTCAGTTTGTAAAGTCTTGGAGAGAAGTCAAGTGTTCCTCTAAGTAACTCTGTTGTCACTCCTAAACATGAATTTACATTATATTAACCCTTTGCACTCCGAACCATTCTGGACATTGGCTACCAGGTACTCGACGCTACTTTGCGGCGGAAACATGCATTTACAGACCCTCGTATTATTTAGTATAATTTTGGAACCAAGTAACGTATTATAATGATATTGGACTTATGTGAATTGGGTGACATCGAGGAATGTATATTTGCAAAAAAAAACCAATATTTTATTGTTTATAATTGTGTACAGTATAAGTTTTGTAACACTCCCCAATATGCATTGCAGGCTGATTAGTGCATGTTTGACATGTCTGTATAGAGGTCTGTCTGGAGCTCATCTTCACTACCACTTGTGTCATGAGACTCATTCGTGGTTGGACGCGTTGCCACTGTTCTAATAAAAATATGAATAAATGCATGGGTTGAAAATTTCTAATTGTTATTACTAACTGACAAGATGATATTTACCAAAATAGCTTTCACCAATTTATTCACTAAGAAAAGAATCACTTTTCCGATTTTCTCCTCGTTAGATCTATGTGTGCTGCTCGAAGCTTCAAACCAAAATGAGCTCAGTTTTGAAAATCTTTTCCTCCAGATGTAGACTTGTTTATTTGTAATTATATATCTCACTATACAGTGTGCGCTATGTTTGAAAACCGACCTTTCTTCTACAAACTCCCCTTATCGCTCTTTTCAAGTGGCATCGCGAAGTGCTTGGACCGTCGTGAGCACGCATCTCACGTTCTCGTCCGACACAAAACCCGCTGACATTTCTTGTCTATATCTTAGTAATTTTACGATATTTTGATTTAATTTCTTGTGCCATTTCAAGATAAAACTTCAGGGAAACATGCATGTCTCAAAAAGTTGCGTTGAAATAACTCAATTCCCCGTAATCACTAATAAATTGCAATGTCCCCTGAGAGGGGACATCCGAGTGATATGCTAGAATTCCAATGTCCCCTGAGAGGGGACAGCGGAGTGTAAAGGGTTAACATTGACATAAAATGGACATGTGTATTTTCTCTAAAGAATTAACAACTTATGATCAGCCAATAGATAGTAAACAGAGATGGCATATCTTGGTTGCAATTTTTTTTTAGGGATTATGTTGTCAAAGGATGTTTTTATTCTGGTAAAATGGTGAATTTTGAATTGCAAAAGCAAAACTGTACTGTACAAAGTTATGTGGGCAAGGAAAATTTTATTCAATAGGGAGCGAGATCTGAACTCAGTCTAAACTCAACCTCATCAAAATAAAAGGGTAGCCAACACCAAACTGGCACATCAAATTTAGTTGTTTTCTTACTCAAAATTTCATTTAAGTTGAATGCTTACTTTTTTTCCTTTAAGTTTCAATAGAGATTTTTTTTAACATATAAATGGTCTACAGTACTTACGTCATAGCTTGATAAATGGATTCAATCCCATAACGCATGGCAAATTCATCAACTATTTCTTGGGAAGCATCATCAAAAAAAACTTTCCAGGCTTCATCCCCTTTGACCTCTGGGATTTTCACTCCACCATTAGATTTCACTTCAGTCAAGTAATGGAACAGATTCTAAAAGTAAGTGGTTTTCAATTGTTCAATAATTCCTCAGAATAGGCCAGAAATATTTAACTGTAACTTTCAGTAAATTACACTTGCATTTGATGTTTCATCAGCATCTATAAGCAATAGGAATTCCTAGGATTTTTATTCTACTTCATCTAAACTTTATGTAAATTCTGCTTTCATTTATGTGTGGGTCTATATACAATCAATGATTCAAATGCTTCACATATACAAAACCATTTTGGGGTAAGTTTTTCCATGTAAATATGCCCATATGCTAGGATGTATTCTGCACTTGTGAATTCTGAGTAAATTATAGACTGGATGAGTCATGTAATTTTGCCTATGTTAATACAGAATCTAGTCATATAATAAAATTAGTAGGCTTTTGCAATAATATGGTAGAAACCAGACCAATGGACTGTAATGAAAGAAATCACTACCCACAACTCCTTTTTTCATCTCACAAGTTTAGTAACTCCTATGTGGATGCAGTGTGGTACACTGAAGGAACTTTTCTAGGATTTCAGTTATTTTTGGTTCTTAAGCTAAGCATAATACTCTTCATTTGATCCTGAATCTTTTCTGCCCAGCTTTAAGTCCAAGTTGCTTCCCAACTCTGGAAATCAAGCAATTTCTTTTTATTGGTCTGAAAATTTAATCTTAAAAGAATATCACTGGCCAGACTGCAGTTAGGAAATTAAGCCTAGATACTACATTACTTTGTAATATGTAAATGATTTAAATGCAGTACATCATTCTTTCTTTATAAAATGGATATGCAAAAAATTACACACATCACTTTTCATATACATATATATATATATGTGTGTGTGTATATATATACATGAAAAATCATGTACAAAGAGCCAAAATTGTTTCTGTTATTTTATTCTGTTTTAGAAAGACACAATTCTCTTTGCTATTTTGAATATGGTGAAAGAGGCAATCCTCAGCTTCATCTGGTATTCTCAGATGTAAAGCATCCCCAATAAAGACTCAGGATTATTTGTCTGTGTGTCCACACTGAGACACAAAAGGGAACTGGTGAATCTGTCCTTTGATTCAAATTAGAAGGTCTCTACCTCCTTCCAAGCCAAACAGGCCCTACCATTGGAGTGACTGTATTCTCTACTATCCTTGGCTGGGTAACTACATTCTGATACTCTCTAACATATGTTTGTAGAAAGGATGGTGAAAATGAAGGAGGGTTCAATGTCTATGAAATCCTTTGTTGTACACAGAAAAAGAGATTGCTGCCTATTATATTGGCTTCCAAAATGTGAGACACATCAGGCATTTTAAGATTTTTATTTATAAGCAATAAGCTTAATTTAAATTCAGTAAAATCTGAGCGCTAACTCAGAGTTGTCCTAAACAGTTGTTATTTGGATTGTCTCCTTGTAAAGTACTGTATGTTTAAAATGCTAAGTATGTCATGACTCATTTCTTCAATGAATGCCTTATGAAATCAGGCATTCATGAAAAGAAATGGTAATTCAACTTGGCTTACTTTATTCATATAGTGTTTTTCAATTATTTATAAATGCCTGTGTCATGTGCTTGTTTCTAAACGCTCTTTAGAGGACCACTTCTTCCGGTATCATATACATGGGCTACATGATCCTAGCACATCATGTACTTAAGTACAGAGTAAAAGTATAGGAACAACAGCACAAACCTAATTCAATTGTGTTTTTAAACCAAATATCTTCTTGCACAATCCATAATTAACAACAATTTCTTTTCTAGGTATTATTAAAACAATTTAATTACCTCATGTAAACATGTATACTGTATATGATATGGAGCAACCTTCTCTTCTCCTTTTATTTCCACATTGATTTTCAACCGAATGGCCCCAGATACAGCTGACTTATCTGTCCGTTTCTCTGAGGAAGCAAAAAGCAATCAGTAACTTATTTTCAACACCCTATTTCTCTTATAAGATCTCAAAAGCTTAAAATAAAGCTTATGGGACTAAAAGGCTTTTTTTTTTTCTAGGTTAGGCTTTATTATTAGGTATCAATGATTCCTCTAAATGCAATTTACATTAATGTGCCTATTGTTTAATTTTTGGTTGTCAAAACGCATTATATGACACTTTAAATTGATAAATTTAATCAAAGAACCCATCATTCTTATATACATATCTGTGCACTTGATCACTTTATGCAATGAAATTATTGGGCAATTCAAAGCAAGACAACTGAAGTATAAACATAACCAGAAATGTATTTAATCTGAAAGTTTCTACTGCACAGGTTCTTTTCTTTCTGTGCTTGAAAATATGAGCCAAATCTCTGCCTAAGAACAACAAAAAATATGCTAATAATTTTCTTTTTCAGTGATTCATAAAGACCTATAATTGACAGTCTGTGTTTAGTTATAGATGTTGGATTAACTGCTTATTTAAATGGAATAAATAGGAAGTCCATTCAGTCAACTAAGGTGTGAATGAATAATGTCCAATATGAAAAAAGCTTTGAAAGAAAAGCAGTGTCACAAAATTTGTAGTGTGATCATAGACAGAGGCCCTACACTTGACACCCACTTCACATAAGAAAAATAAAGGAGCAAAAGACCCATTTCACAAATAAAAAATAAGCTGAGACACAAAAGAGTCAGTATTGGAGGTTCTTTTAATTGACCCTCTTTGTAAACATATCTGCTTTTAGCAATAATAGATAAGGTTAAATCAAGAGGGTGCCTTTATTCTTATGGAATGTCTACTTTTTTTTTATTGTTAATATGTAATAGGCCTCTAAGTGTTCATTCTCTCTCTTGGCTACACAGTAGCAATGAGGGCACAAAACAAGAAACAGGGAAAGTGCAAAAGCTTACATGTTGTTTTGCATGGTAATTACCTCTCCATAGACTGAAGGACAATTTCAGTATGACAACTAGCATGAATGAACAAAATAAAGGAGGGCAATGATTACAACTGATGTAAACAAGTTTTGTGCCAGTAATGTATAAGTACCAAAACACAATGGCAATTAAAAATCATTTAGATGTGGAGTGCAGAGAAACAAAACAAAGGGTCAAATTAAACCAATAATAAACCCTTCAACTCTGCACAACTGAGGCAACAGAGGGTGAGGGAGTGTGGGTGGGTGTGTGGGAGGGAGTGGGTCCATTGGAACATGGTGGAGGAATACTAGGGCACTAGTGGTGGGTATGATGTAAAAATATACATTAGTAGAGGTATAAATCTATAATCCAGAAAGCAGACACAATGAAGTAAACCAACTTTACTTCAATAAACATAATTTGAAAAAAAAAATCATGCCAATGAAACTGCCTCAACATTTTTATCATAAGTTCATATATGCACTTGCTTTTGCCAACTAAAGTCTACATTTATACAATTTGAAAGATAGCTAAAATATGTATTTTCTTTATTGAGAATAAAAAAAGAACTTCATAAATTTCATTTTATTAAGTGACCAAAAGGAAAGAAATAAGATTACTAATTGTATTATTTATTATTGACAGTATTACTTGTATCTCACATATTTGGTAAAAGTTTTAAAAGTTATATTTAATTAAATATTGAGAGGGATAACATTTTTCTCCTAAAAGATACCCAGTGCATTAAAGACTTTTCTTTTCATCTCAAATTACATCTTTCAGTAACACTGAATTTGATTATTTGAATTTAATAATACCCTTAGTTTCCAATGAAATTAAATCCTCAGAACATCACAGAATATTCTACAAAGGGAATGGTTATTTTTACCTACATGACAAAATAATGCTTGCCACATATATACTGAGATTTATGTAAGATTTATAGATATATATTGAAATTTATGTAAGTTTTTTTCAAATAAGCATATAAAGATCATCACCTAAGTTGTACCAGACATCCATTTCTCCACTTAGGGTCCTCACTTCTACAATCGTTTGTCCCAGAAAGTCATCTGACTCTTTTTTAAAATGTTGCTTGACTCTGGATTTAATGTCATCATCTTCATCCCATACTCTGACTTTGATTCGATCTGTGGAGTTATGGCACTCACTGAAAATAAATGTGGATAAGTTAACCATTAATATTACTTTAAGTGTGATTGATGTTATCAACTTAGTTAAAGTATACCTAATCCAGAAAAGCATAGTATGTTAAAAAGAAACGAGAGGGCCTCCCCTGGTGGCGCAGCGGTTGAGCGCTGGGCTGCGAGGCTGCCCATAGCCTCTGCAGTGCTGGTTCCATCCCTGGCCACAGTCAACGGTCCCACATGGTGCAACAGACCTCTCCTGCTGAGCCTGCTGCTTCCCTCAGCAGTGTGTTTCGTCCGGTCTGCCTGTCCTGTTCCCCGCCCTGGTGAGTTCTCTCACCCTCTTGCGCTTCTGACTGTACCCAGTGCTTGTAAAAATAAATCTTTAAAAAAATAAATAAATAATAAAAGGAAATGAGATTCCTCATTGACTCATTTCATCCCAGAACAGGTATCAGGAATATTGAAGGAAAGTTGAATTAAATAATGCTAATAAGGAAATCCTATGTCACTATATCTTATTTCCTTTAATTGAATGAGATATAATCAAATATAGGTCAGAAATCTTGAGGGCATGTAAATCCTGTCACTATATCCTATTCCCTTTAATTGAATGAGATATAATCAAATATAGGTCAGAAATCTTGAGGGCATGTTCTCTATATTTACTTTTTACAACATTAATAATTTGTGAAACTTGATTTATTATTTAAAATTATATTACTGTACTAAAAATTTATATGTCACTGACTTTCTTATAAATATTTTATGCATTTAAAAATACATTTTGAGAAAGGATCTATAGTGGCCACCAGATCACCAAATGGACAAATGATACAAAATTAATTACAAACTCGCGAAGCAATCTACAAATTCAATACAATCCTTGTCAAAATTTCAATGGTGGGCCTCCCTGGTGGTGCAGCGGGTTGAGCATGGTGCTGTGAAGCTGTCTGCAGCCTCTAAAGTGCCAGTTGGATTCTCAGCTGGCCAGGGGGATACCCACATGGCGCAGCAGACCACTCATGTTTTGCCCACTGCTCTCCTCAATGGTGTTTTCGGTCTTTCTGCCTGTTCTGCTTCCTGCTCTGTCTCTGGTGAATTCTCTCACCCCACAGCACCTCTGGCCTGTACCCCAGTGCTTGTATAAATAAATAAATCTTTAAAAAAAAAAACAAACTTCAATGTCATGCTTCTCAAAAAGACATAAAATCCTAAAATTTGTATGAAATTACAAAAGACCCTATATAGCCAAAGGAATCTCAAGAAAACAAAACTGGACTCATAATGCTCCCTGATTTTAAACTCTATTCTAAGCTGTGGAATCAAAAACAGCATGGTATTGGCATAAAAACATACACACAGATCAGCAGACCAAAACAGAGAGCCCAGAAATAAACCTACACATGTATGATCAATTAATTTATAAAAAGGGAATCAAGAATATACAATGAGGAAATGGAAGTCTCTGTTAAATAAATGGTGGTGGGAAAATTGGACAGAAACTTGCAAAAGTACAAAACTCGATCACTATTTTATATATTATCTACAAAAATGAACTCAAAATGGATTCGAGGATTGACTATTAAGACTTGAAACCAAAAAACTAGAAGAAAACATATGCAGTAAGTTGCTTTACATAAGACTTACATAATATGTCACATAAATATCCAAGATATTTTGGATTTGACTTCAAACACAAAGAGAACTAAAAATAAAAGAAGCCCCTACTGCCACCTTGTCTATAAAATAAATCACTAGAGTTTATAAGTTCTAGGAGATAAAGACTTAATTTGTTTTTTAGCTGCAATAACTACTACAGTAAATAGTGCTGTCTAGATAATAAAGATTAGTAAACATTTCTAACATTATTTAATATGATAAAATACTCTGCCTCATTTTGAAGAATATTTTGAGACTATGTTATCTAATAAAGGCTGTTTAGCTTGTTAATAATATACACAAATAATATTCCATTGAAGAGAGTAATAACATATACATAAATATGTATACTCACATATAAAACTTTTCCTATCTTTGTACATATATGCATATACACACATGAGGAATGCAAAATCACACTAAATTTATAAGAACACATTAAAGTGCTGAATGCATTCATGTAACATATATTTTGATATTATATAAAGCAAAAGTTTGGTTGGTTGAATTATCTAACCTCACTAAACCTCAGTGTTGTCTAGCTTTGTACACACATGCATTGTGTATATATTATTTCACACTATATAAACATTACATATATATTATGTAGCAAGAATAGAGACAATACTATCTTTCCAAATTTCTAATAGAAATAGCTTTCTTTGGACCTTCCCTGGTGGCGCAGGCGGTTGAGCACAGCACTGTGAAGCTGTCCACACGCAGCCTCTGCAGCACCAATTCAATACCAGTTAGCTGGCGAGGGTCCTACATGGACTGGCAGACCTCTCCCATTGTGCCTGCTACTCCCCTCAGCAGTGTATTTCGTCAGTCTACCTGTTCTGTTCCCCGCTGTCTCTGGTGAATCCTCTCACCCTCCCGCGCATCTGGCCTGTACCCTGGTTCTTGCATAAATAAATAAATAAATAAATAAATAAATAAATAAATAAATAAATAAATAAATAAATAAATAAAAGAAATAGGTCTCTTCTCTACTAGGTGCAAGTATACTTTCCAAAACACTGCTCACATTTCTATTCAGTTTTGTCATTAATTTGGCTTGCTTTTGTTTTTATTATATTAACTTACTAGGTTCTCATTTACTAAGTCCTGATCCATACATCACCATCAATGAATTCAGTCACCCATTTAGCAGTTATTTATCAAGCAGCTACTAGTACGCTAGACAACACTGAGGTTTAGTGAGGTTAGATAATTCAACCAACCAAACTTTTGCTTTATATAATATCAAAATATATGTTACATTAATGCATTCAGCACTTTAATGTGTTCTTATAAATTTAGTGTGATTTTGCATTCCTCATTGACTCAATTTTTTCATTTTTAATGAAATAAACTATTTAAATATTATAAATTTCAGGTGTGCATCATTAAAATTCAAATCAATGTATATATACTACATTAGGCTCTCCACTGGAAGTCCAGTTCTCTCCCTTGCCATACAATTGACTGATTTTACCTAGTTTACCTATTCCCTTCCCTTCTGGTAACCAATGATTTGTCTTATAGTCCAAAAGTATATTTATTTTTAAAATATTTCTCTATATACCATGTGTGAAATCACAAAGTAATTATTTTCCATCTGGCTTATTTCACTAAGTATTATACCCTCTATGTCCAAATATGCTATTGCAAATGTCAGGATTTCATTTTTGATAGCTGAATAGTATTCCATCATGTGCATATACCACATCTTCTTTACCCATTTTTAAGTCAAAGGATACTTAGATTATCAATTCATGGCTATTGTAATGATGTTGCTGCATACATGGGAGTTTTAAATCTCTTCAAATTAATGTGTTTGTGTTATTTTGGTAAATATTCAGAAATGGGAAAGCTGGATTGTATAGTGTATAGACTTCCAGCCAGATTTCTCTATTGTTATCTTACATTATTAACATTTGTAACAACTAACATTGGCCTGTTTTATTTTTCTCATAGGGACTAGTCAGTTCCTATTTTTATTTATCCTTCCCAAAAAAGCTATTTTGAGGAATATTAAAATGTAAGCAATGTTTTCCATTCTGTTTCATTCTTAAACTAAAATAAACCCACATTTTAACCCCCACAGAGTAAAGACACCAGTGGAGCTGCTGTTTCAATGATTGGAAAATATACAAGGATTTTGCAACTCGCAAAAAAGTAGAGTTTAAGATAGTGTGGTAGAGTCATTAAGAGGAAATGTCCAGCTTCCTTCTCTCCCTATGTTCCTCATCTTCTCAAGACTGAAGCCGGACAACTCATATTACCAGACATTCTGTAGCTATGGCGTAGTGTTTGACTTGCACTAAAGCCATATCTGAACTCAAAATTGAGCAAAATGATGAGTGCTATTTTCGTCTCCTTGACAACAATAGTGGAATCTTTAGTAGTTGATGTAAAGTTTTAGGTATTTAGTGCTGAGGAGCAAAGGCATGGATCACTGGAGGCAATGGTATTTTCTTGAAGGAAATACATGATGTAACTGGACTTTGATCCTGCACAGTAGCTTCAGAGGCTTATACTCTGGACTCTCCAAAAACTCTTGAGCAACCTAATAGTCTATGAAATAATCCTCTTATGCAAAAAGCAGAGTGAACTCTTGTTTGCAACTAAGTGCACTAACTAATGTAATTTTTAAAGAGTAAAGGGAGCTGTAATAACAGAACTTAAAATGTAGAGGTGACTCTGGAGAAGACGATGGAGGCAAACTGAGGATTTCATTACCTCGGCTGGAAAGCCAACGCATTTGAAATGAAATAGCAAAACAGCTGGTCAAACTGCAGCTTGCCATTGGAATCCTTGGCATCCTGACCACATATCAACTGAATCTTTTTCATTAGTGTGAATGGTAGGAATAAAATTCAGAATGTTGGCAGGTACTTATTAAATCTTGCTGTTTTCAAAAATGTACTACAGTGGAGACACACTTAAGCTGGAGCTAGAGAGTCTGTAAGCAGAGATACAAGGGAACACAGTTATACCAAAAGAGACTCACTCTGCTTGTATCCTACAATATAAATTGACTGAGAGTATCATAATTTGGAACCCTGCAGGGTTGAGAAAAATCCAGCTGCCTCTGTGTCCCAAAATACACCTACATAAGCAGAAGTTTCTAAGTTCAACTTCAAAAAGAGATTAATATCATTGCTCCAGAGCTTTTCAAACACCTTCCTTTGGGAAGAATCTGACAATGAAGGGGAATTGAGTGGTAAAAATCAGATTAATGATGTTGCATTCTCACCCTAGCATACTTATGTTGCAGGGCCTGAAGTAGCAGGCATTTGGTTCAGGGAAAGAAATGGTCAAAACAGAAGAGCCAGGAGTGAAGAGTTAAAATTTCCAGGCTATATGGTTACTCATAAAAGTGTCTTGAAACCTGGTAAATTTTCCAGGTGAAGCATTGTGCCTCAGGTTTGGCTGGTTAGCGCAGCCAACAATTTCTGGTCTTTAAAGTCACAGCAGTAGGAGGTGAGCTTCAACTAGGAATACTATATTCCTGTATTTCCTGGGTTAGTCTCAATTTATAGTATTAGATATATGTCATGCCTTTTATTTTTAGAGCCCTCTTTCAATTACTCTTATTTAGTGCAATAAATTCTTATAGTTTATACATTCATAAATTGGGCAAGAAAGTTCTCACCAGATGTGGGAATAAGGATTTGTCAGATTGGCTAAATAGCTACTTCTATTGTAAGGATTGAGATGTCCCAAGCATAACTCCAGCAGGACTCTATTAGCTATATACTAACAATAGTCATGTATTTCCAACTTTCCCTCTTAGTAAATAAGGTTTAAAAATTGCTATTATTTATCTTCTCCCTTTTCTACAATAATAAATTAGGAGTGTTGAAGGAAGGTGATTTTTCTTTAACATATAGGTCCAAGAATCACAAAGAACCAAGCCTGGAGCTGAATAAGAGACTACTAAAGATCCTATACTGCAAGCTAGATGCAATAACTGGGCATGATTTTGATATAGCCTACCTTGGAAGGAAGAGAAAACATTCATTTCATTCAAAGTAAACACAGAAAAGCCGCATATAAAAGGGGAATAGAAAAGAGATGGAATGTGACAAATACTGTTAGGCTCATTCACACAATGTGCATACAACCTTCCCTACCCCTCCCTTCCCCTCTATTATGTAATTTCCCATCCTCCCATGTCACTTCATAAAACCACATGACATACATCAGTCAGGGAGTTATAAAAAAAGGTTTCTGGTCCTATCTATTTTATTTTCTCTTATTAGCCAAGAATGTGGCCTTCACTGAAGATATTAAAACAGCAAGATACACTAAGCTTTGTTCATTGACTGAATAATCGAATTATCACACTGGCTCTCAAACATCTACAGCTAAAATTCTTATTGAATGAAATAAATCTGTATTTTTGACTAAGGCACAATTCATGGCTTAATGTAAAAGTGAATGAAATTCTAATGGAATAAAGAAAGAAATGAGTATAAGACCTATTAAGTTCATTTTGTTTCACAGCATATGAGATGATTTTAGATAAATGACAAACTGTTACTGTTTTTATATTAGCAGTATTTTATGTCACACCTTATATTTAACGTGTTTCATAAACTTCAACTTTCATGAAAATGTAAACTTTTGTGTTTCATATGGGAAATGATGGCTCATGTATTAAATAAAATTTGACAGCAAGAGAAATAAATTGTATAAATAGAAAAATCTATCACATCATAGAGAGAAAAAGCAGTTATATTAAATCTTCTGCTATTAGACCACTTCAATCTGATTAATTAGCTAACCAAGATACCAGCTTTAGTTTACCATTTTATGAATTTACCTTTCTTATCATTAGAGAATAAGAAATTTTACTGCAAAAATTCTTAATAAATAATGTAAGTTCTATTGGAATCATTTGCTTTGTGGTGTTCCTTTAATTAAAAATAATTCCCTTCTTAAAGAGTGGTTCATTTGCAAAATTTATTTATTTTTTCCCATTGTGAAAGATAGGACTGGTTTTATTTTCTTCGAAATAATGTGTTATATTCCCAAATTACACTTCCAGTTTCTGGATTCCTGTGCATGTGTGTGTGTATGTGTGTGTGTAATTCACAGGTACATACAACTATAGAGATAATCACCATTTAGACAATTTTCTTTTGGCAGCTATCCAAAGTCTAATTTATTTATTCTCCTTTTCAAATGATCTTACTGCAAACATTTTTAGATTTAGACTTCCTTGGCTATGAACCTACTATATATCTCCTATAATTAAAGAAAAAACCACTACCCACCAAAAAAAGGCTATCCTTCCCCAAGTTATCAGAAATTAGTCCATTCCAGTAGGAATTTCTCTAACTGTAAAGATGTCCATGTATTTCACAAGATCAGTAAAACCGTAATTTAAAGGAAAAAATAAGCTCTTGCTCAAGTAATTATCCCCTGATGGGAAGTCACTAATAGAGTAGTACACAAGACAAAGATTGTTCAAAAATGAAAACTGCACTTACAGTCAAGCTAGCTCTAATGAAACAACTAAAATACATCACAACTGTATCAGAAAAATACATCAATATGAAATGATGCCACCATTAAAAAATCACATTCCTTAAGAATATGTAAAATTCTAGCTACGTATATTAAATGTAGCAAACAAGAGTCTAATATTTTCAATGGTGTCTTACCAGGTTTTATTAGTGAATACATAAATAGAAATATTAAGTATATATTAATAAAATATATACTCATTTAAATAATCTGTAAGGATATATGTTAAAATGTAGATGGTAGAAATAGTGAAAACATCTTTATAATTTTATGTTATAATCAACAAAATTATTATTTAAAACATCAAGTCATAATAAGTAATCCCATTTCAACTCAGGCTGGAAGGCAGGGTATTGACTGAGAAAAGCACAAGTCATTAAGCTTCAAGAACCTGAACAGCAAAGCAATCCTGACCAAAAAAAAGTGGAAAAAATATAGATATCATACTTTCGGACTTTAAACTATAAGGCTACCACAATCAAAACAGTATGATGTTGGAATATAAGCAGACACACAGATCAATGGAAAAGAATTAAGTGCACATAAATAAACCCACACTTATGTGGACAGGTGATTTATGGCAAAGTAGCCAAGTATACCCTGGAAAAGGAAACTTTCTTCAACAAATGGTGTAAACTGGATAGCCACATGCTAACATATGAAACTAGACTACTCACTTATATCAGCTACAAAATTTAACTCAAAATGGATTAAGGAATTGGATATAAAACTTGAAACCATGAAATACATAGAAGAAAACATATACAATGCACTCACGACCTTAACTTTGTGTCTTTGGGGACTCAACTCCAACAGCAAGGGAAACAAAAACAAAGATTTAAAAAAAAGGGACCATATCTTCAGAGTGAAAACTATCAGTATAATTAAAAGATACTATAATGAATGGAAGAAAATATTTGCACATTATACAATGGACAATATCTGACATCTACAAAGAACTCATGCAACAATAACAAAAAAAATCACAAAAGACATAGAAGAGCTGAATAAACACTTCTCCAAAGACAATTTATAAATGACGAAAAGGCACATGAAAAAGAAAAAAGGTCACCATTATCATTAAGGAAATGCAAATCTAAACCAATGAAATATCATCTCTTTCCTGTAAGAATGACCCAAATAAGAAAGACCAGAAACAAGACATGCTGGTGAAGGTTTAGAGATAAAGGCACACTTGTACACCATGTAGGGAATGTACACTGGTCCAGCCCCTGTGGTACAAAAAGTATGGGGATGTCTCAAAACATTAAAAGTAGCTCTACCATTTGAACTAGCAATTCCACTCCTAGTATCTACCTACCTGAAGAATGAAAAAAACAGTAATTCAGAGGGATATGTGCACTCATATGTTCACTGCAATACTATTTACAATAGCCGAGTTTTAGAAAAGACTTAAGTGCCCAAGGGCAGATGAGTAGGTTAGGAATATGTTTATACATACATAGCTATATGTTTTATATATATATATATATATATATATATATAAACATACACACAAATACATAATAGAACACTTTGCAACTATAAAATAAGATGAACTCTTGTCATTTGCAACACCATAGATGGAACTGGGGATTATGCTAAAAGAAATAAGACAGAGAGAGAAGACAGATACTGGATTGTTTCACTGATATGTGGAATACAGAGAAACAAAGTGTAAAAAAAAAATCACACCAAAACAACCCTAAGAATCTGATTGTAAAATTGAGGCTACCATAATTGGAGGGGGAATACGGGGAGCAAAGTGAGATGTGGGCCCAATAGACTCTGGTGGATAACTTGGTGTGAGTATGGTGTCAAGGCACACATCTGAAGAGGTACAATTTATATCTCTGAATCAGTTTTGGGCAAATTATGCAGTTGTGCTGAATCTCCAAAGCCCAATCTATAAAATTAGAATGTTAATAATTATGTCTTAAAGATGATAAATACATATAAAATATTTAGAATTGTGTTTGGCACTTACTACATTTTAAATTATAGCTAGCTAGCTAACTAATGCAGCAAAACATATCATTCAACCATATAGATGTATTTTGTTTTCAATAGCAAAGAAGTTAGTGCAGATATATAAAACAGAGGCATGTTTAGTCTAATTATTAAAACACAGGATATTGATAAAATATTAATACATACTGATGCAATATATTTTTATCCAACTATTAAAAATACTACTTTAGGTGAGGGTTTTGTCCAGAGCTCTCAATACTGTACTATCGATCTATATATCTGTCTGTATAACAGTGCTACTATTACTGGCTACTGTAGCTTTTTCTTTATCCCTAAACAAATGTTGAGTTCATTATTGGTACAATATTATATAGAAGATCTCTGAAACTTATTTTTCTTATTTATTTTAAATTTTGTGCATCCTGATTAATAAACCACATATCCCCATTTCCACAGCTCCTAGAAAATATCATGCCAGTCCTTTGAGTTTGTGAATTTCAGTATCTCAGATACTTTACATAAGTGAAATCATGCAGAATTTATGTAATTGGCCTATTTCAGTTAGCATAAAGCCCTGAAGGTTCATCTATTTTGTTGTATATTACAAAATTTCCTTTTTTTGTAAGCCTGAATATTATTACATTACATAGATATGTCACTTTTTTTTACCCATTCACCTGTAGATTAACATTCAGGTTGTTCCCACATCTTCAGCATTGTGAACAATGCCAGAATGAATCTGCCATAAGATCAAAGGTGGGAAGCCAGGAGAATCTAGTTTTCACTTAAACTCCCTTCCCCTTAATCTCTTTGCCTTAGATAGCACTACCAACAACTTCTGGATCTCCTCCATGATTCAAGTGACTGCTAGCTGGGACTGCCTTCTAAGGTCCCAGTTCCTTTCATTCATTTCCTGTTTTGTAGTTTTGACATCCTTGTAAACAAACCTTTGTATATTGCAAAACAGTGCAGTCAATATGGAAAACAACATAGTAACTAAAAGAGACAAGAGTACAGGGGAAATTTGTGTCATATATATAAAATATAAGTCTCCAAACCATAAAATTTCATATTCAAATGGGTGGATTACACTGCCATTTCCATTCTATTACCCATTGGGAGAATTTACTTCCATTCCTCTTGAGGGAATGGTTTATGATAAGCATAAAACATTTCATTAACTGTAGCATAGGAAAGTTAAATCAAATGTCACCATTAATTATGAAATGACCACATTTTCAATTTACTAGGATCAAAGAACAAAGATAACAAGCACCTTACAATTTATTTATACTTTATCATTTTCAAAGCACTTTCATATACATTCTCTTAATTAACCTTTATGTGATATTTTAAAGATTACACATGTTTACAAGGCCACCTGATCCATCATTCTCAAGAGCGCAGTTGGTCATGTTTGTTTCTGTGTTTTCTATTCACGCCTGTTTTTACCCCATGGTAAGAGAGGTAAAATTAAAATTTCAATTACTTAGTATTAATCTCTTGAGGATATCAATGTGCTATTATTTAGGGGAACTACATTTTCAAATTAAAAAAAGGAAAAAAAAGACTTCATTTGCATTTTCCTGTTACCAGATTTGTGACTGTCTTGTTCAGAACAAAAGCACTTATTTTTTAAGAGAAGAGTTTGGGTATGGGGGAAAGACATAATGCACCTTTCTTTCTTTTTTTTTTTTTTAAAGATTTATTTATTTTATACAAGAACCAGGGTACAGAACAGATGCTCCAGAGGGTGAGAGGATTCACCAAAGACAGAGCGGGGAACAGAACAGGCAGACTGAAGAAATACAGTGCTGAGGGGAGCAGCGGGCGTGACAGGAAAGGTCTGCCATTCCATGTGGGACCCTCGCCGGCTGGCCCGATTGAACTGCGCTGCAGAGGATGCGTAAAGCTTCACAGTGCTGCGCTCAACTGCCAGTGCCACCAGGGGAGGCCCTGCACCTTTGTTTCTAATTGTACTTTATTTGTAGCATCACAGTTGGAAACTGATTTGTAGTCCTGATTCTACTAAAACCCATGTAAGCTTGTTTTTTTCCAACAGAAAAGTGAGGGAATTGGATGAAACTCTCTCTCTGCCCTCTTGCCCAATCTCAGTTCTCTAATTCTCATTGCAGCAGCAATATTTTAATAGCACCTTGTTCATTGGTCTTCTCTCTTTCTCACTATTATGGTTGGAAATTTTTTGGCATGACAGTGTAAAGTTAGCACAAAATATGTAATCATACTACTAATGATTATAACTGCCAGCTGAAAGTTTAACACGTATCATTAAATTCTTATTATCTTAACAGATGTAACAATCTTGTGAGACATGTATTAGTTTTCCAATTTTTCATACTAGGATAAGTAAAATTCAGAGGTTAAAATAGCTCAATATGTAGTAAAAGTCATACGATTAGTAAGCCATTCTTTTTCAGAATGTCAGGACATGTCTTTACCCTGTAGTTCATAGGGCAGTACTATTGAGGAAGAGAAAGGCATGGATGCATCTAGGATATGTATGCATTTTTTAAAATATGCACATAATTTACTATTAACTCAGTTCCTTCTGCAAAGGAGAACTTATTACAAATGAAGTCAAATTTGCAATTAATCCTGCTACTTTCATGTTCAGATGAAAACATGCAAACATAGATTCAAAACAGTAGTTCTTGAACCAGTGCTATAAAAAAAACCAGAAAGAATGGAATCTTGGAACACAGAAAAATGACAAGAAAATAGAATTTCTATTTTATACATGCAAAGTAGGGTGTAATAGATTTAAATTTGAATTTCTTCTTCCTTAAAAATACTTTTGTTTGAAAACTAGACATAGACATAGGAGCCTCCCTGGTGGCACAAGGGGTTAAGACATAACCTATGAAGCTATCCCACAGCCACTGCAGCACAAGTTTGATCCCCAGCCAGGGAGCTGCCCACATGGTGCAGCAGAACTCTCCTGACTCACCTGCTGCTCCCCTCAACAGTGTATTTCAGTCAGTCTGCCTGTTCTGTTCCCCACTCTGTCTCTGATGAATGTTCTCACCCCTCACACCTCTAGCCTGTACCCCAGTTCTTATATGCATAAATAAATAAAATCTTAAATAAAACCAACTAGACAGTGTTTTGCCAATGTAGATAATGGCCTTTATCAAAAGAAAAGAGATATACAATATAGTAAAAATATGAAAACTGACAGTATACAGAAAACTTGTATTTTAACTTTCAATCCAATATGCTCTAAGGTATACTCACCCCGTGTATCATGAGGTTCCCTAGCAGGTCTGGTAGGAACAAACACTATAACCTGGATGAACATTGACCATTGTCACATCTAGTTCTTTAGGGTGGTTATTTTGTGTTTAGGAAGTTACCTCATATACATGCACTTATTACTATTCTGATCATTTCTCCAGGAGACTCTTTATCAGGGTTAAAATATTAGAATATTATATTTTTTTGACTGGATGTTATCTTTCATAGAGTACAACTAGCAACCTATGAATCAGATGTTGTATTTTCTGACATGCCTTGTGTTTGTTTTATTTCATTCTGGTTATTATTTAAATTCTGATTTCTAGTCTAGTAACAGGGACTAGAGATATCTTCCCACTAAAAAAAGTAAACAAGAAGTATGAGACAGTATACAGATATGTCACTGAGTAAAAGTGATCATAGAAGCAAAAGTGAACTATGTGATTCTTATGATTACCTCAGATTACTGCCTTGAGGGAGCATCTTGGCCACTCATTGAGGAAGAAGAGGGAATCTAAGTGAAGTCTGCCAGTCTCTGTTTTGAAAAGGCATAGATGAAAATTTAGGGAGACCAAGGCAGCTAGAGGTTATAGGAGATAGTATCAAAAAAGAGAGTGAGTGCTGAACTAAAGGTCAATTCCACCCATCTACAGAGGGCTGCTCTTGAGCTCTCAACTGAGTACCTGTTTTCATGAGATGGCATTGCCCAAGGTCAGGAGAAGGGTCATTGAAAGGCTTAGATTTATAACAGTTGTCTGCACTTAGCAAGGCTGGAAATAGTGCGTTTCTTCTGGAAAGACTAGAAAATTTATCATTTATGAGTTTGTAGGTAGAGCAAAAGGAAAAATATTATTTTGGTGTTGACGAATAATTAGTTAAAATGATTCAATTTATTTTTCACTTAACAACTCTTAAAAGCAAGATCCAAAGAACTATTTCTATGTAATCTATGTCCTAGAATAAAGTTCAAGAATGTTTAAATAATATCTAAAATATCCAAAACCTATGTCGATATTTAGTATGGTATTCAGTATGAAATTATTAGGCATGCACAGTAGCAGGGAAGTTTGCCACACAATGTAGAAAAACCTGTCATAAAACTGACCAAGAATGGCCACAAATGTTAGAACTGGCGGTAAAGGACTAAAAAAAAAACAATGATAAGAAGCATTACATATGTTCAAAATGTTAAGTAGAGGAAGGTATCAGAAGAATCAGAATACATGCTATAAACACTATAACCAAGATGAGAAAGCATACATTGTACAAAAATGAAGAATGATGTAATATATAATAACAAAATGGCAAATAAAGTGGGCAAAAATGTGCCATCACAGTTAATAAAAATAGCAAATTGAACAAAGAAAAAAAAAAGATGCATTGCAATATATTATAACACACTTTGGATCATATACTTTTCCACTGACTTCATTCATTAGTAATAAATTGTGTTTCTGGTTCACATCATTGAAATTCTTCTATATATTGTTTAGGGACAGGACAATTATCTATGTAATTACAGCCTCATAATAAAGCAGTTCCCTTTGGTTGGAAAAAAAGAATACATACAATAAACAGGCAGAAAACATTTTCAAAAGGCATATGTGATAAAGGACTACTATCCAAAAATTCAGAGAAATCTTAAAACAATATGAAAACAACCAGTTTAACATTATGGGCCAAAAACCTCAACACACATCTCACCAAAGCATTCATGAAGATGGAAAACATATGGGGATATGTTACCCATCTTAGGTCATCAGTAAATGCAAATTTAAACAACAATGACATACCACTACACACTTACTAGAATAGCCAAAATCTGGAACACTGAACACATCAATGGAGACAGGAGAAAAAGCAACATGAACTCTTATTCATTGATGGTGAGGACACAAAATGATAGAGCCACTTTGGAGATAAATGGAAATTTCTTACAAAACGAATGATTCTCTTACTATATGACCCAACAATCATGATCCTTGGCATTTACCCAAAGGAAATGAAAACATCTCCACACAAATACATGCACATAGTAGCTCTATTCAAAATTGTCAGAACTTAGGCTCAACTGACTTGTCCTTTACTATGTGATTGGATAAATAAAATGTAGCACATCCAGACAATGGAATATTATTCAGTGCTAGACAGAAATGGGCTATCAAATCAAAAAAAAAAAAAAAAAAAGTAGAGACTCCTTACATGCATATTACTAAGTGAAAGAAGCCAATCTGAAAAGGATACATACTGTATGATTCCGACTATATTATGTTTTAGAAAAGGTAAAACTTGAAAAATTCTGAAAACTATTGAAGCAATATAAAGATCAGTGATTGCCAAAGGTCGGGAAAGGGATAAACAGGTAGAGCACAAAGGATTTTTAAAGTAATGAAAATACCCTGATACCATATTGGTTGGTATATTTCATTATTTATTTGTTCAAGTGCATAGATGAAAACTCCAATTATAACCAGTAAACTATGAAATTTGTAATACCATGATGTCAGTAGTAATTTTAGGCAGGGCAGTAAGACAATAGAATCAGGCTTTTGATGTATGAAAAATGAAACTCATTCTAATGTTCATATGGAAACAATTCTAAAGTTTTCAAGAAAAAAGGTGAAATAAGTTAGGGGAAAAATGGAGAACTAACAAGATTTTAAGTCTTACTATCAAGTAAATCTATAGGAATCAAAACTATGTGGTGTTCACATACAGAAGGAAAAATAGATTGACAGAACAGAATAATACAAAACACATCTACACATATATGAAGAGTTGAAGTTTGTTCGAGGTACAAAAAGTAATTTGGTAGAGAAATTATAGTGCTTCCATAAAAAGGATAGAAGAACAATTGGATACCCATATGCAAAATTATGAACTAAGGTCTGTAATTTATATCACACGCACAAATTACCTAAAAATGTATCATAGAACTAAATATAAATCTTAACTTTAATACAAAAAGAAGAGTAACATTTTTACCCAGCAACACAACACAAAAACATACATAGAATACAACCACATGAAAAAGGTTTAAATCATTAGACATGAGAAAAATGCAAAATAAAACCACTGTAGAGTGGCTAAAATTTGACTGCCCTTACCAAGTGTTGGAAGGACGTGTATGACAAAAACTTACATGGACAGTACTTGGGAAAAATGTCATTAAAATAAAACATACCTTAATACACATTCTAGCTATTCCACTCTTATTATTCAAGAGAAATTTAAATATATGTTCATCTAGATATTTATATACAAGTGTTTCTAAGAGACTTATCTTTAATATGTATGAACTAAAAACAGAGCAAATAGATCAGTGATTCCGTTGGCAGGCATGAGGGTGGATCAAGAAGAATGACTTCAATAAGGCATGAAGAAATCTTTTGGGGTGATGGATGTTATTTTGTTTTTGGTGATAGGTTCCTGGAGGTATACATATGTCAACTTTATACTTTAAATATGTAGATTTTATGTTATGTCAATTATACCTCAAAGACAGTCTAAACTTTCAAATGTCCAGGTTCTCTTGAGAAATTGGAAACTCAAGTTGCATTGCATCTACATGATTTCATGGCCATGAAAGTTGCTTATTTTCCAAGAGCTCTTGCTCTCAAATTTGCCAAGTTCTCTGTCTCTCTCCTTCCTTACCCTTATTCTGCCTTAGACAGTTACTTGATTCTCTTAGTAACTTGAATTTATGACTATAGATTGTTTGTTTTCTGTTAACAGATAAATATTGAAATAGCTTCTCCCATTAGTCTGAAGGAAACTATCCTGACCCCTTAACTCATTCTATGCTATCCTCTGTGATTTGGTCCCAAATGATTCCCCAAAGCTGTATCTTTTTTCAAAAATGTGGGGTTTTTGAGGGTTGGTTGGTTGGTTGGTTTTGCAGCAACATTGATTTGCAGTACTGTATATAACTTAGGAGAATAGGTTCATATAGCTTCAGATTTATGTTACCCTAGCACATGAACCACCAAAGCCCCCATAAACCTCCATTATTTTTCCATTGGGTCTCCTCCCCTCTTTCATTCTTTACCCTACAGTCCCCCTCTGGTAGTCTTAATTCTATAGTCAGATTTCTAGTGTTTCTTTTGATTTTTTTCCTTTTTTTTTTTTTTCAATATTCCACACCTGAGTGAAATCATCCAGTATTTGTCTTTTCCCTTTTGACTTATTTTACTCAGGATAACCCCCTCCAGTTCCCTTTGTGTTCATCTTTTTTTTCAGAGCTGAACATTATCCCAACATGTATAGGTGCCACATCTTTATACACTCATCTGGCAACCAGGTTGTTTCCATAACTTGGCTATTGTAAATAATGCTGCAATGAACAATGATCCCTTCCAAACTAGTGTGTTTGTATTCTTCAGAGAGATACCTAAGAGTGGAATTCCTAGATCACATGGCAATATATTTTTAATATTTTGAGAAACTTCTTACTATTTTTTATAGGGGTTGACCAGTTCACTAACATCATGAATCTTAATTTGATTCTTTTTGTTTTTTTGCATCCTCATCAACACTTGTTTCTGGTCTTTTTAATTTTGACCATTCTCATATGTGTGAGGTGGTAGCTCATCGTGATTTTGATTTGCATTTCCCTGATAAATGAGGATGAACATTTTTTCATATGCCTATTGGCCAACTGTTCATCTTCTTTGGAAAAGTATCTATTTAGCAACCTTGCCCATTTTTGAATGAGCTATTTGTTTTCTTTTGGTTGAGTTGTATGAGTTCTTTATCTTGAATATTTAACCCCTTGTTGGATGTATGATACACAAATATTTTCTTCTACTCAGTAGAGTGTCTTTTTGTCTTAATGATAGTCTCTTTTGCTTGTAGAATTCCATAACTATTTCTTAACATTATCCTCAGCAGTCCATAAACACATGAAACACTACATTTCTCACACAATGTTGCCTATATTACCAAGCAAACTGTATATGATTTGGTGACTTATCAAGTTAATACGATCCATGTTTAAATCATTAGCAAGAACAGAAGGAAAGGAAAAGAAATGACAGTCTTAAAGTGTTGGGATTTTCATGTCTACTAAATGGTAATTCAAAGTAATGTGTCCCCAAGAAAAATAGTGGTAGAAAGAAAAAAAAAATGATAGAAAAATAACTTCCTCCTGTTTGGTGCAAAATACAAGAGATTTAAAAATAAATGACCTCACAGAAAGTCAGAGGTTGTATAAGTTATCATTAACCACATCATTAGTAAAGATGTAAGTGCGACAGACAGGCCAGGAGATGCCTAAACTTTTCTATTATCAAACTATATATCTCTAGATATCAAAATATTGCTGAATCAAGCCTACAAATTTCTCTCTATTTAGAATAAACACAAAGTATTGATCATGCTGTTATTTTCCCCTACTGCAAAGTCACCTCAAATTTGCCACCAATTTTGTTTGAAATATTTTTTCTTCATTTGTTACCAAATGAAGAATGAGTAATAAATATTGGTAGAATGTTGAGCGAGTTTACATCATAATTTCTCTTTTTGTGATTTCTGCATAGATTTTATTAAAGATGAGGTAAGTACTGTTTGCATATTTTACATGCCTGTCTTAAAATTATTTTTAATTTTTTTAATATTGGTAATGAGTAGATATATACTCACAAATAGAACTTTTCATCCCATACTGGATTCAGGTTTCCAAAAATGGTTTTGGTTCTTCTTTTATTCTTTCCAACTTGAACTGTAACATATGGATCACTTGACCCTGTTTTGTCTTTTGCCTGTAAGCCTTGTGCAGAAACAACTGAAATAAACCAAATCAAACATTTTAATATGGAGATTTCCTCAGAAACAAATGATAATGATGAAAGAAACAGTCTCAATCACTGGGTTTGCAGATGAAATCACACTGGTTTCTTTCTCCTGAGCAACAGGACTTTATATATATATATATATATATATGTATGTGTGTGTGTATATATATATAATATATAAATATACATATAATATATAATAAAAGCATGAATACACCAAATATTAAACCCTTCCTTTGAGTTATATTTGCTTTTACTTGTAATGAACAGTAGCTATACTGCTATATACACATACATATTAGCTATATATTCACACATATTATTGTACACATGCATAGAAAATTAGGTTGCACCTATAACATGCCAGAAACAAAGAAAACAACTTCCCAACATAATTCAATGGTCTGTGATAAAATCTGTTTATATTTGTCATGAATACTGATTAACTCAACCCAGTAAATCAAAGCATCTTTATTTTACTTTGTAAATACAATATGAGAAGAGGCTTAGCAAACTAGTGTGATACATAGGTACTAGCTGTTAATGTTATAAGCAACCCCAGAAGTTCAAATTATTAGATGTCACTAACTCAAATTGTCTTGATATTGATCCAGGAGTAAGTAAAAATGTTATTTGTCTTCTCACAAAGAAAAACTGACTGAAGAGATTATTGGCTACTATTGCAATTTATCATGGCAAGCAGCAACAAAGCTAATCTGTCAACTGCAGAGTATTGTAAAACAGAACCTTCTTCCTCTGTAAGGGCTTTTGATCTGTACAACACAGAATCTGAAACTACTCAATTGTCTTGAATATGTTTTAAAATTTTGAAGTACCAGCTAGTTTAATGTCATTATTGATATTTAAAAATCTCTATTACCTGTAATCATTACTAAGTGATTTCTAAGACACAAAAAAATTAAAATGGAATACATTTTAAGATGACTTATTTTTACCTGTAATGGTTATTTTTGCTGACCACTTAGATGTCCCATCCAGTACACTCTGTTTGGCTGCCTTTGTGTACTGCACAAAATCTTCTTTAGAAATCTGAAACATTTCCTGAATCACTTCAAACACTTCAGGCCTATTTTTCTCCCTGATCTTCATTCTTTCTTTCATCGCTGTAATAATTGTCTGAGTCTTGTCTTCGGCACCATGCTTAGAACTCTTCTCTGCTGCCCCTGTAATGAAAAAAGTCATTGGTGAAAAAAGTCAATATACAACCAAGTTCTTTTTGATTATGCAAGAGAGGGACTAAAAAGGAAGAACATAACAATGAATGAATGTTTTCATTTAAATGAGTCATGGTAATTAAAAAAAAAAAAAATCAGTTGAACAAGTCACTAAGCTGAGATTCAGAACTAGCCCTTGTGTTAATGGCAAGTAAATAAACTATCATGATTCCCACTTTTCTCACTTGTATTTTTGGATTAAATTAGGGGTTGTAAAAATATTTGGTATGAGCAGCAGTCCTTCTGCCCACCTGTGCCTACAGAGGTGTTTCTTTTGCCCATCTCTGCTCCTCTGCAAGGCAGCATCCCTGCTGGGGCTTCTCTTCACTGACCTCCCTCAGCAGAGGCCGCTCTAGTCACAGCCACAGTCTTTTCTGCAGGCAGTCTTTTCTGCCTGCTTGTGCCTATTCAAGTGTCCTTTGTTCTTCTCTCCCTTTTTGTAATAATCCTGCCCTTTTGGACATAACTAAAAAAAAAAATCTGTTTGAATTTGCAGAAACATTTCAAAGCCACAAAAAACAATGAAAACAGTCAAATAAATTTAATCCATGGATAAGGAGAACAAAATCGAAGAATAGATTGGATATACATGGCAAATGGCACCCAAATTCGTGATTTCAAATACTTGCACTCATACAGAATATTATGATTATTGATGGAATTTATAATTAAATGCTTATTTTTTTTCTTGTGGAATAAATACCATTTCTATTTGTTATACAGTGCGAGTGTAAAATTCTCTACATAATCAAAGTGTTTCTGCTATTTTTAAAAAAGGCAATGACTGGGCTAGATATCCTCTAAAATAACTGAGAGAATACAAATGATTTATTTATGCATACAAGAACTGGGTACAGGTCAGAGGTGCAGGAGGTGAGAGGATTCACCAGAAACAGAGTGGGGAGCAGAAAAGGCAGATTGAGTGAAATACACTGCTGAGGGGAGCAGTGGGCAAGACAGGAGAGGTCTGCTGCGCCATATGGGCTGTTTCCTGGCTGCCCAGGGCTCGAAGTTGTGCTGCAGAGGCTGCAGATTGCTTCATAGTGCTGTGCTTAACCCCTTGCACCCCCAGGGAGGCCCTCCTAGAATATATTTTTTATGATTAGTCTCAATGTTCTGGGCATTTTTAACATGAATCCATTTGGCAATGAAGGATTATCAAAATTCTATCCTTGTGTCCCTTACTTTCTTCAACTTCTGTCAAATATTCTTGCTGCTTAGTGTGGTCTCTAAGTTGCCCAACATCATGAAACAAATAGTGGATTCTGCTTCCCATTCCCAAGATTTCTCAATGAATTTGAAGTAATTAAGCAAAAGCCTACCTACCAATGCCTATAGCAACTTCCATTGCTGATGCCAAGCATGACTGGCACAAAATTGTGTTGAAAGTGTCAAAGGCTTGTATTTTTTTCATTTTTACTTACAGTACTGTAATTATTGCCCAACTTGTATTTTTTTCTGAAATTTATATTTCTGAAAGTGGCATATTTATGCGTTACAAAATATTTATAAATTAAATGTGACCATTTCTCTTTTCAATTCCTGCCACAAAGGAGAGCCTCAATGTTTGTTGAATCTAGTTCTGTCAATGTTAAACCCAACATAAGAACTGAGCTAAGACAAAAGAGGGAAGGTTACCTAATAACTTTCCTTATAATAAATGTGTATACTATTTGACAAGAATTCAGTTATTTGAAAGTGGAAAATGCATTCATAATAATCAAGGTATAATTAGAGGAAGCTAAGAGAGGTGAATGCTCTAATGGTAAAAATAGTACATTTGTTTTTATCTTTTTTTTTTTTACCTGAAGATTTAAAACATTAAAAAAGGAATACTAAAACTTAATGAATTCCATTATGGTAATTTAAAAGGACATTCAAAATGCCTTGTTCATCAGTTAAAACATGCCCCAGAACAGCTACAGGTTTATAAATTGTGTACCCTTAAGCAATTAAGCATGTTAGTAAATTATCTATAATGACAACTATATAGTGCATAATTCTCAGGTGGTAAATTTGGCATAACCTAAACAGCTGCACCCCAATAGACATACTACACTTTGAGTATTGGAATACTCTTTAAATAGAAAGGACATTGGTGGACAGAAAAGCAGAAAATTCAAAGTGCCCCAAAAGTCATGTTTGTAAGTTATCCTAAATGCTGAAAATGTTAGAAGTATCACAGCAATGTTGACTCCTGTCAATATGTCTAAATAATTATCACTGTTGTGGCCTCCAAAGGCTCTAGAAAAGAGTGTCCAAGTCCCCAGGAGTAAAATATACTTTGGATAATTTTCCTAAATTCAGAAAGAGCCAGCTGATGACTACCCACTTAATAAATGCTCATTCAAGCAGTGAAGGTCAAATTCAAAACAAAAATGCCAAGAATTTTTTTATGTAAAGAAAGCAAATCTCTATATTGAATGACTGTCTCTTGAATTATTTAAAAAAAATTAATTAGGAACTAGCTTGGCAATTTGCTTTGTAACCCTTCACCAATGTTCTTGATGTTGTAATAGAAGATGTATTCTCATATACAGACTCCAGATAGACCCCTAAGCTTTGAAACTGACAATCAGTTAAGAACCAGTTTACAGAGACTTATCATTAAACCTTTATCTGTACCTTTGAAAAGTATGTATTTTTTAAAGTTCTACTTTCACATTTTTGATCTGAAGAAAGTAATTCAACTTAGATCTATTTAGTTCAGAGAGAAAAAATTCATAATTTTTGTCTTTGATCTACAAGTATTTCCCACTATCTACTTGTCTACTGAACCCACCTATCCATCTTATTTTCCCAGTGAAATTATTTGAATTTCCACACTTTGAGTTTACTATGTTTATTCTTTTTATCACAGAGTCATCAGAGATAAGCTTATCCTTCAAGATGTGTGGTAGAAATTCTGGTAGCTTTATTGATGTACAGTGATATGCTAACTAGAGATCAACAATAAATGAGATCAAAAGAGACAAGGTACAGTGCAGGCACTTTGTAAAGTGTCATCACACATTATCCAAATGGCATGCATCACCATTACTTTTAAAAACATTTAATTGACAGATCAGCCAATACAACTGCAAGAAAATTCAGTTTTAGAGAGAAGCAAACTTATCCTACATGGTTCTCTTCTACATGAACCAATGGACCAGCCTGTAAGTTAAAACTCTCCAGTTTTCTTTAATTTTTATTACCCCAAAACATAAGTTGAAATTCATACTTTCACCATTTTTACATGGATATTTGCAATTTTAGTGTTTCTTCATAACCATATCTATAAAGATCTGCAATATCCTCAATTGTGTCATTTTCTTCTTTTTCCCTTTTCCTTAAATAGCTGCTCTAAAAACATTTCTATTCTCTTTAAGCCACCTACTTCACCACCATCATCCTATCATCCTCCATTCTCAGTAAATGATCTTATTTCCTCCTTAATAGTAATAGACTTTCTAAACTCACTGGCCATATTTTTTCCCCTCCCTTATGGAAAAAAAAAAACAAACAAAAATCAAGCCTTATATGTAGCATTAGCAGATTTCTGCAGTGTTACTACTACAAGACACAGCTTTCTGAATATATGTCTATCCTACATGCTAGCCTTAAGGCCTATTTCCATTAAATGTGCAGTCCAAGCTTCTAGAGCACTGCCTGGTAATGATAAATAAAACGAAGTATCCCCTGGGAGGGTAGTACTAAAATAAAATTATTATTCTATTGGGATATTTAATTTGGTGCTGGATTTAATTTGATTGAGTGTTACTCTTAGAAAGCAGAATTTTGTTGGCCCATAAATCTCATGAATTTAACAGACAGAATAAAACAAGGGCAGAGATCCAAACAAAACTGAAGAATTACTTAAAAAAAATCACGTTTGGGCCTCCTTGGTGGCGCAGGGTTTAAAGTCTCAGCACTATCAAGCTATTGCTAGCTACTGCGGCATGAGTTTGATTCCCACCCAGGGAGCTCACCCATATGGCACAGCAGACCTTTCCGGTCTCACCAGCTGCTCCCCTCAGCAGTATATTTCGGTCAATCTGCCTGTTCTGCTCCCCGCTCTTTCTCTGGTGAATCCTCTCACCTCCCACACCTCTGGCCTACACCCCAGATTGTCTATGCATAAATAAAATAAACCTATTTTTTAAATCACTTTTAAATAAGACAACAGACTGCCTCTAATGCTCTGGGTACAGAATGCTCTGAGTTTTGTGTGTGAATCCTGATAAGCTGTTTGCTAACCAGTAGCATTGGGGATACTTTCTGTCTCTAAATTTTTCATTTGAAAATGTAAGGAAATATAATCTCCCTTAACAGGGAAGATTAAATTGTAAGGATTAAGTGAGATTATGCATGTAGTTTTAATAACAATAATGGAACAAGTATAGGGATTTCAGAAGGTCATAAAAGTTGAAGATAAACATTTTCAAAATCACATCAGAAAAGAATTTTAGGGTTTTGAGTTTCATAATTACTTGACCTGTGAAAAATTTTTTGAAAACTCTCCGTGGACATTGCCACAGTCAGTGTCTGTCTCTTACTAAATGCTCTGTAAATATTTGCTAGATAGGAGCCAATGAAGTGAGAATAGTTCAAAGAAACTGTAGAGAATTTTTATTATTTACATCTATAAACACTCTCCTGCATTTGAGAATGCTGAGCCCAAAGGAATGAGGTGGCTTCCAACCACAGAGAGCAAGCAGAGGGTCTGATGCTTGAGGCCCTTCAACCTCCAGGAGTCTTTAGCATGAAATTCTGTTGCTTTTCTTTTCTTTCCCAGTAAAATCATGTAGGTGGCCTGCCTTTCGTGCCTCTGTTTTTCCTTTCCCATGAAATCATGTAGGTGGGCATGTAGTTGACATTTTCTACCCTTTCCCTTTAGTTGGTTTATATCCAAGATAATCTTAACCCTCCTCTTTGAACATGCTTTCAATCTTTTCAAGGAATAGACCTGCAACTCCCCCAGTCTTCAAGTCAGCCGCCTCCTTTTTATACATAAAATCAAAGCTGCACACTCTACAAGATTTCTCACAAACAACAAAGGGTGGTGTTTAACAGAAGGGTAATTGGAGGAGCCCAGCCCTAGCACTGAATCCTCTCCCACTCCTGTAGGTGCCCATGCCTGACAGTGGGAGCATGTGGGCAGGTAGCCGTCTCTCAAGGAACTGCCACCTTCTATAAAGTGATTTCACTGTCAGTGGGCTTAGGAACAAAAAAAAAAAAAAAACCTCAACCTTTCCTCCCCCTCTGCCTGTACCACCCCCACCTTTTCTAAATGTCCCATCATTGGTAAATGCAAACTTTTAGAACAAGTGTGGAAACACATGCATAATTAAAAAGGACAAAATAAGGAATGCACTATCTGCATGTCAAAGCTACTGAATCTCAAGAGCATTGTCTAGATTCCTACTTTCTAGATTTTTTACTGTAACAGCAGAGTCAAAAAACTACATGGATTAAGGAAGCAAATTAATTGTGATATAAAGTATACACAGCTAAGAAAAGTTTTACTATGCTATAAAAAGGAAACAAGGGAGAAAAGGGAAGCATAAAGAGTTTTGTGCTTATCTCTTTCATTTACATCTATTTCTTCCCATCCTTTTCTCACATACACACACAAATTAAGAAAAAAATGAAGTGCAACATTTTTTTCTATTTATATTTTTGCTTAAATAGCTTCTAATATCCAGGAACTTGACTGACACAACTAGTGTGTTTCTGATGATCTTCCGCTAAGTACCATTGTTTTCATATATGAGAACAGTGATGCTCAGAGAGATTTTTAAAAACTCTAGGTCTTTCTCAAGCTCAGAAAGATGAGATGGATGAAAGATGAATGGGTCAATAAAATAAAGATAAATGTGATACAGATATAGACATCCACTTCTTATGTTAAGTTGAATATCTCCAAAACATTATGTAAGGCATCCTTACCCCTTTTATCCCTCTACAGCAGCCTACCTCATCTGAAAACAGTCCATTATTCTTTTTTTTTTTTTCTTTTGGAATAATGGGACCATTGTATAAAGGTAACTATTATCACTTTTATCTGAATTAACTTACCAGATTAAGATATAATCTTAATCTTTAGTTGTTTATATCCAAGACAACCAACTTACCATTATATCCTCTATAATGTTGTTGTGAAGTTAAAGCAATATATTGTGACAGGGGATGGTGGTATTGAGGGACAGCTCATGCTTGGTGGGTCAGCCACAAAGGCAGGCCATGAGAAGCCCTCACAATGGGGAGCTCTGAAAGCAAGGTCTGGGCAGTATAGACTAAAATACTGTACCATATAAGATAACAGAAAATTACTAAAAATAAAATCCAATGACTCTTCACTTATTTTCTATCTTTTTAAATAAGATACATTTAGTTGTGCATACAAGAACTGGGGTACAGATCAGAGGTGCAGTGGGTAAGATGATTCACCAGAGACAGAGTGGGGAACAGAACAGATGGGCTGACTGAAATACACTGCTGAGGGGAGCAGCTGGTGAGACAGGAGAGGTCTGTTGTGCCAGGTGAGTAGCTCCCTGGCCAGGGCAGGGATTGAACTCCTGCTGCATAGGCTGCAGATAGCTTCACAGTGCTGTGCTTAATCCCTTACACCACTGGGGAGGCCCTTCACTTATTTTCTCTTAAGGTCAACTTTGGAAATTTTTTTCTTTTCTTTTTTTTAAAGAAATTAGGAGAAATCATTGATGAAAGTTCAGAGATCTGGGTTAGAACTCAAGATATGTTATATACTTGATTCTTTTTAACAAGACATAAATTGTCTGAACTCAGTAGCCATTGGGTTTTCAAAGCTACTGTTTTCAAAGGCTTCCCTAATCATCTATGGTTCTATGGAAGGATGAGCTTTACACCACTGCATGTTATGTCTAATTGTGATACTCATGCCCTCATTGGTTGCTTAACCAACATTTATTAAGCAGCTAACTATGCTTAAATGTGTGTTAAATTATAAGGAAAATAAGACTATTGTGTTCACTGGGGAGCAGTAAAAACACAGATTCCTGCTTCTAAGTTTCCTATTTGTCACATAACAAATTTTGTATAATTGTTGTTGAAGGAGTAAAATGTGAAGCCTTCATGATATCTATTTATCTAAGTTAGAGAATAGACATTTGGGACCAGACACATTATTGATTACTTTCTTTCTAATTCTGAAAGCTCAGAGTAAAGCTCCTACCCAGTAGCTATTCAATATATACAAATAAATGTATGTCTTAAGCTATCACGGCCGCAAAATGTGGAAACAAATAAAGAGAGAGAGAATCAATATCTAGTTTGCAGAAGGGAAAATACTAGCCAGGTTATGTTAATATTATGAATTTGTGGTGGTTACTAATTAGGACATATAAGCTTAGCACAATTACAGCGGAAAACACACAAAATAAAAAGAACACATTTCACAAAAGGTGGTTTTCCTGAACTTTGGGTGAAATACTTTCTGTCCGAATGCATGTACTTGAAATTTCCAGTCAGAATTTAAAGTAAGGGAGAGCATTTTTTCAGTGGGACTACAGAAATCCTTCTTTGGAGATGCATAAGGAAGTACATACAGGTAGATTGGGTTAGGTGCCATGATTATTTGCTTTTTCCAATTTGAATTCCCTCTTTTCTACTGAAAAAAAATTCAAGGGGAACTTTTTACATATGTTCAGTCTTCTACACATGTTTTACCATGCACAGTACCTATTCAGCGTTTTTCTTCTAGCTTAAAACTTTACCGTAACTTTTGAAAGTTCCTTATGGATTCTAGTAACATAATTCAGGGTCACAAACTACTCCTCCATTAGTTACAATTAAAACAATTTTCTTTAATAGCAGGACAGAAATAAGCTGATTAAATAAAAACCAGGTGGCTCCCTCCTGCTGCTGACTTGAAACCCAGAGGGGAAGATAACTCAGTTCTCATTTCTCAAGGATAAAACTGTTTCCCTTTGGTCTCCTCTGTCCCTATTAATCACTCCACACACCTGTCAACAAAAAGTATAGGAACAATCACTAAGTAAAACTAGTGAGAGAGAAGCTGAGATGAGGCTGCATAATTAAATTGACATTTCCATGCATCTCTGACCTGTCAGGGAGTACCGGACCAGTGAACGGGGTCTTATAATCACCTGGCCTAATTTCATTGGACTGTAATTATGTAAGTTCCAGACCTAAGGCTTGATGGGAATGAAATACCAAAATCAAATCAATTTTAAGTACCTTAAAATGTTTTGCATGGGTCATTGTTCAAACCACATTTAAAAAATATTTTTTGTTTTATTCCCAGTGTGAATGTGTCTGTTTGTGTGTGTGTTGATGGACTAGAATGCCTTCAGAAAAAATTTACAAAATAACAAGAATTCTAGAAACCTGAAAGTATTATTTTCAAGTACTTTAAAACCTATCATATACAGTGAAAGTTAATTTAGTAAATAATTTCTCCAGAGGTTAGATTTGGCTTAAAGAGTAGAGGTAACTAGGAGATAGGCCTTGATCCAAGTTTTAATTTTTAAGCTAGAACTTTCTAATGATGAATTAAATGGGCTGCCAAGGTGATAAATTTTCCCTGGAGGTTTTCAAACAGATTGAAAGACCATTTTGAGAATGAAATCACAGAACCTTTTCAGGAGGCTGAATTTACTATACCTACCAACTCTGATTTTTCTACATTTATTTTTAATTGTAATTGTTGGCATAGATGGAAGTATTGTACCCAAGATGTCACCATTATAAATGTCTTGCTTAAAGCAGTAAGAGAAATTTCTTGAGGCAGTGTTTTGTATACAGAAACATTACAAATTCTATAAAGAGAAATGTAACTTGTATTATTGATAGTTAGCATTTCTAGACCTAACTTACCAGTTTTAATGAAAAAGTTAAAATACCATGCACTAAAGGTGGAAGTGTGAAAAGATGTTAAATGCTTAACATTTATTAAGCATCTACTACATGCCAGACTTATAACCCTTTGAGGTGAATTTACTACTCCTGTTCATTTAATGGAGAAAAATAAAGCTCTGGGAAGTTAAAAACAATTTGCCAAAGTCACATATCTGTTACTTTCTAATTCCAAAGCTTGTTCAAGGGCTGTCAAAGAACATAGCTCCTGTATTTAGGCACCAGATTAGGTTGGAAAAGAATTCTAGTTACTGTAATCACAGGGGTGTGATTTAGCCCATTTGAGGACCATGACAACACATTCCCACTAATCACATGGGACTCTTAAGAGATAAAAGTGAAAATAAAAACAGGCTGGTAGTCACTTTGTTATTTTCAACTTGATGAGGGTGATGTTGTACTCCAGGAACTCATTATGAGGAACCTAAAGTTCAGAGTTCAACACCATCGGCACACATCACAAAATATCTGACCGGACAGGCTCTATGGGTGAATGGTAGGGGGCATGTAGGTTGGACCTCAAGTGCTGAAGAAGTCCAAATTGAAAATACATAGGATAGGTCAGGCTCTGCACACCAACTTCTTCAGTCTAACTGATTACTTACTCTGCAAACAGTCAGCATTTAGGAGGTCCTGACACTTTTCATGGCACTTGACTCCACACTCCAAACACTTCATGCCTTGCCGGGCAATGCCCCACAGGAGCCCTTCACACTCGTAACAGTAGGTAGGAGTTGTAGCCGTCCAGACCTCAAAATTGTGTGGGGTGGTTGAGGACATGGGATAGATTAATGCTTGTAAGGTCTTCTTGAAGACATGTATTTTCTGTGAAGATGAGAAAAGGCAAGGCAACTCAGTGCAAAAGAATAACATGAAATAAACCACTTTATTACCTTTCCCAGAAAACGGTATTATGAGACATCCTTGACTCTCTCATCACAATTATAGTGATGACAGTAAGCACAGTGCCTCTGCTCACATGTTCTTCTCTCAGTGTTTTAGGGCTCAGTGACACTATTTGAACATAAAGAACTTATTTTTACATATAGGATTGGGATTCCATTGTTGGGTAAAGTTCTTTCATAGCAGCACAAAGCTCTAAATGACTTGATAACTTCTATATCCCAGCTACACTATAAACTACATGAGGGGAAGGATACGGACATCTTACTCAGACCTATCATCATGCCTCAGAGCCTAACCTTGTCTCTGCTTGGAGATAGGTGCTCAGGAAGCATTAATACCAAAGAAATAAAAAAAATAAAAAAGTAATGCTATCCTTGGTTTAAGTTGAGTTTGGTAAGACTGAAGGAGATGGAAAGTAGTCTCAATGTTGACCCAAACCCTATAGAGACATCTGCACCCCTCTTTTGAATCTGCTTAGGCCTCACTCCCTTCACTGCATGCACACACTGACACTTCAGCCCTCCTCATTGCCAACTATGCATTTTCTGTAATTCTTTCTGCAGACAACTAGTTTCATTGCACATTCTTTAGGAAGAAACTCATTAATTCATAAGTACTAGTACTACTGATAAAGGTTAAATGTAGCAATCTCCTATGGTAATTTATATATTAAAGGGAGATCAACTTTTAAGATGATTATTTTATGCTATAACATTGTTTTACATTGTTGTTCATGTAAAGGAGATCATTTTAACAGTATAAGGAAGGACTTTCTAATAACTAACTATTGGTCAGATGGAAAAATCCACTGACAGAGAAAGCCGGGAGACCCGGGTTCCCTAGCAGTCCCAATCACATACTTAAAATAATGGGCTTCTTCAGGCAGAAGCTAACTTCCATAGTTCTCTACTTAGTAAAGAAACAGCATGTATTACTGGCCCTGGCACATATTTTGTGAAAAAAATCAGTGTTCTGCAATTTAAGAGTCTTGTAATCTATAGAGGTTTCTAAGTCTTATTTTCCTCTCCTCTTCTTCCTGCGGTGTTACCATGAAGATCAAATTGTATGATGTTAACAATTAAATTCCATAGATTTTAAAACACTAAATAAATCCTGAGTATTAATAGTGACAGTGGATATTTAAGAAATCCCTATAAAAAAAGAAATGGGTTCAGTTGAGTCCTCTATGCTTCTTATATCCCACCATGCAGGTAACTTCCTGAAAGACCAGCACTCTGCAGTTACATTTGCAGGTCAATTTCACACAAATGCCTGCTACATAATGAGTAGCTATTTACATAAGTCCTGCAGGAACCTAGCTAATAAGTACTGCTAGATGGGAAACATTTATATTTTACATTAATCATCCACAAATCTCATTTCAGAATATCTTCCCACAGTGTTCAAACAGTCAACTTTCCATTATATTTCAATTCCACAGTATGGCAACAGCCTATTTCCCTTTATTAGTACATTCTCCTCACTATATGATTTCTCAGAATATGTCTGGCAATGGTGCTGGGAGGTTCCCTACCAGGGAGTTAAGTGTCATACTTTTTTCTAATTTTTGAATATCAAGATCCAGCTTCACTATTACATGAGGTTCTGGCCAAAGTTCTTTCTGTTCCAAGTGAGTCTACAGAACAGCATTATGGTTAAATATGGGAATTACTCAAGAGCGAGAGCCTCACATGAAGATTTATAGAGACAGAATGACTGGATCCAACACTTTTCAATAACGACAGCCTGAGCCAAGTCAGTCTCTTGACTTTAATTCATGATAAGGCTATCTTGCAAAGAGCTGTTAAGAGATCTTTTAGAATTAAGAGCATGTATTATTCATCTTTGCTTCCCCTTAACTACTCTACCGAGTGGGTTCTTTCCAACATCATTAAAGTGAATTGAATGATTCCTGGCATAACATTTTCCATCAACGATCCAGAGACAGTTTCCTGTACTAGCTGGCCTGAGAGTAAGGTGGGGTGGTGGTGTATGTGTATAATATAGCATTTTCAGTTTACCTAAGAAAATAGGAAGGAAATTTAATGTTTGTAAGCATACCTGGCAATGTATTGTTTTAGTAAATTAACAGTTCTTACTCAATGAAACACTAGGTGGGAACAGAACACAGTCTGCTACTGAACACAAGAAAAGAGAGACATGAACTTAGAAAACAAGAGTTGGGAAAGGGATTATTTTTGAGCATTAATTTATCTACATTTTTTCCCCAAGGGACAGAAAATACCTTTTATTTTATTTTTTAAAGATTTATTTATTTATTTATTTATACAAGCACTGGGTACAGTCAGAAGCGCGGGAGGGTGAGAGAATTCACCAGAGCCAGAGCAGGGAGCAGAGCAGGCAGAAGGACCGAAGTACACTGCTGAGGGGAGCAGCGGGCGGCAGAGAGGTCTACGTGCCTCCTTGGGTGGCTGGGGAGCAGCCAGGGATTGAACCGGCGCTGCAGAGGCTGCAGGCAGCTTCGCAACCCAGGGCTCAACTGCTGCGCCACCGGGGAGGCCCTATCTACATTTTTTAAAAGATTTATTTATGTATACAACAACTGGGGTACAGGCCAGAGGTGTGGGAGAGTGAGAGGATTCGCCAGAGACAGAGCAGGGAACAGAATAGGTAGATGGACCAAAAACACTGCTGAAGGGAGCCAACAGGCGAGACAGGACAGGAGAGGTCTGCCTCCTCGCCATGTGGTTATCCCCCTGGCAGGCTGGATATCAAACTCACACTGCAGTGTCTCCGGACATCTTCACAGTGCTGCACTCAACCCCTTGCACCACCAGGGAGGCCCAAATTATTTACATATTTTAAGGTTAAGTAAACGATTGATACATCTTATTATTCCCTATGTCCATTTTCTTTTTTACTGAAGGTAAGTGCTATATAGTCATCCCTCTTAGGCTACAGCAGGAGTAATAAGTACAAGGAACATTTGCTAAAAAAGTAAACATGCTGGAGGAAAACAAATTAAAAATAGGTCTGAATAGACAACTGAGAGGTTTTTTTTAAAAAATGTTTTGTTTAGTTTGGTTCAAGAGCCATGATCCACGTCATGAAGAGAGATAGTAAAGCTAATTTCAAAAAATAAGAAAGAAAATTTACTTGCCAAAACATGGAGAATCAATTGAATGGGGCATTAAAAAGACACCAACATTTAAAAGCTGGAGAAAATCACTGGATAATTCACTAGAGGGTATGTCTCCCCAGCATCAGGGAAATATTATGAGCTTTTATTCATTCTTGATTTTCAGAATATAAGCATGTGTTTATCAAATCTGAAAATTACTTTAAAGTAAATGACATGTGAAAACATAAACTTACTCTAGCAAATTATTAGATGAAATGATGGTCAATTTAGAAACTCAGGAAATGAATAGCTAGGGAAAGCTTTTAAAAATACTTATCATGAGAAGGAATTCTTACACCTCAGGGAAATTCTGCATCTTGCAGAAGGAAGATACTTTCTTATCAGCAAAATAAGACTAAACATTATTATAAGAAGGACACAGACTGTGGGATTTTCATGGAATAAGGGAAAAGACAGGGTAAGGAGCACTGAATAAAAGCAATGCCGAAAATGAGAAGCCTGAAAATTAGCCATGGACAATGATTTTGAGTTGATTTAAGGAGAAAAGGGAATTCTTTTTAATACAGCACTTCATGCAGGCAGAGAGATAATTGTGTGGCTAGTAGGATTTAGCAGAAGTGAAAGGATATAATTGGGTATGTGATCAAAAGAGGGTCACTGGCCTAGGTAAACAGGAACCAGATACAGACAAGAGTGCCCCAAGTACAAGGAGAACTCTAATTACTAGTATTACCAATACGGACAGCAATAAAGGTGATTTGCTGCTTATCTATTTTTTTTTTTATTTTCAAATATTTTACAACAAGCATTATTTTATAAAATTTATTTTTGATTAGAATGTATGTATGCTGGGCCTCCCCGGTGGTGCAGCGGTTGAGTGCTGGGTTGCGAAGCTGCCTGCGGCCTCTGCAGCGCCGGTTCGAATCCCGGCTGCTCCCCGGCCACCAGAGGAGGGTCCCACATGGCGCGCAGACCTCTCCTGCCGCCCGCTGCTCCCCTCAGCAGAGAATTTCTTAGTCAGTCTGCCTGCTCTGCTCCCCGCTCTGGCTCTGGTGAATTCTCTCACCCTCCCGCGCTTCTGACTGTACCCAGTGCTTGTATAAATAAATAAATAAATAAATAAATAAATAAATCTTTAAAAAAAAAAAGAATGTATGTATGCTTACTGTAAAAATAATTTATGAAGCCAAAAAAAATCACGAAAGTTAAAAAAAAATGCAATTTTATTTCTTAAAAGTGAGCCATGGTTTAAAGCATGTTCTTCCAGTGTTTTCTCCATTTATAGACAAAAGACTTGTTCAACGAGGAAAAAATTATTTTTACTTCATTGGAGTGATTTCAGAAAAGACAGTTTTTATTGTGTATAGATATTTTTAATCTGTAGAAATGAAGGTACGGCATGCTTTCACTCTGATAAACCTTTGTAGCCAGGTATAACCTATACACTATAAAGGGGAAGATGCTCATATTCTACAAATATTTTGCTAAAAAATCCTGTTCCAAGAAAGTGAAATTTGAAAAAAAATCCTAATACATTTTTCAACAATTAGGACACTAGAAGGAAATTAATTACCTTTTCTATTCATAACTATATGAGCAAACTAAAATGAGTCCAAGAAACAAAGAAGCCTTCCTGCCAAGAGCAATAAACAGCATTTTTACCCCCAACAAAATTGCAATGCAGCAACTGTTAACATAAGAGGAACAAATCTTGTCTGTCTACATTTGCCATCTATCTTTTCCCCTTTTTTTCTATGTTAACCAGTGAATTAAGTGCTGAAGTTTTGTTTTCTTCTTTATCCTTTGGAGTACCCATGAGGGATCATGGGATTTTATAAACCATCCCTTTTCTATACTTGAACAAAAAATCACATTTTGACAATTCCAAGAAGACTTTTTAAAAAAGATTTACTTATTTATGCATATAAGAGCTGGGGTACAGGTCAGCAGTGTGGGTGGTGAGAGGATTCACCAGAGGCAGAGTGGGGAACAGAACAGGCAGACTGACCGAAGTACACTGTTGAGGGGAGCAGCAGGCAAGACAGGAGAGGTCTGCTGCGCCATGTGGGTTGCTCCCTGGATGGCCGGGGATTGAACTCATGCTGCAGAGGCTGCAGATAGCTTCATACGTTGGTCTTAACCCCTTGTGCCACCCGGGAGGCCCAGAACACTTTTTGTTTTGAGCATTTCTTGAAATACTTCATTAAGCATTCTTTAAATCTTTCTACTGTCCTATAGGTACAGGATGAGACACAATAAATGCCCTAAAAGTAATAGAACTAAGCTCAAATATATTATAATAAATATTTGATTGAATGTGCCTCTAATCAGAGAAATTCTGAAACAAAATTTTAAAAATTAAACTTTTTGTTTATGAGAAACACATCAAATACATTGAGATTTGAAAAAAAGACTAGAAAAATTTCGATTAAGGAAATATTGACCTAATCAATCTAGTGTTGCTGTATTAACATCACAGAGAATATAGTTTAAGGAAAAAGCAATTAATAGATTAATAGGATTGTTAAAAATGTTGAAAGGAGAAATTTTTCAAAAATATGGAAGTTCTGAAAATGTACGTATCCAACTGAAAATGTTCATACGGAATACTTACAAAATTGATTACACACTTAACAGTTAGTGCTCAATTAAATACTAAAAACTAAAATATACAGTTCATGTCATCTAAGCACAATCCAGTAACAAAAATAAAGCCCAAATTACTTTGGAAGACTAGAAAACACTTCCTAAATAACTGATGAGTCAAAATATTTACCACTGGATCACTTAAGCAGTAATTACATATAAACTCCAGAAAGGCTATATATCAACATTTGTATCCTGCACCTAGAGTACACTGAGAGGAAATGAGTAACTTTAAATGCATGTTAGAGAGGAAAAATAGGAAATTAAGTTATTTTATACAAGTATGGGAAAAAGCATAAACCACAGAAAGGAAATGATAGACATGAAATATTTGAATGCTGGAAGGAAAAAAATAAAATGAGGACTGAATAGACAAGGAGGGATGAAATACTCTCTTTCAGTGCTGAGTCATGGATACACAAGTTTATGTAACATTGTTAGGCATTCCCTTCATTGATGCTGTAAGTATTCTGCCATATATATGCAACAATTAAAAATGGCAATCAAAATTAATAAGTTAAAAATCAAATTTAGTGACAAAGTTAGAGAAGCAGCTTCAGAAGAAATACAAAGAGAAGAGAGGATGAATCTAAAGAAAAGCAGAAATAAACAAAATAGAAAACAAAAACAATATGGCATCAATAAAGCAAACTCTGGAGAATTACTCATAGTATGGCTTTTATAAACAAGAGAAAAAAAGATAAGATGAAAACAGCATTTTATAAATCATAATATTACATGAAAACTTTGATGGTATTAATTTTGAAAATTTAGGGGAAAAAGACAACTTTCTAGAAAATTATAATTATCAAAATTAGTTCAAGAATAATGATTAAAGAACGTGAATCCTATTATTATATTAAGTTGATTTAGCTGTCAGAAAATCACCCTCAATAAACCTGAAAGATGATTTTAAAGGCAAGTTTTACCAGTCATTTCAGGTAAAGCAACACTTATTTATGCAAACCATACCAGAAAAGCAACGAAAATAAAAACTTCCCAAATTATTTAATGGTGCTACTGTTGAAATTGTTAAAGGACACAGTAAACCAATGATAGGTCATTTACTTAGAAATACATATGTGAAAATTTTGAATAATTAGCATATATACAAGAATATCAAGGTCAATGAGTTTCAGAAACATGCTCAAGTTCTCATGTAAATGGTGGAGCTGGAACAACATTTCTCTCAAGCTAAACTGTCATCTTAAAGGTAGGAAGAAGAACCAATAGCAAAACTTGTATGCAAGAGATAATCTTCATATTGGAGTCACTACTGGCGATTCCCAAGCGAGAATGCCCTGAAATCTAACCGTCAGCTACAAAGGTTACAGGGAGACACTGGACTCTGTGTCCTCTGGACACCTAATCTCTAGTGACTGCCTCAGTTCCCTTATTATACATGCTCTACATTGTTCTTACAAACTATGAGAAAAAACTTATTTCTTTTATTTTATGGATGAGGTGAACATGTGTCAGGGAGGCAGAATACTGATACAAACAAGTTCTCAAAGGTGTTAGAGGTGGAACTGAGGTTCCATTTCAGGCCCTTATCACTTCAACACTTGTTCAGGTGTCATGAGAGAATTCCTGTTCTTGAGCAGGATTCCAGGGGACCTGGGTGTACAGTGAGCCTGCAGCTTTGGGACTGATCCCTAAGTACTGGACAGGTATTCTGACCTGCTTCCTCTTTCCATGTTACTTAGCAGTGCCATGCTACTCATAAAGCCAACGTCTGATCTTCTGATTATTCCCACCTAGTTAGCCCTTTTTACTGGGCCTGAATCCTGCTACTGAAAAAAGGACCCTCATCACTTTCATATACAAACCAACCTTTACTGAAAATTTACACTTGCTTAAAACATGCCATCAGACCAACTCCAGCCATGTTCATCAAGATTTAAAAACCAGGGCCTCCCCGGTGGCGCAACGGTTGAGCCCTGGGTTGCGAAGCTGCCCGAAGCTTCCGCGGCGCCGGTTCGATCCCCGGCTGCTCCCTGGCCACCCAAGGAGGGTCCCGCATGGTGCGCAGACCTCACCTGCCGCCCGCTGCTCCCCTCAGCAGTGTACTTCGGTCCTTCTGCCTGCTCTGCTCCCTGCTCTGGCTCTGGTGAATTCTCTTACCCTGCCGCACTTCTGACTGTACCCAGTGCTTGTATAAATAAATCTTAAAAAAAAAAATTAAAAACCAGTTCCAAAATCTCTTTAAGTTTGGTGACGCGATTCCTCATGCTACCTGAGTTATCTATTCCCCTCACCTGAGCCTATCTTCTTTTAAATACTCTTGCCTACTAGATGCTTACAATAGTGAATAAAAAACACATTATCTCAGTTTCCCTTCAGCTATACGGTAAGCCTCACGGCAGCAGGGATTTTTAGCTGAGTTGTTGACCATTTAATTTCCAGACTCTGAAACAATGCCTGACACAGTAGACAGTGAATTTGTTAAACTATCAAATGGATCTCCTTTGGTTGCCCCACTGTTGGCACCACACCTGAGAAACTATCATGCTATGAAAGCAAACACAAAGCTGATCAGTATGGTCATGCAGGCTACTGGGGCATTTGAAGACTAAGTGGTTTTTTTTTTGTTTGTTTGTTTTAAAGATTTATTTATTTATGCATAGAAGAACTGGGGTACAGGCCAGAGGTGCAGGGTTGAGAGGATGTACCAGAGACAGTGTGGGGAGCAGGTGGATCTAATGAAGTACACTGCTGAGGGGAACTGGGGGTGAGACAGGAGAGGTCTGTTGTGCCATGTGGGTCAGCTCCCTGGTCAGGAATTGACAGCACAGTGTGATAGCACTGAGACTTAACCCCTAAACCACCAGGAGGCCCTGAAGACTAAGTTGTTATCCCTTCTTCTGTTATTAAGCAAGAAGCTATATACAGAAACCTAGTCCTTAAGAGTTTATTGACTGAAATCCCCAATCAGACCTATCAGCTCCTCGTGGTGGAAGTGAGCTGGAAGTGGTAATGGATGGATGGGGCACCTGGCAGAGCTTCTCCCACTGCCACAGAGTGTAAATGGGCACAGGGCTCGCTGACCCACTGTCACCTCACATCAGACTTTAGAGTCTTGCCTTTCCTAAATGAGATAGCAGAGATTTTTACCATACATCTTTTTAATTAAAAGAGAAGAGCAACCATTTGAAATTTTCCACATAGTCAAGCCATTTTTGTTCACGAAAATGCTAATATTTCATGCTTTCACACTGATGAAGCCCAGGAAGACTTTCGGCACTGAAAAGTGCAAAGTTTTCACTTCAACATTTATGTTCATTGTCCATGTAACAACTTAATGTGGCAGCTTATCAAGAATGAGATTTAATATGCCTGTTGAACAGAAGTCATATTTCATTTAGTTTTTGCTAAATGGGCCCCAGGGAAATAGCCTTCATGAGTTTCAGCAGGAGCTGGCAGTCTCTATTCATCCACCCAAAACAGAGAGAAGCCTTGTACTTAGTAAAACTTAAACAAATAATACTTTTTAAGTTGATAAACAGTCATTCAATACTTGATTGAACAAGAAAGTCTCCCCTCCAGGCCCTCAGGAAATGTAGGCACATTCCCATCAGTTCTTTGTCTTTTCCACCAAGCATTTCATGGAATGAGTATTTTTGGTTTAAACTAAATCCCCTATTTTATATACAAGAAAGAAATAGTGTAGGGGTCAATCAATATAAACCTTGAGCTTGATTATTTCCTCAGTAGCAAAATATCAGATAAGTTGAGATTCAGCAAGGGAACTGGGCTTTTCTCACCACTAGCGGATGTTTCTCTTATATTCAAATTATACTCAAAATATAACATGGCATCATAAATCTAATATGTATGAGTAAGAATATGACGTTGGGAAAGCAACCACATTTTTCAATTCTGTGGCACAAGAGAAAATGTTTTAAACTGCTGTAGCAACTAGATATTCAAATGGACACATGCTTTTTGAGTGGAAGATAGCAATGACAGAAAAGTGAGGAATACAAATGCAAATAATGGTGTTCAGAGCTAAAGTGCACAGAAATTTATTGTAAAACAAAGAAATATTATGAGTATTTTTTTAATTCTATAAAGTCTTTAAAATTTGGAGAGGTAGCTTATATAAGTCCCCATAAAAGAGGATTTTCTTGAGCAAAAGTCCCTGTCAAGTGTATGTGCATGATGGAATTTACCATGACACACCACTGTACTTCATAATCACCTGAGAGATTTAAAAAGACAAAACAAACAAACAAACAAAAAAATCCTTCTACCCAGGCTATACCAGAAGCTAAATAAATCAGATTCACTGAGCAATCTATGTTTTAAAGCTCCTCCAGGTGATCTAATGAGCCAAACCTAAGAATCCCTGATCTACATATTTGTAGCCTATTTGTGTGTCCTAATCACATTGGTTCTTCCATTCAGTAAGAATTTACAAAGTATCTTCCTCATGCCAGACGGTGTTCTAAACAACAGGCATGAAACTATTTTGTCATTCTAAAAGATGTTTTATTTATTTTATTCATTTATTTTAATTGAGATAATATTTGATGCCCCTATCAGGTATTGCCCCCATAGTGCACCCACCACCACAGACCATTGTGCTTCCTTAAAGCCCTTTTGTTGTTAAGGGATGAAAACATTTAACAAGATCAACAAACAAGTTATAGCACTTCCCGCAAGGATATGAGCGCAAAGAAAAAAAAAGAAAAAAAATTGTGCAAAATAATTGCAGTAACAAGTATTAAAAATTCAGCCTTTATTTTTGTTTATTTTACCCTATGCTATGTGAAGTGTTACACATATATCCTCTCCTTTCATCCTGTCTTATTATCACCTCAGATGATAGAACTCAGGCTCAGAGAAGGTGCATAACTTTACAGATACAATAGTGCTAACCTAATGCCACAGATTGGACTCATCCTAAGACTTTACTCTCAACCATACTGCACTATGGAAGCGATGATTAAATGCTAAAAAGTTCAGATGAGGAAACTATAATTCAGCCAGAAGGGGAGCATGATGTTAAGGAATACCTCATAAAGAAGAAAAAATCCCAGGCCTCCCCAGTGGCGCAGCGGTTGAGCGCTGGGCTGCAAAGCTGCCTGCAGCCTCTGCAACACTGGTTCGCTCCCCAGCCACCGGCGAGGGTCCCACATGGCTTGCAGACCTCTCTTGCCGGGCCTGCTGCTCCCCTCAGCAGTGTACTTTGTCAATCTGCCTGCTCTGCTCCCTGCTCTGGCTCTGGTGAATTCTCTCACCCTCCCGCGCTTCTGACTGTACCCAGTGCTTGTATAAATAAGTAAATAAATCTTAAAAAAAAAAGAAGAAAAAATCCAAACTAAGTAAAAATTAAGGTTCCCTCTCCCCCTGCCGCCCCATGGTGAGAGTAACAGGTAAGCTATGTTACAGTGGGAGAGTATTACTAAGAATGGGAAGGTGGATGCATATTTGAGCAGCAGAGAATAATCATATGGTAGTGATGCTGAGGCCCTCAGAAATTTGTTTAGTAGAGTGTCAGACATTTCCCAGACTCCCAATTATTCCTGCCACATTGGAATAACATTATAAATGAGTGGCTCAACCAGAACAGTTTTTTGCCTGGCTTATGATCAATATGTAGTTACTGAGTGGTTCAACACCTACCAGTTCCTCATTGTTCAGTGATGTCCTAATCACCATTGCCAGGGAGAGTCCAGATTTCCGGGCAGCCAAGGTCTAAAACAAATAGAATCATGAGCTATTAATTAGTACATGAAATGACTGCTACGTACATACTACTGAGCAGAATGTGAAAGTGCAAGAATACAGTAGCCAGTCAGTTCATTCAGAATGTGGAATTCTAGAGCATTAAGGCTGAAAGGACCCCTTATAGTATCAAACCCAATCATAAATTTTACAAATGAGACAAATGAAGCCAGTTATTTCAACGTGAACAACACTTACAAACTAGCAAGAGGCTTCAAGAACTTCATTTTCACTCAAGGTGCTCATGACCACCTATCATAAAATGTGACCACTAGCAGGTAGCCGGCTGATCTATGTGATGATCCTGAATCACAGCTGATGCTAGATGGTGCCAGATATATTCACAGTTCCCTGGAATACTCTTCCATACTGATCAGGATATTTTCTTCCAAGTGTCTATTTTATCAAGTCAGAATCATTATACCCAGATTTGTTTTCTTCACACAGTACGGTAACTTAGGTAATTTAAAGCAAGAATCAAGTTCCCTTAGCTTCCCCACTGCAAAAAGAACCATTATATATGCAGTATAATAAACTCAACAGCGTCCTAGTTAACTATGGAAATCTGAAGTCCTAGAAGGGGATATTAAATCTTCTGTCCTGTAGGAACAAAGGAAAGCCATAGTAGAACAATGCATCTGGTCATAAATACAGCTTGTTCTTTTTTTAAAGATTTATTTTATTTGTTCAGATAAGAGCTAGGGAGTAGGCCAGAGGTGCGCGGGGTAGGGTGGGATGGGGTGGTGGTGAGAGGAATCACCAGAGACAGAGTGGGGAGCTGAACAGGCAGATCAACTAAAATACACTGCTGAGGTGAGAAGTGATGAGACAGGTCTGCTGCACCATGTGGGCTAGCTTCATGGCAGGGGATCAAACTCATGCTGTAGTAGCTGGTGATTGCTTGGTAGTACTGAGACTTAACCCCCTGCACCACCAGGGAGGTTCTCGATAAACATATCTTTTTCAAGCTACAAAGCACACAGATAAATTCTGCACAATCCTAAGGAGAAAGTCATTTACCATCCATTTCCACCCTAAACCTACAGAGGGTTTACAAGCCTTCTGGGTTTCCCCAAGGTTATAGTGCATATCTGACAATTATTATCCTTAAAGCTGTTTATGTCCTTTTTTTTCCTTTAGTCTGTATTTGCACCCAGTGTACATATAATTTGGTCTGTCTTTCAGAATTGAAGTAGATCTCAAATTTCTGGAGAACTCAATCTTGTGTTTGTCACTGATTTTTTTATTTCCCCATCTTTCCCTCTTTTATGCCATGAAAAATACAGAGTATATTTGAGAAAATGAAAATATCAGTTAAATAAATTGAAAATCACTTACCATGGCCTGAAGATTCCAGGTGTGAGAGGAAACAAAGTATAAATAGTTAGACATACTAACAGTGATAAAAGAGTATGACAATATTAAATAAGCCTAACCCTTTAAAACAATGACTGCACCCTAGTGACAGGAATATAAGCTAATTGTGCATGTGTGGTATGTTTTCTAGTATAAAATCTTTCTAGTCAATGCATTACCTTTCCTAATTTTAAATGAAAGCAATGGCCTTTAGGTAAAGTTTTTCAATACAATATTAAAAATAGTATCAAGAAATTGTGTGCTTTTGTGTTCTAAGGGCATTTTTGTTTCTCCAGAGGAAATATAGTTTCATGGTAAAACTATGGCTTCAAGAAAATGTGAATTTATTGTGGATGATAGATAGTACTCATTTTCTTCTTGCTGATGGAAGAAAAATGCTGTTTTTATAATCTTATACAGACAACTACTAATTCTTTGCATTTCTAGTGAGTCCCCAGCATATTTCATTATATGAGAGTTTGTATTATTCAACCAAACCTGCGCCAAGAACAATTCAGGGTGAATGAATGTTTTAATAACTTGGGGGCTGCGATTTTCTTTAGATAATTGAATAGCTTATTAATTTGACTAGACTTGATCTTATTCTAGTAGAAAGGAGAACTGATTAATATTTTCTGTTTGCTTTGTAAAATATTAAAGTCTACTGAATTAAGGAGACATTCAAATCAAGACTATAAATGAGGCTTGTGGCCATTCACAACACTGAACACATGAAAAGCCTGTGGCAACAGCTATCTTGGCATGCTGTGTAACTTCTTTTTGCTTAATTACAGGGTCATTCTCACTCCGTTTGTAATTCATCTAATATCAAAAGCTGTCAAAAATTTAGAGTTATCCTCTCCATCCAGATTTTTAAAAAATATAAAATATATTTTTAATATTTTAAATAAAAAACTTGAGTTCAGCTTCACTCATTTTATTCTATGAAATACAGAGACTAGGGTACTAAATGAGAAGGGCAATATGACATTTATAAAGAAAAAGACAACACGTGTAATCAAAATGAACTGCACGAGGAGTAACTTACCACATCTCGGACAATAGGCAAAGTTTTTTTCCTGCGGAGATCTGGCATACTGTCAATACCATAAAGTCCCCACCCAGCTCTGAAAGAGGAAAAAGGAAAAAAATTTCAATGGATAACTGCAAGAAAAAATACACTGTTCATAGCTAAGAAGGTTGTGCAAAAGACTAAATGGATACCATGGCTCTCAACTAGTTCACAAATCAGTAAAGATTCAAGACTCCAGGATCTTAGTGAGGAGGAGGAAGTCTATGCCTACCCTATGTAGTGATCATTTGCCTTCTTGGATAGTCCTGTATATTGAAACTATAAAAATATACATGGTTTAGGGGCCTCCCCGGTGGCGCAGCGGCTGAGCGCTGGGTTGTGAAGCTGCCCGCAGCCTCTGCAGTGCCAGTTCGATCCCCGGCTGCTCCCCGGCCACCGGAGGAGGGTCCCACATGGCGCACAGACCTCTCCTGCCGCCCGCTGCTCCCCTCAGCAGTGTACTTCGGTCCTTCTGCCTGCTCTGCTCCCTGCTCTGGCTCTGGTGAATTCTCTCACCCTCCCGCGCTTCTGACTGTACCCAGTGCATTTATAAACAAAAAACAAACAAACAAACAAATAAATAAATGAATAAAATACGTGCCTCTTTAAAAAAAAATCTAAAATAAAAAAAAATATATATATACATGGTTTAACACACTGTGCCTCAGTCAGCATCTCAGAGCGAATAATCATTTTGTTAGGTACATAGAAACTTGCACTTGCTGGAAACAATGAAACCAAATTGTTCTTGGTGCAAGTTTGGTGTGACAGTAATGGTAAAGATGTTTCTTTTAATACCATTCCTTGGTGCTTTGCATCTTCACAGATTAAACTTCAAAATGACATTGTAAATTGCAACAGGAAAGTTTGAAATATAGTTATCATTAAAAGAATTTTCGGGCCTCCCTGGTGGCACAAGGGGTTAAGCACACACTATGAAGCTATCCAGAGCCTTCGCAGCATGAGTTCAATCCCAGGCTGGCCAGAGAGCTACCTGCATGGTACAGCAGACCTCTCCTGTCTTGCCCATTGCTCCCCTCAGCAGTGTATTTCAGTCAGTCTGCCTGTTCTGCTCCCTGCTCTGTCTGGTGAATCCTCCCACCCTCACCCCTGCATGTCTGGTCTATACTCCAGTTCTTGAATGCATAAATAAATAAATCTTTAAAAAAAAACAACAGAACTTTCATTTATCTGAACGTAGCTCTCAGATAGTTACACAAGATTAAAATAATTTGCTTTACAAGGATGTTCACTGCAACTTTATAAAACTTGGAAGCCTAAATATTCAATAATAATTGGATATTGATTCGATGAATTATAGCAAATTATAAAATGGGAAAATAAAAGATAAATATAAGCTTATATATAAAATACACAGAATAAAAGTGAAAAATCAAATTTGTATTTAGTAGGCTTAGTATGCTTTCATATATGTGTATTGCATTAATACATGTGCAGAAAATATCTAGAAATATATTTGTCAATTAATAACCAGTTACCTTTACAGAGTGAAAATGGGTGAGTAAGATACTGTTACTTCATTATAAATCTAAAATAGTTAATATTTTCATAATCATGTGTCATTTTTGCCATTTAAAATGATTTGAAATTATTAATCTTATGTTTATTAAGTTTAATAGACTGGATTTTATTACTTATATCAAATAGTCATTTTATACAAAAAAATGGTGTTAAAATCACCGATAGCTTTTTTAAATACTCACTTAAATTACAAAACTCTTGCTACCCTCTAGCTTAGAGTCACTTTTTCACCAGTCGCAATTCAATTCATACCTCTCAGAGCTAGTGGGCAGTTATACCATTGGCTACAGTTGTCAATAAATTGTTATTATTTTACAACCTAGAGATTATAAAGAGATGGCTTCTTTATTCTTGTTTCTTAGCTTAATAAAGAGAAACTTTTGTTTTACTGGATTTTTCTCAGTAGGCATGTTTAGTCTAATACTTCTAGCTGTAATAATCACTTGCTTGGTGATCTTGAACAAATTACTCAATATATCATACAACTCAAGTAAAACAACTTATTAATAAGGATAAAGTGGTTATAACTATCAATACTGCCATAACTTATGTTTTCAAATGAGAATCCAATGTAATAATAAATGTATAATATTAAAGCCATTGTATATGAATAAGGAGTATATCAATGATGAACAAGTTATATTTAAATCATACTTTAATTTAGATGACAGAATATGGAAAAAGAGTAGTTGTGGACAGAGATGAAGGAATGAAGGAGAATGAATAAAAGAAAAGGAAAAAAGACAAGAGGAAAGACAGTGTATATTAAGATCCTGTTCATTATTGATTGTGTGAAAAAATACTGAATAGCACTGACTCCGTCATTGAATTAAGGAAGTAATACTTTTCCAATAATGCTTACTGACATATTCTAGGCCAAGGGCTGTGGCAGTCACAGTGACAGTAAAAAATTAAGAATTGGGATTCAAAGAATCTTTAGCACCGTGCTCCTATGAGCTGCAAGAAACTGCAAAGTGGAGAAGAGGAAAAGAACAATGTATGTATGCTTTCTTCTCAACACCTGTCGTTAAGTAGCGAACCAACTAATACATCACTGTAAACGTCTTTCTTCTTCCAACCCTTTCCACATTCTTCACCTCTCCTTGCAAGTTTATGCTTGCCCATCCCACATTTCAAACATTAAATACATCTAAAGAGAGTTATGTGGCTTTCTAGAGGACTTTTCCAGTTTTGATTGCTCCTAAGACCGATTCCAAGCAATTTCCATTTTCTCCTTTCTGTGACCAGGATTAATAATGGCATAAGTGAGCAATTCTTTCCACCATATTATATGACAATCATACTAACTGCCTTAAAATGTTTTGAAATGTTGACGCCTAAATAATGTGACTTAAGTAACTAAGAAATCTATTCAAGTGTGATAATGGTTGAGAAAGTGATTTATAAAATGCAAAGTGTTATATAAATCAGTTTTGTATTTTCATCCTATCAATAATTCTTTATTTTTTAATGTTTTCTTTCTCAAGGAACTTAACAAAACATATTTAGAATCTTGAGCAATCCTACTTAGGAGATAGTTATATACTTTCTTGGGCCCCACACTTTGCCTCTATGCCTATGCTATCAGACCACAGAGATCAAGTACCCATGCCAAATCTAAATATTACAGAATAATGAACACAATTTGAAGACAGGAATCCAAATTTCATTTCTGCCCTTCTGACTTTGTTAATTTTATTCAATCTATACTTTGTAATCTGGAAAAGTACAATAAAAAACTTTCTATTAATTTTCATAGACAGGCTCAAAATTGTCTTTAGAAGGTTATACTTCCTTATAATTTAAATTTTTTACCATCACTTCAAGAAACACACACATAAATATAAACTTTCAAGAGTTTATCCATCAAATAATAATATGACTTTCATTACAAACCGAATCTTTTTTTAAATTTATTTTGTTACATCATTGTTCATTTTCAAACAATATTTGCCTCCCCTCCTCCCCCTGCCCTCAGGTATAGTCCCCACAGAATTTCCTTTACCAGTGGTCCCGTGCACCATCATCACAGTCCCCTGTGCTCCTCCCTCCCTCCCACTGATCCCTCTCCCTCCTCCTCCCCTGCCTCTGATTTATAATTGTTTGTTTTTGGTTTGTTGTGTTTTGTGTTGCAAACCTGAATGTTTAAAAAAAAAAAAAAAAAAGGCCCCTTACCTCACAAGTAGAGACATGCTTGGTAAACACTGAAGCTCTGTGTAAATGTAAAATATTTTTATCACATTTATTGAGAAACTTCCTAACTAAAAGATCTTAGAGAGATTAAATAACAAAAATGAAAAAAAGAAAGACATAAGGACTAAAAGTATCAGTAGGCAATTTTTTTTTTTTTTTTGGCAAGCAATTTAGTTCATGTATATTTGTTCAAATCTGGAAGAAACTGGTTAGGCTCAGTAATGATCCTTATTGATGATCAACTCAACAGAAAAGTAATGCTAAAGGTAAGGTCTCAAGCTAGGGAAGAGGCTTGATTTCCACCCTTTTGTATTAAGTTGGCTCTAACTGTAATCAGCAGTCTGGCTTACAATAGCTAGTATTTATGTAGTGCTTACCAGTAGCCTGTATAATGTTCAGCATTGTAGCTAATATTTACATGCATTGCCTCATTTTATTCTCAAAAATTCAATGTTATAGATAAATTTCCCTCATTTTATAAATAAGGAAATGAAGGCATAAGAGTTGTTCATAATCACCTCAAGGACATTATCTAAGCAGCAGCCAGAATTTGGAGAAGTTCCTTTTTAGCTCTTCTGCCCATTTTTTGAAGGATTTACTTTGTTTTTGTTGAGTCTCATCAGCTCTTTGTAGATTTTTGTGATCAGTCCTTTATCATTAGTGTTGTGTGCAAAAAAATTTTCCCAGTCGGTGGGGTATCTCTTTATTTAGGTTACTGTCTCTTTTGCTGTGCAGAAGCTCTTTAATTTGATATAGTCCCAGCTGTTCTTTGCCTTCACTATCACTGCTTTGGGTGATGTGTCTTTAAAGATGTTGCTGAGGTGTATGTCATGTAGTGTTTTGCCTATATTTCCTTCTATATATTTTTTAATGGTTTCAGAATTTTAGCCAAAGTTCTATGGTGTATCATTTCCTATGTCTTATATGATTGAAGAATTCACATTTATAACAATGTGAGCTGAAATTTATGGTCTATCCCATTTTACATTTAATGAAACTAAAGTAACTTCCCAGACCCCATATACTTCCCCTAGAAGTGTATGACAAACCTTGGATTGAAATGTCCTTTATTCCACATTCTTAGTAACTAATGCTTTTGTTAGGAGAAAATAAAAGGCCATCCTTAGCTAATTTAGAGGTGCTGTCATTATTTGAAATGGCAGAAATCCTGATCACTCTATAGTATAGTCCCAATCCTACCACATGATTCCAGCTATTCAAGTGACATTCCTAGGTAAAATGAGCCATTTAGACTACAGACACTAAAAATGGGGCCAAATGGTCAGATCTATGGAAATATCCGGAGAGTCAATCATCCCATAAAATCAACAAGAAGGGTATGTCATAGGCTAAATTAAATGAGATGTGTTCTAACTCAACATTTGTTCTATTAAAGTTCTAATATTTTTCATACCTTGGTTTATTTCTTAGTTCTTTTTTTTTAATGCCTTTTTTAAAAAAGATTTATTTATTTATTTATACAAGCACTGGGTACAGTCAGAAGCGCGGGAGGGTGAGAGAATTCACCAGAGCCAGAGCGGGGAGCAGAGCAGGCAGAAGGACCAAAATATACTGCTGAGGGGAACAGCAGGTGGCAGGAGAGGTCTGTGCGCCATGTGGGACCCTCCTCCTGTGGCCGGCCTGGGAGCAGCCGGGGATTGAACCAGCAACGCAGAGGCTGCGGGCAGCTTCGCAACCCAGCGCTCAAACGCTGCGCCACCAGGGAGGCCCTATTTCTTAGTTCTTAACGTAATTATATTAAAAGAAGTTTACTGATTTTAGTAGACTATTCTGTAATTTTTAAGGGATTTGATATTTAGGTAGAGGATATAAAAGCTGATTTTACTAAGTACATATTATTATTCAGTGAAAATTAATTTGATTATATACTAAAATTGAGTAAGAATGAGACAAGGCACCAGAAGAGTATCTCATGAAAGCTATAAGCAGATTTTCCAATGGTACATCTTTTTCATTATGGGAGAAGGGTGTGCTATTTCCACAAATGGATGTCTGATAGTTAATTAGCAATATTCATAGACTAGCTAATTTCTATTACAAACATAAAATGGGTAGACTCTTTATATCCAATACTGTTATTAAACTGAAGATAACAGCCCTAAAAAATACATACTGCTTCTGCTTGTTTCTGGGTTGAACACAATTTTCTAATCATTATTTACTTTAATTATTCACATTATTGGGTAAGTTGATATAATTAACCCTTTATAGCACTATGAAACATTCAGGCAATTGAAAATATTTGTTATGAATCATTTGAAGTCCCTCACCTAGAATATAGACCTATTATCTTCAAACTTTTAAAAATAACATTGTACTTAGTTAATTACGAGTAAATATACAGTAGTCTGTTTTATGTTTTTGCTCAACACTAGATATTTTCATATACTTTAAAACATGCATAATATTATTATTTATTCACATGCATAATATTAGTTATTCTGGATATTTTTCACCTTTTTTCTATTGTTGTCAACATTGAATGGATATTAGTATAATTGATGATGCACTCCCCACATCCAATTAATTACCAAATCTGAAGGATTGTTTGATTCCACATTTCATTAAACCCAAGACACCAACTGTTGTAAGATACATCATTATTTTATTTTTTATAAAAATCAAATTACTCTCATAGCATGTCTCTTTAGCTATATTTTACATTTTATACTTATTGAAAGATTCTTCTTAAACTGTCAGATTTCAATAAATTATTGTTATTCTTTATACTTCTTATTCAGTGTCCTACTTCTCAGAATTATTTTTCAACTCAGAATTGTCAATGTGTAAACCTTTTCCTAATTATTGTCCTTTAAATCTTAAAGAGCACTGGTGATTGAGCATTATCTACAACAGTGCTCCATTATTGTCTCTTCTCTTTCAAGAAGCAGAGAGTTATCTGCTAATTTTGATGCTGGTAGGCTCTCATCCTTACAAAAAAAAAACTCACAGGAGACAAACAGGACTCTTATCTTTCCTAAAATTATCCATATTGTTCTAACTGAAGCATTAAGAAATTGCAGTTGCTCAACAATGCCACCAGCAATAACAATCACATTCTAAATCTTTCTCAGGATATTTTCAACTAAGTTTACTGTGTGTAGGCAAGAAAACTCTTATAATTGCTGCTTGGCTACCACTAATGCTTTTGAGACACCATGAGTTATTAAGCTACATTTCAGTTTTTATAATATATAGAGAGGTGTTTTATAGAATAGATAAAATGGGTATTTTTGGCTTCTGCTTCACTCTTTGAACCTCTTCACAGATCATGCCCTATTCCAGTTCTTAAAATTTTAATCTCTCATTTTTTTTTCCAATCCATTTTTTTTACATTGCTGACAGAGTGATTTTTCTAGAACATAGCTAAATCTCAAGATGTAGATTCACCTGAAAAATGGAAATTTCATCAATATACCTTATTACCTACAAGATACAGCACAAACCCCTCTACATCCCTGTAATGGCTGATTGCTCATCCTATCTCATCACTATTAACTTCATCCTCTACTTCTTTTGTACTCCTTTTAAATCCTCAGAAACACTGCACAATTCCCCCGCTTTTCTGTTTTTATTCTGCATGTACTGCCTGCCTGCTGAGAGGCATGGGCTAACACCTACCTGCCTCTCAAGTAAAACCTGAACATAACACTCATCACTCCACAAGCAGACATATGTACCTCCTCCCCATCTCAAACAAATATCATTCTCTATAATCTCAATATCAGAATCCTCAGAGTGGGGCAAGTCAGTGAGTAGAGAAGACAGAAGTCTAAAAGATTGCTGAAGTAATTATAGATTCCTTAAAGATGGTCTCTGAATGAGGTGGTGTCACTACTTTCTTTTTCAACCCCTTTATGAACTCCGGCAAAATTCTCAATTCAAACTACTATAATATTTTAAAGAAAAAATGGCTTCATTGTCAAAAGAGGCTTTATATTCTACTAAATTACATTTTGCTTCCTTAAGCACTTGACCTCGTAACACTGGATGATGCTCCTTAACACTGTAAGCAGACATTTTCTTTCAAATCCTTTTTCCTTTGAAACATGGTTTCAGATGTGCTGCCTCATTATTCATCTTCACTTTATTTTTTGAAAAGCTAGTACCATTTTTAAAAAGTTTTTGATGCTATAAGGGGTGTATGAAAAAGTTAATATTCTAAAAAAGGGGATTGCAAATTATATTGCCAGTGATTAAAAATGTTTTTGAGCAAAACCACCAATGGCCTAGGTTTATTACAGTGAGTTGCAGAAGTTAAAACCTAAAATACAGCTATTAAGCAGTTCCCTGAAGTTTTTCTCAATGTTAAGCTTGAGGGGACAATGTCAGATGTCAGAGATTAATTGCCAACAACTCAATTACAATATGTACCTTCTAGAATTCATTTCCTTAATAGACTGTTTATCAAGTTGACAAAAAAAAAAAAAAACTTTTCTAGGAATTGTGATTCCTTACACCAAAAGCCTTCTCTTCTCCATAAAATTATCTGCACCTAAATTAACCCCAGACATTATCACATGCTACAGAACAAAAAAAAAAAATTGATGCTTAAATTCTCATAATTAGGCACCTCTTAATGTGTGAAAAAATATTCCCTTTAGTTAGAATTCATGGGGCATAGGGGCTCAACTTATAGTGTTAGTTTTTAAACTCCTAACCATGCTTTTATGACACAAAACTGTAGTGAATGTCAAAATGTGTATATTAATGTTCTTTAATTTGAAGCTAATTTTCTTAGTAGTCTCTCTCTGGAAAATCTCAGCATCCATTTATACATAGCTTTTAAAAAATTCTTTCAGTAATAAATTAATAAATTAATATGCTTTACTTAAATGCTATTAACTAAAATCAAATATTCAGTAGCAAATAAACTATAATGCTCAAAACTAAAATCTCCGATTACTTTTAATCCTACTTTTCTCTCGCTGTACGCTAAGCTTGACTAAGTCCGTTTCATTCTTAGATATTGTTTCTTGTATCATTTTCTAGTTTCTATTTCTTACTCATAGAAGTAAAAGACATGACCCAGACTGGCATTCATAGTAAAAAATCACCCAACCCAGTAGTAGGAAAGGCAGTATCAAGAAAGGTTATGAGGACCTACCTACCTCAATGGATGAAAAATGAACATAGAAAACTCATGCTACCTATTATGTCAGGAGGTACCCCATTCACGGACAATACAATCAAGTCAAGTCCTGGTGATATGTTAGCCAATGGTGGTCTCACTGTTTAAGGGATATTACAGAGTTCTTAGGGGAAAACTGAACTCTCCCTTAAAAAAAAAATTATATACAGAGTACTGTTTTAATGAGTTGCCAACAAGGGGATGGAAATATGACAAGTGAACCAAACATACAAGGATAGGATAATATTTTGTCATTTCATTTTTAGTTTTATGTATATGCATATATATTTAAAGATTTATTTATTTATACAAGAGCTGGGGTACAGGCCAGAGGCGCAGGAGGGTGAGAGGATTCACCAGAAACAGAGCGGGGAGCAGAACAGGCAGACGGACTGAAAGAACTGTTGAGGGGAGCAGTGGGCGAGGCAGGAGAGGTCTGCTGCACCATGTGGGTATCTCTCTGGCAGGCCTGGAATCAAACCCTCTCTGCAGAGGCTGCGGATAGATTCACAGCGCTGTGCTCAAACCCACTGTACCACCAGGGAGGCCCTCAGTTATATTTTTTAAAAGGTTTCTCTAATCGATGATTCCTAGTTTGTTATTTCTCTCCCTCAGTAGCTTCATCTGTACTCTGATTCTTTAAATATATGACCTCACTTCTTGTTTCTGGCAGACTTGTGACAGCATTGGATTAGCAAACATTCGCACACTAATGAAAGCTTCATGTGTTATTACCTGCTATTCTTGGGCTAGGTTAAGAAGTGGCTTCACGAACCTTCCATTTGTTGCAAAAGCATACCTCTGTTACCCATAGAAGTACTAAGAAGAGTAACTTCCAAGAGTTGGCTAAGTGATCAGAAACTCAGAAAGATAACACAACTGTCTATTTAATAGATAAGGATGAATTTGAACATGCTACCACTGCACTCAATTTTTTCCTTTTATAACACACATTAAGAATTGTTCTATAATTCTAGACATAAGACATGAAACCATAAAATACATAGAAGGAAATATAGGCAAAACACTACGTGATATTCACATCAAAGACATCTTTACAGACACATCACCCAAAGCAGTGATAGTGAAGGCAAAGATAAACAGCTGGGCTACATCAAATTAAAGAGCTTTTGCACAGCAGAAGAGACAATAACAAAAACAAAGAGAAACCTCACCAACTGGGAGAACATTTTTGCACCCAACACTAATGATAAAGGACTGATCACAAAAATCTGCAAAGAGCTGATGAGACTCAACAACAACAAAGAAAATAATCCAGTCAAAAAATGGGCAGAAGAGCTAAAAAGAAACTTCTCTGAAGAGGAAATGCAAATGGCCAACAGGCATATGAAAAAATGTTCAACATCACTTGTAATCAGGGACATGCAAATCAAAACTACCATGAGATACCATCTTACACCAGTGAGAATGGCACATATTAAAAAAAACTAGCAACAACAAATGTTGGCAAGGTGTGGAGAAAAAGGAACTCTCCTGCACTGTTGGGGGGAGTACAAACTGGTCCAACCACTATGGAGAGCTGTGTGGAGATTTCTGGACCTACTAAACATAGAGCTTCCATAGGATCCACCAATTCCACCCCTAGGTATTTACCCAAAGGACACAGAAACATCAATTCCAAAGAGCACCTGCACCCCTATGTTTATAGCAGCACTATTGACAATAGCTAAGCTTTGGAAACAACCCAAATGCCCAAAAATAGATGACTGGATCAAGAAGATGTGGTACATATATACCATGGAATATTACTCAGCATTCAAAAAAGATAAACACATGCCATTTGCAGCAACATGTATGGCGCTGGAAGGGATCATGCTCAACGAAATAAGCCAGAAAGAAAAAGAAAAATACTGGATGGTCTCACTCATAGCAGGAATCTAGAAAACTTAAATAAGGGACCAGGAAAAAGAATAACTATAAGAAAGTGAAAATCAAAATCAACAAAAATCTATGAACCTGAGACACTCTATGGGGGGTAGGGGGCGGGAGGGGAGGGATTGGGGTCAAAATAAGGGGGTTGCAATTGTATGGGGAATATAAAAATAAAATTTATTATTAAAATAAATACAATAAAAATGTAAAAAAAAAAGAATTGTTCTATAATTACTTGCTTTTATACATCTGACATCCCCTCAGATTTTGTATTCCTCCAAAAAAGGAATTATATATGATTTATTTTTAATCTCTAGTATTAATTTTAGGTATTAATTTAATATTAGGTAATATAGTAGTTTACACATATTAGGATTAGTACACATATTACTGAGTAAATAATAGCAAAATTAATGATTGGAAGAATTATTTTCAGTTATTTTATGATACTTCTAATGCTAATACTTATAATACATTTAGAAATTTGAGTAATTAGACATTAAAAAACTGTTCCAATTTTCTTTTCTGCTTCACAATTTGGAATAAAGATTATTATTCTAACAGGTATGTGCTCTTAAAATTGTAAAATAAATCAATTCATTATTTCTCTAAACCAAAATGTTGCTGTTACTGTTCTAAGGTCATTTTGTCTACTCGGTACAATTAGGGGTTAAATAGAAAATAAGTATTATTTATTCTCAATGGATATGCCCTGCATTATCAAGTAGAGTTACTGGAAGTGAAATGGAGCTTTAAAACACACACGCACACACACACACACACACACACACACACACACACTCTCTCTCTCTCTCTCTCTCTCTCTCTCTCTCTCTCTCTCTCTCTCTCTCTCTCTCTCTCTCCTTCTCACTCACCTAAAGGTAATTAGTTATTTAAACAAATATCTATGCTTCTCTTAATGTGTAATCAGCTCCACTAGCAAACTGTCAAACGTATTCTAGAAACACTTTTAAAACCCAGTATTTAAAAGAGACAGACATAGATCTAATTAGAGAGGAGGGGTTAGAGTAGGAAGCAAACTATATAAATTTAGGGAATTTGACTGTACTGACAGGAGAAGCAGAAAGAGGGAAGACCTTTGTATATTCTGTTCAGCTCCTAGGAGGAGCACCTATCTTGTATGGGACTAGCAGTTTTTTCCAATGCATGTTGATATAGAGCCAGTTTTTAGTAACTGTATATAACACTTTGAATTTGGGCAAAAATAATCTGTCCAGTGGTATATAAGTATAGTTTCTGAATATGGTCATTAACACAAAAACAGAAACATCTACCTGAACTGTCTGTTCATACCTACTGGCATGTTCAACACAGATGTGATGAACAGCAGCTCGGCACTGTAGAAGCTTAGATTCCTACTTTTTTGTGATTATTTCATCTTGGGAATTGATATAAAAGAACATGTCCAGTTTGTTACTGCAAACAATATGATAATAAAACAAGGTCACAACATTTTTTCAGTTGACAAGTGCTAGTCCAGAATATATTAGTTCCTGGAATCATAAGTTGGTCACTTTGTGACCAACTGCAAGCTAAGGCATTAGCTTGCCTCTGCAAGCTAAGGCATTTGCATGAATAATAACTAGGACCCCACGTAAAATAAAAGGGCTTAGGAGTAAGCAAACCAATTACAACTCATCTAGCTCACATAAGTTGGAACAACATATGAGGGAAGAGCAGATATATGCTACTGGTAATGATGTTACAGCTAAAGTTACCTCCTGACCTGGTCCTCCTGACATGTTGCTGACAGTTGTTATGCAAACTCATGCTCCTCTCCTCCAGAAAAATAGGAAATCACTGGGGCAAAGAGTGGGAGTTGGGAAGTGAGCATTTGGTATTATTACTCCCACTTGTCCAATTCAACTTGTAGTGCGCTGGAACTGACCTCATTCGTCCAAAGAGGAGACTACACATCTTTCTACATTCAAAGACATCACACTGAGGGCTTGAAATGGGTCATGTTAGCACAACTGAGACCCAGGAAATAGGCAAACACTACAAATTAGGGATTTTGTAGTAGCCAGCTGTGAAAGTTACCAGCACACCACTAATCATAAACCTTGGTAATATGTACAAAATGGAACTCCTATAATTTATCTCTTGACTAATGGAGCTAACTTTTGTTCACATTCATCTCTATTTTTGATTGATGTAGGTCTTTCCTTTCTTTCTGAATCATCTGTGTAGAAATATTTGAGTTCTTAAAAATAAGTATCTTCCTCAGAAACACAACTAAAAAGGAAATCAGCATAGAGTATACGTAACTGCTCATATAATTACAGCAATGACTTAATGATTTGCTGCTCAAATTAATTCAACATTTACTGAGTTCCTACTATGCACCGAGATGACTCAGTGCTATGGAATGATGGGAGACAATTCTTCATGGGTCTCTTGCACTTCTGTACATCTTATATGTGGAGGCACTTTTGTTCTAGACTAACTTTTCACAGATGTTTTTAGATCCCAGAGATAATGACATCCTCTGGAGCAGAGGACGTATTTAAAAGATTGCAGTTTCTTAAACTCAGAAACTGATGCAAATCCACTGTGTACCTTGCATCCACCTCTACAATGCACCCTGGAGCTTAGAGGATATGAGAAACTGATCAAACCACAAAGCTCATGCTTCCTGCGGTGCCATGAGTCTCTGATCCGTTATCTCATGTCTTCTGCCAGCATCCATGAATCTGAGGTAGACTAACTTATCAGCTTGTAAGATAGTAAATTGTCAGTTCACAGTTCTTGACAGAGAGTCCACAAGTTTATTTTTGGCTGTTAAGGAAACACAAACTTATTGGGGCATGAGACATGATATATGGATGCATGTAAATTATAAAGCCCTTACCTGCATATAAGGTTGTATCAAGTGGTCCAAAGGGGGAAAGATTTGTATCATAAATGCTTGACTTTCTTATCATGAAGTAATCTGTGGTACAGTATTATAATTCATTGCAAATATAAATATTTCATGCCATACAACCCTCATTCACAATCATGCTTGTTAGATTGGAGCACTGATGATCTACGCAGGTAATTTAAAATAATTTAAAGAATCAAGAGAGAAATAGCTTTCAACAAAATCATTTAGAAAAAATAACACTTGTTTTACCTGATCAAAAATGCAGGGAATAAGTTTTTGTTTAATGTAATAAATAATATGAAACATTTCTTCATATTTGTTGGGCACTATGTTTGATAGTAGTACACTGGGACTTTATAAGTATTTTTGAAAAGTAATGCAATAACTTTTCAAGTAGAAAAATATTATCATTAATGGATAGAGAAGGAAACTATTTCAGAGAAGTTAAATAGTTTGTTAAAAATTAATACAGCTAGTAAGTAGCAGGAAATTGATTCAAAATTTTAGTCAAGTAACTATAAAACCTATCTTTAACATACTTTTAATAAACATTGATAATGTGTGCAAGACTCCTTACTATCTCTGCACCATTTAGGATAATTTATCATTGGAGCATAAAATTGGGTAGCTAATAATCTAGATATCAAATATAGTTAAAAGGACCATCAAAAAGTTCAAATACTTTTATTTTCCATTGGGTATCTAGGACATTTAGATACCTACCCCAGGTGCACCCTGAAACTCTCCCTCCTCAGGCACTTAAACTTTTACATAGCTAAATATTCAGACTAGGGATATAGAATGGATGAGGAGTAGTGTGGAAGACCAGTGTGCTGTACCCTGGGGACACATGGCCTCAGTAGAGGAATCCTGAATCATGAGCAGGGCAAGGACAAGGTATTCAAGATCCAGGGACATGGCCTGTCAACCACAGATTTGTTTTGCATAAATAGAAACTGCTTCTTTCCTGAAGACCCTGAATCACACAGAGCAAGAATGCTGGTCTATTTTGGTTTGTGTAGACAAACACTGATAAACATAAATAAATGCACTAAGGTCAAAATAATACATATCAAAAAGCCATGTTTCTTTCTCTTGAAAAACAATTATAAGAAGTCAAAATACTATAGTTTGGGGCTGTTTATTGTGTATGATAAAGCTTTTTTGTTAGATTGCTAGATCTCATCACTCTTTTAATAATTATTTTTAATTTTTTTCATCATTGTTCATTTTTAAACAATATTTACTTCTCCCCACCCCCTCAGGTGTAGTCCCCATAGAATTTTCTTCACCAATGCACCCATGTACCATCACCTCAGTCCCCTGTACTCCTCCGATATACAAGATTTTATTTAAATCTCATCTTTTCAGAGAGACTTACTTAACCTTACCACTGCATTTAACACTGTAAAATGTGGGCTGGTCCTCTTTCCCCTCAAAATCCCACTACTCCCTCAACTCTCAATCCCCTTTATCCTGATTCTAATTCTTTTCTACATCTATAGTTTTTGTTTATTATTTATGCATACAAGAATGGGGTGTAGACCAGAGGTGTGGGAGCTGAGAGGATTCACCAGAGACAGAGTGGGAACCAAAAGAGGCACACTGACTGAAATACACTGCTGATGGGAGCAGCGGGCGAGACAGGAGAGGTCTGCTGCTCCATGTGGGTTGCTCCCTGGCCCGGGATCAAACACGCTACAGAGGTTATCGATAGCTTCACAGTGCTATGCTTAAATCCTTGCACCACCAGAGGGGCATCCACATCTATAGTTTTGATGAACATCTTAACCACTACATTATGTTTATTATCTTGTGTCCCTACTAGAATTCAAGCTCCACCAGGAGTAGGGACATCTGTTTTGTTTCCAAGTGCCTTGAGCAATGCCTGGTACACAGTTGTTCAATACCTTCTATGGAAATGAGTAAATAACTACCTGTATGATTATTATTTGAGCTCCTACCATGTCACAGGTAATGTTATAACTGCTTTATATATATAACCTCATTTAATCCATACAAGAAAACTAATCTATAAGCTAGAAACTACTATTACCTTTACTTTATTGGATAACATAAGCATTTAGTCCCAAGATCACATGACTAGTAGGTACAGAAGTGAGTTTTGAAGCAGGTAAGTCTAGTTTCAGAGGCAACCTTCCTAACTACTGTGTCAGTGATTCATAATGGGTGGTGAAGAACACTTAAAGAAAAGACAAATATTATGTCCTGAATATTGTAAGAAGTCAGAAATGAATGCACTACTACTTAGGAAGGCATGCAATCAACATTACCCTACTAAAACATTAATTACTTAGGTATCTTTAATGTGAACTTTAGTTTTCTGAATAGTTATATGATATCCTCATTCCATTATTTGGAATTCAAGTAATTGTTGAATTCTGGTGGTAATAATTTTGTTTCCATAATTTATTCTCTTCCTCTGCCTCCCTTTTTCCTTGTCCTTTCCTTTTCTCCTCCTGTCCTTCATGTCCTCTAAGTCTTGATCATCACCATCCTTACTACCATCAACAAGGTGTCACTTCTAACTTAAATCAGCTCATTGTGTTGTATGAGAACACTTTTTTCTGTGACACTGGGAGCCAACATACAAGTCACACTTTTGTTAAAAAGATTTATTTATTAATACATACAAGAACTGGGGTATAGGCCAGAGGTGTGGGGGTGAGAAGACTCACCAGAGACAGAGTGGGGAGCAGAGCAGACAGACTGACTGAAATACACTGCTGAGGGGAGTAGTGGGTGAGTCAGGAGCAGTCTGGGATTGAACTGGTGCTGCAGAAGCTGTGGATAGCTTCATAGTGCTGCACTTAATCCCCTGCGCCACCAGGGAGGCCCTAATCAGAGTTTTATTTAGGGCCCAAGCTATACCCTCTATTTAGTGTAAGTTTTTTCTTTAGAAGTTGAGTTTCATTTTAACCCCAGCACAATGTTTTATATTGGGCATTATAAACATAATCATAGGTCACATTACAGACTTCTGACATTCATGAATTGTGTTCTTGCCAGAGCAATTTCATATGCCAAGAGCACTTATCTTGCAGTTCCACGTTGCTTGTAATTTTCCTGATTGTGATTGTCTCAACACTCTAAATTGAGTTCTTTTAGTCACTATAGATGTATCTATTAGAAGCATCATAAGGCTCCTATTTTCACATTACTACCTGACAAGTGTCACAAATACTTTTAACACTATGTACTCTCTAGTTGAGACACAATCACGTCTATCAGGCATTTCCTTTACTTGATCCTGATTTACTCTCCAACTCTGAGGAAGCAGAAGTGAGGAGACAGAGTTCTTAAATACTCTGAGCACTGATTCATAGTCCGTGCTGTAATAAATATCAACTATTCGAATGTCTAACCAGAGAAAATTTAATATTCCAGTTAAGGAGTTTCTTAGAGGGATGCTAGACTACACTGAACTTCCCCAAGTAGGCTGAGCTGAGTTCAGAATAACTTTCATGGAAAACAAAGCTATTGTGAAAAATAACTTCTATTCATGTAAATGGGCACATAAGTTGATTGGCAGATAAGGGATAGAAACTTATGAAGATGGATTTAGGCATAAAAATATATGGTAAATGAATAGTACAAAGTGGAAATAGTTGTTCAGGACAAGAAAAAAGAAAATGTTCATCTATATGTCTTTTTGTTTTTTAAAGATTTGTTTATTTATACAAGCACTGGGTACAGTCAGAAGCGCGGGAGGGTAAGAGAATTCACCAGAGCCAGAGTGGGGAGCAGAACAGGCAGACTGATGAAATACACTGCTGAGAGGAGCAGCGGGCATGGCAGGAGAGGCCTGTCGCGCCATGTGGGACCCTCGCCAGTGGCCGGGAATAGCCTCAGCGCTTCAGAGGCCAGGTCATGGGCAGCTTCTCAGCTCAGCGCTCAACCGCTGTGCCACCAGGGGAGGCCCTCATCTATATGTCTTTTTAGGAAGATGATTTTTGAGTGCTTATAATGTGCATAACGTCAGGGAAAAACAGTATTCCTAAAAATCTGAACATTTACTGCAAGTCTAATCTGTTATATATTAAAACTGCAAGTTATCATTGGTTTCATTATATTCTGTTCATTTAGATGACAATGAACACTTGATTTTAAGTTAAATTATACCCTGATCCTTCAAAGAAAGAACTTAATAGTTCAGCTAGAGAAATATGTCCTTAGATAGGCCTAATTTAATACTGTATCAGTCATAAGTTCTCAGAAAAACAGATGTAATTTCTACTGACCTAATCACTTCCTTGTCACCACTTGATAATTCCCTATGTTGTTGTGCTAAACAATACACTCTGAGAAGATTATGCAGGAAGGTGAGGGGTATTTAAGCCAAATCATACTCTAAATAATTTATGTGAATACTTATAGCAGGAATATAGGGGAACCAAATAAGACATCAGTGTAAAAAATAACAATAGTGCAAAACACAACAAAGCAAAAAGCGACAATTAAAAATCAGAGACATCCTGCAGGGGAGGAGGAGGTAGAGGATCAGAGGGAGGGAGGGAGGAGCACAAGGGACTGAGTTGATGGTGCACGGGTGCACTGGTGAAGGAAACTCTACGGGCACTACACCTGAGGAGGTGGGAGGGAGCAAATATTGTTTAAAAATGAACAATGTTGTAAAAAAAATAAAAAAAAAAAACTTAAAATAAAAAAAAATATTTATGTGAATAGACTGGTCAGTTAAAACATGTGTGTTATTTTTCAGGTCTGTCCCCGAGCAATTACAACCCTCCCCCCCAGAAGGACAAAACTGCCCTCTCCACATCAGCCAATGGATTCTTGTCTCTAGAGGGAGGCTACACTTAAAGGTTGAGGCTTGCCTCGCCATCATGCTTTTTTGTATGTTTACTTTCCTTGTTTTGGCACCTAGGTTCTCTTTATCTGAAGCCTTGGGCAAATGTCTTTAGCTTCTCAAGATCTTATAGGAGAAGTAAGGGAAATCCTGAAGATACTACTCCCGATTCTTAGCATTCAGTTCTTTCATTCCTAACCTGCCCACTTGCCTTCTCCCTATATATACATAATTCAGGTTCAAAAAAATTACTGGAGCCTTCTGTTCTCAGATCCTCAACAGTGAGAAAGACTCCCATGAATTCACAGACCCATGTGGCTTTCTATCCATGTTCTATGGGGGAAGCAAAAAGGGATAGCTGGCACTTCCTTTCTTGTACTATCTTGCTTATACCCTCACAGTAAGTGAATAAAGGCTTAAATCTTTCATTTTTTGCTTGTTGCTTTAAGTAGCTATTCTGAACACCTAGAAGCTCATCTCACTTTCTCCCACTAATCTGAAAACATGACAGTAACAACTACCAGTAGTTTGCAAAAAGCAGAGAAAATTCAAAGGTGACATGACAAGGTTCCTTAAATATTACAGTCCCTTGGCAGAAAAAGGAACCAAATCTGTTGCTCCAGAAAGTAGAACTAGGACCAACTGGTAAAAAGAAATATATAGTTAGAAATCAAATCACCACAGATCACTGTAATTACAATACACATGGGAAAAGACATAGGCTGTCCATATGTTAATGTAGGAATAAAACTTATATATATTGTGGGAGAGGACAAACTAGGAAATTGATTGATCATCAGAATTTATTTTAAGGAGCAAAGTCCTGTATTTAAACCAGTGTACTAGTCTACTGATCATCAGTCCCTTTATCATATTCCCAACACAAGATGTGGTTTATTAAGATTCTGATTAAAGAGATCAAAAGAGAGATATGGCATGCATATTTTTAAAAATTCTTCAGTGCTCTGATTATGAATCAGAAAACATTACATCTGGTATCTCCCTGTTCAGATTCAAACTGTCTGATAGCAAATATAAAGAACAGAATGAGGTATAAACAGGACTAAACTTATTCTAACATGTCAAGTGAGCCTTTTTATTATAAAACAATATGTATGTAATAATGTAGGTGATACATATGTGATATAAATAAAAACAAACACCATAATTACTACTCTGTTGATCCCCCTCAATCTTACTTTCCCTGTCATCCAGAGGTCACTACTATCCTGGATGTGCTACTTTTCTTACTTTCCCTAACTCTGTTCTAATTATTGGAGTTTTGAAATCTGTTATTCATCTGGTAGGTTAAGTGCCTCTACCTATTTTCTTTAAGACTGTTTTGGCTACCTTCCCCTTTGCCTTCCACAAAAATTTTAGATCACCTTTTCAGTAAATTTAAAATTCTGTTGAAATTTTACTTTTATCAAACCTATGGATCAGTTTAAAAATAACTGATATCTTCATGAACATTGTATAGCTCTCCATTTATTATGACATTTTAAATGTTTTAAGTTTTGTAGTTTTTCCATAAATGGCAAAATATTGACTAGAATACTTCTGTATAGTTCTTATACTCATTAACATTCTGAATTCCTTCTTTTTATTGAATACACCTCTTTGTTGAGCTATATATAAATACAATTGAATTTTGCATATTAACTTATCTAGTATTCTTAATAACAGGCTTAGTAAAGCTAATGTTTGAAATTTAATTTGAATTTTCTATATAGACCATTGTATCATCTGTAAATAAATTTTAGTTTTCTATTTTCCAGAAGTTATTTATTTTTCTTTCTTATGGTGCTGTTAGAATCCAAACCAATACTAAATAGTCGTGGTGATATAACAGACATAATTTCTCATTCATGACTTAAAATGAATTCTTTTAAAGATTTATTTATTTAGTTATTTTATACAAGCACTGGGTACAGTCAGAGGCGTGGGAGGGTGAGAGAATTCACCAGAGCCAGAGGGGAGAGCAGAGCAGGCAGACTGACGAAGTACACTGCTGAGGGGAGCACCAGGCGGCAGGAGAGGTCTGCGCGCCATGTGGGAGCCTCGCCTGGCAGCCAGGGATCGAACTGGCGCTGCAGAGGCTGCGGGTAGCTTTGCAGCCCAGCGCTCAATTGCTACGCCACCGGGAGGCCCTAAAATTAATTCTTTTTTACTCTTAAGCATATTTCCTTTAGGATTGATTTAAAAAATCATCAAGTTAAACCATTTTTCTTTTCAATTCACTAGGATATTTTTTCAAATATTACTAATGAGTTTTCAATATTAATGATTTTCATCATCTATTGAAACATCAATTTTTTTTTCTCCTTAGCTAAAACAGATTATCTTGTTAAATCAAACTTAACATGTCTAGGATAAATCTGACTAGATCATGTATTTAGTAATTTTCTATTTATACACAAGTGAGCATGAACTGTAACTGTCTCATATCTTATATTCCTGTCTGATTTTGGTAAGAAGCTTTCAAAATTTTTACAACTTGGACAATGTTTCCTATTTCCTATTATCTGCAAAAGTTAATGTAAAATTGGTTCTTCTAGGATCTGGCATTTTTACAGGAATCTCTACCACAAAGTCTCATTTTTGGAGGTCCTTTTACCTTGTGGTATACAAACCACTAACACTAAAGACCAAAGCTTTTGATACTAAACAGATCCTCCGGGGCAGGTTCCACTTTGTACTTCTACTCTGTCTGAATTTGCACTCACACATCATCTAAGACTTACAAAGAGTTTCCTTACTTTCTTGCAGGCATGGCTAACATTTAAGAGATAATTTTTACATATTGTTTAGGAAACAAGAGTGTGTCATATTCTTCAAGTACGGTGAAAGAGAAATTATCACTTATTCATATAGAGCTTTCCCATCATGGTGAAACAATCTGCTTGAGTAACTACAAGGGGGTTGGTGAATTGGAGAGAAAACAAAGCTGATGACCATGGCTATGCAGTGATATGAGAAAGCAGGGGAACATATGCATTTGCAACGTGGTAGTAATGAGAAAAACAAATGCAACTGTGGCACGGAAAGCTATGTAGCTTATTTTAAATTAATTCTGTTTTCAGCATATTGTAAAGCAACTAGTTAAATCTGAGCAATTTTAACCAATTACAACAAGGATCCTTCTCTGCAGTCAGCAGTACTATCTCCTTTGGCATAACTTCCCTGAAATTTTCTCAATGCTCTTCATCTTAAAATAACACTGATAGATAGGTCAGGGTGGGGGTGGGGGGGTGGAGAATCAAATAGTAATGAGATTGATTCACTAAGAATATAGCAACTTAAAAACAAATAATAAAGAAGTTTGAATATTCAGAGGAGTTTGGATTATGTAAAATTTGCGTTACTTTGTGTATATAAGCCTTCCTAATAATACTGCTTGTATCTATCAATCACTACTCTACCTATTTGATAAAAAGGTACAGAGTTGGCTACTCATAATATTTATTGAATAAATAGTCAATTGGTATAACATGGTTCTTTTCAAAAGCACTATCATTTATTATACATTTGGTTTGTATCAAAGTTACAATGGAATGGCAGCTTAGAATGGTTTGCACGATTAAATAATAAAATGACAAAACTACATTTTGTCTGCCAGGCTTCAACTGGTACAGTAATGTAGAACATAAACCTGTCTCCTATGTTTGTCTAAGCTGTTTCCTCTTTCAGCAGAGTATCTGTGAAGTGGTTACCTACTGGAAAATAATCAAGATTTAAATTCTATGTGCAACATCAAAGGCTAGGGGAGGCAGAACCAAAACAAAATCAAACATGCACACAAATCTTTCTTTTCTGGAAAACTAAATATACTCACTCTATATATGGAATGACAGCAGTAAAATGTAATTTTTGATTAAGGATGACAAATTACACGGATAAGAACTTCAATTATGTGTTTGATCGTTATTTCCTAAAGAGTTTTGTATGATGCTTTCTTCTAATATCCATTTCCGCAATAAACCTGTTCAGAGTTTAATGTTGCTTTATAAAAATATTTATTTTTGTGTTTTTAAACCTAATCTCAAGAGCAGGGCCACACTCAGAGGACCTTGGATATATCTGTGAGAACAAACATACCTGTGTGGCTGATTTGAGGCTCAGTAAGCAATAAATATCCTTTCTACAACATGCAAAAGTGCAGGATGTCCTCTATTTCTATACAGTATTCAACATTTCATTTCACTTCCACACTCCACAACCCAATCTCAATACAGTGGTAAATACATCTCAAGGTTTTGTTGTTTGCTTTTTTTTTTTTAACCTAGACTTCAGATTTGAATTTCACAAATTAATTTTGAAACAACTTAGGTTAAAAGACAGTTTTGCATCATTTTGTTTAGTCCATATTATCAGGCAGCAGCAGCAGCTAATTCTTACATGGCAGTCAATGTAGAAAAGTATATTAAATGCTCACTGTTCATTACAAGTGTAATTCAATTTTAAAACTTCTTTTAACATTAAAATAAGTTATGATAAAATTATGGTTCAGTACGATTCCCGGCGTGGCAGATCTCTCCTATCACGCCCGCTGCTCCCCTCAGCAGTGTATTTCAGTTGTCTGCCTGTTCTGCTCCCCTCTGTCTCTGGTAAATCCTCTTATCCTCCTGTGCCTCTGTCCTGTTCCCCAGCCCTTGTATAATAAATATATATATATTTTAAAACAAAGCCAGAGATGCCAGGGGTGAGAGGATTCACCAGAGACAGTGGGAAACAGAACAGGCAGACTGACTGAAATACACTGCTGAGGGGAGCAGTGGGTGAGATAGGAGAGGTCTGTTGGACCATGTGGGTAGCTCCCTGGCTGGCCAGGGATGGAACTCGTGCTGCAGAGGCTGTGGATGGCTTCATAGTGCAGAGCTTAACCCCTTGCACCACCAGGGAGGCCCTAAAAAATAAATAAATCTTAAAAAAAGCAACTCTCAAAAAAAAAATACGAGACAAATAAAAGATGTGATGATTACCATGAAAGATAACTTGTCCCTCCACATGAGGACTAAAATAAAACAGGTGTCAAGGAAAACAAGAGATGAATTTGATAAAGCAGGCTTTGACTATTGAACTTAAAGGACTTTCAAGATATAATCATCTAGATCTAGCATTGCCCTGGTTTGTACACCAATGCCCTCTCTAGCCTGGATTATTCTATTGTCTACTAAATGGTGTTTACAGGGTTGCCAGAACAATTTCTTCACATGTATATGTAAGATTCTCGGACTTTCCTGGTAGCACAGGGGTTAAATTGCACCCTATGAAGATATCCACAGCCACTGCAGCACAAGTTCGATCCCAGGCCAGGGAGGTGACCCACATGGAGCAGCAGACCTCTCCTGACTTGCCTGCTGCTCCCCTTAGCAGTGTATTTCAGTCAGTCTGACTGTTCTGTTCCCCACTCTGTCTCTGGTGAATCCTCTCACCTCTGGTCTGTACCCCAGTTCTAAATCTTTTTAAAAAAGATTCTCTAATTGCATCCTTAGAATAAAGTCCATACAATGTACAAAGGTATACCTGGCTCTCAGTGCTCTAGACTTTGCCTCTCCAAACTCATCTTCAATCACTCTCTCTTCCTTTTGGTTTTGTATTTGGAGCACACTTGCTTTCACTCTGTTCTCCTACCTTGGTTAGGCTTATTCCCACCTCTGTTCTTTTTACTAAGTTTTTTGTTTGCTTGTTTGTTTTTTTCACTCCAGATATCATTAACCAATAACTTAGATGTTATCTTGAAAAACAATGCAAAATATTACTCTGACACTCTTTGACACATTATCTTGATTTAGTGCCTCCATAGCATTTAGGATTTTCTGTTAAATCCTAGTTTCTCTCTCTTTTTTGGTTTTCTCCTTCTCTAGCTCTCTCTCATCTATTTCCCTATCTCTACATTAGTATTTAGGTTTCATGAGAGGGGCCTTTTTAAAAATAAATTCATATTGTGATAACATTTCTTTGTAAGTTTGCAGTGTACAACATTATAACCTGACATCTATAATACATTACAGCATGATCATGGCCAACATCCACCCAACAAAATATAATTGACCCCTTTATCCACTTCACCCATCCCTCAACATCTTTCCCCTCTAGTGACCCCTGACCTGATATGTATGAGACTTTTTTTCTTTTGTTTGCCAGCTTTGTTTCTTTATAATGCACATGAATGAAATTACAAGGTTTTTTTTTTTCCCCTCCTCAGTCTGACATACCACCTCTAAGTCCATCCATGTTGTCATAAAATGCAAGATCTTGTTTTCTTGTGTGTGTGTGTGTGTGTGTGTGTGTGTGTAGAGAAAGAGATGGGGGTGGGGGGAAGATGGGCATCTTCTTTATCCATCCACATTTCTTTTTTTTTTTTTTAAGATTTATTTATTTATTTATTTATTTATTTATTTATTTATTTATTTATTTATTTATTTATTTATTTATTTATTTATACAAGCACTGGGTACAGTCAGAAGCACGGGAGGGTGAAGAATTCACCAGAGCCAGAGCGGGGAGCAGAACAGGCAGACTGACGAAGTACCCTGCTGAGGGGAGCAGCAGATGTGGCAGGAGAGGTCTGTCGCGCCATGTGGGACCCTTGCCGGTGGCCGGGGATCGAACTGGCGTTGCAGAGGCTGTGGGCAGCTTCGCAACCCAGCGCTCAACCACTGCACCACCAGGGAGGCCCTCAATCCACTCAATTTAGATTGTTTCCAAACTTGGCTATTGTAAATGTTTCAATGAGCTTAGGAGTGCACGTACCTTTTTGAATTAGTGTTTTCATATCTTCAGATAAATACTTAGTGCTTGAATAGCTGAATCTTGTGTTATTTTTCATTAATAATTTTATATTAAAATTATATTTTATTTATTTTTTATAGAAATGCCAATTTTTTTTTCTTCAAGATTTATCTATTTATTTATACAAGCACTGGGTACAGTCAGAAGCGCGGGAGGGTGAGAGAATTCACCAGAGCCAGAGGGGAGAGCAGAACAGGCAGAGTGATGAAATACACTGCTGAGGGGAGCAGCGGGTGGCAGGAGAGTTCTGCGCACCATGTGGGAACCTAGCCAGTGGCTGGGGATTGAACGGGCACTGCAGAGGCTGCGCGCAGCTTCACAGCCCGGCTCTCAACCGCTGCGCCACCGAGGTGGCCCTGTTAAAAATTTTAAAACATTTTATATGTAAAAGATTTTCTTTGGAAATACAATTGAAAAATTTTCTAATTGTGCCATGGAGTTGGGGTTGATCAATGTTTAGCTCAGTATTTAGGAATGGCAGAGTACAATACACCACGGCAATGCAAGTGTCAGTGGCCCTGGGCCCTCCTCAGGTGAGACCCATGCCTTACTAGCACAGTATAAATGACTAGTGGGAGGGGGATACTGGAGTCCAGAAGGAATTAGGTCCTATCTTGAGAAAAACCTCCCTGTGATGGGCTTGTATGTAATGGCGAGATCCAACAACTGTAGAAGTCCCTGAGAATAACTGGCTTTGTAGGATGAACAGTGGTGGAAAGGTAAAGAATTGATCATTCTAAAGATACTCTGAAGATCTGTTTAAAGGGGTGAGCCAGACAGGCAAGGCACAGACACCATGGAGGTTGCAGTCTATGACTGTGAGATCTATTTAGAAAATGAAACAAGTGGGCCTCCCTGGTGGCGCAAGGGGTTAAGCACCGCACTATGAAGCAATCCACAGCCTCTGCAGCACGAGTTCGATCCCCGGCTGGCCAGGGAGCAACCCACATGACGAAGCAGACCTCTCCTGTCTCGCCCGCTGCTCCCCTCAGCAGTGTATTTCAGTCGGTCTGCCTGTTCTGTTCCCTAAACTGTCTCTGGTGAATCCTCGCACACCCCTGCATCTTTGGCCTGTACCCCAGCTCTTGCATGCATAAATAAATAAATCTTAAAAAAAAAAGAAAATGAAACAGGTGATGTACTGGTGCAACTGGGGAGAGGGCAGAGTGCAGCAGGGTAATAGCCTTTGATTAATAAAAACCACAGAAAGTGCCATTTGTGCTAAGGCTCAGTTGACAGAAGGGGCCAGCCATGGAAAGATATGGGAAGAGTCACTCAAGCAGTAACAAATACCTGTGTAGGAGTTGTGAAATGGGAAGGATCTTTGTATGATTCTGGGTTAAAAATGATGCCACTCTAGCTAAAGCACAGACAACAGAACTAGGCCTGATGCTTCCCTGCTTAATTAGGTGAGGAGGGAAAAGAAAGGACAAATTCTTAAAAGAGTTGAAGTAATTTCTGGACTAGCTAAGCATTTAGGATAGTCATTCTCTAAGAGTTGTTCCTGGATTAGCAGCATCAGTATTATCTTGTGCTTGTTAGACATACAAATCATTTGGCTCTGACCTAGATCTAAGAAAAAACTCTGGGTATGGGATCCAAAAATGCATTTTGACGAGTCCTCAGGGTGACTGCCAAGTACAGTAAGGTTTGAGAACTACCGATTATGAGGAAGGGGGGAAAAGGAAGGAACACATTTCTAACCAGTCTGCCTCTGAGATGTTCATGGTTGTTCCGGTAATGGAAAGGTCAAAACTGGTTTGTGTTTGTTTTTGGAGTTGTTGAAGAAAAAATTACATTTGAAAGCATTTTAGCACAGTGATATTTTGCATCAGAGGTTTGGTCCTGTCTTGTAAAATCCCCTCCTCTCCAAGTTTCAATCCCAGCTGCAACTAAAATTGCATAGAAAATAATCTCAGAATTAAATCCATCAGGTAATATTCACTGCTAACCAACATGTTAGGCAAATTTCTTGAAAGAGTTTTAATGACTATGTAGCCCTTATAACAAAGAAAGCAGAGGGGTACTTGTCACTGTTCCAGATAAAGGGTCTTAGCCTGTCTTCACATACCATAGAAGCCAAATACCACAGTCATGTGTCTGCACCTTACAGCTTTGCAGATGAACTGCCCTTTGGACAGAGCTTATTTAATTAAATGGTTTTTTTTTTGAACAAGATATATTAGAACTGCCTTAAATATTTTTAGTGTTTACTGGGCCTGAATTCAAATGTTAGAATAAGAGATCTAGTTGTACCATTTAGCTGTATAGAAGTAGGAACATGGCTTCAAAGACACTGCAAAGCTATGAGCTCAGTGTTGCACAAACACAGCAAGGAGATCTTGACTGGTCACTTTTGACCACTACTGCACTACTTATAGCATGACAATTTATAAAGCTAAATGTTAATAAAAAAAATAAGGTGGTAGCCATACATGATACTTTAAAAAACCACAGTTGATCAACTACACTAATAATTAGAGAAGATTAACAACAGGTCAATGGAGACTAAAGATTCAGCTGGTATACCTTGGAAGAAAGAGAAGACAGTGATTGAACGCCAGCAAAGGAAACTGAGAAAGTAGTACAGACCTCCCATAAACCACACCAAAAAATGAGTATGTGACACAGGATCATGACAAATATAAAAGGAAAATTTTAGAAAATGTTTCAAAGCACAAAAGGCTTTGTCAGAGTTTATTTCACCTTCTCGACTGCATGGACTGCATGTGTGTATGTGGTGTGTATATATATATATATATATATATACACACATATACATACAATATTCTAAATCTTGGCCAATGCGATCCCTATCAAAGATTCAATGTGATCCCTATCAAAGTTTCAGAGGGATTATTTAAGACATAGAACAGATATTTCTTAATTTATATGGCATAATAGTAGATCCTAAATAATCAATCCTGACCAAAAAGAGGAAGAATGTTGGTTTCACACTCTCAGATTCAAACTATACTACAAAGCTATTGTAATCACAACAACATGGTATTAGAATAAAAACATACATATGGAGCAGTGGAATAGAACTGAGAGCCCAGAAATAAACCTACACTTGTACTACAGGGTACGGACAGTTAATCTGTGACAAAGCAGCCAACAGCATACACTGAAGAAAGTCTCAACCAATGGTGTTGGGAAAACTGGGCAGCCACATGCAAAAGAATGCAACTACTATCTTATCCTGTACAAAGATTACTCAAAGTGTATGAAAGACTTGGATGCAAGACCCAATACCATGAAATACATATTAGAAAACTTTACAATATTGGCTTGAGGGGTGTCTTTGAGACTCAAATCCAACAGCAATGAAAATGAAGGCAAAAATAAACAATGAGACTACATAAAACTAAAAAGCTCTGCACAGTGAAAGAAACTATCATTAAGAAATAAAAAGACACCAAGGGGGAGGGTATCCTGTATCTCTAAAACACATACAATGTTGCAAACTAATGTTACCTCAATGAAGAAAATATATGAAAAATAAGATACCTTGCTAAATTGGAAAATATTTGCATACCATACATCTGACAAGTGACTATTATCCAAGATTTAAGAAAAACTCACACAACTCAACAACATCAGAACAAAACCAAAAAATCAATCAAGAAATGGGCAGAAAAAATAAAAGTTGTATCCAAAGACAAACAAAATGACCAAAGCCATCAAGTAAATGTAAATCAAAACAACAGTGATATACAACATCAAACATGTGAGAATGGCCTGTATCAAAAAGACCAAAACAAATGTTGGCCAGTATGTGGAGGAAAAGGAACCCTCACCCACCCTTTTTTTAAAAGATTTATTTATTTATGCATACAAGAATCGGGGTACAGGCCAAAGGTGTGGGGGGTGAGATGATTCACTAGAGACAGAGTGGGGAGCAGAACAGGCAGATCTACTGAAATACACTGCTGAGGGGAACAGCAGGTGAGACAGGAGAGGTCTGCTGAGCCATGTGGGTAGCTCCCTGTCCAGATAGGGATCAAACTTGTCCTGCAATGGCTGGTGATAGCTTGATAGCACTGTCTTTAACCCCCGAGCCATCAAGGATGCCCCCATCATATACTCGTGGTGGGAATGTAGAGTGGTCCAGTCCCTTGGAAAGCAGTGTCAAGATTTCTCAAAATACAATACAATACAGCAATCCCATACCTAGGTATCTACCCATAGAATGCACAAACACTAACTCTAAGAAATACATGAACTCCCATGTTCAATGCAGCTCGACTTAAAATGGCCAAGTTATGGAAACAACCTAAATGCTTAAGGACAAATGAGTTTATTAAGATCATGTTGTATATATATACACAATGGCATACTATGCAACAATTAAAATGAGATGAAAGTTTGCTATTTGTGACAGTATAGATGGAAATGAAGGGGGTTATGTTATGAGGAATAAGTCAGACAGAGAAAGCCAGTATGGGATATTTTCACTCATATATGGACTATAGAGAAACAAAACAAAGGGTCAGGCAGAGCTGAACTAAAAAACAAACACTATAAGCATGATTGTAAAATTGAAGTGCCAGATCAGGAGGGGGGAGGATGGAAAGCAAAGTGTAGAGGGGACCCAGTGGATTATGGTGGAGGACTATGGGTACCTTGGTGGTAGGTATGGTGTGATAGCACACATCTGAAATGGTGTGATCCTATACCTCTCAATCAAAACACTGATAACATTACATTGATAGCCATTGTAAACCAATGTTATCTCAACAAAAAAAAAGTTTGCTTTTGTTTTGTTCATCTGTTTGCTTTCTTTATATACTACAAGAAAGAAATCATACAGAGTCTACTGTTTGTAAGTTCTACTAGGGCCAGAAACAGTGCCCAAAACAATGAAGGAGGTTAAAAACCATTTATTGAGTAGATGAATTTAAAATATATTCTAAAAAAATATTCTCCAGGAGAGAATTACTGTAACTTATGAACAAGGGAGCAATATGATAAATTGTTCACATACACACAGCAATTGCATAATAATATAATTAAACTGGGATTAGATTGAAAACAGGATGTCTGACATAAAACCATGTTGAATAGCATTATTAAACTGAATTTCAATGAGTACTTACACTGTTGGCGAGTAAAGATGGAAGGGTTTAACATTACCAAAAGGATATTAAACCCCAGGAATCAGGTAAGTAGGGTTATAACTGATAAAGAGTAAAATTATACAAAAATTACTTTCTATGTATGGAAATAGAAGGAAAATATAAATGTGTATTTAAGTATTTAATTCTAATTTTTATGGAAAAATTATCTTAAATTCATTAAAAATTAAGTATACTTTAGTCAAAATATGAAATCAAGGCAAGGTATGTACATTAGGACTGCAAGCTATATAAGTAATAGGGCCATCTCCACAGGAAGATGAATATCCGTTAAAAGAAGTCCTCATATTAAGGTAAGGCTGGGTCACTTTACCTTTTACTGTTTTGTTTCCTTTACCATTAAAATGGACATAATGATAGGCACTAGTATATTGCCTAGCCTCTTGATTGGTTTATTTGTAAAGGGTAAAACAGAAATAGCAGAATAAAGTGTGATATCTCACATGACTGCAGGGTCTTTGGATAGGTGGAATAAGAGGAAACACTGAAAAGTGGTAAGTGTGCTCAAAATAGATGGAAGCTTCTAGCATGGAAGAGGTTGTGGAAACACAATAGAAAATTGTGGGATGTAAGGAAAAAGTAAAAGGGATAATCCTTTGAAAGCTAAAAGCTATTTCTTTAATGAGATGTCAACATGTATTGGGTAGTGGTAGGGAATGTGCAAGAGTCATGAAGTAAGAATACCCTGTGGTCATTAGTGACAAAATGTTGCTTGAGGCTGAATTTGATTCCTAGGGAGATATATAAGATTTTAATAAAATTTCTACAAAAAGAAAGAGAAGTAATTGAGAATGAAAGCTTTGAGATGCTCAGGTTTCTGTTTTGAAAATTAATAGAAAAAAATAGCACTGTTTCCTGTCTCCTTTCATCTGAATCAATGAGAGAGAGAAAAATTAGCAAATTTGATTTTAGATAAAACCAGAAGATATGTGTAATCCAAAACACAATATATGAGAAAGGGCTGCCAAATACAGTGAAGGTCAAATAAGGTACAGAAGAGGCCAAGAGAGTTTTCTTACACTGCAGCTCTCAAATAAAAGAGAACACAATGACTGAAATTAGATACTGCACTCTAAAAAAGCCAATAGTCTATTGTAGTGGTTAAGAAGATATGCCCCGAGATAATGCATGGTGATATAGCGAATCAAGGTAAAACCAGCAAAAATTATCCAGATATAAAAATTCGAGGAATAAAATACTGCAGAAGAAAGACAGCATTGTGAGCAGTCTGGCAGCTGCTAATCTCAGATGTCTGGAGAAAAGTCGAAGTTAAAATTCCTATACACACCATCCTGTGTCATCAGGTACACTTGATAATCATGAAGACTCTATTCTTGTCTAGGGCATTCCTCTATTGGTAGGTTTATCAAAGATGATTTTGTATCCTTTTTAAAGTGACTAGGAAAAAAAAAAAAAAAAAACAAGGATTGACACAATGATACTAACCAAGAAAGGTGAGAGAAAGGGACTAGGAAAAACCAGTGACAAGAGAGCAAGTTAACAAGATATGAAACAGATACTTTGAAGAAATACAACCTTGCATTTAACAAATAAATCAAGGAGGGACTCCCTGGTGGCACAAGGGGTTAAGATGCAGCACTATGAACCTATCAGCAGCCACTGCAGCATGAATTTGATACCTGGCTAGGGAGGTGACCCACATGGCACAGCAGACCTCTCCTGACTCGCCCCTGCTCCCCTCAACAGTGTATTTCAGTCAATCCACCTGTTCTGTTCTCCACTCTGTCTCTGGTGACTCCTCTCCCCCCACACACCTCTGGCCTGTACCCCAGTTCTTGTATGCATAAATAAAGTCTTTAAAATAATGATTCAGGAATATAATAATTGACTCCATTATACAAAATTATACAGGAAACATGATCAGAGAATATATAATTCACATCTAGAGAGAAAACATCAGAAGATAGAACTGAAGAAGGAAGCAGAAGAGAAAAATCCATAAACAACTACATATAAAAGAACAGACAATACTAAGGATATATAGAAAGAAGAAAAGGAGTATAAGATTGAAGAGAATTAACAAATTACAGTAAGAAGAGATTCAATATAAAAGAATCATAAACAAAAATGTAGATAAGGAAGACCAATTAAAACAAATCCCATCCATGCATACTCAGCATGCCAAAGGGCTAAAATAGTAGTAATGATCATGACTCAAGACAATATATTCTTGAAATAAATGAAGATTTGAAATATCTAAAAGATACACTACTCAGAATTTAAAAAAAATCAGAATTATCATTATCAAAATATAGCTTATGTAAATTACTAAACCATACAGATATAGAATACCTGCAATGTTGGGCATTTATGTTGTTTCAGTGTCTTGGCTATTGTGAATAGTGCTGCAATGGACACAGGGATGCATATATCTTTTTGAATCAATGCTTTTATAAGATAAATGCATATAAATAGTATTGATGGGTCATATGGTATTTCTATGTTTAATTGTTTTAGGAATCTGTATTTTTTTTCCATAAAGGCCACACAAATTTACATTCCCACAATAGTGTGGTAGAGTTCCTTTTTCTCCATACCCTTACCAACACTGTTATTCTAATCTTTTTGATATAGTCCATTCTAACAGGTGTGATCTCCCTCTGTAGTTTTAATTGGTATTTCCCTAACAAAAAGTGATGTTGAACATATTTTCAGGTGCCTGTTGGTGATCTGTATGTCTTTTTTTTTTTTTAATAACAATCTATTCCGATCTTCTTCCAAGTTTTTGGTGGATGACCGAATAATGAAGATGTGATATATTAGCACACACAATAGAATATTAAGTGAGAACATGGATTAAAACTGTGATGATCATCCTGAGCAAAATAAATCAGAAAGATAATGGCTATTAGCAGGTAATTTCACTCACATATTGAATAGAAACAAAGCTAACAAAATACAGTAACTCTTAAGACAATGACAAAATGTTGGTTACCAGAGAACAGGAAGGGGGTGAAAGATGGGTACCAGAAGTCAGTATGATATAGGTGACTGCTTCTAGAACTTTAATGGTAGGTTCAATGTGGAAGATACATATTTATTTTAGTTTTATCTATGAAGTTGTATACTCCTGAAATTGATATGATATTAGAAACCAAAAAGACACTAAAAACAAATTATACAAAAGGGGAAAAATGGGAATATTTGGGATAAACTAAACAAATATATTATTACAATAAAGGGAGAAAAGGAATTATTCCTGGGTTCTTTCTCAATATCCAGAATATAGAAGTATTATAAGTACCTTGATGAAGTACACCAGTATTGGATAAAAGTTGGTTACTCTAACCTCCATATTTTCTTCCTTTTATTATGTAGACAAGGGACGGCAGAAATACCACTTCCAACACTCATAGGTAGGGCTTTTACTTTAATTTAGGGTCCACCAATTAGATGCATTCATGTGTGATTTGTAAAGCAGAACCTCTATAGAGTTCATCTTTCTTCCTCTTTTTTTGTTTGTATGATAACAGCTTTTCCTGAAACAATATTCCATTTTCCTTCTCCAGGTTTCTAGGTTCAGAGGCAGGTATGATGGTGTTAGCAGCAGTAGCAACTTCTTAATTCTGGCTTTCTAACTCTGAATTATAGCAATGGGTTTATGGACTGAACTCAACATTTGCAATGTTTGCCTCACCATTAATGACTCTTCTGTTGATTAGTTCTGTATTGTTCTATAAGACATTTCTGAAGGCTATATTGCATATAGTGTTCTGATTAATAAACCAGTTAAATCATTGTTCAATTATAAAGGCAATAATCCAAATTTTTTTAAATGTTGAGAATTCAGAGAACAGTTACCTGAGCACTTCATAGAAACAGTAGTTGAAGATGAATTTCAGCTAACCAAAAGGTAAACGGAAAAATAGTGGCCAAGAAAAAAAATAGGAGGGGACCTTCAATCATTTTAAGTGTCATCCAAAGACAATAATATAATTATTGTAACTACATAAAGTAATGTAAATATAAGTCTTGATAATGTAAACATGATATAACTGACAAAAGTTGACAGAAGAAGGGAAACAGAATGTGAGAAGTTGAGATTTGCTGAACTCATTTATGGGCAAAGCTAACATTTAAAGCTAAGTGCAAGTTCAGAGGTATTAGGTGTATCACTGTCTATCATGGGAAATACTATCTTAAAAACTAAAGGAATAATTCTACTCTATAGTAAAAAAATGAACATTACAATTATTAGGAAAACATGCAGTCTATTAAAGAAAATAGGTTATAAAAAGCAAAATTTAAAAAGATGATAAAACTAAGCCTCTTATATCAATAAATGTAAATGGTTTAAATACAATATTAGGTATAACGCAGGATTCAACTCTTCACTATATGCAGAAGGATATGCCAAAAATATTAAATGTCATACACAGAAATAAATTTTACAATACTGTTAGTAATAGTATTAGACTGGAAAAAATTCTCAAGAATATCGAGACATGTTACACATAAGAAAATATGAAACTATGATATATAAATTTTAAAAGAATCAACTACCAGGTAGAAAAGCATATGTGATGTGCCACCATGTGTTTTACGCAGATGACATACATGTCATGCTTGTAGACTAGTACCAGAAAGACATGAGGAAATAGTGAGTGGTTATCTATGAGGAAAAGGAAAGAATGACCAGAAGTAAGGGATTGGGAGATTTACTTATCACTGTGTACTTCGGCCTCTTTTGAATTTTTAATGTATGTGAACTACCATTTTTAAAATAAGCATTTTTTTTTAAAGCAATAGCTTTCAAGTCTTGGTTCTGCCACTTGCACATGCAGAACTGAATCAATTTATTATTACAATGGCTATGTCCTAGTAAGCTGGATAGCAAAATACCAAAGACTAGATAGCATATAAACAACAGAAACTTATTTATTACTTTCTCACTATTCTAGAGGTTGGGAAGTCCAAGAATAAAGCACTAGCAGATTTTAGGTTCATAGATGGCCATCCTTTCATTGTAAACTCACACAGCAAGGGCTCTTTTAAATGAATACTTGTCTCTTTAGTGAGGGTTGTACCCTCATGACCTAATTCTCCTTCAATGTTCCCACCTCCACATACTCTCACAATTGGATTAGGTTTCAACATATGAATTGGAGGAGGTAGAGGTACTAATCATTCATAGATTAATGTAAATATCTATAATGAAATAGCCATAGATATATATTCATAACTATATATCTGCTCTAGGCACCTGTGGTATCAGAATACTAAAAATTTATACTTAATTACCTTACACATTACCCTACCACTCCAAAGATTAAGGCACTGCCACACTGTTGGGTCAGGAAATCACCAGCACATCCCAGGGCATACTGAGGGACTAGTCATGGAGCCGGTTCGCAAGGCAAGACCCTTCTGCTCAGTGAGTAGCCCTCTTGCTTTTTCTTGGCAGCCATAAACAAGCATGATTGATTATGTAACAATGGCAGGAGGAGAAGGGTCCAGGGGAGACAAAGGGTAATCAACTTTATGGGGAACAGGAGTGTCATGTCGGCCACATGTAAAAGGAGGACTTCCTATGCAGGTGCTTGATATAATTTCTGAGCTACTCCCAGACCACCTCAGACCATGGCCACACAATCAGTCAATGGCTACCTCATGATGTGGGCCATTGTCTCAAGGCAGTCATGCAGGAGTGCCTTATCCAAATCTTTCACACAAACATAGGTGTACAGAGAGGTCATACACACACAGGTGCAGAGGCCCAAAGTGGTAGAGAGGCCACACCACACTGGACCTTTTCATAAAATTTTGTGGATAATCAGTTCTGGCCCCTAAACTTTCTCTCAAAAGCACAATAATTAGCTAAACAAAAGACCATTTATCTTATAAGTTACATCCCATTTACATGAATTTTTCCCAAAATATCTCAGTTCTAATTTTGTAGTGGCATTCTTTCCAAAATAGGATTTTTACTGAGATGGGTAGTTAATGGCACAAAAGAATAAAGATACCAGAATGAAACAGCTGTGGGTGGCATTAAAAACTTTTGCACATGGTCTTATAAACTTTACTGCAGATAATTTTGAATCATGACCAAGAAATCTCTTGAGTTAAATAATTCATATTTCTCTTAATTATCTTACTTCTATTTTCCCAAAATATCTAGAAAATTGACTCAATTTCCTCCTTTACTCTGCCTCTGTTGACACCACCTTCACCACCTCATATACTCTTAAAATTTCCTAGTAACTTCTACTGAAGTGGTTACTACTTATGAAGCTCGTTTCTTAATAGTTATAAAAGATTCAGTAGGCAACTGATGCTATGAAGGTACTGTTTTTCTTGAAAGTGCTATTAAAATAAATTGAATTTTTAAAAATGGTAACAAAGAGCTCACTTTATAAGAAAAGAAATTCTAAACAGAATATGAACAGGCAAGCTGAACACCCACACCCTCCAACTCATTTCTCCCTTGTGTGCTGAGGGGATGTTTATTTTCTGGGTGAGGAGAAAAGAAAATCTCCAGAGAAACATTTATATATTCCACCCTTATCAGACACTTATCTGCAGGACAAAGAAAATGAGCTTCTGACATAGAGAACATATGACCACTGCCTATGGTAACCAACTGGATACTCTTGATATTTACATTTTTTACATTTTTTGGTGCAAAAATCTTCAACTTTTCCATTAATAACTGCTATTTTTGGAATATTATTTAGCCAAAACCAATTTTCAAATCAATGATGGTCCTGGTCTTTATGTAGTTCTATCAAAAAAGTATTACATAAACATATACATTATTGATATAGAATTTGTAAATTTTAACAGTGGAAGAATGACCTTGCACTGATTCCTGAGAAAAGATCCTATTTGGAAAGGACAATAATATTTAAGCATGAGTGGTTTTCCCTATTTGTGATGATTAATTTTAAAGGTCTCATACATTCATCATCAGAAGAGTTATCTAATAAATAGGAATAATTATATATACATATCCAACACTGAGGTGCCCATAAGGTCATGTTTATAAAGGTCTTAGCAGAGTACTTGGTTCATGACACATGCTTAACGAATGATTATAATTCACACACACATTACACATGCACACACTCTACCAAAGCAGTAGTACAAGAACTTCTGCTATAGAGTCAGGCAACCTGGGTTTGAATCTCATTCACAGTAATACTTAAGAGTATTAAAAATCAATTCCAAAGAACACCTGCACCCCTATGTTTATAGCAGCACTGTTTACAATAGCTAAGCTTTGGAAACAACCCAAATGCCCAAAAATAGATGACTGGATCAAGAAAATGTGGTACATATATACCATGGAATATTACTCAGCATTCAAAAAAGATAAACACATGCAATTTGCAGCAACATGGATGGCACTGGAAGGGATCATGCTCAGCGAAATAAGCCAAAAAGAAAAAGAAAAATACCGGATGGTCTCACTCATAGCAGGAATCTAGAAAACTTAAATAAGGGACCAGGAAAACGAATAACTATAAGAAAGTGAAAATCAAAATCAACAAAAAACTATGAACCAGAGACACTTTTAAGGGGTGGGGGTGGGAGGGGAGAGATTGGGGTCAGAATGGGGGGGCTGCAATTGTATGGGGAATATAAAAATAAAATTTATTATTAAAATAAAAAAAGAGTATTAAAAATCTATTGACAAAACACTTAGCAACTTACTTCTCATATAACAAAATAGAAGTAAACATAGTTTACCACATTCCATCATTATCATAAAATATTTTCATCACATTCTTCTATGAAAATTACATTGACCATGATAAATAAAATCCTTTCCTGGGGATTTAAAATCCACTGCTTGCCTGTTGCTAGTTCATGAGTGAGATAAAAGCTAAAAAAGTACTTTTTTGTACATGAATATATTTAAAATAAGGTCAGTTTTTGCCTTCATATGCTACTGAAATTAATTTCAATTGCAGTGACTTTCCACTTAGTTGAAATGATTTAGGAAGATGAAACAATTGTGTGTTGAGTACTGCTTTGTACCAGGCACGCACTGCTAGATAGATGCTGGGCAGTTGGTGTAAAAAGAACAGGTCTATAGAACTATAGAGAAGTCTCAGGCCATTTTATAGATTTTTTTTTTATTTTTCTTTTAAGAACAATGGACAGCCACTGAGTGAGTTTAAACAGTAGGTTTACAGGCTCACAACTGTATTTTGAAGTAGCCCATTCTAACCATGGCAGAGAGAACATCTTTGTATGGATGAAAATGGATGTAAGGACGCCACATAGAAGACTATGCTAGAAATTCAGGTCAGGGTAGGGGAGGAGTGATAGAAACACTTAGAAGATGATTAGAGTTTTATTTTAATTTGAAAAATTACTCTCAGATGTGGGTATGCACTAATTTTCATATATAATTTGTGTGTATAAATATCAATTTTATATGTGCAAAAATGCTACAAAAACTGTGTTTTGTGTGCATCATAGATCATAAAAGTTTGGTGATTATAGGCACCAGGCATTAACTTAAAGATACACTGTTATTTCTCAACATATCACAGAAATTTTCTCCAGAAGTTCAAAGGTATTATGCTGTTCTTATATAGAGATGGGACCCTAACTACCTCATTACCAATTCAAGATTAGTATTTTCCCAGAGCAGGGGTGGACTTATTGTTTGAGTATAAAAACTATAATATAAATTTCTTGTCTTGAGATAAGTTATATTGTGTGATATAGTTAAAACATTTATGTTCGGAATCCTGAAATATGCTGTAAAATTGAGGAGAAAATAATATAACACTACTATACTTTACTGATGTCAGTCATTTTGTGGTTTAAAACAATTTTTTTTAACTGTCAAGTATATATACCAGAGATTATTTTCTTTTCTCTATTTTTAAAAATTAATTTATTTTTAACTGAGGTAGCACTGGGTATCCTCATTAGCTTTTACCACTGTAGTGCACCCACCACCATGGACCATGATGCCTCCCTCCCTCCCTGTTCTACAGAGTAGCTAAATTTCCTGAGATATTTTCTCTAATTAAAAAAAAATGCATTTTTTAAACAAATATTTGCATAATATTTGTTACCTAATAAATTCTATACAAGTTTAAAATATGAATTTCTTCTGAATATAAAAATGCTTATGCTTGCCTGAATTCTGCCAGATGAAAGGGAAATGTTTTTCTAAGGAAGACTGCATTTGTGCCTTTAGAGCCTCATGAAATTTATAAATTGTCTTTAGGGTTTCTTACTAGAAAAACCTCTGCTGTTGCCACCTACATATCAAGAAGTCTAAAAATTAGAGGTTTAAGACTCTACCCAGAATCTCTAACTAATAAAATACCCAGTAACTCCAGAGAGTTCCAGGGAGTGGGCACAATATTTCCAAGATTAATTTAAGAATTCACCACATTTGCATTTATATAGGTAGTGGTTACTTATTTTTGAGTTAATTTATAAGAAAATAGACCCAAAGAAGAGATTGCACACTAAAGCTTCATTCTGCTTTTCCTCTAAGTTATTTCTGACCTTTCTTATCCTTTAGTGGTAAGAGACTAGTGACTCATGCACCACAGTATAGTCATATCTCTACTTATTACACATGTATTCATATTAATATAAGTAGCTGCATGTAGTTCTTTTCTAGCATATGGAAAGTTACCCTAGCCCATCTGTGTGTAAAGGTCCTTATAAATTCCTGAATTGCAGTGAACATTTTCAATTAGATCTACGTGGTTACCATCCCAGTCCACACATACAACCTATCTGGTAACTGTTACCAACACCATCACTCTTTATTAATATTGGTGGTGGAGGTGGTAGAGGCAGTATTTTATAGAACAGTACCTGTGTAGGAACAGTTCGCTTTAATCATGTTAATCCATATATATATATATATATAGGCATGGTATGATTGTAAAATACATGCCCTTGCTGTTAGATAGGGCTGATTTTTAAGATCATTCTTCAGAATGCTTTTGAAACATTTCAGGTTTTCAGATTTTGAGGTTATAACCACAGAAATGTTTTCATTTGGGATGTTAGAATTAGCAACCCAATCACATATCCAGCTTACCAATTTACAGATCATTTTGTAATACCAGGCTCAATGCTGTAATTGTTCACTTGATAAAGAATATTAAACTCTTCAATTTAACTGGATGAGTCTTCATTGGTAGCATTTATGCTTCTTTTATAGCACTGTAAGACATCTCCTATGAAGCTTTCACTCTTTTTGCACCATAAAGGTAAAAATGACTGCATGGTGAACCAAAAATTTAATTCTAGATCTAATATCTTAGTCTTCAAGTATTAAACCCATATCATATTTGTGCTTTTAAGGCATTGCTTGGTAATATTAAATATTTTTCAGTGTCAAACTCCCATGAAAGATATCTATATAGGCTTAACTTTTTTTTCATTCTCTATGGTCTTACTGTGGATATGAATTATTAGAATTATAATTTTATTTTTAAGAACTTTTTGACAAATGGCTTAAGTATTTCAACAATTGTTTCAACCTCATTTCTTGATATATAATATTTTTAGAAATATTATAAAAAATGAGTAGATGTTAAAGGAGATAATATAAAAGGTGACTGTAGATTAGAAAACCAAGGTAGGTCAGATACCAAAACTCCCAAAGATTAAGGCATAAAGACAGAGCAGATGACCCAAATCCATGTGATAGTTCTACTGATATAATGGCTATTATGTCATCAAATATTATTAAAAATGAATAATAGAAATGAAGAGTTTTGACTAGTTGACACTTGATTAGCTTTTGAGAGCAAGAGTCTCATTAAGAGAAACAGGCTCCAAGGTTAACAACTTATGACCACAGCTGATATTATAGGTACATAGGAAAGAGGTTTCTTTTGGCACCTGGGGAGACTAACCTCAAAACAGCAGGTGTTTGGGTTACTATTATTGGGGTGATATTAAGGCAATTACAGTGGTACTGTTGATATTAAATTGACCACCATGGATTCTGTTGTTCTGCTTATTTTTCAACTTTTCCTCCTTTAGTTCATTTCCCCATCAGAGCGAATGAGTAGCTTGCTTTCCCATAGTAAGCTGGCCCAACTGGAGAAACAAAGATCAGCCAAGGCCTGGGGAATTGAGGAATGAAGCAAAGATAAAGACATAGAACATTCTGCTTCTCAATGCCCCCTGGAATCATAAGTCTGGGAAATAAAAGTAGAAGCATGTGGGGGCAAAAGGCTTGAGGTTGGCCAAAAAAAAGTCGGCAGCATTTGGCAAATACACAATTTACTTGTACATGAGGTTTCCTCAAAATTAATTTTATTTCAAAGTCATGGACTTTGGATAATTGGCATCTTGGTAAAATTGAAATAAAAAAAGATGGTTATTCTCACATGTTTTATCTATATTTACACTCCAATTGTTCATGACTAGAAAAGACATCATAAGAACATTCTTTTGATCATGAAATGTTACCTCAGAGGAAACAATGAGTTCTGAATTGTGTGGGTATGGCCCTGTCTACTCTTTGGTACTTAAGACAAATGGAACTCAAGAACTGAGTATTGACTTAGTTTAAACCTGGATACACGAAAAGAACTAAGCTATTGGAATGAATGATGTCTTGGCTATTCATCCTCTAGAAAGAACCAAGGCTGCACTAAAATCTCTGAAACTGAGCATCCAAGACCAAAAAGTGAAAAACATGAACTAGGAAAGGGAAGAATTTTGATTTTTAATAATTTGGAGATTTCAATTTCAACAGAGAAATCTGGGTAATTTTAGTTTTCATTTCTCTGATAGAACTTAAGTGTTCATACTGTTCAAAATGTGGGGTATATTATGGTCAACTAATATTTGACAAAGGAGCAAAGACTATGCATTGGAGCAAAGAAAGTTTGTTCAATAAATGGTGCTGGGAAAACTGGGTCGCTACATGCAAAAGAATGAAGCTTGACCACTACCTCACACCATATACAAAAATCAACTCAAAATGGATTAAAGAACTAGACATAAGACCTGAAACCATAAAATACATAGAAGGAAATATAGGCGAAACACTACGTGATTTGCATATCAAAGACATCTTTACAGACACATCACCCAAAGCAGTGATAGTGAAGAGAAAGATAAACAGCTGGGACTACATCAAATTAAAGAGCTTCTGCACAGCAAAAGAGACAATAACAAAAACAAAGAGAAACCCCACCAACTGGGAGAAAATTTTTGCACACAACACTAATGATAAAGGACTGATCACAAAAATCTGCAAAGAGCTGATGAGACTCAACAACAACAAAGAAAATAATCCAGTCAAAAAATGGACAGAGGAGCTAAAAAGAAACTTCTCTGAAGAGGAAATGTGAATGGCCAACAGGCATATGAAAAAATGTTCAACATCACTTGCAATCAGGGAAATGCAAATCAAAACTACCATGAGATACCATCTTACACCAGTGAGAATGGCACATATTAAAAAAACTAGCAACAACAAATATTGGCGAGGTTGTGGAGAAAAAGGAACTCTTCTGCACTGTTGGTGGGAGTGCAAACTGGTCCAACCACTATGGAGAGCTGTGTGGAGATTTCTGGACCTACTAAACATAGAGCTTCCACAGGATCCAGCAATTCCACTCCTAGGATTTACCCAAAGAACACACAAACATCAATTCCAAAGAACACCTGCACCCCTATGTTTATAGCAGCACTATTTACAATAGCTAAGCTTTGGAAACAGCCCAAATGCTCAAAAATAGATGACTGGATCAAGAAGATGTGGTACATATATACCATGGAATATTACTCAGAATTCAAAAAAGATAAACACATGCAATTTGCAGCAACATGGATGGCACTAGAAGGGATCATGCTCAGTGAAATAAGCCAAAAAGAAAAATACCGGATGGTCTCACTCATAGCAGGAATCTAGAATACTTAAATAAGGGACCAGGAAAATGAATAACTATAAGAAAGTGAAAATCAAAATCAACAAAAACTATGAACGAGAGACACTTTTTGGGGGGTTGGGGTCGGGAGGGGAGGGATTGAGGTCAGAATGGCGGGATTGCAATTGTATGGGGAATATAAAAATAAAATTTATTAATTAAAAAAAGACAAAATGTGGGGTATTTTTATGTTGTTGAATTATCACTGGGTTCTTATGTGATACTTTGCTTACTTAGGTCTGACAACATAAAAACTGATATGTGTGAATTTTTGGTCTTGACTATAAAATGGCTTGAAGTTATTTCAATATAGTCCATCTCACTGTGTTCAATTGGAATATAGGAGAACAAAGGTTTATATTGGAAGAATTGCCTCATCATTATGGGAGCTGGATACTCCTGATACTAAGCTTAAATTTTAGTTTCATCAATCTGACCTTAGATTCTAGGAACTTAAAGAAAAAGTAATGAAAATATAGGGATTTTCCACCTTTGCCTTCCTCTTGAACATCACGACACTCCCTCTCCAAACCCACTCCTACCATCTAACTTTGGGAATTGCAGCTGCTAATTTGATTAGATTAGTTTAATATATCTGGTCATGTGTAGAGATGACATGATCAACATGTACTAAAAGCCAAGAATCCATGTTCTAATAATTCTCCAATTCTCTTTCATGTAGCTTGCTGGATTAATTCAACTAGGTCCAGTCTCCTGGAGTAACTGATGCAATTCCTCCTGAATTTCTCACTGTATTGCTCAAAGTATGGTAATAGCACAGACCTAAAATTTCACATTTGACATTGAGAAGAAATATAGTGTGGGTTAACAGAGGAGATTAAGGAGTCAGACTTTCTGGATTGAAATTCCTAACACTGACACTACCTGACAAACCTGGGAAACTTATCTACAGTCCCTGTGCTTCATTTTGTTCATCTGTAAAATGGGCATACTCAGTACTTCTCCTAAAGGGTTACTGTCAATATTAAACAAATGGTTTGAAATATTTAAAACTCTTAGAACAGCCCTTACATAACTATTGTTTTGTTCTGATGGTCTGACTACATAATGTTCAAAGTTAAAATTAAGATTTTTAACTAAGATTGCGCATCAGGGGTTACAGAGTACTGACAGTTGTTTCTACAGTGAAATTAATTATTTGTTGCTTTAATATGTGAATGGAAGGGGGAACAAAGAGGGATTATTGCCCAAATAGGATTATAACATTTCCTGCATCCATGGAAATCATTGTGATTTCACCTGTACCCCTCATTTGGCAGAGCAGATAGAATTCACTAGACTTTTACACAGGCTGATAATCTCAGGTCTAGGGTTCAAAATTGTTCAATAGAAATACAATGTAGTAGCAATATTAAATGAAGGAAATATATTTAATTTAACCTAATACATCCAAAATATTTTACATATAATCAGTATAAAAATCAATGGGGATTTGCACCTTCTTATATAAATTATGTGAAATACAACATACATTTTATGTTTTATAGCATACCTCAACTTGAATTAGCCACAACTCACATGCTTAACACTTATTTGTGGCTAATGTCTACCACAAAGGACAGCAAGGTCTAGACCAGTATTCTATAAGCCATATTGAGAGAGAAAACAGATTCACTAAGCAGTTAAAATATATAAAAATTATTGAGGATTTTTGCATCAGTGTTCATTAGGGAGATTGGCCTATAGTTTTCCTTTTTTGTGTTGTCCTTATTCAGTTTTGGTATTAGTGTAATATTGGCTTCATAGAACGTGTTTGGTATTGTCCCTTCCTTCTCAATTTTTTGGAAGAGTTTGTGAAGGATAGGCACTAATTCATCTCTGAATGTTTGGTAGAATTCATTTGTAAATCCATCAGGTCCTGGGATTTTGTTTTTGGGGAGGTTTTTAATTACCATTTCAATTTCACTGCTTGTAATTGGTCTGTTTAGGTGTTCTATTTCTTCTTTATCTAGCTTTGGGTGATTGTAGAGTTGTAGGAATTTGTCCATCTCCTCTAGATTGTTGAACTTGTTTCCATATAACTGTTCATAGTAGTTACTGATTATTCTTTTGATTTCTGCTGTGTCCGTTGTGATTTCTCCTCTTTCATTTATGATCCTGTGTAGTTGTGCTTTCTCCCTTTTTTCCTTTGTGAGCCTGGCTAGGGGTTTGTCTATTTTATTTATTTTTTCAAAGAACCAGCTCTTGGTTTCATTGATCTTTTTTTTTTTTTTTTTTTTTTTATAGAGGCATGCTTTATTTATTTGTTTGCTGGTTTGTTTGTTTTGTTTTGTTTATACATGCACTGGGTACAGTCAGAAGCGCGGGATGGTGAGAGAATTCACCAGAGCCAGAGCGGGGAGCAGAGCAGGCAGAAGGACCGAAGTACACTGCTGAGGGGAGCAGCGGGCGGCAGGAGAGGTCTGCACGCCATGTGGGACCCTCCTCCGGTGGCCGGGGAGCAGCCGGGGATCGAACCGGCACCACAGAGGCCGCGCGCAGCCTCGCAACCCAGCGCTCAACCGCTGCGCCACCGGGGAGGCCCGGTTTCATTGATCTTTTGGATTGTTTTTTTAGTTTCAATTTCATTTATTTCTGCTTTGGTTTTTATTATTTCTTTTCTTCTACTGGTTTTGGGGTTTTTTTGTTGTTCTTTTTCTAGATCTTTGAGCTTCGAGATTAGGTTGTTTCTTTGAGTTCTTTCTTGTTTTTTGATGTGAGATTCTATTGCTATATATTTTCCTCTTATTACTGCTTTTGCTGCATCCCATACATTTAGGATATTGGTGTCCTCCTTGTCATTCAATTCAAAGAATTTTTTAATTTCTTCTTTGATCTCCTCGTTAGTCCAGTGGTCTTCCAGTAGTGTGGCTTTTAATCTCCATGAGGTAGGATAGTTCCTTGCCTTCTTTTTATGATTTATTTCTAGTTTGATGCCTTCGTGGTCAGAGCTATCAGAATCCAACAATGTATCCATAAGATAATTCACCACGACCAAGTTGGATTCATTCCAGGGGCACAAGGATGGTTTAACATCCTAAAATCAATCAACGTTATCCAACACATCAACAAAAAGAAATATAAAAACCATATGATAATATCAATAGATGCTGAGAAAGCTTTCGACAAAGTGCAACACCCATTCATGATAAAAGCCCTTGAAATTCTTGGGATACAAGGAACATACCTCAACATCATAAAGGCCATCTATGACAAGCCAACAGCCAGTATCATTCTCAGTGGTGAAAAGCTGAAAGCAATTCCATTAAGATCTGGAACAAGACAAGGATGTCCACTCTCACCGCTGCTTTTCAATATAATACTGGAAGTCCTAGCCAGAGCAATAAGACAAGAGAAAGACATCCAAGGAATCCAAATAGGAAAAGAAGAAGTCAAACTATCACTATTTGCAGATGATATGATAATATACATAGAGAACCCCAAAATCTCCACAGAAAAACTAATTCAACTCATCAATCAATTCAGTAAAGTGGCAGGATACAAAATCAACACGCAAAAGTCAGTAGCCTTCCTATACACAAACAATAAATCTGAAGAAGAAGAAATCAAAAAAACCACCCCTTTTATTATCAAAACAAAAAAAATCAAATATTGGGGATAAATCTAACAAAAGAGGTAAAGGACCTATACAAAGAAAACTATAAAACACTGTTAAAAGAAATAGAAGAAGACACAAAGAAATGGAAAGACATCCCCTGCTCATGGATTCGAAGAATAAACATTATTAAAATGGCCATCCTACCAAAAGCAATATACAGATTCAATGCTATTCCAATCAAAATCTCAATGGCATTCTTCAAAGAAATAGAACAATTATTGATGAAATTCATATGGAATCACCAAAAACTCCGAATAGCCAAAGCTCTACTGAAAAAAAAAGAAGGAAATGGAGGCATCACACTCCCAGACTTTAAACTATACTACAAAGCCATAATCATCAAAACTGCATGGTATTGGAACAAGAACAGACATACAGACCAATGGAATCGAATAGAAAATCCAGAAATAAACCCACAGATTTATGGTCAACTAATCTTTGACAAAGGAGCAAAGACTATGCATTGGAGCAAAGAAAGTTTGTTCAATAAATGGTGCTGGGAAAACTGGGTCGCTACATGCAAAAGAATGAAGCTTGACCACTACCTCACACCATACACAAAAATCAACTCAAAATGGATTAAAGAACTAGACATAAGACCTGAAACCATAAAATACATAGAAGGAAATATAGGCGAAACACTACGGGATTTGCACATCAAAGACATCTTTACAGACACATCACCCAAAGCAGTGATAGTGAAGAGAAAGATAAACAGCTGGGACTACATCAAATTAAAGAGCTTCTGCACAGCAAAGAGACAATAACAAAAACAAAGAAACCCCACCAACTGGGAGAACATTTTTGCACCCAACACTAATGATAAAGGACTGATCACAAAAATCTGCAAAGAGCTGATGAGACTCAGCAACAACAAAGAAAATAATCCAGTCAAAAAATGGGCAGAAGAGCTAAAAAGAAACTTCTCTGAAGAGGAAATGCAAATGGCCAACAGACATATGAAAAAATGTTCAACATCACTTGTAATCAGGGAAATGCAAATCAAAACTACCTTGAGATACCATCTCACACCAGTCAGAATGGCACATATTAAAAAAACTAGCAACAACAAATGTTGGCGAGGATGTGGAGAAAAAGGAACTCTTGTGCACTGTTGGTGGAGTGCAAACTGGTCCAACCACTATGGAGAGCTGTGTGGAGATTTCTGGACCTACTAAACATAGAGCTTCCATATGATCCAGCAATTCCACTCCTAGGTATTTACCCAAAGGACACAGAAACATCAATTCCAAAGAGCACCTACACTCCTATGTTTATAGCAGCACTGTTTACAATAGCTAAGCTTTGGAAACAACCCAAATGCCCAAAAGTAGATGACTGGATCAAGAAGATGTGGTACATATATACCATGGAATATTACTCAGCATTCAAAAAAGATAAACACATGCAATTTGCAGCAACATGGATGGCACTGGAAGGGATCATGCTCAGCGAAATAAGCCAAAAAGAAAAAGAAAAATACCGGATGGTCTCACTCATAGCAGGAATCTAGAAAACTTAAATAAGGGACCAGGAAAATGAATATAAGAAAGTGAAAATCAAAATCAACAAAAAACTATGAACCAGAGACCCTTTTTGGGGGTGGGGGCGGGAGGGGAAGGATTGGGGTCAGAATGGGGCGTTTGCAATTGTATGGGGGAATATAAAAATAAAATTTAATATTAAAAAAATAAAATAAAATATAAAAATTATATTCTCCAGTTTATGAAAATATGTATTTTTAAGTGAATTTGAATGTGGAGATCCAGTTATCATAGGAATGGAGTTTTACTGTATAAAATAACTTTGAAGAATATAAACTCACTGCATAGAAAGAACAGCTCTGAACTAAATCCCTCGAATTTGCAGAAGTTTCTGATGTCTCGCTCTACATAGCCAAACTCCTTTTAAATGAGTAATTGTTGGAGGTAAGTGAATGTAAATAAAATGTAAGAGTCATTCTGAAGCAATTTATCAACATTTGTATCCATTTTATAATTTAGTTGCAACACTCAGGTAGTTTATTAGCAGTGAGGTATAGGATTATAGACAATTAACTTAAATTTTAAAATGGAAGGGATAGCCTCACATACTTAAAATCCAAACTACCCAAAGAAAGCTGTTAAGTTACTATAATTCACATTACTGAATGAATGTGAGCAACCAAATTTCTAAGTTAAAGTCAAATTTTTCACATTACCATAAAATACCTAAATTGGAAACTCTTCTGAGAATGAATGAGGGTACCATTAATAACACCATAAATCATGCAAGTTGTAAATATATACTAGTTGTAAATCATAGTAGTTAATAATGTCCCTTATAACAGATAGATGAAACCACTTTATAAATCTTGATCTTTTCACCTTAGTTCTCCTACCATCAAGAGTTCAATAGGCACTTCTCAAAAGAAGACATGCAGGTGAACAAAAGGCATATGAAAAGTTGTTCACCATCATTTATCATCAGGTAAATGCAAATCAAAACCATGATGATATACCACCTCACACTTGTGAGGATGATTCATATAAAAAATAACAGAAACAAGTACTGGCGAGGGTGGGGAAAAAAAGGAACCCTCTTACACTGTTAGTGGGAATGCAAACTGACTGGTCCAGTCCTATGGATAAAAGTGTGGGGGTTCCTCCAAAGACTAAAAATAGATCTGCCATGACCCAGGAATTCCACTTCCAGGAACCTACCCAAAGAATACAAAAATACTAATTTGAGAGGAAACCTGTATCCCCATGTTTATAGCACTATTTACTACTGCCTAGACATGGAAACAACCTAAACAGATGAGTGGGTCAAGATATGGTATATGTACCCAATGGAATATTACTCAGCAACCAAAAAAGATAAACTCATGCCATTTGCAGCAACATGGATGGAGCTGGAAGGGATCATGCTCAGCAAAGTCAGAAAGAAAAAGAAAAATACTGGATGGTCTCACTCATAGCAGGAATTCAGATAACATAAATAAGAGACCAGGAAAAAGACTATTTATAATAAAGTAAAAATCATAATCAACAAGCAACTATAAACTAGATACACACTACTGCGGGGAAAAGGGGGTAGGATCAAAACAAGGAGGGGGGGAATTGTACAGGGACTATAACCAAGATGAAAATGCATACATTGTGCAAAAATGGAAAATGATGTAAAAATATATAAAATTAAAATGCTCCCAAAAAAGGAGATACGTTAATATATATACACAATAGAATAATAAAAAAAAAAAACACCACTTGGTAATAAAAAAGAAAACAAAAACTCATGCCATCCATGCCATCCAGGGCAACATTAAATGGAACTGGCTGGAAGGAATAATCCTAAGTGAAATAAGCCAGACAGAAATATAGATGCCAGATGGTTTCACTTATATGTGGAATATAGAGAAATTAAAGGATCATAAAAGACAAACTGCAGAACAAATCCCTAAAAGGAGATCACAGATTTGAAGCATCCAGGAGAGGTAGAAAGGGTTTGCATGACAGGCTTCTTATACATTCTCATAAGCTATCAATTCATTCTCTGCAATATAAAGGGCTTGTTTTCCTAAAACCTAGATGCAGTTTATCAATTCTACTGATTAAAATCCCACAGTTTTTTTTTTAAGCTTCCCATAAAAATTCATGTTCCTCTCCATAAATCACCCTCCATAATGTGGATTCTGCCGTCATCTCTACCTTGTCTTCACACAAGTTCCATCTTACCTTTATTTTCTTGAATTTCTTGAATTTCAAGATTTGTTATAGTTTCCAAGACTCACTGTGCTGGTTTAAATCTCATTTCCAGTGAAAACGCTGTCTTTCTGGCATTGCAAGTTTTCCCCTCTATTCTCTTTAGAAATCCCTGTTTATTCCTCCAGACATAGCTCAAGAGGTCACATCTTTGTTATTACTTTCCTGATATATCCCTCTTTTCCTTCCTTTCTTCAGTCTACTCTTCCATTAATGCTGTTACTGATTTCTTTGAGTCCAACACCCCTTATTAGACTATTAACTCTAATAGTCAAGGTCAAAAAATAATTATGGAATTAATGTATCGTCCAAACCCATTTTGTTTTATTTGCTTAAGTATTTGAGAATAAGATAGAACTGTAGGTTTATATTATTTTTAAGAAGTGAATATTTATAAGTGCAAATTGTTTTTAAACCTAATGTTTTATCTTTATTTCTTGGTATTACACTAGATTACAGTAAAGAATATAACAATTACATATTGTTATGTAAATACTGAACTAACTGATTTGCTGATGTTTGGTATGAATTAAAACAGCATTGATATTAAAATGTAAAGATTTTCTATGAGTAATATTTCCACAAAAAACTGAGGGTTAATTATATAATGAGCCAGTTTACTACTAGTAGCAGAAACTCCCATATTCTTGAAGATATACTTTGTACAAAAAAAATTTGTCTTGTCTTGCATTTATTTTCTTCTCTATTACTTCTGAAATATGATAATCCAAGATAGTGTTGCTATCTTGCTATTATTAGTAATTTTAATAGCACTTTGGATTAAATGTAGAAGACAACATCAAGAAGTTATTAGATTCACATGTGTCATTGAGAAAGTAGAATTATGGAAACTTACTAGACTGTTAACATTTAAGTGCACACAAACACTTATCTAGCCATTTGTCTAAATTGACTCTTCAAAGACATTTTAATCAGTGTCATTAAAACAATGTTTCTCCTTCTAAAACCTAACTTTTGAAACTGCTATTAGATGTTACTTTTCAAATAGCAGCAACAATAAATGCTTATTCACCTTAATAATGGGGCATCAGGGCATTATCCATTTACACTTCTGTAACTTGTCACCTGCCACTGCCACATTTAAGAACGAAATAGAGCACTATCACTGTGATAACCCTCCTAGACAAGGCAGCCTGAGTACCATCCTCCATCCTTGACCAGGGAGCTAACCCACATATGGCACAGCAGACCTCTCCTGTCTTAACTGCTGCTCCCTTCAGCAGTGTATTTCAGTAGATGCCTGCTTGTTCTGCTCCCCACTCTTTCTCTGTCACCCCCTGCACCTCTGGCCTACACCCCAGTTGTTCAATGCAAAAATAAATTTAAAAAAAAGCTTTCAATTAAGGAAATCTTAAAAAAAAGAACAATAATTGGGTCTCTAAAAGCTTGTCTATGGACATAATGTCATATCCACTCTATTCCCAGAGAACTTCACTGGAGACTTTCAGCAAATATGTAAGGAGGAAATATTCCACTCTTATGCAAATTCTTCCAGAAAAATTAGGATGAAAGAACATTTTTCAAAGTATTTTATGAGGACAGTATGACTAATTAATAACAAATAGTGGGAAATAAGATGAGAGACCAGTTGCTTTCATGAACAGAGACACAAAATTTATTCAATGAGTATTAATAAGACCAAGTGGAGTTTACCCTAGGAATGCAAAATTGGTATTTTATAATCAGTTTAATTTGCCATACAAACAAAATAAAGTGAAAAATCCACAAGATATTCTCATATGCTGAAGAGTCATTCGACAAAATTCAACACCCATTCAATGATAAAAATGTGTGTGAATAGAAGTAAACTGAACAAAGAAAGCCTGGATGCCTCAATTTAAGTCTGAGACTAAAGCAAAGAAGTGAATTCTATCACTTCTAATTGCCATTATACTAGAGATCTGAGGCAGGACACTAGGCAAGATAAATAAAAGCTACAAGTGGAAAGGTAGCAATAAACAATCACTCTAAGTACAGGTAGACAATATCATGTACAGAGAAATGCCTAAGCAAACCATAAAAATGAAAACTAGGTAGTAATTTTGGCTGGGTTGCAGAATAGAGATCAGTATTACAAAATAAATTCCATCTCTAATTCTGAAAAACAAAAATGGAAAGTAAAAATTATAAATGTTCATTGCTTATTATTAAGAAAATGAAAATAAAAGCAACAATGAGATATCATCTCACACATGTGAGAATGGCTATTACCCAGTAGGTAAGAAATAGCAGTATTAGAGAGGATGTGGAGAGAAGAGAACCTTTCTATACTGCTCATGGGAATGTAACCTGGCACAGCCATTATGGGAAGCAGTATAGAGAATTCCCAAAAAAATTAAAAATAGAAATTCTATAATATCCAGTTATCCCACTTCTAAGTATTTACCCCAAAATACAAAACACTAATTTGGAATGCTACTTACACTCCCATTGCAGCATTGTTTACAATAGCTAAGAGCTGGGTAAATTTTAATGTCCGTTAACAGATGATTAAAGAAGATGTGGTATGTGTGTACACACATACATATATATGTATATATACACAGCTATATATACATACATATATATGTGTGTATATACACACACAAAACATAGTATTACTAAACTTAAAAAAAAATGAAATCCTGCCATTTGCAACAACACGGATGGACCTTGAGGATATTCTGCCAGTGAAATATATCAGATGGAGAAATACAAACAACAATCCTATGTAGTAAGTAGAGACAAAACAATGAACTATATAAAACAAAAATAAACTTTCAGACTATAAGACCAAAACAGTGACTAAGAAAGAAAGGAGAAAGGGGGTTAGTAAATTGGGAAAAAGGTCTTAAGTATAGGGTAAATGGTAGACAAGAACTTTTACAAGTCAGAGTAATACAATACATAAACACATGATTTATAAGGTACATACCTGAAACTAACATAATATCATAATGCAATCTTTTATTTTCTAAATTGAGGCAAGACTGGCTTATAGTATTGGCATCTTAGAAGTACAGGTTCCCCCCACCCAACCCAAGTGTACCCTCAGTTATCATCATATTGAACCCATCATCAAATCAATCTTATCTCACTAAAAAATTATTTAAAATTTTTAATGTACTACTGTTTTCTGAATATACCATGTAGGTTAAAACAAGAAAAAAAAACTGTATTCTACAAGCTTCAATCTCATTATTTCTTTTCTGAAATACATCTGTAATAAAGTAAAATGCACAAAAAGTACAATTTATAACATCCAAAACCATGAATTTAATACCTGCACAAACTGTACACTGTAAACTACAGAAAAGCACAGCAAAAGAAACTGAAGAATACCTAAATAAGTGGAGAGATAGTCTAAGTCCTTTGCTCAAAACAATCATTATTTTAAAGATAACAATCAAGCAGTAATTGATCAAGATCTAATGTGTTACTAATCAAAATTCCAAAAGATTTTTTCTAAAAATTCATATGGAAATTCACAACTTTATAAAAAAAATCTTGAAAAAAGTAATGTATTGGAGCAAAACATTAATGTTCAAGTCTTACTATAAAGCTGTGAAAATCAAGATGGTATAGCATTGGCATAAATAAATAGAAACAGATAAGTAATCAGGAAAGAAATTACAGAAATGGTTTACTCAGATCAAAACTAGTTCTCTTAAAAGTAGCTAAGCAATTCTATGGGGAAATGCCAGTATTTCCAACAAATAATGTTAACAACTGCGAAGTCATGAACACAATTGCCTCTTACATTTACATATACGAATATCAACTGTGAGTGGATTACAGGTATCAGTGTAAAAAAGTTTAAAGTATAAAATCTCTAAAGGACAGCAACAAAAATCTTCACAAGTTCAGGATAGGGAAATATTTCTTAGGACCCAAAGTATTCTATATAGAAAAAAATATGTATACTGATCTTTGCCAAAATTAAAACTTGTACAAGAGTGTTAAAGAGAAAAATAGTCCAGGGCCTCTCTGCTCACGCAAGGGGCTAAGCATAGCACTATGATGCTATCCACAGTCTCTGCAGCACGAGTTTGATCCCTGGCCAGCCAGGGAACTAACCACATGGTGCAGCAGACCTCTCCTGTCTTGCCTGCTGCTCCCCTCAGCAGTGTATTTCAGTCAATCCACCTGTTCTTTTCCCCACTCTGTCTCTGACACTACCTACATGGTGCAGCAGACCTCTCCTGTTTCACCAGCTGCTCCCCTCAGTGTATTTCATTCATTCCACCTGTACTGTTCCCCACTCTGTCTCTGGAGCTACCCACATGGTGCAGCAGACCTCTCCTATCTTGTCAGGTGCTCCCCTCAGCAGTGTATTTCAGTCAATCCACCTGTTCTGTTCCCCACTTTAACTCTGGCGAATCCTCTCACCGCTCCCCACCCCCACACCTCTGGCCTGTATCCTAATTCTTGTATGCATAAATAAATCTTTAAAAAAGCAGTCCAAAAATCACTAGACCTGAAAATATTCCAGATATGTTTCCTTCAAGAATTGATAATCTATGTAGATTCTTACAGTGGAGTAAAGGGGAATAACTATGGTTATAATCAACATTTGCAGAATTAAAGAAGCTGAAGAAGAGTACTTAGAGTATTGAGTCATTTATACAGATTTCCAGGATGGGACACAATTAATCTATAGTGATTCAAAGTTGCTGAGTGATTGCCTGTGATTGAGGAGTGATTATAAAGTGGCAGGAGGAAAGGTTTCATAATGTTGGAAATATTCTGGATTATACTATGTCGCTAATTACACAAGTGAGTGTCCTTTTGACAATATTCATTGAATTTGCACACTTAACATGGTTTTGTTTTCCTGTATATATTACATACACCCATTCTTCTGTTCTTCCTATACCCACGGGTAAATAGTCCCTTTGTAAACAAAACTGAATTCTCCTGTTTTGTGATGGCATCTGTTTCCTGTTCAGATCCTAACTAAGTAAGTAATTTGTAACTTAGGCAGACATTCTTTAAGTATTCTCTCAGACTTCTAGCTCAATTTACTATGCAGGTATTGATGAAAGAGTGGGGATTCCTAAAGGAAGTGCCATTGTTGTCAAAAAAAAAAAAAAAAGAGAGATAATGAAAATGAATTGCCCATCCAGTATTCATTGTAGCACTCTTTCTAGCAGATTACTGAGGCTTCTGGGACCATTTCTAATCTAATACCCATAAACCTTAAAGTGCAGGGTACATATTGTAACACATAAAATTTCAACCTGATCAAGTGAAATGGCTGCCTCTTTCTCAGAAAAACAAGACATTTTAGAGAAAAAGGCAATTAGATATTTTAAAAATGTTTGCCCAAAATCTTTAATATGAAAACTGGTGCCCTTTCAATAAAATCTACAAGAATCATTTTAATGTTTATAATCTCCATGAACAGTTTATTTCAGTTGCAGTGAATATAACAGCAGCAATGATGTGTAAGTTACGTTGGGAGAAAGCTTCTTGCCATTAATAATAGTCTTTTTTTATTAATAGACTACTTTCTTAAAAAAGAAAATAAGAATTAAAAATCCTTATCAATATTTTTAATCTAAAGACAGTTTCTCAGTACCATGTATGTTATTTTTTTAATTCTTTAAAATATACAGAGCATCTCCTTTAGTATATTTATACCCCCTCCATACTACTTATGTTTAGGATATCTTTCATTTTGCCAAGTATGGAACTGGGAATTAACAGCCACCCACGTAGCTATGAAATAAATGATTTGAGGTTGCTGTTTCTCCTTTAAGCCCCTTGTCTGATAATTTTACCTTAAAAAAACCTATTTCATTAATATGCTGCATATTTCTCAAATACAAACGTTTCTCAAGTGGAAATCTATTAAGTCATTATCAGACATTAGTTTCATAACAGAGACTAGATTTTTTTTTTTTTAATTTCCCTCTAAATAGACAGGTGAGAGCTAGGTCTTATCCAGAAAAAACTAACAAAAAAACATTGTGACAACATTCAGGTTTTTTGTTTTGTTTTGTTTTGTTTTAAGGGGTTTATTTTAAAGATTTATTGATGCACAGAAGACTTGGGGTACAGGCCAGAGGTGAGAGGATTCACCAGGGACAGAATGGGGAACAGAACAGGCAGACTGACTGAAGTACACTGCTTAGGGGAGCAGCAGGCAAGTCAGGAGAGGTCTGCTGTGCCATGTGGGTCAGCTCCCTGGCCAGGGATCGAACTCGTGCTGCAGTGGCTGTGGACAGCTTCATAGGTTGTGTCTGAACACCTTGTGCCACCAGGGAGACCCAAACATTCAGTTTTTAAAGAACCATTTATGGGCCTCCCTGGTGGTGCAAGAGGTTAAGACACAACCTATGAAGCTAACCATAGCCACTGCTAGCACGAGTTCAATCCCTGGCCAGGTTGCTGACCCACATGGCTTAGCAGACCTCTCCTGACTCACCTGCTGCTCCCCTCAGTAATGCATTTTGGTCCATCCGCCTGTTCTGTTCCCCACTCTGTCTCTGGTGAATCCTCTCACCCTCCCATGCCTCTGGCCTGTACCCCAGCTATTGTATAAAACATAAATCTTTAAAAAATAAATAAATGAAAAGAAATAAAGAAACATTTATGGTGCTCCAACTATATCACATGCATCCTGCTAGGTATAGGAATAAAGTGAATGACAAAAAAGACACCCCCCTTGCTGATATGAAGCTTACAACCTTGTGGATAAGGGGATAGTAATCAAATCCAATATCGCATAAAAGATAGAGTCACGGACTGTGAAAGCAAAGCACTGGCCTGAAAGCAAAGCATGGCCTATATATATGAGAGGGAGAATAGTGCCTAGTACAAATTTGAGGGCCAAAGAAATCTTGGAAGGAGGATCATTTTCACTAATTCTTTGTGATCATTGTTCATTGTACAGACCCAGCACTTATATGCTGCAAGATTCACTCACATCCTTCCAAATGTTTGGATTGTTGGAACATTTTATCCCATGTAATAATTATAGGTCAGATTTCCTTGATTTTTTTCTACTTTCATTTCAAATTAATTCTAGAGTTCTGCTTTCTAAAGTTTTGAGCTTTTTTGCACTCTTAACAGTGTTCAGCTTAACAGACAAGATGGGGTCACCATATTCATAAACTATCTCAAAAATAATCCAGCACAGGGAGCAAGACATAGCCCAAACTGTCCAAGAACAAAATTGCTGTGGATAAAAATTGACTCCAATCAATGTTAATTACAAAAGTGATGCCCTTTTGCTTTGAAGCATGTGAAAATTGGAGACTAAAAACTCTTATGTAGAAGAGCATCTGTACTAGTAAAAACCAATTAGAATAAAAATGAATGTGATAATCCAATGATACAAAACACAAAAATATTTAATATTTAGCAATAAATATTAAAAGTATGAATTACATATATTTCAACCATAGATTTTATAATTGTTATACTTATTTAAAGATCACAGGTTCAGAAATTCAAAGAGTAATCAAAAGTCTCTCAAATAATAAAACTCAGGATCAAATGGATTCTACAGGGAATTCTCAACAAACCTGTAAGGAGAACCTAATAACTATCCTATTGAAACTCTTCCCCAAAATTGAATAGGGTGGAAATCTCTCAGACACCTTTTATATGACCAATGTTCCCCTGATCCCAAAACCAAACAAGAACAGCACACAGACAAAAAGAAATTGTAGGGTGATACATCTGATGAACATAGATGCAAAAACCTGCAACAATATCTTAGCTAATCAAATTCAGCAATATATTAAAAGAATCATCCATTATGATCCAGTAAGACTGAGCTCAGAGAAGCAAGTTTGAATCACCATACAAAATCAAACAATGTCATCTAACAGATCAACTAAAAGGAAGATATAAATCACATGACCATTTCAAGAGATGCTGAAAAAGCATTCAACACATTCAACGTCCATTTATAAAAAGTCCCAGTAAATTAGAATAAACAGAATTATCTCAAATAATAAAGGTCATATATGAGAAACTCACAGCCAAAATTATAGCCATTGGTGAAAACCTGAAACCATTTTCCCCACCATCAGGACGAAGACAAGGATGTCCACCATCACTGCAGTATTGGAAGCCCTAGCTGAGACAATTAAGCAAGAAAAAGACATAAAAGGAATCCACATTGGAAGAGAAGAACTGAATCTAACACTACTTGCAAATGACCTAATACACATAGAAAATACAAAGATTCTGTTACAGGGCAGGGAGAGGAGCACCCCAGAACCCCCAAAACTGCCTGCTCTAAATAGGTTCTGCCATCCACCACATCAAGACAAGACATATACAACCTTTAATGGAAAGGAACTTTAATACAATTAGTGTGCAATACAGAAAAGACAAAATATATAGTTTCCAAACTAAGCACCTGAAGTTACCCATCCCCTCGTTGGTAAATGTCCAGCCAAACAGGGTTGGCCCAAAGCAAGGCCCGAAAGCCTGCCACAAGTCTAAAGCACCTTCTGGCAGGGACTCATAGAACAGGGTCAGGAACAGTCAGACAAGTCTGGGAAGAAAAGAGCAAAATCAAGATAAAAGCTGCCATTGTTAACCTCCCCATGGGTCGTTCACCCACGTCAATTTCAACCAGTTCAGGACCAAAGAAAAAGTGCAGCTTCTTCACATGCCTCCCTGTTCCATGTGCCTCCTCCAGGTCAACTTTTGGTCTCCAACCTGCTTCCTTCCTTCTTCAGTCTCTTCTCCAGCTTACTTTTCTCCCAGCTCCACTCCACCCTCCCTTGGGTAGGGCAGGGAACCTGGAACCTCCCGTTTTCCTTGGAGCCACCCATTACAATCCCCCCTTTTAATATTTATTCCACATTTTTGGTGGCACAGATTTCAGGATGAAGCCTTATAGGACAGTTTTTTTTTTTTTTTTTTGTTCAGGGTTACAGTATGTGCAAGACCACCCTGTTACAATTCCTCCAACAAAACTACCAGAATAAATGAATTCAGTAAAGTGGCAGGATTAAAAAAAAAAAAATACAGAAAAAAACAGTGGCAATTTTATATGCAAGCAATGAATTAGAAGAGAAATTTTTTTAAAAGCCCACTTATTATCACACTAAAAAGAAAGAAATACCAGGGAACAAACTTAATGAAGGTGGTCAAAGACCTATACATTGAAAAACGTAAGATGCTGTTAAAGAGAATGAAAAAAAATACAAATAAAAAGGTATCCTATGCTCATGTATTAAAAGAATAAACATTGTTAAGATTCCCAAATTATCTAATTTATGAGTTCAGCACCATACCTATCAAAACCCTATTGACATTTTTTAAGGAAACAGAACAACCAATTATAAACTTTGCATCAAGCCAAAAAAGGTACCAAATAGCCAAGCCAAAGTAATCCTAAAAGAATAAATAGAGTGGTGTCTAACTTTTGCACTTCAAACTATGATACTTAGGAATAGAATCATTGGATATTGGAATAAAAACACACACACCAAAGGAATAGAGAGCCCATACCTCTAAGACATAGACTGTGATGTAAATCAACATTTACTTCAATAAATGTTAACAATAAAGAAAAGCCAATCAGGAGGCGGGTACACTTGTTCAGAAGGTGCCTCTGTTTTATGACAGAAAATAGAGATAGATAACCTGTCTCCAAAAGTGAAATTATATTTGCAAATTGTAAGGTTTGAGGGTATTAAAGAAGTAAATACAAAAAGTTTGTAAGAAAACTAAATCACTGGTACAGATAGCATCCACCCAGCCTTTATATATGACGTTCACACTATTCGCTTGAATTGAGTTGTTAAGCTGCTGGAGATTGGCCCTCAGTGCGATTTCAGAAACAATATGAAACTTAAAAGTAGCTTTCAGGTCTCAAGGGCATCCCTTGGAAAGAATGTGAGACAGGTTGTGGCAACTTTCTCAAAACCAGTGATGACCTCACAGCAAGAATTTTAGGTGTTTCTTCCTGCTGTGCCTCAGTGCTGTGTTAAAGCACCTTAAGGGCTGTGTGCTTAATGCCAAGATTGGGGAGCTGACAGTTCTAGGAGCCAGGATAACCCTGGCTTAGCCACAAAACAAATAATTAAATGTGTAAACAAATCTAGAAATACTTTTATAAAGAATGGTCATGTACACAAGTGACAATAGAAACAAAAAGGTGAGTACTGTGGTAATTGTACCTTTAATTGCGCTTTCAAACTATATTTTTGTAATAATTTATCAAACACTCAGCATAGTTGAAAGAAATTTTATGGGAATGCCTTATGCCCACCACATAGATTCTATCATTATTAATTTACCAGAATTGCTTTATTAAATTTCTATCCATATCTATCTTTCTTTCATAAGATATGGTTCCAATTAACCAGAGAGAAGAGTTCTGGTTACTCTGTATGCTCACCAAAGTTTGGTGCTGTTAATTTGTTTTAATTTTAACCATGTTGCAGATTATGATAGATAACTATAGGTGTTATGGTGGTGGGAGAATCACATACAATGACCTCTCCTTTGAGGAGAAACTCCTACACTATGAAAATATTAACAAGGATTTTAAGCAATGGTACTTCATTAAAAAAAATCCCCCCCACCCAAAATAATAATTTTAAACATTTGGGTGGGTGTGCAGTTGTTTTCACAGTGGTTTTAATTTGCATTTTTCTGAAGACTAATGATTTGCACATTTTTTCATGTGCATACTGGAAAATATTCCCTTATGTTCTTTTGTTCAGTGTTGAAAACTTTTACTCATTCATGTACTTTGAATATCAATTAGACTTTTTTTTCTATAGCTCATATAATGCATTCAAAATAAATTAACAGATTAACGATACAAATGTTTGTCCTTAATAGCACTGGAAGAAAAATATTGTATCATCATGATATGAAGAATGGTTTTATAATTATCCAAAGACAGAAGTTAAGAAAATATTGAAAGATCAAGCAAAATAAAAATTTCTTCAAATTGAATGCATAAAACTTTTAAAATATAACAAAATCACAAAATCTTCTGACAGGCCAATAATATTCTTCTAAATATACAATTAATTCCTATAAGCCTTAATATAACTCCTATAATTTACCGAAAACAAAGGGAATAAAATGGAAAATAGTATCACAACAATCACAAAGTTAAAAAAAAAAGTAAATGGCAAGTAACAAAGAATGTATTTGACTTCACTAATAGCAAATGTAACTAGAGAACAAGGGAGCATGAAAACGAGAATTTTGGAGACCACCATAAAATCTGTATGTCATAACCAAAAATCCCTCTACAACAAAGATGTGGAATTATTTAAATTTTTTTAAAAATAGTCAATTCTTTTTTTTAATAATAAATTTTATTTTTGTATTCCCCATACAATTGCAACCCCCTTATTTTGACCCCAATCCCTCCCCTCCCGCCCCCCACCCCCCATAGAGTGTCTCTGGTTCATAGTTTTTGTTGATTTTGATTTTCACTTTCTTATAGTTATTCATTTTCCTGGTCCCTTATTTAAGTTTTCTAGATTCCTGCTATAAGTGAGACCATCCGGTATTTTTCTTTTTCTTTTTGGCTTATTTCGCTGAGCATGATCCCTTCCAGTACCATCCATGTTGCTGCAAATTGCATGTGTTTATCTTTTTGAATGCTGAGTAATATTCCATGGTATACATGTACCACATCTTCTTGATCCAGTCATCTATTAAAAATAGTCAATTCTAATAAGTGATGAAGGGCCTACTCTAACCTATATATATATATATATATATATATATATATATATATTATTTATTTTATATTCCCCATAAAATTGCAACCCCGATTTTGACCCCAATCCCTCCTCCCCGCCTCCAAAGAGTGTCTCTGGTTCATAGTTGTTTGTCGATTTTGATTTTTCCTTTCTTATAGTTATTCTTTTTCCTGGTCCATATTTAGATTTTCTAGATTCCTATTATGAGTGAGACCATCCAGTATTTTTCTTTTTCTTTCTGGCTTATTTTGCTGAGCATGATCCCTTCCAGTGCCATCCATGTTGCTGCAAATTGCATGTGTTTATCTTTTCTGAATGCTGAGTAATATTCCATTGTGCATATGTACCACATCTTCTTGATCCAGTCATCTATTTTTGGCCATTTGGGTTGTCTCCAAATCTTAGCTATTGTAAATAGTGCTATCAACATAGGGGTGCAGGTGCTATTTAGAATTAATGTTTCTGTGTCCTTTGGGTAAATACCTAGGAGTGGAATTGCTGGATCATATGGAAGCTCTATCTTTAGTAGGTCTAACCAATATTTTAAAAGAGTTGGAAATACCAAAGGAAAACTCTAAATTTATATAAATATTGAGATATATAATTCCATAAGAGAAATTATGGCAGTGTTATTAATTCTCCCAGTTTATTGAATTATTATTAATATACTTAAACTGGCTTGCTGCAGTTACCCTGAACTAAATCTTTGGTCTCAGGAAGTTGGACACCTGCCGAAACTAGATGCATCCGGCAGCCAATCATGACTATGTCTAACGTTAACCTGAAACCCATCCATTCTCTGTGCCCAAATCAGCAAGCTTAAGTGTTTCTGTCCATTTTTCAATATAATCATGCTGAGATTATAGATCAAAGAATTACATATAATAATCCATCAAGTGTGGTTCAGGTAACCTCTTTTAAGTGTGGGGCTGTTGTCCTGTTACCCATATTTTCTTCGCTGATGTATCCTAGTCCAATATGAATGAGCAGGTGTAAGGATATTTTACATTCCAAAGGGTATTCAAGGATATAATCATTTAAGTTCTCACTAAAATACAGCCTGATCTTCAAAAAACTAAGCTATCAGAAGCAAGATATTGAATCATATTTGAAAACATGGAAGTTATTCATAACCAGCTTGTCATACTCTCTACGCTCTACATATTCTGAAATTGTTTACCTAAAATGATTACTTTAGTACTCATAGCAATGGAATCAAGTAGAAATTGTAATTATTTCTTTGAAAAAATTAAAAGTAAACTTTTAGTTAAATAAAATAACTGTTGAATAACTAGCTAAAATTCACTCCAGACATCAGAATCTTATACCAGATTTAAAATTCATGAATTCTATTTTTAAATGGAAAAAAAGATTAATGGTTCCATATTTTCATAATTTAGTCTTCTTTAAATACAGGTAAGCCAAGGTCATCCTGGAATGATCAGCAACTTATCACAGTTCCTATGACAAGCATGTGCTTAACTTTGTTTCTTAATACAGGAAAGAGAGTAATGTACATTGTTAAGAGAATATTAAAATATACTTTTAAAATTATTCACTCTATCTTTCTATAGTCTCTTTTTTTTTTACCATCTATCAGTAGTTATTTCTGTGTAACTGAATCTCAAATCTCTATACTATTTTTTTTAATATTTATTTATTTATACAAGCACTGGGTACAGTCAGAAGCACGGGAAGGTGAGAAAATTTACCAGAGCAGGAGCAGGGAGCAGAACAGGCAGACTGACGAAGTACACTGCTGAGGGGAGCAGCAGGCGGCAGGAGAGGTCTATGCACCATGTGGGACCCTTGTCCGGAGGCTGGGGATTGAACCCATTCTGCAGAAGCTGTGGGCAGCTTCGCAACCCAGTGCTCAACTGCTGTGCCACAAGGGAGGCCCTCTACACTATTCTTAAATGTTCACCTGTGGCCTAGCTTCTCTCCACTAGCAGTCTACACAACATTTCTATTTGATTATAGTTTCATATTTTTCCTAAGCTAAATATGCTTAAATCTGCAATAATCGGGCCTCCCTGGTGGTGCAAGGGGTTAAGATGCAACCTATGAAGCTGTCCACACCCACTGTAGCACGAGTTCAATGCCCCACCAGGGAGCTACCCACGTGGCACAGCAGACCTCTCCTGACTTGCCCGCTGCTCCCCTCAGCAGTGTATTTCAGTCAATCTGCCTGTTCTGTTCCTCACTCTGTCTCTGGTGAATCCTCTCACCCCTACACCTCTGGCCTATACCCCAGTTCTTGTATGCATAAATATATCTTTAAAAAAATCTGCAATCATCATTTATTGTGATAAAGTAAATGCTTTCTTCTGCCGCTAATATTCCACTGGTCTTTGTCTTGTTTCCAATATATATTACATATTTTTTCTTTCCTGTTTCCTGTGGTCCCTTATATTTCATGAGCCCCTCTTTTCTTCTCAACTACCTTCTCACTAAAATTCAGCATTCAAAGAGAGAGGTCTGCATGCTCTGCATTTTACAATCAAAAAAGGCCCAGGCCTCCCCGGTGGCGCAGCAGTTGAACTACGGGTTGCAAAGCTGCCCGCAGCCTCTGCAGTGCCGGTTCGATCCCTGGCTGCTCCCCAGCCACCGCAGGAGGGTCCCACGTGGAGCGCAGACCTCTCCTGCCGCCCGCTGCTCCCCTCAGCAGTGTACTTCGGTCCTTATGCCTGCTCTGCTCCCTGCTCTGGCTCTGGTGAATTCTCTCACCCTCCCGCTCTTTTGATTGTACCCAGTGCTTGTATAAATAAATCAATCTTTAAAAAAAAAAAAAAGGCCCACAGAATTAATGGTGTTTTTACACTGTTACTCCCTGATGTACCTTCAATAGACATGTTTACTTTGAAACTATACAGTCTTAATTTTGTCCTTTCTACTCAAATCTACTGATAATGATGGTTTCAGATCTCTCTGTTCATTTTGCCTGGTCCAGTGGTCTCAACTGGGATGCTACAGAAAGGTGGACATGTTTATATCGGCATGCTTATTAGACTGATCTACTACATCCTGCTCAATTGCAAGTATGAAATAGCTCAAGTATGGGTAAGACAGACGCATCACCATTAGGAAGGCAGTTAATGGTGTAATACAGGAAGGGTCAAGTTTCTAAGTAGTAATAAGCTCTGTTTCCTACTTTGACTCCGAGAAATTGGACCTTCTTGCCAAAGTGAAATGAAACCTGCCCATGCCCCAGTTTACAGTGATAGGGAGGGAAAAGCTCAGCTCAGATGAAATGATAAAGCTAATCTCTAGTAATGAAAGCAGAAGCCTACACTGTAATATACAGTGAAAAAGCAGTTAGTTGGTGTCGCCACACCATCAGTCAGTCATCAATGTTTCTAGAAAGGGAAAGAGTCCCTGCCTAGTTCTTACTGCAGTTTCTTCCAAAAGGTAACAGATTTCCGTTCTACCCAGGTTTCTCCTTCTACAATCCAGTTCCAAAATGAACTCTCCCTTCTGTCAAGACCTCTCTTGTTCCTTTGTCTTTCTGGAGATGGGCTTTACTTTGTCTGAAGATATTCCTTAATGTTTTCAAGAGACAATCATGAATAATGAAATATACCAGATAGGGGACAATAGGATGCAACTTTTTCAAGCTTGACTACATGCATTTCTCAAAAACGCAGAGATAGAAGTATCTTATATAGATGCAAGTATACTGTCTAATTTAAATCTCTAAACTAGAACTTCTAGTGAGCTACACATGTGTTATAGGTATGTTGCTCTTCTCAAATCAACTCTCTCAACTGCCAGTGGGAGCAAGAATTCCCCAAGTCCCCTAAGATGGTCAGTTGCTCCCCATGGTTTTAGTGCTGCAAGTTCTGTGTCCTACAAAACCCACAAGTCCCAGGAAATTCTATCTCTGGCCACCAAGAGCAAAGATTTTACTTCAATGTAAAAACAATGTAAAAACATTGAGGTGAACTAAACTATCCTGTAAGGTAACAGAATGTTGAGGTAACGGAATGTGGCAATAATATTTGCAGGTTAAGTGACTTGCTCAAACTCATCCAGTTAATAAATGGTAAAAGTGTACTTCGGTCCTTCTGCCTGCTCTGCTCCTCACTCTGGCTCTGGTGAATTCTCTCACCCTCCCGCGCTTCTGACTGTACCCAGTGTTTGTATCAATCAATAAATAAATAAATCTTAAAAAAAATCCAGTTTTAAAACTAGGTTTCTAATTCATGTTATGTGCATTTGCCATTGTATCACATTATTGCCTGTGTTTTGCTCAGAAATAATGCAATATTCCTTCGTGGGTCTACTGAACAAATGGAAGAACTGAAGAAACAATTTCATCTCAGTGTTATATCTCTAATTAGTATCATTTTTGTTGTTTGTGCCCAGTTTGCATGGGGAGGTGGGGTGGTGGTGGGAAATTTTGCCTGGATTTCAAAGAAACAGCTAAGGGCCTCCCTGGTGGCACAAGGAGTTAAGCACCACACTATGAAGCAATCCACAGCCTCTGCAGCATGAGTTCAATCCTTGGCCGGCCAGAGAGCAACCCACATGGTGCAGCAGACCTCTCCTGTCTCACCCACTGCTCCCCTCAGCAGTGTATTTCAGTCTGCCTGCCTGTTCTGCAGGCACTCTGTCTCTGGTGAATCCTCTCACCCCTGCCCCTGCATTTCTGGCCTGTACCAGCTCATGTATACATAAATAAATCTTTAAAAACAAAAAGAAACAGCTAAAAGTCATATATGTATCTTCTTTTAACTTTGTTTTCTTAAACGGTATTTATATAACCAGGGTGGCTAGAACACAGTGGTTTAAAACACACACACAGGGCCTCCCCTGCTGGTGCAGTGGTTGAGTGCTGGGCTGCGAAGCTGCCCGCAGCCTCTGCAGCACGGGTTTGATCCCCGGCCACCAGCGAGGGTCCCACATGGCGCACAGACCTTTCCTGCCGCAACCCCTGCTCCCCTCAGCATTGTATTTCATCAGTCTGCCTGTTCTGTTCCCCACTCTGGCTCTGGTGGATTCTCTCCCCCTTCCGTGCTTCTGACTGTACCCAGTGCTTGTATAAATAAATAAATCTTGAAAAAAAATAAAACACACGCACATATACACAGCCGAAATTTCTTCTCCCTGATGTGATGTTCAAGTCTTACTTCTGAGTCTGAATTACTATGCCAAACTCATTGCTTCCTTACAAGAGTTCTCACAGAACCCCACTCTCCTTCAATAAATTTAGGGGTCCACCATTTTCATTACTGCTAATATAGTTTTGCATCAAATATGTCTAAGACTAAATCCCAATTCTGAGTAACTTCTAAATACCCTCTACAGTGTCTGAATAAATTGATAAAGGCAACTGGAAAGAGTTGCCACAGATCTCAGACCCTGGGCAAATCCGAGTCTTGTCTCTGACACAGATTGGCTACTCTATAATAAGTAATTCATGGTTATATTCACCCTACCCAACACCTCACACTTGGTAAAAATAAATGCATCTTATTAAACTTGGGAATCTTCAAAAAAACACGGGATTTTGTAGTGGTCACTCTGACACTGGAGCAACTATTTCGAGTATTGTTTTCTGAAGGGAAAAGTAAACATTATGTAGCAGATGGTGTCACCTTGTGTGATGATTTACTCTCAGATGTTCCTGAGCAATGATGGCTTCTACCAATCTCAGGCTTTGGCCTTTACTGCCTGGACCCTTATAGTCTAAACATCAAGATAATGAGCAGGAGTTACAGTTACGTTTATGCCAGTTGACAGTTATGTAAAAGTACTCAAAGGAAGAGAGATGCCTGCTATGCCTGAATGCACTTCTTCTGGAGACTAATGTCTTTCTAAAAATTAAGTTTTCTTGTGCTTTTGGCAAATGATTCTGCTAGAGTTAACAAAAATTATACAAGACTGAATATAAATCCAAGCTTCTTCCCTCTTATTGTGATGAAAATCCAGTAGTTATGGTTGGATCACTATGTTCAAAGAACCCCTGAGTCATTTTCACAAGATGCAAATATTCAAAGTTACAGACACAACATTCAAAAGATTAATATATGCAATATCTGTAACCAGGCATTTAAAGTTTCACTTTACCTGACTTATCTTCTACTTCCCGCCTCTATACACTGACACATTACTGTCCAGCACATTTTCTTGCCTATGACACTAATTTTTTTGTACTGCTTCCTGCTCTGCCTTTTCTTTTGCATATCAAAATTCTATCCAAACTTTAAATGTCATCTTCTCCACAAAGTCAGCCCTGATAACTCCAAAATATCTTCCTTAAATTTTTAGATCATATTATCCACAAGAATGTAAATCACTTTCTGCCCTGTAATGTATCTCAGATAACTGGGTAAACACAAAAATCAATCCCTTCCAGTTCAATCCCTGTTGCCCCAAATGGCAAGATTTCAACTTTTTTAATCCAGTTATATAGAATACCATTATGTATATATACCACATTTTTCTAATCCACTTCTCTGTCCTTGACCACTTGGGCTGTTGTATAACATCGCTATTTATAAATAATTGTGCAATGAACACAGGAGTGCATGTATTCCTTCGAATTAGTATTTTTGTATTCAGGATGATACCGAGGAATGGAATTGCTGGATCATATGGTAGATCTATTTTTAATATTTTGAGGAACCTCCACACTATTTTCCACAGGCAATGGACCAATCTACATTCTCAGCAACAGTATAAGAGGGCTCATTTTTCTCTATATCTTCACCAACACATGTTTTTCCTGGTCTTTTTAATATGGGCCATTCTCACAGGTAAGGTGGTATCTCATAGTTTTTATTTGTATTTCCCTATTTCATTTTGTTAGATTCAGCTCATTGTATAGTTGTTAAGATCTTTTTCATAGTAATTCCATCACTTAAAACACTATTTTTTACTCCCCCAGTCTTATGTCACTATCAAATTCTACAATAATATCTTTTATTGTTCCCATCTAGTTCAAGTGAAAAGTTATCTATGGCAGTTGCTGAAGCACTCCAATAAGAGGCTCCCCTGATACAAAGACATTAAGGAATTTTCACATTTTAGATTTAGTCATTCAGTTCATTGTTAATTCAGCTAGGTGATATTTTTCTAGAGATATTCTGAAAATCCTTGGCAAATACCTTTCTGGAGTCCAGATAGAAATGTCTACAACACTGATTTGATCCCCATTATAAACCTCTTCAGATCAATACATGATGAGACATTGAGTACAAAATAGAACTGATTTAGAAATAAGCATCATTCATTAGCAAATTATATCAATATGGCATAATAGTGAAATAGCTTAGTGCTAGTATCAGGTCAACCTAGTTAAAATCTCAACTCTGATACTTAGTGACTGTTTGACCTTGACAATGTTTAGTATTGTCTTTTTTGGAGAAGTGTCTATTTACATTGCCAAATTTTTTTGATTCGGTTGTTTTCCTTTTGTTGAGTTAAATAGTTCTTTGTAGATCTTGGATATCAGTGCTAAAAATGCAATTCTTATTGCTGGAAATTTCTTTTCATATTGAGAAGTGTGCCTACCCCTATTTTTTCTAATAATTGATGTTCCTCCTTCTAGGCTCTCAGGGCATTTTAATTTCTTGCTCCTCATCCCATTTGAAGACCTCTAACATTCCCATCTGAAAAATGTATTTTCCAGATTCAGCACCTCTGGATATTTGGTGGTTTTTCACATAGTATGACTTGAAACACCTTTTCTATCTACTTGTGTAAATTTTCTCCTTGTTATACACCCTATTCAGAAGCTGCTCCCTAAACTAAGCATAGGCATGCTGGGAAGCAACAGAATTTCTCACCCTACTTCACATAATACAATTTTCTCCCTGATCTCTAAGTTGCTTTTCTTGCAGGTCCTTGCACTATCACTAGAGCATTAAAGTGCCCATTTAATTCAATGAATTCTTATTTTTTTCATATGCTAATATTAAACTGATATCTCTCTTTAAAGCATCTAAGAACTCCATTTATCCCAAATGTAATAATTCAGACTAGGCAGAAATATTTCTTTTCTCCTTTTAGACACACAATAGAACTGCACCTAGTTATTGCCATGCAATTTTCTTTGTCCATTATAATATGACTAGAAGGGAAACATAAGTCTATGTCCAGAGTCCAGTTTGTCGCATCCTAACTTCCCTGCAATGAAAGTATGCATTGATATAAACCTTTGCCTATCTGGGTTCGTGAGCAACTATAACAAAGTGCATTACCCCTCCATTCTCTGTATATTGAAAATGTAGTATAAGTGAAAAATAAACCTGTATTTGATTAATACACTGAAATTTGGCATTTACTTGTTACTGTACCATAGCCTAGCTAATCCTGATGGATACATTTTTTTTTATATTTCATTTTGTTAGATTCAGCTCATTGTATAGTATGTTAAGATCTTTTTCATAGTAATTCCATCACTTAAAACACTATTTTTTACTCCCCCAGTCTTATGTCACTATCAAATTCTACAATAATATCTTTTATTGTTCCCATCTAGTTCAAGTGAAAAGTTATCTATGGCAGTTGCTGAAGCACTCCAATAAGAGGCTCCCCTGATACAAAGACATTAAGGAATTTTCACATTTTAGATTTAGTCATTCAGTTCATTGTTAATTCAGCTAGGCGATATTTTTCTAGAGATATTCTGAAAATCCTTGGCAAATACCTTTCTGGAGTCCAGATAGAAATGTCTACAACACTGATTTGATCCCCGTTATAAACCTCATCAGATCAATACATGATGAGACATTGAGTACAAAATAGAACTGATTTAGAAATAAGCATCATTCATTAGCAAATTATATCAATATGGCATAATAGTGAAATAGCTTAGTGCTAGTATCAGGTCAACCTAGTTAAAATCTCAACTCTGATACTTAGTGACTGTTTGACCTTGACAATGTTTAGTATTGCTAAGGCTCAGATGCCTCATTTGAAAATGGTATAATTACAACATCTACCTCAAGAAGTTTTCATTAGGATAAAGGAGATAATGCATAAATAATTTTTAGACACCATTCAAAAGTTATTACTCTATAATCTTAGTAATTATGAATTTGAGACATTATCCACATTTTAAAACAGCTCAATATTTATATTTAACATATTAAATTTCATACTGCTTATTAATGCTAAGGGAGACTGAAGACCAAGAACCATGTTAATTGCTCAATTTAAATTTAGAATTGCCAAATATAAGAATCATGATATGGTTCTGACAGCAAGCTGTTTAATATTTAAGAAAGTATTGTGTTTTAGGCAAATCTGTTACTTTAAATAAGGTATGAGCAATTACAAGATTATAGAAGCATACGACTTTGTTAGTAGTGATTATTTTATTGTTCTATTGCACCACTCTATAATCTGCCTATGAGAGTAAATTATGTTATCTACCCTTATGGAATATGGTATTCATTTATTAAAAGATACTTAAAAACACATTCAATATATGCTTTATTGGCAAATACAATGATTAAGCTTTGTGTTCCTCTTTTTTTTGTAAGATGCTTTATAAAAGTTAGATGTACTCAATAGTCAGATGAATTGCATTTTGGAAAGAGACAGCAGGTATAGCAACCATGGTATGCATTATAACTGCCACTTTATGGGGTTATTTTCAGTGTTTTTTCGGGTAACAGCTAATGATGTTCTAACAAAAGTGATTATTCTGCTCAATGTAACAGGATACCTTCCATAGTTATAATTGGCACTGCTTTAAGACTGACTGCTCAAATGCTGTCTTCATAAAGGATACATCAGAGATCTTAATTTGTTACTTCTCAAAAACAATTTGGAAGGCATTAGAAGATTAAATTTGATTCTGTGTGGTGTAGTCCTATAAATCAACTGACTTTCTAATAAATTTAACAAGCCAGAGATTTAGATGTCATAATTAAGATCTGATTTAAAGAACTGGAAATGTATAGTAATATGTAAATTTCAATAAGCAGACTGAACGTAGAGGCTTTAGAAAAATATGTTATGACACTGAATTTTTTTCTCCAACTAATATGCTCTCAGGTTCCTTAAATAGAAGATCATTTTCCTGAGGTTGGACTGTCTCCAATAGCTGCTATGGTAATAGGTGGGTACTCCTACAATGCTCAGAGTTAGAAGAGAATATAGTAAGCTTGAGAGCTTGGTCTGCTATGGTAATAGGTGGGTACTCCTACAATGCTCAGAGTTAGAAGAGAATATTGTAAGCTTGAGAGCTTGGTTTTGTTTTGTTTGTTTTGTTTTGAAGTAGAAGGAGGGGTACATATTGACTGGAGGTCCCAAAGGAAGGAAACATATGTTTAACTTTACATTGGTGCTCTTACTTTTCTAAGAGAAAAGCTGGCCTTAGAAACTAGGGAAAGGCAATTTCTCATTCAGGTGTTTTGAATGGCCATCACCTAAAGATAAAAAGGAAAGCAGACCCTTTATGGGGAGTCAACCAATGCTGTATTGGACACTTTCAGTGGCAAGAACCAACAAGGAAAATCGTCAAAGTGCATGATGAAAAATGTGCCAATCTATAATTTTATGAACTACAAGCTTTTTATAGCTTGAAGAAAAGTGTTCCATTTTCTTAATTCTTTTTTTTATGAATTCTTTAGCCACTATATAGAAAAATATGTCTCAAAGAATTATTTATTATATACTCAAAGAAAACAAATGGAGTTTGTTAGACCATTTTAGGCTGGAGTTAGTAACTTTGATATTCCCTCAACAGATACTATGCCAAAGTGTATTTCCCATTAAGGGGATCCATGCCTGTGGTCCTGGTGGCTCATGAGTTTGTCTACTGGATGGTCTCTATGGCTAACATCAAAATGTATTGTCTAATAGCCCCATGACTTTCTAAACAGATCTCAAGAACTTCCTGCGTAATTATGAAGGGAGTCTCGTGAAACACTAAGCTGACCAAGTTAGAGAAGTGACTGCCAGTGGCTGGACAAACTGAGACTGGTTTGTTTTGGTCACTGAAAGTGAATGGTTTAGTGACCAGTTCTTGATACATGGGTTTTAGGAAGTTGGTGGTCTTACCGCTACAAGCTTTCCTAATTAATAGACTATCTACATAAAATCTTGGTATATAGTATGTAACATTTCTGTTATACTGGAAGACTGCAGGCAGAGTTCTGAGGACTAGCTGACACGGTACAATCAAGAGTCTATGGTGGGTTGAGGCATCCCCACACCTCATATGAAATTCTTTTCTATCTGATATAAATGGCTACCTGGAAACATAGTTTTGTTCATCCTGTAGTGGACTGAGCAGGATAAACCCCCTTATTACTTTTATGAAGAACAAGGTAAAAGAAAATCATTCAATTATTAATCAAAAAAGGTCTCTATCCTAAAGCAGTAATAATGCGGTTGAGTAGAGAAAATCTGTAATACAGTCTAAGTTTATATCTAAGATATTCAAAAAGTGAGGAAGTTTATAGATAATAAAAAAATAAAAATGTACATATTAGCATAATTATAGAAATATGTTTATAGATTTGCTCAATTCAACCTTCAAAAGTTTTTCCAAAGTAAAGGAGATTGACAAAGAAAAGCTAAGTGGCTTACTGGATTTATAACTAACATGAGAAAAATTCCTTGATTTTCCTGTAAGGACTTAGTAACTGAGCTTTGAGTTTGGGATAGGCAATAGACTATGGTGGGGGCAGAAAGGGTTAGTTTCTTTTAAAGCTCACAGTACTCTCTCTCTCATCCTGAATTCATCAGTTTCAAGAACATTATTTTCTTAAAATACAGTAGACCTGAATCTACTCAAGAAACACTAACTAATCAATCTAAAACACAATGATGTGACTTTCCTGTAGACTCATTTCAGTCAGCTGGAAAGTTTTCACACCAGTCCTTTTTCTTTTCTGGTCTTCTTTTACAGACATTAAGCTCATATCATGTTACAAAGACCCCTCTTTCCTATTTCTTTGTCATCATTTAATCTTTGAGATTATTCCCACATAAAATTCTTGTACTTCTAACATCATTTTGGCACACACTTGTAGTATGACTCTTAGCTTACATATATGGATATGTTACCAAATTCTGATTAAAACACTAAGATTAAAACTCTTAAGTTTAATGCTTTCTGAAACATGCATCCTTCTGTTCTTCTGTCTCTTCCTTCTCACACAATTCCTTTCATGAAGACTGTCTAATTTTTTTATTATGACAGATGGAAAAACAGAATGAAGTTTGACGTGTATTTTCAACATCTTTTCCAAAAAAAGTATAGAGAGATGTGCAGAAAGCTGCATTGTTAACTCCATTATCTGGAGTGTGCATAGGTTGTTCTTTTATTGACACGTAAAGAAGGAAGGATGAATATGGTTTGGCTCTCAACTGGTTAGAGGTGTTTGACTCTGTACAGAGTAGTACTGGCATACAGAAGCAAAGACTCCAAATTTTGAAAGTCTGTTTCAGTCCCAGTTTCCCAGTAATAGATATTGTAAGGTTTAGAAGAATTATAGGGATGCTTCAATTAAATAAAAATATATATTTAAATATTTAAAGGAAAAGTAAAAATTGGAAGCAAATCTTTCTGAAAGAGGTTATTATAATTGAAGGGGCTCATCAAGAGGAAATAAGCATTCAGACAAAAATGAATTCTCTTGATGACTAGAATTATCACCCCTTTCCCATACTATCATAAAACTAAAATCCCTTGGTAAGTCCTTGAAAATAGGCAGTTTTGGGTAAATTATGTAGAAGGAGCCTATTCAAAATACAAAAATGACCTATTTTAGCTAGACATTTACAAACATGCATTAAACAAAAGTATGGTTATAGATGAATTCTACTGCTTTGACAATGACAGAAGTACATATTCAGGTGTGAATTAAAAAAGATGTTAGGAAGTGAAGGATGTTTTTGGCAGGGAGGAATTATAAAACTTGAAGATCATAAACTCAGATAAGCTTCCATGATCATGAAACAGTATCTTTCATAATTACAATGAATTTCAACTGAATTATTTTCTGAGATAACTATTCCTTTTGTCAAGTTTTCATATTTAAGCCAATGTAAAAGAGATAGTATTGTAGAATGAGAGAAAGAGAGTAATCCACTTATTACTTGAGCTTTCTGTGGAAAATTCATAACGATTACTGACCACTGCTGATTTTGTAACATATTTTAATCAGCCTTATATATCAAAAAAAATAATACTTTATATATTTTAAGGATTGTGAAGAGTGTATAGACATAATAACACCTGAATTACATTTGAGAAAAATCAAATAAAAATAGCATGTGGTATTTTTCAAGAGTTTTACATTTTAAATTTTAAATTTTCTATATGTAATATGGCTTTATTTAACAAAAGATTCACTTTCAAAGAATGACAGTATAAACCATAACTGTGAAATTATTTCTTTGCCTAAAAATATACCTAAAATGCGTATCTAAATTTTGCTTCCATTTATACTGTACAGAAATATGTTCAAATTTCCCTAACAATATATTTAACAACCTATCTTAATCTAGATGTGTAGATGTATAAACTGTGCCTGTTTTGTTCAATATATTACACTTTAAATATCTATTATGTGTTTGTTGTAGTATCATTTACAATAATGGCATCTAGAAATATTCTTAAAAATGCATAAATAACAGTAACAATATTACATAAAAGTGTTTTGAAATGTTTGCATCACATAAAAATAATGAAATTGAAAGTTGTTAAATGGAACAAGTTGCACATGCAACACACACAGTAATTAAGACCACAGGCTCTGGAACTAGATTAACTAGGTTTGATTTTGACTTTGCCACTCACTAGTTGAAAGGAGGTGAAGTTTTCTGACTGCTTGATACACTGATTTTATCACTGGTAAATCATATATCAAAATATTACTTACCTCAAAGGGATACTGAAACGATTACATGAGTCATTACACACAAACCGTTCCTAACAATTCTTGATATAATCAGTGCTAAGTCAATGTTTTTTTATTTAAATACATAATGAACTAACTTATTTAAATGCACAGATACACATATAAACTACTTGTTTATATGACTGAAGATATGTATGCAAGCACACTGAAAAAGGCAAATGAGCATACATACCAAAACAATACCAATGTGTAACTATGGGAATTAGAGATTCCTTGCTTCTTCTTTATTTTACGTAAATAATATAATTATATATTAATTTCATAATTAAAATTTGAAAACCTTTGTACACCCATTAAAGTATAAAAAATAATGGTTAAGATTGTATGCATTGACTTACTGACATAGAAACATGTTTGTTCATGTACACATTAGATGTAAACAGATCAAAAGATAATATTAATTGTATTAATATGAATTCATCTATGAAGCTTATATGGTTGTATTTGTGCAAGGAATGATAATGCTAATAGATAATCAAGTTAGGTGATTCATTCTTTACATATAGATACATATAAACAATTACACATTACAGACAACTACACATTATTTTTTTAAATACTGTAAATGGTCCTTTATTTGTGAAAAAAGAATGCAACAGTGAGACTAGTTATACCATTATTCAACATTCTGAACTCCAAAGACAATGTTGGAAGCACAACTAAGTACACTGATGAATAGCATAAATTACAAAGGTCATGAATGTACTTACCCACCAAATGCCTGGAGTGCAGAGAATTTAGAAGCATCCAAATCACTGCCACTTACTATTCGAGCCTTAAGTGAAAAAAGAGAAAAACAAAACAAAACAAAACAAAGAGCCTTTTAGCATAATCTGAGTGTATATATGTGAATTTGGGACATATATCAACTGCACTAAACACGTAACACCCAGTATGACAAATGCTAAGCAGGGTCAGCTGCAAGTCAAAGCTACTACGATTTTGTGGGTGGATGTTTTGAAATTAGCTGTCAGCATTTAAACAAAAGCACTGGCAGAATTCAGGAAAATATATGGTATTCCAAATACTATTTGCCCTTAAAACATGGTATGTGCAGTGAAGATCATGAATCAGTCAGGGAGATCATGATTAGCCAGACTTAAGAACAGATGCTGAGTTTGACCGTAGCAGACCCCTAGATTGGCAAGTATAAGCTAAAGTAAGCGCAGCTGGCAAGGTGTAACCTCTTCATAAATGCAACATATCAGGGGCACACTGAAAGGACAACCAAAGAATGGAAAGCTATGATAACATGCACATTTCACAACTAAAACAGGGGAACCAAAAAAGGTCTAATATGTCACAAACAAACATATACAAAGGACAAGATCCCTCAGGAGGGAAGAAAAAGTATGATTTAAAACCTTTTCATCCACAGAATTGCTATCTGAAAGAGAATCAGGAAAAGGGTAAGTGTTAGATGGAGTATTTTTCAAATAATCATTTAAACATACAAATGAGCCAAGTGTTACCATGTTACGTTGTTTAAAATCATGAAAGAATTCTAAGTCTGAACCCCAAAGGAAGAGGAATAGTTGCTCCTTAATTTAAAGAGACGTAAATTGTGCCAGAATGCTTGGAAAGTATAAAAAGGTGATAATGGGATTTAGTGCAAGATAATAGGTCATATAAAGAAAAGAACACAATTGAAGAATCAGAAGTCCTTGGATCCAGCTGGGGCTCTACCACTTACTAATAAGCACATTAAACAAAACTACCAACTTCTCTGGAGTCCAGAGTTTACATCCAAATCTGAAATAAGGGCACTAATACTGTATTTACCTTACAAAATTGTTGAGATTTCAATGAGATCAATGTATGTGAAAGTAAACCTCAGATGACTATGTAAATTCAAGATGTTTTATTAATTTTTATTTATGGTTTTCATATCATAGAACTCAAAAGCTAAAAGATCAATTAAGAAAACTTCATCTTGTGAATAAGAAAAACCATGTCTGAAGGTAAGTAAGTTGATTAAGACCAAAGTTTCCAAATGGTAGAAGCAGGACATGAATCCAGAGTTCTTAATCTGCCCGTTTTTATATCCAGTGTTTCAGTTGAGCTGAATGCAACAGTGAGGGGTTGTTGGCCCACTGTTCTCTAGAGCAATTTAAGAATAAATTAGGGGTATTAGTCTTCCTAGGTTCAACTACTCATGGGCCTAGGTAAATCAACAATAGACTGAGGAATTTTTTTAAATTCAAGTCTAAAAGTACCAGGGTCATCAGGGCATAGTCTATTTTTACCTTAGACTTATTAATTCGTCTTTGGTGATTAGCATAAGCTAGAGAACTTCTCTGAATATAAATTGGCAGAATGCTAGAGCTGGGGTGACAGTGGGGTTCATTTGGTCCAAACTCCTCACTCCTCATTTTCATAGATGAGCCACTGAGAAAGAAAGCCTCAAGGTTATGTAGCTCAATGATAAACTTTACTGATGAAAATATGAAGTGAATTTGGTTTTCTTAACCACTAAGTATGGGAAGATTAATTACCATAACTAAATGCTTTATGCAATAGAGATTTTACAGTATCTCATATCTTTGAATATGAAATAGGGTAAAGCACAATATAAAAGACCATTCCTACTTATGGCTATAAACATTCATAAATATACCATAAAATATAGGATTCAACATTATATGAAAATTATTTATCATATTCATGAAGATTTATCACAAGTTTGATTTAAAATCACGGAACAATTTAAGATGAAATACTACAATAATTGACCAAAATATGTGTATCTGAATTTCAGTTACAAAAACTCATTTGATAAAATTTTGAAACCTAAATGGCTTTTGAAAAACCTCTTTAATATAGGATTGCAACAATTATTCCTTAAGACTAATATGCAAAAATAATCTCATTTTCAGAGTCATCAACTTAAGAGTGAAATATTAGGCCACTGCAGTTATATTTAAAAGCAAAATATCTATTACCACTATTTTAACTTGTTTCTAGAAATTATGACCCATGTTAAAACACAAAACAAACACAGAGAGAGAGAGAGAGAGAGTGAGTGTGTTTGTGTGTTTTAGAAGGCACGAAAGTTGTTATAATCTCAGGAATTACAATGTATACCCAGAAAAAAAATAACCTGGAAAACTATTAGGGATAATAAAATATGAATAAGGTGAATATAACCAATACAAATAACAATAGCAAGTTATTTATTACTTACTAGCAACAGCTAGTTTCAAAAACAACAATATTACATCTGATTTCAAATATCCACTAATTTGACATTGTCTCCCATTGATATCTGACTTCCATATCAAAGATTTGGTGATCTTTCCAAAAACAATTATTTTTCAGCTGCTTCATCTGGTAATGTTTTGAGTTTTTCATTCATTGATTCATTCAGTGTTTCATTTACTCATTGAATATATTTTTATTAATTATCAACAACCCCTTTTTTGTTCATTTTGACACCTTTCTTATGTCCTGCTATATTTTCTGCCCTGAAATCTTTCTAAAATACAAATATGCTCATGTAATTCCCCTTTTTTTAATTTTTTTAAGATTTATTTATACAAGAACCAGGGTACAAACCAGATGTGCGGGAGGGTGAGAGGATTCACCAGAGACAGAGCGGGGAACAGAACAGGCAGACTGATGAAATACACTGCTGAGGGGAGCAGCTGGCACAACAGGAGAGGTCTGCTCGCCATGTGGGACCCTTGCCTGCCGGCCTGGACCGAACCAGTGCAGCAGAAACTGCGGACAGCTTCACAGCACAATGCTCAACCGCCTGCGCCACCAGGGGAGGCCCAGTTCCTCTTTTTTAAAATTCACCAAGATTACCCAATGCCCACTTGAGAAAAAAAATCAGATCTGTATCTTCTACAGGTTCATTGGTCACCGGTTTTCATTCATCCTAACACTTATTTAAATTCTTACTGTCTCAATACTATGCCATGCTCTTTGAAATCTGTGTGCTTTGCATTTTCAGTTTCCTTCCCCTAATGTGGTTCCCTGCTTCATCTAGCTACTTGCCTGTCACTATTCAAAACTCAGTTGAAGCATATCCCCCTCTCTTGGAATCTTGTCAGTTCACAGTTAATGGTCTTTGATACCTACCTCAACCTTGACTAATCATCTTTCGCCAGTTTCTTTGTCTGCAATTCTCCTAGATACCTGGATGACAGCCTAATTTTCACCCGCTTTTTCAAACTTCTACCATTACCATAGAAAAAAATATGCATTTCTCTGTTCCTGAAATAGATGACCAATAAATGTTTACTGGACATTGAATGAAGAAACTTAAGCTACACCACATAATGAAAACATCTAAAAATTTGAATAAAGGAAACTAATTCCATATTACAGTATAGGAAGAAAAAATTATTTTCTAACAGATTGATAGATTTAATGGCTAAAATCCTAATGGCAAATTGCCATAACCTGAAATTACCTTAATTTCAAGTGTTACTACAACAAACAAGTGAAAATATCTTTTTTTAAAGAATTATGAGTTTCTACACATATTAAAAATTTATAACAGCTAAAGTATTATGGTTCTAGCAAAATAGACTAACAGGTTGGTAAAATGTAAAACATAACTAAGTAAAGTACCCTTATCCTTAAGAATTCAGTGAACAAGAGAGAGTGCATTGTTTTCAAAGACAAAGAGAGGCAGTTCTCAGTGATACTTAGATTATGGATTAAATATCTGTAATAGTCATCTCACATATATATCCCATGAAGCTCCATGTGCTTTAAAGAATTAAATAAAAATCAAATTAAATTCAAAATAAAAATAGAAGGAATCTTTAGTAACTATATGGAATGAGAAGATACATTCAAACTTAGAGATAAAAGGTCCCACAAAGAAGACTGTGATAATGTCCAATTTTTACTTTTGTACATAAAAGCATTAAAAGGAAAATTAAAACATTTCCTGAAAATATGTATATTAATTCAAGTTTAGCATATAAAAAACTTTGTCTATAAAAAATGACCCCAGTACTTCTATAAGAATAGTCAAGAATGTGACAAGGCACAACTTAGAATGCAATAATGGTAACTAAGTTTGAAAAAAGGCCCAGTTTAAATTATGCCTAATCATGATTATAAAATTAAAAAGTTAGAATTTTTATTATAAATTTTATTTTTATATTCCCCATACAATTGCAAACCCCTTATTTTGACCCCAATCCCTCCCCTTCCCGCCCTCCACCCCCCATAGAGTGTCTCTGATTCATAGTTGTTTGTTCATTTTGATTTGTACTTTCTTTTAGTTATTCTTTTTCCTGGTCCCTTATTTAAGTTTTCTAGATTCCTGCTATGAGTGAGACCATCCAGTATTTTTCTTTTTTTTTCTGGCTTATTTCGCTGAGCATGATCCCTTCCAGCACCATCCATGTTGCTGGAAATTGCATGTGTTTATCTTTTTTGAATTTGTTTTAATAATATTAAAAATAAACCCCAACTCTGAGGGTGTCATGAGTCAGACATTCAGATGCATTATTGATGACAGTGAAAATACTAAGAAAATTTTCAGAAAACTGTTAGTGATATTGAGTAATAGACTATTTTGATAAGGAAATTCCTTTTGTGGAAGTTGATGCAAAGGGAAGTATCTTTGTTATGAATTGTACTGCGCTTCTCAAACCCAGATCCGTATGTTCTGTTCCTAAACCCCAGTACCTCAGGACATAGCCTTGTTTGGAAACAGGGCTGCTGCTGACATAGTTAAAATGGGATTACACTTGACTAATGTGATTCCTCAATATGGCATGACTGGTGTCCTTAAAAAAAAGGAGAAATTTGCAGAAAGAGGCATGCATAAGAAACATATCACAGAAGGAGAGGAATTATGCTGCCACAAGGCAAGAACTATCTACCAGAAATTAAAGAGGTTGGAGAGACCCTTTCCGAGTGTCTTCAAAAGGAACATTGCTTTCTGACCCAGCTTGATCTCAAAATACTAGCTTCCAGAACTGTAACAAAATACAGTCCATTGCTCTCAGACACTAAGTTTGTGTTACTTTGTTATCATCCCTAGCAAACCAATATAATTTTAAAAACTGAAAGAAAACTAAAAGTGAAGATCTACATGTTATCATTACAGTAAGAAATGGAAACACATAGGATCAAGCATAGAAGAATGAGCTGAAAATTATGTTCCATGACTTGCTGCAACAATGTTTGACCATTAAAATGTATTTAAAGACTATATAAAAATGTAGGAAATGTTTATAGCATGTATGTGTGTGGAATACATACACATTTTATTCTAAATATATTTGTTTATCTCAGTGAAATTCTGCTTGGACCTCTATTATTCTATTCTGGATACTTCCTATGGTGATTCCAAAGCTCATTGTCATTGATGTCATATCATCACAACATCAATTTGTTGTATCCATCTACTTTTGCTACTTTATAGAAAAACCTCCTTTACCAATGGGTTTAAATTGGTTATAATAACTATACATTTTTAATGCCTCAAAATTCAAAACTATTTTTCTAAACATTTGAACATAAAATATTCTAAGTACACATCAAACGTAGATTAAGAAATAAGCAGTATTGGCAAAGATGTAGGGGGAAAAGGGAACCCTTGTATATTGATGACAATGTAAATTGGTATAGCACTATGGAAACAGTATAGAGATTTTTTCCAAATATTTAGAAATATATGATCCAGCTACTTCTTTATCTCAAGAATACAAAAGCAGTTGTATTCTTTATTCATATTCTTTATCTGAACAATTTGTATTATTTATCTGACTAGTTGTATTCTTATCTGAACAATACAAAAACTTGAAAAGATATATGTAAAAAAAAACTTAAATAAACCTTGAGTTTAATAGGAATGCACATGACATATGTGTGTCTCCTGTATTTTATGTCTGTCAGAGGTTACTGTGTGAACATCTCCAAAAAGAAAACTGAATGTGTGGGGTCTCCCTGGTGGCACAAGGGGTTAAGGAGTGCACTATTGAAGCAATCCACAGCCTCTGTAGCATGAGTTCGATCTCCGGTCTGCCAGAGAGAAACCCACATGGCGCAGCAGAACTCTCCTGTCTCGCCCGCTGCTCCCCTCAGCAGTGTATTTCAGTCATTCTGCCTGTTCTGTTCCCCACTCTGTCTCTGGTGAATCCTCTCACCACCCCCCTCATCTCTGGCCTGTACCCAAGCTCTTGTATGCACAAATAAATAAGTCTTTAAAAAAAAGAAAGCTGTATTGTGATTTAAGACCACATGTAACTTTCTTAGTCCTGTTTTCCTTCACATATAAGTGAAAAAGGCTTGACCAGCACATATAAAACTTCAAACTTGAAGTTCCTTTTTTATTTTATACATAGTACAACAAGGAATATTTACTCAGCAGTCACCATTAAAAATGAATATTTAAAATTAATATATGGGGGAGATGGCATCAGAGGAAGCTCCTTGCTTTGCTCTGGGATAATAAACTAAAATAGGTCCATTCAGTCACTGGACTCACAGGATCATGTGACATGAAGTGAAACTCGAGTGCCTCGTGATCACTAGGGGCCAATATGGTCAGTGTTACAGGAGATGTTGAGGAATGCAGTCTCTCTCCCACTTAGGGCCTCTGCACCTGCATGTGTATGGCCTCTCTAAGCACCTGTGTGTGTTTAAAAGAATTGGATAAGGCACTCCTGCATGACTGCCTTAAGACAATGGTCCCTGCAGCCTCTGCAGCGCTGGTTCGTTACCTGGCTGCCGGCGAGGGTCCCATAAAAAAAAAAAAAAAAAAAGACAATGGCCCACATCATGAGGCAGCCAGGGAAGCCTAGGCAGCCTTTGATTGATTGTGTGGTCAGGGTCCAAGGCAGTCTGGGAGTAGAAATTACACCAAGCACCTGCCATGGGAAATTCTCCCTGTATACATGGCCAACATGTCCCTTCCTGTTCCCCATAAAAACTGATTACCCACTGTCTCCCCTGGACCCTGCTCCTCCTGCCATTGTCACAATCAATCATGCTTGTTCATTCCTGCTAATAAAAAGCAAGAACACTGCTCACTGAGAAGCAGAGTCCTGCCTTTCATACCTGCTCCACAACTCGTACCTCAGCGTGTCCTTGAGGATGTGCTAGCATGTACTTGACCACCAGAGAGGAATTTCACCTTTGGGCAACAAAAGGGTGGGGAGAAGAATAGGCAGAAAGAATGGTTCACGCCTGCATCTGGGGAGGGCAAAACTGACTCTTGTAGATACAACCATGGAGGATACAGACCAGAGAGCTGAGGTGAGGAAGGAAGACAGGGCCTCTAGTGCCAAAGAAAAGCCTCATAAAGGTGCAACTCCTTCCACCCATTTCCCGCAGGAGAAGGGACATATGGTCACCAAATGAATACACTGAAGCTACATCGGAATGCCCTGGGATTGCATCAAAATTGCAGCTCACAGATTGCAGAAATGTGGATCTGAAACCCCAGAGAGGTAACAAACTAAGAGGTAATAAACTAAGGCATGAGCTGAGCCCATCCTTACTACTATCACCAGCAATGGACCCCTCCAGGACCCTCTATTCACTGAAGAGCTACAGATTAGATCTGACATACAATGCTATCTACTGGGCTTAACAAGTTGCGGAATTACATGGTATGCCGCAATTTATTAAAAAAAAAATTAAATCTCAAAGTTTGATTTCTACATACTCAAAGTATGTATAGTAAAATTATGATATTATAGCTGAGACACACACACACACACTTTATATTATAGTGATTACCCCCAAGGAAGCAAGGGAATGAGAACCAAATAATCTTTAAGGAAATACAGTATTTCCCTTCATGTCTCACCATTTAACATCAAACACAAAACTCCTCTGTCTCCCATAACTAGCTCCCCCATATACCCTCAAGTATTCTTTGGCATTTCATATGCCCAAATCATACTATCCTTTGATGACATAAGTCTATCATGTCAATTATCCATGGGCAAAGCAGGGTACAGAGCAAATAACATGGAAACATTGAATAATTACTCATTAGAATCATGGTCCCTCAGAACCAACATGCTGTTAAAGATCACATTGCTCAGTCGTTTCAAATTGTGTTCTGAAAGCCTTGGGGTTCTTCAAAGCTGCTCTGGGGAGTGAGAGTAGGGGCTGGCAGCTAGGACTATGTACTTACCTCCTTACAGAAGTACAGTAGTTCTGATGTTATATATTTGTAATTGAGGTACCAAACAAGACTGCTTACAAAAACACTTCCTCTCTTAAAAAGGATAAAAACAATAAAGTTAGGCCATGTTTTTTGTGAGTTTTTTGTTTTTTTTGTTTTTTTTTGTGGGACCTTGCTGGTGGCCGGGGAACAAACCTGCACTGCAGAGGCTGCAGGCAGCCTCACAGGCCAGTGCTCAACCGCTGCGCCACCAGGGGAGGCCCATGACTTAATTTTTTTTTACAAGTAAACATTAAGGTCATTTTCTAGCTAGGTGACATAACTCTCCCATGACTAAGAGATTTGATGGCTTCTGAATTCTCAGCACTATGGGAAGCTGCTAAGGAAGATGTACGGGAGCCTTTGGTTTTTAATGTCCATCTCATCATATCAATTAAACAGAGGTGAAAGGGGGCCTCCTTGATGGCGCAAAGGTTTAAGTCTCAGCACTGTAAAGCTATCAGCAGCCACTGCAGCACAACTTGGATCCCCAGGCAGGGAGCTAACCCACATGGCACATCAGACCTCTCCTGTCTCGCCTGCTGCTCCCCTCAGCAGTGTATTTCGGTCAGTCAGCCTGTTCTGCTCCCCGCTCTGTCTCTGATGAATCCTCTCTGCCCCTGCACCTCTGGCCTACACCCCAGCTCTTGTATGCATAAATAAAATAAATCTTTTAAAAAGTAAACAAACAGAGGTGAAAGACTGATTACAGTTCATTTACCAAAAGGGCAATTCTGGTGTGAATTCAAGCAGGAAGAAGATAAAATTTACTCCCTCAAATTTTGCATCATGCATCATGCCCTGCTCTAACAGTTGGAAGAATAAGAGTCTCACCAACAAAGGGTATGGACATAAATCAAATGGATTCATTTAACCTAGCAGTAACCCTGTAAATAAGCATTACACATTAAAGAAAGTGCAACAGCATATGAGCTTTCAGAAAGCAATTGTTTACTCCTATCTAAAGTTGTAGGAGGAAGGACTAAGTCATCAATTTTCCATTCCTGCCTCTGTTCCTTTGGTAATCTCTAATGGAGGTCATTTGTGAGGCTAATCAGTTTTCCTCAAGGAAATCACTAAAACTGGAGATAATTACAGTAAGTTCATGAGAAAGAAAATTCACAAAAATCAACTTTGATCTTTCCTTTAGGCTTTGCTAAATGATCTGTAAAACTAATAATCATTAATTATTACAGAAAGGTATTATATGCTTAGAGCTACAATGTTCAAGTAACACTAAATTATATTTTTTCCTAATGAATAGATACCTTTTAATGATCTTGAAACCAACTACCACAACACATTAATTTACTTATAATAGCTTTTCCACGTCTTCAAATATGGAAAGCAATTGCACTTGCCAAGCTATATTATGAAGATGCAGAAGTTTCTTATACATTCAAAAGTCTTTGAACCTAACAAATGGAACACAGGCAGTATTTTTTTCTATTCCTCCTAGAACAAATGATTGAAATTATTTATCTTTTGTAGAATTTCCTAGGTTAGGGTCATCTATTAATATTTCTACTTTGAACAGAAGAACTTGTCAACACACTTGGAGATGTTCAGAATAGCCATCATGCTGGTGCCCAAGAAGATGGCTGTATCTAGCCACCAAACAATGAATTTGAAGGAGAAAAGGTTGCCACGTTCTGAACATATTTTGCAGGATGAGAGGGACTGTTCACTTGTAACATTCCCATCCCTACCCGTGCAACTTACAGCCCTTACTATTTCATATCCCTCCACTTATCAAGGAGTACTGAACTTAAAAATGGATTTTGCATGAGGCATTATTCTCAGCAAAATTATTTGGATGAGTCAGAAAATATAGTTTTTAAGACAATAACCACTGCTGGTAGAGAAGTTACGAGCTATTTTTAGCCTTCAGTTTTCTAAAGCATTCGTTGGAGGCAGAAACAACTGCAGATAATGAGTATTTTTAGTGCTAAGTAGGAAACATCTGTCCATGGAAGGGGCACAAAAAATAAAGACTATGGGCAGAATATCCCCATGGGCAGGCAGAGAGAGCAGAAATCCTAACTGCACCTGTATTCCCAGCTCTGACTCTCGCTCCGAGTTAGAATTCCTCCTGGATGGGGCCTCCCTGGTGGCACAGCGGTTGAGCGCTGGGTTGCAAAGCTGCCCGCGGCCTCTGTGGTGCCGGTTCAATCCCCAGCTGCTCCCCGGCCACCGGAGGAGGGTCCCACATGGCACGCAGACCTCTCCTGCCACCCGCTGCTCCCCTCAGCAGTGTACGTCGGTCCTTCTGCCTGCTCTGCTCCCCACTCTGGCTCTGGTGAATTCTCTCACCCTCCCACACTTCTGACTGTACCCAGTGCATGTATAAACAAAAACAAACAAACAAACAAATAAATAAAACATGCCTCTATTAAAAAAATAAATAAAATAAAATAAAATAAAAGAATTCCCCCTGGCTGAATATATTAAAACAAAACAAACACTTCAAGATAGAACAGGTACATGGAATGCTTCTTCCTCTGAGTTTGCTGAAGCATGCCTCTTGCTAAAGGTCTGACTAAAGGGTTGCTTGGATCTAGACTATCCTCTCCAGCAGACTTCTTTCCTTGTGATCACTCAGTCAACAAATGCAGAGGAATTCAGTTGACTGTATACCTTCATCTTTTTTTAAATCTACAGTCCCTATCTGGGAAGGAGGGTAAGGGATGAGAGCAAAGTGAGGGGTGCCATAGACTATGGGGAAGAATTATGGGCACTCTGGTGGTGGGTGTGGTGACATACATCTGAAGAGGTGTGATCCTATACCTCTGAATCACATATATTGTTGTAAACTAATGTTGTTAGCCCAAGGAAATACATGTATCTACAGCTCCTACTTTGAGACAAAATAATATAGGGAAGACATCAAGTTACTACTAAGAAAAGGGCAGAACCTTTCCTCTAATCAATAATTCTTATCTAGTTTTGGAGGTAAATCTACATGCTATGGGGGAAATTTTAATGGATTTGATACTTGAAATCAAATCTACTATAATACCATGAATTCTTATACCAGATAATTTCTTCTTAAACTACATTGAGATTTTAAAAAAAAATCTAGTAAAATACATTTTGCTCAATAACAGAAAAGCCAGTGTCACCAAGCCATTATCTCCAAAATTTTATTACAGATCTGAAAATACCATCCCTACAAAAGAAAATCCAGATAATATTTGTATCTTGTTAACACACCTACAAGTTTTTCTCTTAAGTATGGTTTTTCTTGTGTTACAATGCATCACATCATAGTAAGTCATTCTCTTGCCCTTTACTCATAGCAGTTTTCAGAAAATTTTAGTTTAAAGATTAAAATTTCAATCCTCTCAAGACTCAAGTCTTTTAATGCTAAGTTTCATTTCAAAGGATGCTTTTGCCTTTTTTATGTAACTCTAGAATGAAATAGGGAATTTAAGAGATGATGTAGTTCTACTGTCCTTAAAAGTGGATAGCAAAACCATACCAATGCCATGGGAATAATGCTGTTTTATATAAAAACTTGAGCAAAGATTCTATTTCCCTTAAGTGTTGTATATCACACCAATTTACTTTAAACTAAGAGCTGAGTTCTCATTTTGCAGGAAATAAGCAGTGCCATTGAAAGCCAATCCTGTTTTTATTCTCAGCTGGTTCCTGAAGTTGAATTAATACCATAAATTTTAAATACTGCCTTATTTTACTGTCTCCTTGCAGATCAAAGGCTCCTTCAAAGGTGGGGAACAGGTGGTCATCTTTAAAACAGAAGACACATTCTAATTCCGTGCCTGGCACATACCTATGTATATCAAGCAATAAAGGAGAGCACTACAAGTGATCTGAAACTATATTAAGATACTACCTTGGAAAGATTTATATTGATATTTGAATAATTATTCAAAATACAAATGTCACATTTGTTATAGCCTTTTCCTCCGTGTACCTAGGGAGTTCTTATTTTCAGCTTTATTCTATTTAATCACTGGTGTATCAAAATTTAGAAAAGGTTTAGGCATCTCATTGTAATACAGGATTATGGTTTGAAATAAATGGTTAAATAAAATACCATCATATCCCTGATAAGCGATAGGCATTTTTACATATCTTGGATACAAGGCCCTTGTCAGATGTTTAATATACAAAATACTTTCTCTCATTTGGTAGGGCAGCTTTTTGTTTCAATGATAGTTTATTATGTTGTACAGAAATTTTTTTTTTCCTTAAGATTTTATTTATTAATGCATACAAGAGCTGGGGTCTATGCCAGAGGTGTAGGGGGTGAGAGACAGAGTGGAGAACACAATATGCAGACTGACTAAAGTACACTGCTGAGGGGAGCAGCAGCAAGACAGGAGAGGTCTGCTGCACCATGTGGTTTCTCCCTGGCCAGGGATTTAACTCTGCTGCAGTATCTGCTAAGATAGCTTGATAGTGCTGAGAGTTAACCCCTTGTGCCGCCAGGGAGGCCCAACTGTACAGAAGGTTTTTTGTTTGTTTATTTTTTTGTTTGTTTTTTAGTTTGATGTCCCACTTTATTCCTGCTTTTGTTTCCTTTGTAGTTAGAGTCAACGTCTCAAAGACATCACTGATGTCAAGGTTGAGGAGTGTTTGCCTATGTTTTCTTCTATTTATTTTATGGGTTCAGTTTTACATGCAAGTCTTTAATCCATTGAGTTAATTTTTATATATGGTGTGAAATAGTGCTCTAGGGCCTCCCCGGTGGCGCAGCAGTAGAGCGCTGGGTTGCGAAGCTGCCCGCGGCCTCTGCAGCGCCGGTTCGATCCCCGGCTGCTCCCCGGCCACCGGAGGAGGGTCCCACATGGCGCGCAGACCTCTCCTGCCGCCCGCTGCTCCCCTCAGCAGTGTACTTCGGTCCTTCTGCCTGCTCTGCTCCCCGCTCTGGCTCTGGTGAATTCTCTCACCCTCCCGCACTTCTGACTGTACCCAGTGCATGTATAAACAAAACAAACAAACAAGCAAACAAACAAATAAAGAAAAACATGCCTCTATTAAAAAAAAAAAAAAAAAAAAAAGAAATAGTGCTCTAGATTTATTCTTTTGCATATCACTGTCCTGATTTCCCAACACCATTTATCGATGAGGCTTTCCTTTCCCCATTATATGATTTTGCTCATATACAAGCCAAACACTGGATATTTCACTAATATGTAGGAGACAAATAAACAACTAGGAACTGAAAAAAATCAAACCGAAACAAACCCTAGAAATTAGACTACAGAAATCAGATTACCATTGAGGGGATAAAAGGGGAAGGGAATCAATGGTCTAGGGTAAAGGACTATGGGTACTTTGGTGGTGGGTGTGGTGACATGCATTCTGAGGTGGTGCGAACCTATTCTCCTAAATCATACACAGTGTTGTATTCCAATTATTCCAATAAAAAATACAATTAAGTCATAATTTCCTTTTCATATCAATAAAAACAGTTGTGACTACGTATCTTTAACTTTCTGATATTGCTCTGTACAAAATACATGTAATATCAACATGGTCAGATGATACCTTTTGCACACTAATCTGTGAAACTAACTTGGAGAATGCGTATCTTTTTTTTTTTAAGATTTATTTATTTATACAAGCACTGGGTACAGTCAGAAGTGTGGGAGGGTGAGAGAATTCACCAGAGCCAGAGTGGGGAACAGAACAGGCAGACTGAAGAAATACACTGTTGAAGGGAGCAGTGGGCTGTATCTTTTTTAAAAAAAAAAAATTATGCATACAAGAGCTGGGGTACAGGCCAGATGTGCAGGAGGGAGAGAGGAGCCACCAGAGACAGAGTGGGGAACAGAACAGGTAGACCGACTGAAATACACTGCTGCGGGGAGCAGCAGGCAACACAGGAGAGATCTGCTTCGCCATGTGGGTTGCTCTCTCACCGGGGATTGAACTTGTGCTGCAGAGGCTTCAGATTGCTTCATAGTGCAGTGCTTAACTGCACTATGAGGGAGGCCCCATGTATCTTTTTTTTTTAAGATTTATTTATATAAGAATTGGGGTACAGGCCAGAGATGCAGGAGGGTGAGAGAATTCACCAGAGACACAGAGGAAGCAGAACAGGCAGACTGACCAAAAACACTGCTGAGGGGAGCAGCAGGTGAGACAGGAGAGGTCTGCTACACCATGTGAGTATCTCCCTGGCCAGCGAAAATTGAACCCCTGATACAGAGGCTGAGGAGAGCTTCACAGCGCTGCACTCAACTCACTGTGCCACCAGGGAGGCCCTGGAGAATTTGTATTTCCAGAAACAACTTGATTCTAAAAATTTCTTTTCTGAGACGTTATAGGAAAACCTGTATGTTCTGAGCCAATGTTCTGCCCTGTGAAACTTAGTCTAGATAATCAAGGAAAGGTCTTTTTCTCTCTTGCCTGCCTGCTGACTGCTAGAATCTCTTTTTAACAGCAAACCTGAAAATATATTTATTTGCCATGATTTTTAAGGTTTAGAGGAATTTAGGTGGTCACTGGGGTGTTTCAAGATCTTGTTTTAATATTTATTTTCTTCAAGATGACTTGAGGATCAATAATGATCCAAATTTATATGGAAATTACCCACATTGACAAAGCCCAAAATCTAAGCTTCAAATCTTTTTCTCTATATATATCACTTCCTTTTTCTGTGAAAATACTTCTCAGAGCTCTTATTATTCTTTCTCATTTCAAATAAAGATAGAATTTCTGTATTACTTATACCTGTTGATCATTCAAGGGCTCTAGATACACTACCATACCAACCAATAGAATTATGAGAGTTCATTACAATTACCTCAATGAAGATTACTCTAGTAGGGATTGCAGTCACTGTCTTTCAAACTTCAAAATTCATGAGGAAAGTATCTACTTTACTAAGTAAATTGACCTTAGGTGAACAACAGGAGTAAGTTTAAAACTGATATACTCCTTTGTCAATCTTCTTCCTGCATTCTCTTTGTTTAAAAAAACTAGCTTAGCTTTCAACCTTTTCTCAAGTCAAAAGTCCTGACTCATCCCAGACTTTTTATTGCTCCTATTCCATTTACCCCACATTCAACCAGTCACTAAGTGTGGCTAAAATCACTTCTTTACTCTCTCTCGTATACCCCTCATACTCTTGCAATTCAGCCCTATCACTGCCACAGTTCAGATTTTCGTGATTCTGCAGAATTCAGTATGGATACTTTTGGATGTTTCGCCACAAACTGGTAGAAGTGTACTTGTTGATTATAGTAAAGGAAATTGTTTTATTTATATTTTCTTCTCCTTACTCATTCAAGGGTTTCAAAATACAACATGAAACTTGTGTTTAAACTTGACAAATTGCCCAAGAACATATCTGTTGTCCCTTTTGTGACCTCATTAGAATAATAAAAGATTAATAATACCATACCTTCAAAAAGAATGAACTGCAGGAAACAAAACTAAACTGGATAATGACTACAAAAAGTAAACTTACTTTAATCTTAAGATACCCTGACAGATTCAACTCCACAAGGTACCAGGTGAAAAGGAAAATGGATGGAGAGGAGGGGCTAAAAGCAAGAGGATGACTGACTATCCAAATATAGTATTTGAATCCCCTGGTCCTGATCACCATCCAGACAACTAAGTTGTCACTGTCTCAGGGAGACCCAAGGTTTATTCTTTAGAGATGTTGAATCGGAAAGGTTATGGTACCAGACAGTCTAGAGAAATGGTGGGAAGGGTATAAAATCAGCAAAGATAATTAAATCTTATAGATAAAATATTGAACTATGAGATGTTTTGCCTGCTCTATTCCCTTAACTATGGAACAGGTATCTGCCCCTGAGGAGAATGTGAGACTTCTTTTCTGAACAAAATGAGAGCCTCAGAGACAAGATTTCCAGAAAGTGAAATTCACAGCATTGTCATTCATTCTTACATAAGAACCAACAAAAACCAAAGGATTATGAGACAATGAATAACAAGCTATTAATACAAAAGGCAGATACAAACTAAAAAAGAAACCCAAATGAACAATAGTCAATAATTGGAAAAGTCAGGAAGCGTAACTTAAAATATGTTTTTTGAGAGATAAGAAATTACATAGCATCACAAAATAAATATTCTGTAATAATATAACTATCAGAAAATAGAAAGCACAATTGAATATTAAAAATACGATAGCTAGGACCTACCTGGTGGCACAGGCATTTGAGCGCAGCACTGTGAAGCTGGCCACAGCCTCTGCAGTGCCGGTTTGATCCCCGCCAGCCCGGGAGCAACCCACATGGCATGGCAGACCTCTCCTGTCTCACCTGCTGCTCCCCTCAGCAGTGTATTTCAGTCAGTCTGCCTGTCCTGGTCCCCACTCTGTCTCTGGTGAATCCTCTCACCTTCCCACACATCTGGCCTGTACCCCATTTCTTTTATAAATAAATAAATCTTTTAAAAAACAAACAAAAAATATGATAGCTGAAATAAGACAATTCAAATAAAGTGTTCATAAAACCTCAGCAATTAGAACAGAAATGGAAGGAAAAGTTCAGAAAAGAAAATTAGATCTACTCTTGATGCTCAACCACAAGGTAAAAGAATTTAAGAAAAAAGCCACAATAAATTTGTACAGAGTAAAAGTTTTTTTAGAAGTCACAATAAAAAAATTAAAATAAGCATATGCTAATATTTTAAAATATTTAAAGATTTAAAAGTGTGACATTGATGCTTCCTCAAGAAATTACTGTCCTCCATAATAACAAAGAGACAAGTCATACAATGGATAGAATACTGGCAGCATATGAGGAAAATGATGGAAACTTTCAGAATTATTGCTAATGGAAGGCCAGGAAGAGCAATGAAACAGGAATCTAGAGCAATAAGCTGAGGCTAAGGTTTGAGGACCTCAAGGAAAAAAAAAAAAAAAACTTGACACCTCATCTTCAGACCTCTATATGTCTGGTAAATTATACTGATACTTGTCTGACAGGTATGATGTTACACACAGAAAAAAATGAGTTATAGAACATTGGATAAAGGAATAAGGCAAGCAATTCTAGGGAAAACAAAATACAGTCAAGTAAATTTAATTCTATTGGATTTGTAGTAAAAAAATATATGTACCTAGTGATATAAACATAAAGAAGAACTATTGTAAAAAGGGGTAAGCAATAAGAAAGGTAAGTAGGGGAGAAAAATATTGAAGGGTTTAATACATATTCACTATAAAATGTAATATATTATTATTAATACTGAGAACAAAAAAAGAGCAGCAAAAGTACATTATTTTCACATTTTGATTTACAGAAGTAAACTCCAGAAGCTAAGATACTTTTGAAAGGCTGCTACGAAATAAAGTTCTGTGAAGAGGAGAGAGGGGTAAGGTCTACTCTGTCATTAAAATTATTTTAAATCACTGATTAAAATAATACATTTTAATTAAACATATAAATAATTTAAATGCTAATTAATGAGGTGAGCTTTGTTGAATGATAGACTATTCAACCCAGCTTTTACTTTCCTAGTAGGTCTGAATCCCTTGTGAGCAGGAACTGTATCTTACATGTTCCCTATACAGGTCACATTTCCAGTATTCTCCACTGATTTGTGTGGATTTATATTTTCATCTAATACGAGTTTCCTGCTTCCTAAAACATAAAGCTAAGTTCCTAAAACTTCCTTTAACATATCCTGGAGTATGGGTCTGCTGGTTTCTTTTACCCTTGGTTGCTTTTAAGATTTGCCCTTATACAGAAGTAGAAAGAATAATGCTAAAATTCACACAAAACTGCAAAAGACTTCAAATAGCCAAAGTAATCTTGACAAAGAATAATAAAGCACGAGGCATTACATTTCCTGATTTCTAACTATATTCTAATAATAATCAAAACGGTATTGTACTGACATAAAAACAGTTGCATAGGCCAATGGAACAGAAATGAGACAAAAAATAAACCTATGCATATATGATTATTTGACAAGGAATCCATGAATATTCAGTGGAGAAAAGACAATCTCTTCAATAAATAGTGCTAGATCCCTATCTTACACTCCACAAAAATTAACGCAAACTAAACTGAAGACTTAAACCTAAGCCCTGAAACCATAAAAATCCTAGGAGGAAAAAAATAGTGTAACAGCTCCTTGGTGTGGTTTCGGTAATAACTTTTAGGCTCACTTTTGACACAAAGCAGAAATAAGGGGCCTCCCTGGTGGCGCAAGGGGTTAAGATGCAACCTATGAAGCTTACCGCAGCCACTGCACCATGAGTTTGATCCCTGGCCAGGGAGGTGACCCACATGGCGCAGCAGACCTCTCCTGACTCACCCGTTGATCCCCTCAGCAGTGTATTTCAGTCAGCCTGCCTGTTCTGTTTCCCGCTCTGTCTCTGGTGAATCTTCTCACTCCTGCATCTCTGGCCTGTACCCCAGTTCGTGTATGCATAAATAAATAAATCTTTAAAAAAAGTGAAGCACAAATAATGAAAATAATTGGAATGACACAAGCTAAAAAGCATTTACACAGCAAAGGAAACAATGAAACGAAATCTACAGAATCAAAAAACAGTAGTAGTTACAAACCACCCATCAAATAAATGACCCCCCATATATAAAGAACTTATAAAACTTAATAGCCGAGGAAAAAACACAACCAACCAAATAGTACAATTACAAATTTGCAAAAGACTCTTTTCAAAGTATGTAGAGGAATGGACAAGTAAACGGAAAGGTGTTCAACATGGCTTATCACTAGGGAAATACAAATTAAAAACACAATGCGATTATCATCTCAAACTTCTTAGGATAATTATTCTCAAAAAAAAAAAAAGTTAACAAATGTTGGCTAGTGTTTTGCAACCAACCCAGGCTGGGTAGGTTCACTGGGGGTTCTAGCAATCTGAAGGAGAATTCTGGAGCCCTTGGCACCATTTTCACAGGTTTTTATAGTAAGCAGGAGAAACAAGCCAGGAGAAAGCAACATGAGTCCCCTGCAAATCTCCATTCGCTTTTGTTGTTGTTATTTTTGTTTTTTATTATAAATTTTATTTTTATATTCCCCATATAATTGCAACCCCCTTATTTTGACCCCAATCCCTCCCCTCCCCGCCCCTCACCCCCCATAGAGTGTCTCTGGTTCATAGTTGTTTGTTGATTTTGATTTTCACTTTCTTATAGTTATTCATTTTCCTGGTCCCTTATTTAAGTTTTCTAGATTCCTGCTATGAGTGACTGGGAGAACATTTTTGCACACAACACTAATGATAAAGGACTGATCACAAAAATCTGCAAAGAGCTGATGAGACTCAACAACAAAGAAAATAATCCTGTCAAAAAATGGGTAGAAGAGCTAAAAAGAAACTTCTTTGAAGAGGAAATGCAAATGGCCAACAGGCATGAAATAATGTTCAACATCACTTGTCATCAGGGAAATGCAAATCAAAACTACCATGAGATACTATCTTACACCAGTGAGAATGGCACATATTAAAAAAACTAGCAACAACAAATGTTGGCGAGGTTGTGGAGAAAAAGGAACTCTCCATTCGCTTTTTTCTCTAGCCTTTCTCTGGCATTCTCTTCTGGGCTCTTCCTCTTGTAGCCCTCACTCCTCTCATAGCCATTCTGTAGTAGCTGTCTCTGTGTTACACCATTTTTATTGCCCTGACTTCTAGGCTCAGGTGTGCACAACTGTCCATGACGCACACCTACGCTTAGGTGTTCAGAGTCAGGCACATGTGCCCCACCACCCACGTGCCTTTTACATTAGCACGATCAAGGTCACAAGTGATCTTGCTAATGGCATAAAAAAAAGCCTGACCAACTTCATTTACCCTACAGGTAGAAGTGAAGAATATCCTTGTGCATTGCTGGTGGGATTTTAATTTGATGCAACCACTATGGAAAGAGAATGAGGCTCCCCCCAAAATAAAACATACAATTACTATATGATCTAACAATTCCACTTTGGGGAACACTTCAAAGGAAATTAAAACACTGTGGAAGAGAGCTGCAATCCTGCCACCTCCACCCATGCTCACAGCTGCATTATTTACAACGGCCAAGGCTTGGCAACAACCTAAGTGTTCACAGCACATGACTGGCATGTTATTCAGCCATAAAAAGGAGGAAATGTTGCCATTTGGAACTACATGAATAGGTCTGAGGTTATTAAGCTAAGCAAAGTCAGTCAGACAGAAAAAGGCAAATATGGTATGACCTCACATGTATGTGGAATCTAAAAAAACGCCACCAAAGACCAAATTCAGAAAAAGAAATCAGATTTGCAGTTACCAGAGGTGGGAGTTGAGGGGAAAGGGACTGGATGAGGTGGTGAAAGGTAGAAACTTCTAGTTATAAAGTAAGTGCTAGGAATATAATGTACAACATGATAATTATGGTTAACACTTATACAGTATTTATAAAACACCATTCAGTCAGTCAATCCTAAGAGAGCTCATCACAAGGAGAAATGATTTTTCTGGGTTTTTTTGGTTGTTCTATGTGAGATGATGGATGTTGGGTAAACTTACTGTAGTAATCATGTCACAATACCTTAAATTCAAATCATTATGTTTTGCCCCTAAGCTTATATAGTAATACATTATTGATCCCAATAAAACTAGAAAAATTAAATGAAAGTTACCAAAATTAACTTACAGAAAATGAAATCTTTGTAATACTCAGTTACCCTAAGCGTACACAAGAGATGTCTAATTTTTCAAGAATGCTTTTTGTGTCTGTTAGGGGTATCAAACTATTATTTTTTTAAACGATATTTTAAATTTTTTTTCATTATCTTTAGGGGTTGTACAGGGAAACTGAAAATGTGTAAAATGGACACATTTTACACAAAAAAGTATCAATATCCTAAGTGCTAATCACTTACATAGTAAATATTAAAAAAAAAAAAAAAACCTCTAGCCTAATTGACCAGTGTCTTTGATGAAATTTTATCAATGTCAGCTGTAGAGGAAAGCTTTGGGCAGCCAGGAAACTCCAGAAAAACAGGATTATTTTCTTTCCTGGATCTTTCTCTTAGGGCTTTGTAGGGAGACAGATCTTTCCCACCTAAACCATAAAATTTAAGATAAACAGCTTCTCCTCTCAAAAAATAAAAATAAAAACAAGGAAATATAGGACAATATATTAGCCTATATTAAAAGCCACTTGACATATTATATTGCTAATTAGTTGTAATATTTAGCTATTTATAAAATTTTCCCATTACTGACTCTTGTTATTTTGGTAAGTGTTTACCTTGGACTCCAGTTTAAGGATCTAATACGGTATACAACAAAATGCAAATGGTTAATTCCTACTTCTCAGGAGTCCCCAGCTCAGAATGGCCAGTCTGCCTTCAGTTTATCTATACACATTCTATCTGGAAGAGAGGAAAGGCACTGGCTATGTGACTTATACTTCCAATGGAGGTGTTGCCTCCACACCTCACCTGCACTCAGGCATAGCGAGATTCAGGTGAGCCTGTTAGGCCTGGATACAAAGCTCTGAACTTGCAAAAGCCTGGTTCAGGAAAGGTGGTCATGAGGCCACTCAGAGAGGCTGACCATCTTCTAACTTACTGCATGGCCAAAGGAAACCCTTGCTGTTCGCGTTAGCTTTCTGTCAAATCAGAATGAAAGGCACCCTGCCTACCTTATTGGCAGTGAATAATAAGAGAGACAATAAATTTGAGAAACCTGTAGTGTGCCACTGAAAAGAGTTCTAAGCCCCCATAACCTGGCAAAGAGTTTGAATGAGGCCATCCCCACACTGCTGGCAGGAGAGGCCAAGAAGATGGAAAAGATGTGGAGTCAAAGGTAAAAAATATTGTCTGGAAAGATTTTGTAGACTCAGGGATTCGGTGTCTATTATATTTAACTAGGGAAACAATCTAATTAAAGAAACCCTCACATTTAAACCTGTCCCTTTTGGGGTAAGCATATTTGTTCTGAGTTCATACCTATGAACAATAAGCATCTTTTGAGTAACACAATACTTGGAAGTATTTTGCAGCATATTTTTGAAATACTTCTTTCACACACAAGTCTCAGATGAAATCTCATGCAAAAGAAATAAATAAATCAGGGGCCCAGCAGCAGCTAATACCACACTCTCCAGAAGCTCTGCCCAGGCCATTTCCTCCACCTGAGACTGACTTCAGGCAGACAGGATGAAATAGTGAGGCTGGGAACGTGGGTCTTTTACAGGATCTCATGCCCCATGTATGGGTGCTTTTCCAACCACCTTTTCCTGGCCTCTATCAACCCTGGAAGAGGGCTTATGTCACACTTCACTATGAACACATTTGGGGTCAGAGTATTTTATCCTTTATAGAGTAATTTCAGTCCTTTAAGTATGAAAGTGAAGTCTTATTTGCCATGAAGATAATTTCCATCATCAGCAATTTCACGTGTTGCGGGGACATAACCAATTGTACTGACTCTCCCTACTACGGACGCCAGTACCCAGAAGGATATACATATGGTCAGTTAGGGTACTTCAGGGTCATTCAGTCACTTGGGGTGCAGAGGTAGAGAGGAGGGGCTCTCCATCCCTCCTGGGTTGGCCTCCTTACCTTTTTTTGGTTCTGGAAACACCAGAGGCGTCCTCCAGGCAGTTACTTGTGAAAACAGGCTCAGGTCCTGTCCTGGCCCAGCAGCCTCCTGTCTCCCTCCTTTGTTTTCTTCAAGGGTCCCCTAAGTCATTTCCAGGCTCTATTGCTATTCCCAAGACTTGCCCAAGTCCATGAGCCCACTCTCTGGTGCCCACGCTCCTCAGAGGATTCGTGACCTGGTCTAGGGTCTAGAGCCCAGACTTTCTTCTGGAACTAAGAGAGTAGCTCCTGACAGAGGTGATCTCCATGCTCTGTGGGTGCAGTGCCGCGGCTCCCCAACTTCAGGTGCCTCGGTGTCTCAAGAGCCTTGTGCTGAAGTGCAGAGGTCCCACCAAATCCGCGGCGCTGGGGCAAGTGCTTAAGAGCTGGGGGGCTCCAGGACAGGACGCCCGGCGCAGGGGACGCTGGGATTGGAGCTCTTCAGGGACAAGCGGCCACAGGTGTGCGCACATGCGCAGGGAGGGGCAGGCCTGTGCAGGAATCCCAGGTGTGGGCTGCTTAGCAAGGGAGGAGAAGCTAACAGCTTGGTTTGGGCTAGAAAAACACTCCCAGTGATACTGTTTACCGTTTCCCCCCATCATCGCTGTCTGTTCGATACAGTGTAATGAAATTAACTTCTCAAAATTAAAGAACACATTTGTTTTTCATTACTTGTGTTGGACAGTGTGCTTATGATATGACTTAAGGTAGTTTTCATGTGCTTGCTCTGCCCAAAGGGAAAAATATATGGCAGATTTAAAAAAATTTAAATTCCTTTCCTTTCTTTAATGGTAGAGATTTTGAAAATGTGTTGGCAACCTGTAAAAGCAGGAATGGTCACAGGGCAGGTTTTCTGATCCCATGCAGACCAGGTAAAGGAGGAGTCAGAGTCCTCAGTGGTTTTGCAGGTTTTTTATTTGGGGTTCACCAGGCATATGGCAGGCAGGGGTGCTGGCTGGGGGGCTGGGAGGCTGGGAGGCTGGCAGGCCTCCCAGCCCCCAGCAAGTCTTCACTCTAACTGGACTCTCTGGTGTTCGTTCTGCTGCTTCTCGGCTTCTCTTTCGGCTTCTGCTTCAGCTTCTACTGCTGCTACTGGTGCTGCTGGCGTCCCCCCCCCGTGACGCCGCCCTTAAAAAGCACAGTCTTAGCTCAGCTGAATCCTATCTACCTATGCCCACACCCTATTCCAGGTGCCCGCCATCAGGCATGCATTCAGGATAAGGATCCATCATCTATCCTGATGGCGGAAGGGCAGAAAAGCCTGACATTTTCTTTACCCTACAGTCCACCCCCTCAGGGTTTTCTGCCATACAGTCTATACATATATATATACAATTTTCTAAGCAAACAAACAATGCAGCCATGGCCCACAAAAGCAAATACATCAAATATAACAAAATACAATATAATAATACAACAGAACACAAATAAGTCCAGGCAGGGCACCAACCTAGTGCAAAAGACAATTATTGGTACCAGCAGATGAGCCACCAAATCTGCTGCCGAAGGCACTGCTCATACGAGGGAGGGGAATCACTCACGGCATCTACTATAACATACCAGGAGCCGTCAGGCTTCCTGGCCTTCTCTGGCTATAGTCTCGGCCACAAGGCACACACAACATCCACCCCCAGGATGCACTAGCTCTGGGATTGGCAATTTTATTCTGTTGGGGGTAATCGCCAACCCTCAGGGTTTCTGTCTGCAGTCGCTCCAACACTCGGCCTTCACAGCCACCAGTGCGACTCACAGACCCCTGCACTCAGGCCAACCCACTGCACAGGCACATGGGTCGGGATCCAAACTCTACATTTGGCTTGGGCTCCACCCCAAGCCACGTTCCCCACCCGTCCCGAAGAGACGGGTTCCTCAGCTCCTCACCCTCACTCAAGAATGATCAGGGCATCACCCACAGGTGATTTTACGAGACTCACAGGGCTTCAGCATACCCAGGCTGCTTAACAGCCACTTAGGGCTTCTCAATGTAGCATCAGCACCAGCTTTTGCCTTCTTAGTTGGCTTTTCTCCGCCACCTGGCTGCTGGGCATAAACAGGCTGCTTTTGGCCATCTAGGCCCACTGGCCACCCCTAGATTCCCATCTCCTGGGGTTTACAAACAAAACTGTTCCACCCCCAGGGTCCTAAAACATATCAACCTGCAAGGTCCTCCGCCTTCTGGCGGGATTGTCAGTCCATCAGTTCAAGTCCATTGGCCTCTCCCTGCTTCAGCAACGGCCTGCTGCCTCAGGAGTCATTGGCTGGTCCTTTCCGTGTCGTGGCTGGTCTCTCTCGGGCATCTCCTCCATGCGAGGTCTCGTCCCACAGCTCCGGACCATATCCACCTTCTGTGCCGCCATGGCGCCTCCAGGCAAGCACAGGCAAGCAGTCTGTTCTCCTTAGTCCCTCCAGGTCTTCGGTGGGCTCCAATCCCCGTCTGCATGGATCTTGCCGACTTACGCCAATTGTAAGGGCAGGACCGGGCACTGTGCAGGTTTTCTGATCCCATGCAGACTGGGTAAAGGAGGAGTCAGAGTCCTCAGTGATTTTGCAGGTTTTTTTATTTAGGGTTCACCAGGCATATGGCAGGCAGGGGTGCTGGCTGGGGGGCTGGGAGGCTGGCAGGCCTCCAGCCCCCAGCCAAGTCTTCACTCTATCTGGACTCTCTGGCGTTCGTTCTGCTGCTTCTCGGCTCTCTTCGGGCTTCTGCTTCGGCTTCTACCGCTGCTACTGCTGTGTACTGGCGCTGTACCGTGCTGCTGGCTGGCGCCTCCGTGAAAGCACTTAAAGCAAGCCCTAGCTGACAGCTCCCTTACCTATGCCATCTACCCTATGCCCCTATCAGGTGCCCGCACTGCCAGCATGTGCATCAGTACAAGGATCCATCATCTCCTCCTGATGGCGGAAGGGCAGAAAAGCCTGACATTTTCTTTACCCTACACAACCCTTTCTTGATTTCCTGTGCCAGTACTTTGTCAATCACAATTCTTTTTTTTTTTTTTTTTTTTTTGCTTTGAAATCTTTTAATTTATTGGGGCATTTTCTTGTCAACCTTGTGTTCCTTCTTTTTGTTATATTTTTCTTTTCTTCCCCTTCACTTTAATGTTGTAACCCTTCATTTACAAACCCTAATCTCCTTTCCGCCCCCTACCTCATTCCTCCCTCCCTGTTCCCCCTACCCGAGAGTGTCTTCTGGTTCATAGTTTTTTGTTGATTTTGATTTTCACTTTTCTTATAGTTACTTATTTTGGTTCCTGAATCCTTATTTATAGTTTTTCTAGATTCTGATGCCCATCCGGTATTTTTCTTTTTTCTTCTGGCTTTATTTCGCTGAGCATGATCCCTTCCAGCGCCACCCATGTTGCTGCAAATTGCATGTGTTTATCTTTTTTGAATGCTGAGGTCAATCACAATTCTTCTCTAACTTAATAGCTGCAAGGCCTGGCTATCTTCTCCTTTGCTCTCTGCCATTGGAATACCATAATAGAAAGTATTTATCAATGATTTATTTGCTAATCTTTGCAGACATGTTGGTAGGATTATGTTTTGGTAACTAATGTACATCTGGAAATCATAAATAATTATAATAGTTAAGAATTTCATTTCCCATTTATCCATTTATCCTATGTGCACTTACTAAATGATGACTTAGTGAAAGGTACCATGTAAAATTTCAGATACTAAGCCTCAATTTATTAAAGAGCAAAAATGAATTACTACTTATTGACATATATTTCAATGAGATTGTTCTCAAGCAGACAGAAAGAGCTGAAAGTTCCATGCCAGTGCAATTGAAAGCTCAGCTAAAAGGAAAAAAAAAAAAAAGTTAAACATACCAGGTTCTACTTATTTAGAACTTACTCTGTAGCAAGCAGTGAAGTGGAAATTTTGAATCTACTATCTCAATCTTTTTTAAAAAGCTCTTTAAAATAATATCTCCTCAACACCAATAAGAAAATACACTTCTCCATATTATAAATTGCAATTACAATTAGTATAATTGCAAAGCCAGAATTCTAAGAAAGGAATGTCTTATTTCATTTAAACTTTTTACCTACGATAAATCAGCCTCTTAGCCAACTGAAACTTAATCGACCCATTACTGTCATTACTTCAACAAGGAAAATCACCTGTAAATAATCTTGCCACTTGCTACTCAGCAAAAATGTAAGATATCTTCAAATTCATCTGAAGAAAAAGTAAATTGGTCCTCCCTGGTGGCGCAGGCATTAAAGACAGCACTATTAAGCTATTGCCATCCACTGCAGCGTAAGTTCCATCCCCGGCAAGGGAACTAGCCCACATGGCGCAGCAGACCTCGCCTATCTCAACTGCTGCTCCCCTTAGCAGTGTATTTCAGTAGATCTGCCTGTTCTGCTCCTCACTCTCTCTGATGAATCCTCTCACCTTCCTCCTCACCCCTGCACCTCTGTCTTACACCCCAGTTCTTGTATGCATAAATAAATAAATCTTAAAAAAAAGAAAAAGTAAGTTAATGTTTCATTCTACATGTGACATAGCAGATAGTGTGCTGTTATTTCACATTTATTACCTCATTTTTAATTGAAATTCTATAAGCTGCATATTTTCTTCATTTACTGATGAGAAAACCCAAGCTGAAATAGTGAGTTCCCAGCAACTGTAAGTTTCCAAGTATGCTTTTGAAGTATTTGGGAGCAATTATGAATCATTTTTCTTTCAACTGTATCCCACTACTGTAGCAAAGTGGCAAAGATATTGCAGGAAAAAAAAAAAAAAGATCCTGATTGATGCTAAGAGAATAATAGGCTTTAGGATATAACTCACCGGCAAAGTCTCCTGACATTTATCCATTGAAGGAAAATAATGTACTTGGTTGTAGTTCATTCTAAGGTGCTGATGAAAGTGGTTGATTTTTAGTTACCTTAATTGTCTAACCCACACCCTATACCATACAGCAGTTATCAGTACCTTCACACTTATTGGGTACATTAAGAAAAACACAAATCCAAAATGGGTATCTTTGAGGAGACCAAAATTATAGTCACAAATCTGAGAAAAAAAATAGATTTAAATAATGAAATTTTTTTTTTAAGATTTATTTATTTTTAAACAAGAGCTGGCGTACAGGCCAGAGGTGCGGGAGGGTGCGAGGACTCAACAAAGACAGAGCAGGGAACAGAGCAGGCAGACTGACGAAATACACTGCTGAGGGGAGCAGCGGGCAAGACAGGAGAGGTCTGCCGTGCCACGTGGGATTCTCGCCCACTGGCCGGGATCTGACCGCACTGCAGAGGCTGTGAACAGCTTCACAGCACTGCGCTCAACCCACTATGCCACCTGGGAGGCCCTAAAGAATGAAAAATTTCATCGCATATAAAGGGCAGTACAGAGCAATGGAAATAATATTGCAGGCCTCCCGGGTGGTACAAGGGGTTAAGCACCACACTATGAAGCTATCCGCAGCCTCTACAGCAGGAATTCGATCCCTGGCCAGCCAGGGAGCATAGGGAAAGGTAAAAAGTATCCGGCTTTTCTGTCCCCCCACCATTAGGATGGATGATGGAACCCTGTGGTCCCTAATGCATGCCTGATGGCGGGCACCTGGAGTAGGGTGTGGGCACAGGTAGATGGGATTCACCTGGGCTAAGACTGGGCTTTTAAGGGCGGCATTACGGGGACACCAGCAGAAGCCAAGAACGAACGGAAGCAGGAAAGCAGAGAGAATACAAGAGAAGGAAGGAGAGCCCAGATAGAGTGAAGACTTGCTGGGGGCTGGGAGGCCTGCCAGCCTCCTGGCTCCCCAGCACTCCTGCCTGCCATGTGCCTGGTAAATCTAAATAAAAAGCCTGCAAAAGCCACTGAACACTCTGACTCCTCCTTTACCCGGTCTGCTGGATCTGAAAACCTGCACTGTGTCAGTCCTGACCCTACAGGGAGCAATCCACATGGCACGGCAGACCTCTCCTGTCTCACCCACTGCTCCCCTCAGCAGTGTATTTAAGTCAATCTGCCTGTTCTGTTCCCCACTCTATCTCTAGTGAATCCTCTCACCACCCACACCTCTGGCCTACATCCCAGTTCTTGTATGCATAAATAAATAAATCTTTTTTAAAAAGAAATAATATAGCAAAATAAACATGGAGTTTTTATTGAATTTGAGAAGGTATTAAAATTTTATGAAAAAACAAATGACTATGTCCACCAAAGAATAAAGCCTATGATAAACATTACTTCATGTAATAAATAAAAAGCAATTATAATTGTGGACTTAGTTTAGTGACAAACAAATATACCAATGGACTAGAAGACCCTAAACATATATACACACACACACTACAGATGGCACCATAGATCAGTGGGGAAAGAAAGAACACTTGAATATATAATGCTGGGCTTTGTTCCTTTTTACATTTTCACACTTATATGAAAACTTAAAATTGGAAAACCATCTCATTTTTTTCAGTCCAGACAATTTAGAGAAAAATAAAAATAAAATCCTAACACATTTAGAAGAAAAATTAAAGACTATATGACTTTAGGATAGAGAAATTTTCCTCAATAAATCCTTCCCAAAAAAATATTTCACAAAAGAAAATGTTAAATTTTATGACATTAAATGGAAAATCAATCAAAAGTCTCCTAAAAAGTATAAAAACAAGAATAATATGTCACTGGTTTTCAGATGATACAGTTTCCAATGTAAATAACAAGGTATTATAATTCAAATTATATGAAGAATTCCTATAATTGAGAGATAAAAGGACAAAGAGTCTACTAAAGAAAGGACAAAATGTATGAAATGATTACTCCATCATATTGGCAGAAGTTGGAAAATTATATAAGCTGTTGGCAGGATATTACATCTACTCATGCATTTTCACAGGCTGCCAGTGGAGGTGTCACTGGGCACAACTTCAGGAAGCAATTTGGCAATGTCCGGTGAGGATGATGATGTGCATTTCCAAGACTGGGCACTTATTTTCTTTGATTTATTTCTTAAAGGCTCTGTTCCATAGAGATACATACAAAAACATCTATAACAGCATTAATTAAATTAAAATGTATAAACAACTGGGCCTCCCTGGTGGCGCAGGTGGGTGAGCTCAGCACTGTGAAGCTGTCCGCAGCGTCTCCAGTGCCGGTTCGATCTGGCTGGCCAGGGAGATACCCACATAGCATAGCGCGGCAGACCTCTCCTGTCTCACTCGCTGCTCCCCTCAGCAGTGCTTTCGGTCAGTCTGCCTGTTCTGTTCCCAGCTCTGTCTCTGGTGAATCTTCTCACCCTCCCACACATCTGGCCTATATCCCAGTTCTTGTATGCATGAATAAATAAATCTTAAAAAAATATAAACACCTAATATTATTGTAGTAAAAGGTAACCCACTGGAAAGTAAGATAAATGAATAAACTAGAACTACATGTATCAGGATGAATGAATCTCACAAAAATACAGTATACAGTACAGTAAAAAAATTTGCAGAAAAATGCATGAGTATTTTAAAACTTGATTTAACAATATCTCACTAGATAGCAAGCATTATTATTTTTACACATATTCAATGACTTATGTTCTTAATAACCAAATAAAGTAGGGATTATTATAATTTCCATTTTATAAATGAGGAAACTGAGACACAGAAAAGACATGGAATTTGTAGTAAGATGTCCTAGACATTGATTAGAAAAATATATATATACATATATATATAAACACACATACATGTATAATAAAAATTTAAAGAAATGTACTAAAATGATAAAGGTCAGATACAGAATAATGGTTACTTAACATGGAGAGAAATGAAGCTAGACAGAGACACAAATAAGTTTCAATTCTGTATGCAATACTTTATTTCTTAAACTGGATGGTGGGTGCATGGATAGTCATTACAGTTTTCTTCTCACATATTTTATGTCTGAATAATTTTTATGCAGAATAACTTATATTTTTTTAAATAAGGTACCAAAAATTAAGGCAGATATGACAAGAAGAGAGGTTTGTCATGTCAAAGTGCTGTGTCTGTGAGTGTGTCCATAATGTCCCTGACCTTTGTTTTGCATTTTAGTCTATAAAAGGAAAATAATGTTATTGTATTTCCAAATGAGATGATTCATTTGAATATGCTTTAAAATTGTAAAATGTTCTCTATGCACCACCAGGTATGGCTTTTTGTGGAAGAACCTTTAGCTTGTGGAAGAAATTTCAGCTTGTGTTCAGGAAATAGAGTGGGCTTTGAAGTTAAGAAGGTCAAATTTCAGCTATAAAGTCTGAATATTCAGGTGATGAAGGTTGGCTGTGCTCATTCACCCTGGTGCACATGGTTCTGTGTGTGTACATGCATGTATAACTACATGTGTGTGTCTCCGTGCATGTGAATAACTGTGTGAATATGTTATGAGTGTGTGTCTGTATTTAGATGTGAGCAACTCACCAAATTTAATAATGGATGGAGCCCAGATCTGTGATGGAAATGAAACAAACACTGTGGAAAAACAGGTTTTTTCTCTCAGTTTTGAACCCTGAGAAACTGCCAAACCATCAGCATCAGTCACATAGGACAGATTCTGCCTCCTTCCTCTTAATGTGTGGGATCTCATGCTAGCTGCAGAGAGATAGTGTCAGAATTGAGTTTAATTGTAGAGCAGCCACACACATGCTTGGTGAGCATATGTGAACCCTGGTGGTAGTTTAAGACCTAAAGGGAAACACAGGCGTGTGCTTTTCCTACATAAGTAGAGAATTAGACCCAAAAATTACATAGTAAACATTGCTGATAAAAATGTCCCCCTCTCAAGTTTAAGATCCCCCTCTAAAAACCTTATCAATTTTTCATAAATTTTCTGGATAGTAAAATATATAACTACATTTACACATGAACTTATGAAAATAAACAGGTTTTTTGTTTGTCTTTCATCCTAGTCTTCTCTGATGTGTTTTATTCTGCCTCTGGTCAGCTGAGAGCATATAAATGAGAGGTAGAAGAGAATAAGATTGGAGAGAGAAGCAGGAGCCGGAGAATAAATTATAGGCAATGATAAGGAACGGTTGTTTATTCTCATTGTACTTAAAAGCTGAAGGCAGAGAATTGTTATAATCAAATTGTGTGTAAAGACTACTCTGGCAACTGAGTGAAGGTTACATCAGAATGGAATCTAATGTACGTTGAGGAGAGAATGAAAGCTGAAGAACTGGAGATTGTAAATGTATGCAACTAGAGAAGTTTTCTTGTGAAAAGAAGCCGAAATGTCACACTTCTCCAAAGAAGACTCCCAAATACTGTATCTGGCTTCTTCCCCTTCACTCTCCCTCCCCCCACCCCAACCTTAAAATTCCCCTGGGAATATTTGAAGCCATGGTTCTTTGTATATAACGGATTTCTTTTCCAAATAGAATATTGAACAACATCAAAAGACGAGGTGAGCATCGCTGAGATCACTGGCCTAGGCCAATCCCACCTACATCTCCAGATTCCTACTTTCAGCTCCAGCCAGATTTTAACTTCAGAAATGGGGAGAAGAAGGATTAGGGTCAAAATAAGGGGGGGGTGCAACTGTATGGGGAATACAACCAAAATGAAAATGCATACATTGTGCAAAGTGAAAAATGATGTAAGAATTATATAAAATAAAATATTAAAAAAAGAAATGGATTAAATCTCAAGTCATTTCTCTAACTAGTAGGTATCGCTGAAGAAGAGTGTGAGCAAAGGAGAACCATTCTACATCCCACCAGAGTAAAACTTTTACTTCATTTCTGAATGAAATATAATCTTTGATTTAGCATTCAAGGTCCTCAGATGATACCTTTTTTAATGTTTCCCCAGAATCCACTTCAAATATAGCTACTTTCTGTACATTTGCATATGCTTTGCACTTGTGTGCTGTTATTTACTCCAGTCTTTCCACATAAAAAGACCAATTCCTCAGCTCCACATGGCCAAGAGCTATGTACATTTCAAGGCTCAATTCAAATCATTTCCTTTCTGAATCTCCAATCAAAAAGCAATCTTTCCTCCTCTAAAATCCTACAGAACTCTATTATTCTCTAAGCTTTTTAATTTCATTCTTTTCATTTTGTTTATGCATTAGCTTGTTCAAGCTCCCTTCCAAAACCTTAAAGAAGTATTTTGAAAATGTCTTGTATCTAATAGTAGTGAACAAATATTTGTTGAATAAATAATGTGATTGTAATAAAATGTTAAAATAGAACACTTTTAAGCTTTGTTTCAGTTGAGTGCTCTAGACAAGTACTTCTCAAAAGATACTGTGAATACAAATCAGGGGACTAGGTTAAAATGCAAATTGTGATTCTGGGATGTAATCTGATATCTGGCATTGTACAAACTCCCAGTGGAAGATGCTGCTTACACTTGCACCACATTTGGAATTGCAACCAATCTGTTGAATAAATACCAACAATTCCCACATTCCAAGTGGTAGCACAAAAGCATAGGAGGTTGCTTAATGCTAATGTAATGACATGGGACAGAAATGTACCTCTAGTTCGTAAGAAAAGTTACAGAGGGCAAGTGAGATTTATAGTTCATAGCAATCTTGGAAATAATATTGTATACTAAGGGTTCTGCCCACCCTACTATATCTTAACCTATGGAGATTAGAGAATAATTTTTTTCACAACTCAAGTCTTTGGAAAGGTTTTCAATGGAATTAATACAGAGTTTGCTTTGTGTCCCCTGGAGTTATGGAGAAACAGTGCCTGAGAAATCAAAAGCAAAAGAGACCGTGGCATTCTATCTATTGAAGTAAATAGTGCTCTTCAGTGATAACTCTATGTGAGGGAGCCTGAATGCTCAGAATTTGTTGGACAAAGGATGTGTGTTTCCTATGGAGCAAGAGTGGCCACAACTGTTAAAGACTCAGAGTGGGATTGTCTTAGGTGTAGCTCAAGGGATTTATCAGAATTGTGTTTAGAGATCTCATCAGAAAGATACTGGAGCCATCTGAATAGTTCCCTTAGAGATGAAGAAGAATCTGAGCAAATAGCAGAATTCTTGCATTTGATAATATCTTAGAAATAAAAAATAGAGACCTTCTGTAACTGTGGGTGATCCCAATGACCAAAGACATCCAAAAATCTCAGCTTTAAACACTTTTCCAAACATCAAAAGTTCATAGGCCTAAACTGAAAGGGGGGAAGGTGTAGAATAGCACTCTTGATTATTAGATGGAAGTAGACACTTCAATTGATCAACTGGGACTATTTGGTAAATTAAACCATTCAAAGAATTTTTTGTTGCCTGAGAATAAAATACAAGTCAAAGATATCTGCCCAAGTTTTCATCTAAGTGGTGGGAAGAACCATCCCAAATGCAAGTATGAAGGGATAGTAGGAGACAAAAATAAAGTTATTTTAAAATATCACCCCATGAATCTAGTTTGTTAAAGACATAATTAAACCTCAAATCATTATAAAGAATGCACAAATTCATGAGTCTCTTTTGACCTTAAAACAGCCAATAGTCCTATTCCAGCTTGAAAGATGGGGGTGTTAGACTGGCTCCCTTAAGCAGCAGCTATCAAAATAGGATTGATTACTGCAAAGAGATGTCATAGGAGCAAACTTTGGGAAAATCAGATAGCATCAAGGAGAGACTGTCAGACAGAGTTGTAGCTATGACCCAGACCCTCAGCCTGGATATAGGAGAGACAGAAGGATTAGGGTGGATGTCTTAGACAGCAGTTGAGTTCTGAGAGATTTTGGCAGTCTTGGAGACTCCTCAAGTCAAAGTCACCTGTCAAAGGAGTCACATGTCATCCAACAACAGGTCTGTCCTACATCTCTACCCTGCACAGTCTTTGGATGTTCTATCCCAATAGAAATATGGCCTCAGCAGGAATGCAGTGATGGATTTCAGAGCATAACAGATGGGTCTTTAGGTCAATTATGCTCTTCACAGTCAAAGATCCAAGAGGTGCATTCTCATAACATCCATAGCAGTTATACAGAGTTTAAATTTATTTACTTACTGATTTTTCCCATGGGATCTTGAACTGAGAAAATAGCATTTAAGGGCGAACCATGTCTCATACAGTATATTTTCAAAAGTAATTGAATTACTCCTGGACAATGTATTTATGAAAGTGAATGTGGCTGTGTCTCTTCATCAGAATTGCAAAGGTACTATTAATATGTGCATACACTCAACAGCAGCAAGAGGCAGTCATATTGAATCCAGAGTGTACTTAAATTATAGCCAGGAAAATCTGAATATGACTTTCCAAAGACTTTCAGAGCATAGTAAGTCAGACTATAGTATTACTGTCTATAGCACTCTGTAACTATCTCCTAGTATGAACAAGAACTTAAAAACTCATTTAAGAATAAAAGATGTTCTCATTAAACTGTTCATTTCATTAGAGCATCAGTAATATCCAGCTTGACTAAGGTTACAACCAGTAATTTTTATTAATTGCTAATTACCAAATCACATCTTTCATAAAACAAAGGAAAATTGAATGAGTAATACTAATTCAAAGCAAACACAACTAGTTTAACTATGTAGTCATGTCTACATAAGTGCACATATAACTAAAGGATCCTAGGGAAAGTAAAATAATAATTCAGTTCTTTTGCTGTACAAATAAGAAACAAATAGGTTAGGAACATATTTGATTAACTAAACTATTTGCTTGAAAACAGCTTTTGATTGTATGGTCAGAAAAATAAGATGGTCATATTTTTAAGAAGTATTTTACCTAATGTTTTACCATTCTCTAAACATAGCCTTAGGGATGAATAATAATAGCATAAATATAACTTGAAGGAGGACTGTTTATAAAAGAATAGATGCTACCTAAGGACAAAATCCTAAGTAAGCTAGTAAGGGGAATAGATGACTGGGGGCCAAAAGAAAACTGGGAAAATTTAATCTTGTAAGTTAGGAGATTCTTCTGACATCGTTTAAACTTCCTCTGAAAGGAGGATATTAGTTATTGCCCATTTTTGTTTGTTGTTATTGATTTTTATGATTTCTTTACATATTTTAAATATTAGCACCATGTCAGAAATAAGACATATAAATATCTTCTCCCATTTAGTAGGTTACCTTGTTTTTTGTGATAGTTTATTTTTTCATGTATAAAAACCTTGTTAGTTTGAGGTAGACCCATTTGTTGATTTTTACTTTTGTTCCACTTGCAGTTGGAATCTCCAAAGACATCTTTGTGAGTGATGTCCATGAGTCACTTATGTTTTCTTCTATGTATTTTATGGCTTCGGGCTTATATCCAAGTCTTTAATCAGTTTTGAATTAATTTTTGTACATGTTTAAAAATTATCTACTTTATTTTTTTGGTAAGTGGTTGTTCAGGTTTCCCAACATCATTTGTTGAAGACACTTTCTTGTCTCCATTGTAGAGTCTTAGATCCTTTGTCATAAGTTAACTGACCATATGTTTATGGGTTTCCTTTTGAGTTCTCAGGTCTATTCCATTTATCCGTGTGGCTCTTTTGTTCCAATATCAATCTGTTTTGATTACTTTTGCATTGTATTAGGAGTATGATACTTCCATTTTTCTTTTTCCCTCAGGATTGCTTTGCTTCTTCAGGTTCTTTGTGAATCCATTAAAAAGGGGGGTAGGTGCAGGACCTGAATAGACACTCTTTGAAAGAAGATGTAAAGATAGCCAAGAGGCACATAAAAAAGTTTTACTGATTAGGATAATCCAAGTTAAAATCACAAGGGATATCATCTCACATTTGTGAAAACTGGCTACTATATTGAAAAGTCTGGAAACAAGAAGGGCTAGCAAAATGTAGAGCAGAAGGAACTGTTGGGAATGTCAACTGGTACAGCCTCTATGAAAAAGGGTATGGCTATTACTTTAAAAACTAAAAAGAGTTGGGGCCTCCCTGGTGGCACAAGGGGTTAAGGACCGCACTACGAAGCAATCCACAGCATCTGCAGCATGAGTTCAATCCCCGAACGGCCAAGAAGCAACCCACATGGTGAGGCAGACCTCTCCTGACTCGCCCGCTGCTCCCCTCAGCAGTGTACTTCAGTCAATCTGCCTGTTCTGTTCTCCATTCTGTCTCTGGTGAATCCTCTCACCCCCTGTATCTCTGGCCTGTACCCCAGCTCTTGTATGCATAAATAAATAAATCTTAAAAAAAAAACTAAAAATAGAAATACTATGATCCAGCAGTACTATTCCTAGATATTTACCCAAAGAATATGACAACATTAATTCCACAAAAGATATATACAACCATATGTTCATAGCAATATTATTCACAATAGCTAAGGCATGGAAACAACCTAAAAGCCCATCAACAGATGACTGTATAAAAAAGTTATGGTAAGTATACTCAGTGGCAAGCTACTCACTATAAAAAAAAAAAAAAGATGAAATTGTGCCATTCGCAACACATGGATACAAATTTAAATGATTATGGTAAGCAAAATAAGTCAGAACATGAGGTAATTATTGATGGCATCTCTCATATGTGGAATATAAACAACAAAAGTAAATTAAGTAACACATCACAACAAAAATAACTCACAGACTGTAAAAATTGTAGTAATTACTAAAGAGGAAGGGAAACAGGGGTGGGAGGAGAGGGCAGACAGAGTTAATTTGGCAGTGTGACTGTCACTGGAATCTGGGTGTTGAGTGCAGTGGGTTATATATACACATATAAAGTTGTGGAGTTGTACCCCTGAAACTTGTATTGTAAACAAACAATGATGCCATAGATCACTATAGCTCCTAGAATCCTATTGCAACTTATATTTACATCCATTTGCAATTTAATTACATATTATCTGTTAATTATGTTTTTGAATATCTATCTTCTCAACAGACTTCTAAATATAATAAAGACAACTTCTAATAGTATCCTTGGTGATTAAGAGGAAAAAAACTTCCAGGTTAAAATCCCAGTGGCTAAAACACTAAATATGTTTCTTTAAGCAAGTTAGTAAAGTTTTTAAAGCTTAAAGTAGGAAATTGTCATAGATTTAGGTACAGTTTAAAAGAGGGGTTATAATACAACTTCACTATGCTATTGTGAACATAAATGGGATAATGTATGTATAGATACAGAGAGTACTATATATAGTTATAAAATGGTGACAGGTTGATACTATCATGTTATATTTCTTAATCATATCAGGTGCTTTGTAAATATTTGTTAAATGAGTGTATTTTATTACCCTGTCAGTATAAGAACCCCTAATTATGAAGATTATGGAGGTTCGTACTCAAAATAAATCATACTAAATATTTGTCTCCATAATACCATCCCCTCTTATCTTTGAATTTTGTTGAGGCTGTCCCAGTTCAGCCTCAGGAAAGGAGTCTTTTGACTCCTCAGACTTTTAAGTGAGGCAGATGAAAGACAGCCAAGGTCTCAAAGGGTGGTAATGTGGGAGGAGGAAATTTAAAAGACATAACAACCTATTCCTTAACTCCTCTGAGAGAGCCTGCCCATTCAAATTCCTAAGTCTTAAGAGCTTATTTAAAAATAAAGCCAAAAATTACCTAAAAATGAAATGATGGAAAACTAGGTAATAAATCTCCACAGGAAGATGATGGTAACAGAAATCAAGTCAAAAATGAAAATTTTAAGTTCGATTCAAGCAATACCTACCGAAAAGTCTATCAATTGAAAATTTTAACATTTAATGAAGGCTTCAGAAATAGGACTAGTTATCAAATACATACTCAGATACTGATAGCCTCTCTCTGTACCAGCAATATCCAGTTAGTAAAGATAATGCAAAAAGTACAATTATAAACTAAAAAGTCATAGGCAGAATTAAATGAGCACCACAAAGCAGTTCAGAGTGAACCAGAGAAAGTCAGAGATTCAATAAGGAGGGTCCTGGGAGGCTGCTCGGGCAAACCCCTGCTGGTCTTTGTGCAAGGTGTGTGATTCCTGGGCATCCTCTGATGACCTTCAGAGCTTACAGAAGCCAAGGCAATGGCATTCTCATCCCTTCGCACATAGGCTCGTACTTTCTAGGGTCCTTAACATTTCTAGGTTGAATCACCAGGTGCACTCTTGACATATGCCAGTACCATCTCACACTCTCCATAATGGAGGGACAGAATCACCTGGATGCTTCCTAGAGCTCATGCACCTGCTTAAATCTCAAGTAGTTTAACCCAGCCAGGGGAGCTAATAGGCCCACAGCCTCTCCACAAGGAGCTATCAAATGCTGTTACCCACTATGTCTAAACTACATAAACATCTGGATGGAAAGTGAACTCCCATACCTCTGAGTTTTAAAAGACATTAATATTAATGTTCGGCAGCATGTAGGATAAATTTCTTGATAGCTTCATATAATTGATTAAGAGCATTAACTCGAGCCATAGATTGTGAGTTTGAATCCTGACACTGATGCTTTCAGAAAGTGTTTGGTCAATTAGTTTATTTAGACCTATATCAGATAAACTTACATTAGTATCTTGTAAGATTGTTGTAAGAATTATATGCAAATATAAAAAGCATTTGGAGGTGTGTTTATCACATAGTATTGTAATATCATTTGCTCTTCTTATTTTAAAAACGATACTCATTGTTGTGTAGTTTCCTGCCCCTTCACCCTTAAGCCTTATTTTGCCAACACTTATTTTTCCACAGAAATATCGGAGTTTTAACTGAGAAATCTTTTTTTAAAATAGTATCTGAAAAAAATCCTTCAGCATGGTCTTCTAAAGGAAGCCAATCCAGAGTGTATTCTCTCCCTGAATCCTGAAGTGATTTCATTTTTAGTAATCTGATTCCTTTTAGCCAGCAAAAAATTATCACTTGACATTTGCAGGTGATCCATATCCTCAGAGAAAGAATTTGAACCAATGTCAAAGTTCTCCTGTACATCACAAAGGAAAACACATGTGAGCCCAAGGCTTTTGTGTGGGGGCCAAAGTCCTCTCCCATTATTACCAGTCAGAGCTCTGTGGCAATTTCCTTGCTCTCTTGGAACATTTTCTGAAGTCCCAGAGACTGCCAGAATGCCACTTTCACAGATTCAGGAAGGCTGCGAGAAAGGAAACATTACAAGGAAGCACAGGAGAAGCATGGGAGGAGGCTGCTCTGAATGAGGGCATGGAGCTGTAGCCTATGACAGCGCCACAAAATTGCCAAGTCCAGCATCATGCTTTTCTGGTTTGTCTACAGTATCTCACTCCTTTGTCGTCTGGTTTCCAAACCAGGCACAGCCAATCCCTAGTTCTCTTCTGTTTCACCGGTACGAACTAGTCCCCTATTTTCCTCCCCCCAGCCTTGGAAGAAGGAAGAGTCAATTAACCATGAAATAAAGCAAAAAAATATTCACATTCTCACTTATTATTTACAATATGAGGGATGAGTCAAACAATACATGGTATCGTCTCTACATTCCATATGTTTAGAATTGAAAGAATAAAAGACAGAGAAAGGGAATTCATTTTATTTTTGACCTACAATCCTAACTCCTATGTCCAATTAACCTTAAAAGAATATTTTGGAGAAAGAAAGCAGCACAGACTGATTAAGAACACAGACCAGGAATAGGTTAAACTGTTTATAGCTGTGCTTTGATTTAAACAATGCCACTATAAATGACAATACACAACAACAATAGCATCTAAGAGAAAAAAGTTAAAATTCATATGAATCATCACAATCCTAACCATATAGAAGGGTTTATGTTTGGAACGTCAGCCAAAATCATATTTTGACCAAAGCTATCTAAAATTACTAACCCCCCTTCACGGTCAGAACAGCATGTCTTGTGATAGGGGTGGAAAACCACCAATTGTAACTGGAACACATGATAAAGCCCCTATCTGGCCACAAGCATAATTGTACTTGACAGCAGTGTGCAGACCAGAGCAGAACAACCTGCTGAGAACAAAAGCTAGGGAGTTGCAGGTCTCCCAAGCAAGCCCCTTCCCTTATTCTTGCGCAAACAGCTTACAAGTGCCCTTACCATAACCCACAGTGGGGATGCTGGAGGGCTCACTATATATTTTGAGATAATTTTTCAGTATATTTCAGGTATATGAGGGTACAAACACAGAAAATGGGAATTTACTGGACAGTGTGACCAACAGATTTGACAACCAAAGGAAAGAGAAAAATATCGAGGAAAACAAGGTAGAGAATAAGGTAGAGACAAGACAGAGAAATTGAGACCCTTGTCCTTAAAATTCCCATCTGGGCCCCAGATGAGGAACCTCCCTGGAGTTCTGTCTCTTAGTCTTTTGTGTTCAATAAGGAATGCTCCCGCCATCACTCAATATTTCAAGTTCTCATTGCATTCTTGAGTGACACTCAAGAGCCCACCAGTGTGCTCCAGGAACATCTTCACTCTGCCCCACTTTCCCTAAGAGTACAAGACTCACCTCAAACTGAAGATCAGGGATACAGACAGGCTGGGGGAGAGATACCTGAGCATGGAGCCTAAGAATTAGGGATGTGAAAGCAGAGGTCATCAGGGAATGAACAAATTGAAAAAAAAGAAGGAAAAGGAAGCTTATTGCTGCTTCTACATCTATGCTTAACATGTTTAAATACAAAATGGATAATTCAGTTGATAGGAGTCCATTTTAAAATCAAGAAATGTATATAATATACTGGATTCTAAGCATCATGGGCATTATTTGTACACATTTTAATGGTGCATTTTAAACAAATAAATGTGTCCTTAAATATTTTATTTAGTTTTAGGTAAATGAAATTACATTTTCTGTTTGATGTTTATTTGCCCAGTTTTGCTCTAAACAAGTATTGGAAGTTGTCTCTAAACTCCTTTCCTCTCAATATCCAAGTTAACCAGATGAATTATTATTGGAAAGTATCTGATAATTTCTCTAGTCAGGGCCTCCCCAGTGGCGCAGCTGTTGAGCACTGGGTTGCGAAGCTGCCCGCAGCCTCTGCAGCGTAGGTTCGATCCCCGGCTGCTCCCCAGCCACCAGAGGAGGGTCCTGCATGGTACGCAGACCTCTCCTGCCACCTGCTACTCCCCTCAGCAGTGTACTTCAGTCCTTCTGCCTGCTCTGTTCCCCACTCTGGCTCTGGTGAATTCTCTCACCCTCCCGCGCTTCTGACTGTACCCAGTGCTTGTATAAATAAATAAATAGATAGATAGATAAATAAATAAATAAATCTTAAAAAAAAAAAAAAATTCTCCAGTCAGGGAAGTCTCTGGTAGAGACAAATGCTTTAGTCAGCAGAACTTGAAGAATATAAAACAAAAAGTAATTTTTCTTTTTTTAGGCTTCACAGGTGCTGAGGCTATCTAAAATAATTCTCCTGGGCCTCCCCTGGTGGCACAGCGGTTGAGCGCTGGGCTGCGAAGCTGCCCGCAACCTCTGCAGTGCTGGTTCGATCCCTGGCCACCAGCAAGGGTCTGACATGGTGCGACAGACCTCTCCTGCCGCATCCGCTGCTCCCCTCAGCAGTGTATTTCATCACTCTGTCTGCTCTGCGCCCCGCTCTGGCTCAGGTGAATTCTCTCACCCTCCTGTGCTTCTGACTGTACCCATTGCTTGCATAAATAAATAAATAAATCTTTTAAAAAAAGAAAATAATTCTCCTGTAAGTCTGCTCTGTAGGTGTCGCTCAGTGTAGCAGAAGTAGATGTGGCAAAGGAAATTCACCAGAGGTAGTAACAGTCATCACATTAAGTCTGTAACCTGCACAGCTATGAATTTTAGGGATTCAGCAATCTCTCTACATGAATTAGCCTATGGTCATCATGGAGAAAAATAGAAATTATAATGATCAGATATATTTTTATAAAGCTAGAACTAAGGACATGAAGATGAATGGAAAATGCAAGGTTGCATATTTCAATCTAGTAAGACAGTTTTCTCATAAATAGAGCTTCGCACAAATGCAGTGCATGAGATACTGAGCTACACCGAACACCAGTAGTGTTGACATAGAGGATATAAATATCCCTGTCACATCTGATGTAATAGATGTCCATGGGATGTTTAAAATTTAAGATTATTTCATTCCATAAAAATTTAATTGATCTATTGTTCCTTCGCCAATCACAGCACATGCTAAGACAAATGATACACCTTCAGAAGTTAGAATTAACTTTACAATTAACAAAGAGAAAAACAGACCTTAAACCTGTTCCACTGTCTTGGGAAGAATTTATAAAAATAGTGCTTAAAATGGGAACAAGAAGAATAAATCAGAGGAGGTAACTGACACTTGTCTGAATCAGATAAGTTCAATTTATGTTGCTAGGAGAAAAGGAAAACATGTTTCCAGCAACCTACAAGAAATGAGGTAGAAAATTAGCAGCACCTACGGTAGCAGTGAAGTCAGTGGTAATGTTTCAAACTTACAACAAATAAGACAATTTCCATGGCAGCAAACTGCTGCATTCCAACAGATTTATGATTCCTTTTTTTCCACTGGCCCACTTTCCCTCTTTGGGGCTTTTATTTTAGGAGATTATAAAACAAACAAAACAACTGAGAAGGGATTTGTCTTTCTCTCTGTTAGGGGAGATTAGAAAAAAACTAATCTCCAGACCCATTGACTAACATATTATTTTGACTGGCAGAGCAGACTTGATTTATCATTTTGCTAATAAAATTTTTATTATGCCAAGTGACACTCAAATAAACAGGAAACATCATTTCTGGGCATCTCAGAAAAAAAAAAAAGAGCTTTTTAAAAAGAGCTTTCGGGATGTACCCCCACTATCTATGCATTTTCCTCAATGGAATTCTCCTAATGTCATCCCCTTTTGTGGGATGCTAAAAAAAGGAGAGGCAATGAAGTCTTCAGAGCTTTCCAACAAAAGCTTAATAATTATTTGTTTTTTTTTTCTTTTTGCTTTTAAGCATTTTAATTATGTAAACAGAAAAATGGACTGTGTAAAATAAAGTTCAAAATTTATCATACAGTGAAAACCCATGGAACTGCCATACAGGTCAGGAAATAGAATATGCCCAACACCTCTGAAACTCAACTTGGGCCCCATTTAGATTCTCTCTCTCTCTTCTCACTCCCTCAAAGGAACTTATAGTCCTGACTTGAATGTAATCACTTCCTTGTTCTCTGTTTTAAAACTACCTTTAAAAAAAAAAAAAAAAAAAAAAAAAACTACATGAACTGATATCTCTAAGTCTCATAATTTTTTTTTTCAATTTATATAAATGGAGTCATATAGTCATGCATTATTTTGAGGTTGGCTCTTTCGCCTCAAAATTCCTTTTGTAAGAGTCTCCAAGTTGCTTGTGTAACTGCTCCTCATTTATTTGTCATATCATAGTACAAACTTTCTCAACATAGGCAGTATTAATATTTTGGGCCAAACAATTTTTGTTACAGGGTGTGTTCTGTCTATTGCAGGATATTTAGCAGTATTCTTGGCCTATATCCACTAGATGCCAGGAGTATCTCCCCACTCCAATTAAAACAATTAAAAAGATCCCAAATGTTTCTAAATTGTCCTTAGGCAACTTGGTCCCTCCTATTGTAACAGGGTGGTCCCCAGGAAAGGGGGAGGTTCCCTGCCCCACCCAAGGGAGGGTGGAGCTGAGCAGGAAGAGGAGAAGCTGCAGAAGAGACTGAGGAAGGAAGGAAGCAGGATGGAGCCAGGAGACCTGCAGGAGGCACATGGAGCCTAGAGACACGTGAAGAAACTGCGCTTGTCTTTTGGTCGTGGACTGGGTGACACAGATGTGGGTGAGACCCGTGGGGAGGTGACAATGGCAGCTTTTATCTTGATGTTGATTTTGCTCTTTTCAGGTTCTATTCCAGGAAACCCAAGGAGTGCCTGCTTGGTGGCTAACAAGAGATGACTCCTTTTGCTTAAAAGTTAACTGTTACTTTTATTCTTTCAGTTGCTGTACAGAATACCCCAGGATTGACTTCTAACAAAAAGTCTTCAACACTTAAAACCCTAATGTGATAAACAAGGTCATGTAACTCTTGTGATTAATAAAACTTTTCCTTCCTATTTCCAAAGTCTTAGGTTTGTAGGATGACAACTGGAAATTTTTCTGCCAGCAACACTCCACATTTTTTTTGGACTTTGACATTTTTTTTCTGAGCCTATGGAGTAAAACTGCAGTTACATAACATATTCTACGTGGCATAACTAAAAAAAAAAAAGTCTTTGTCTATATGTTACATGTTGTATGTCCTTGTGTCTGTCTTGGCCTAGAGAGGTTGAAAAATTGGTATATGTGGTGCCCATAGACGTTGGAAAAAAAAAAAAAGTCTCCAGTTATGAGAAAAACTAAAGGTTATGGTTTGATTGTCAACATTGTGCTACTGAACTAAGCCGGTGCCTTCATAGAGATTGAATATTGTTGTTTCTGTTAATTTTCTGATATTTATGGCAAAGCTTCCCAGAAATCTAAATTCAAGTACAAATTTGGTAGCCTGTCATTTGACTGCTGCAAGGAAATTTTGTGGAACCTCAGTAGAGCTCCTGAGACACTCCACGAAGTTTCTCCTTTTCCTCCTGGGAAGGCATTACATGAATTTGTTTTATTTGGCTTTTACCTAATGAAGTAAAACTGGAAGGGAAGCATTGTCACTTGGGAAAATGGTAAAACTTTGGTGTATACAGAATGTTAACAGTGGTTTTCTAAAATGTGTATTTAAAAAAAAAAAAACAACCTCTTAGTATCTGGGATGTATTTAAATTGTCACTGGTGATTGTCACCTTGTAATATTGTATAATTCAATTGTTTCACACCTACAGAAATTGTTTCCGGAAATATAGGGAGAAAAGGTCTCAACAGATTCCTATTGATGGAACTGTTGAGAGGAAAAAACTTTCCTACAAAGGACTGAATAGACCTGGAAATACACCTGACATTTACTAAGGTTTCTTTGACATACTGGAAATTTTTTTATGCATTCTGTCCTGAATCCACGAAGTTTTTGTTTTGTTTTGTTTTGTTTTGAGTAACCAGGATCTGCAGAAAGGTTGTAATTTTTTTTCCAGCAAAACTAACTTGTCACATTTTCTCTCCCCTTGATACCAACACAGCATACAAATAGTGGTAGTAATTTTTGCTACTTATCTTAGAGTCTGTTTTTGCATAACTTCCATAGGGATTTTGTCTGTTTTTAAAAAAAAAATTGGACGTCAGTTTGATTGTGTGGTTTTGTATGGAGTTCTTCCAAAAAGTTGAAAAAGAGCTGAACCAAGAAGAGGAGAACCTGTTTGCCTTGTTTGTAGGGTTCCAGAGACCTCCAAAGAAGGTGAGGAAGCTTGCCTCCATTGGCAGGACTGGACAACCCGGCCAACGAAAAAGCCCTGGTACCCTCGAGAAGAGGAAAGCCCAGGTGGAGTCTGATGAGACCAACTTTATACCTGAAGCCTACATCGACTGCATGCCACCGGTTCGCTCTGATCCTGTATGGAGTATTTCAACAAAGCCAGCTAAAAATTGCTGTTAGTTATTTTCTGCCCTGTGATTTTATGCAAAAATAGGAAAAATGGTTTAAAAGTAGATTTAGTTTGCAAACTTTTGCTATGCTGTTAAAAGTTTGGGATCAAGGTTGAGAAAATTTGTGTTTTACATCAGTTGAACCATTTTAACATTTTTTTTCCCTGTGATTTTGATATATTTGCTATCTTGCTTTAGCCAATTCTCCAAATTTTTTTCTTTTGGCTTGGATAATGGACTATTTTTAAGTAATGAAACTGTCATACTGGACATTCATGGACAATGCTGCTGACTAATTGTTGCTTCTCTTACACACATTGTAACCCTAAAAAAGACTGTCTCCTAAGACTACACCCTGAGATTGTGCCACCATAGATATGGTGGAATAAAAATTAAAAGGGGGGATTGTAACAGGGTGGTCCCCAGGAAAGGGGGAGGTTCCCTGCCCCACCCAAGGGAGGGTGGAGCTGAGCAGGAAGAGGAGAAGCTGCAGAAGAGACTGAGGAAGGAAGGAAGCAGGATGGAGCCAGGAGACCTGCAGGAGGCGCATGGAGCCTAGAGACACGTGAAGAAACTGCGCTTGTCTTTTGGTCGTGGACTGGGTGACACAGATGTGGGTGAGACCCGTGGGGAGGTGACAATGGCAGCTTTTATCTTGATGTTGATTTTGCTCTTTTCCTTCCGGGCTTGTCCAGTTGTTTGTGACCCTTTTCTGTGGGTCCCCACTGGAAGATGCTTTAGACTTGTAGCAGGCTTTGGGGCCTTGTTCTGGGCCAATCCCATTTGGATGGACTTTTACCCACGAGGGGATGGGTAACTCTGGATGTTTCATTTAGAAACTAGACTAGAAACTAGAAACTAGACTCTTTGCCTTACCTGTATTGTTTCCTAGTTTTATTAAAGTTCCTTCCCATTAAAGTCTCCTATGTTTTGTGCTGATGTGGCGGATGGCAGAACCCATTTAGAATAGGCAGGTTTGCAGGGTTTGGGCTGACCCTCTCCCTGTCCTATAACACTAAGAACTACTGCCTTAGAATATTTCTCTGAATAGCTGTACTATAATTTATGCTACTGAATTTTACTATTGGTGGATATTAGTGGTATCTAGTTTGTGGTTATTATAAATATTATTGTTTTGTGTCTACATCTTAGACACAAAATGTTCCTATACTATACCCTGTAATACTTTCCCTTAGATATAAGGGAGAAATAAAGGTCTTCCCAGATAAACAGAAACTGAAATAGTTTGAAAACAGTATCTCACCTACAAAATATATTGATAGGAGCCCACCTGTTTAAATCAAGCATAAGAAAGTCCACCAAAAAAAAAAAAACCTGAACAAGGAAATAGAAAGAACCAGAAAACTAAAGACAAAACAGCGATAGCAAACCCCTATCTATCAATAAATCTAAGTGGGCTGAAACACACAGAGTGGCTGGTTGGATCAGAAAACAAAACTCAATTTCCTACTGTTTCCTGGAGACCCACCTGAGCTCCAAAGATAAACATAAACTCAAAGTAAATGGTTGAGAAACAATCCTACAAGTAGCTGAAACTCAAAAAAAGGAAGGAAAAGCCATACTTAAAGCAGATAAAGCAAACGTCCAGCTTATAAGTTATCAAGAGACAGGGTTGGTCATTATAATGATTCAGAAAAAAAAGATGGAAATAATCCCAACATGAGGTTGAGAATTTGTGAAGCCAAAAATTAATAGCTTATGGTCCAACCACTATGGAAAGCTATATGGAAGTTCCTCAGTCTACTAAAAATGGAGCTACCATATGACCCAGCAATTCCACTCTTAGGGATCTACCCAAATAAAATATTAATTCAAAAAAAAACACGCATCCCTATGTTTATTGCAGTACTATTTATAATAGGTAAGACTAGGAATCAACCTAAATGCCCCAAAATAGATGACTGGATCAAGAAGATGTGGTATATATACACAATGGAATATTATTCAGCAATCAAAAAAGATGAACTCATGCCATTTGCAGCAACATGGATGGAGCTTGAAGGGATGAAGCTCAGTAAAATAAGTCAGAAGGAAAAAGAAAAATACTGGATGGTTGCACTTATAGGAGGAATATAGGGGATCAAGGAAAAAAATAGTAACAATAGCAAAAACACAAAAAACAAAAATAAACAGACAACTATAAATCAGAGACATTCTGCAGGGGAGGGCAGGGAAGGTATCAAAACAAGGGCAAGCAGGAAGAGTACAAGGGACTATGGTGATGGTGCATGGGTGAATTAGTGGTGGAAATTCTATGGGGACTACACCTGAGAAAAGCAACATTGCAAGAAAAAAAAAATAATTAATTAATTAATTAACAGATTAAGTATAACTTAAGAAGAAAGGAGGATAGGTATTCCTCCACATTTGTTCTTCTGCTTCTTAAAGACAATCCATGAACTCATAAGATGTGACTGCAAAGAGGGGTCTTTGAAAGAATCAGTCCACATGCATTCTCTCACAGGGCATTCAGACCCAACTGACTGAAAATAATAGAATAATAGAACTGAAAGAGTACAGAAACAAAAAAAGGGTGCTGGGGAAAGAAAATTACACAGGCTTATTTGTTTAGGAAGCAATTTCTTATTTAGCAAGTTGGTTTGTAATTATAGTTACTAAATTTAATTAGATATTATGGGACCAATAAACCAGCAACTATTCACACCAATTACTGAATAGTATGTTTTAAGATTAAGTCTTGCTGAAGAAATATAACTTGCAAATAAGAAAATGTATTAAAAATGCACTGTAAGAAAGAAAATACTTAATGATATGCATTAAGAATGCATATTTAGTATTTTCCAGGCAATGTATTCAGTGAGATATTGCTGGCTCATTATAGGCCATCCTTACTCTACTTTTCTCCCCTCTCCCTCCAAACTGTGTGAGATCTGTGAATATAGGGGAGAAAGAGTCATGTTCTTTCCAGAAGGTCTCTGAATTAGTTGCCCAAATACTGAAACCTGAGACCTAGTAGAACCACTGACTAACTATGTGATATTGATAAATCACTTGTCTCTTAGAGGTTGCTTTGTTATGCATAAATACTGTGTTGAAATACTCTTTCCACAGATTAGAAATACGTATCCAACTAGTTTATAAAGACCATTATACAAAATGAGTTTTTATAATCATTTACCATCACTCTAAAAAAAATCTTTCATGGAAAGAATGCAGATATATTTGCTCAGTTACATCAGTCTCTTTCCCTTCATTTCTACTCCACAACAAAAAATATTCACACAAGAATGTCAGGTAAAATAGAACATTATAGTGAAGTTAAAGATGTGTGTACATTTGCACGGCTTTATTTTGGTGGTGGTGGGGTGGTAATAACCATAATTCCAATTCTTAGCTTCCTTTCATTGAATTGAATTCATTGTGAAGTAAAAGATTTCCCTCCATTACCTGCAGCCTCCTTGACACCTGTTAGAGAACTGAATTACCTCTGTTTGAACTACCCATTAAATGTGATGATTTCCAGGGAATTATAAGAATCTAAAAAATAACTTCTCTAACATTTTCTACATTTACAAATGAAAGGAGATGAAGCATTTAAAAGGAAATTAAATTAAATGCATGAAGCTGAGTAGAAAGTGGAAAGAGGCTGTCTAGAACTCTAATAGACCTTGTTATGAAGTGGACTGTGTCACTACATGTATGACTTTGAGGGAATCACACAGCATCCTCACCTACTATAACAGGAAGACAATTAACTAGAGGGGCTCCAAACTTCTCTTCAGTTTTCATGTGAAAAATATAATGTACATGTTTCTGCATCCAATATTTGAACATTATTCTCTGGCACTTTTATATCTAGAGATAACAAATATACAGAGAGAATGTTTGTAAACATGGGCACACATGAAACTGAATGAAATACAAACAGATGCTTATTTAAGCTGATCTAAAATAACCATGAGTTATATAAAATAATGAACTGTAGAACAAGGCTATTCAATATTTCTAAAAATATTATCAACCATCATTTACAGAAAGCCCACTAGGTCTGAGAAACTGGACAGACAACTTATGTGAACTTTCTTCCTTAATTCTTCCATTACTCTGTAAATAATAAGGCATTTATAGGTGAGGAAATTAAGGTTCAGTAAAGGTCTGAGCACAGGTCTCTAGCTACACACTTCTGATGATACTAAAGATCCATATCACCAATAAGAGTCCTTCAAGGTGTTCAATTCTTAACGAGCTGTGAAGAGGCTGTGGATCTACTGCAGTTTAAATTGTTGGCAAGCTGTAAAGGTTTGGTTAGTAAATTATTCATTTATATAATTACACCTACAAGTAATAAAATGTTCTCTTACACAAATCATCCTGAAATACTAGAAAATGCACATTACCCAATGAGAATCAGGACAAAGCTCTCTTGTTAAGAGTTCCTCGATAATTCAAACCCTTTTCTCAATTCACCTCTGCCTACCCCAAGTTGAACTCTCCATTAAAAATCACTTCAGTATGAAAGAAAGAAAATGTAGTGGTTTGAAAGAAAGGAGGGCAAAAAGGCCTTGTACTCTCTAAGCAAATCAAGACCTATGTAATAGTGACATGGCAAACTCCCAAGCTGTTTGGATAAAGAACTCAATTTTCCCTTTCTCATGCCCTACTGGCTCCATTTAAGTATGAAATGGGCAGAAAGGACAGCCTTAACAGTAACCAAGGCATTTTCTAGGCACTCTGATATAAAATTCAGGTTACTCTAGACATGCCATTGTCAATTTTATCTACAGATAAAAGTAGGGGCAAAATACCTACAATGTAAGAAGCACAGTTTTGGTTTTTTTTTTTTTAAGATTTATTTATTTATGGGGCCTCCCTGGTGGCGCAAGAGGTTAAGCACAACATTGTGAAGCTGTCTGCAGCCTCTGCAGAATGAGTTCAATCCCTGGCTGGCCAAAGAGCAACCCACATGGTGCAGCAGACCTTTCCTGTCTCTCTGGCTGTTCCTCTCAGCAGTATATTTCAGTCAATCTGCCTGTTCTGTTCCCTACTCTGTCTCTGGTGAATCCTCTCGCCGCACAACCCCTGTACCTCTGGCCTATACTCCAGTTCTTGTATGCATAAAAGATTTATTTATTTATGCAAACAAGAATTGGGGTACAGGCCAGAGGTGCGGGGGTTGAGACGATTCACCAGAGACAGAGTAGAAAACAGAAGAGGCAGACTGACTGAAATACACTGCTGAGGGGAGCAGGGGAGGAGTGGGCAAGACAGGAGAGGTCTGCTGCACCATGTGGGTCACTTCCCTGGCCGGTGATTGAACAGGTGCTGCAGAGGCTGCGGATAGCTTCATAGTGCTGCGTCTTAACCCCTTGTGCCACCAGCGAGGCCCCTGGACAGCACAGATTTCAAAGAGAGATCTAAAAAGTTTGTTTGGGGTGGGAATTGGCAGTTCAGAAATGCTTAAAAAATAGAAGAAATTTTAGACTGTATTACCCAAAAGAAAATACACCCATTTGTTACCCTCTACTTTCACAAATCAATCATAAAGGAGCCACAGATCAGAACCCTGGCTTCTGCTCCTAGAATTGGGTAAACAGAGCAATATAAAGCTAGTGATAGTTTTGATAAGGGGAGAAAATATTCAATTCTATAAAAGGGAAGGCTACCCTAAGTCATAATAGAAGCAAATCCAAGGTCACCTTAGGAAAACAGATAGAGTGAAATGGGTCTGTTTGGCAAGAGAAGACATGGGCAGATAGGGACAATTAAAACAGGAGTCAGAGAAACAGAGCAACAGAGAGTATGTGACCAGAAATATGTCAAGTCAGGGGCCAGCAAATGTTTCCTGTAATGGGCAATATTATAAATATTTTAGGCTTTGCAAGACATATGGTATATGCTCCAACTACTCACATCTACCATATAATGTCTATATAAAATATCAAAATAAATGAGTATGGTTGTGTTTCCATTAAACTTAATGTATGGGCACTGAAATATGAATTTTATACAAGTTTCACATGGTACAAAATATTATATTTCTGATTTGTGTTTGCATCCACTTTAAAATGTAAAAGTTATTCTTAGGTAATGGGCCTTACAAAAAGCATCAGGTTGTATTTGGCTAATAGGTCATTGCTTTCTATCCCGTAGGTCAGGGTAAGCCATTCAGAACAGACTGTACAGAGTGCCTTTGTATACTGATGCAGAGAAACAGAAGGAGAATCTGAAATATAAAATAAACATTCTAAACAAAAAATATCAATAATAGAAAATAATAACAATAACCATTACTTACAGAGATCTTACTATGTTTCAGGCACTGTTTATATACTCAGTCTTTGCTAAGGGAAAGACTTATTATTTCCATATTCTAAGACAACTGAGACTATCAAAATGAGTATTAAGACAGCTATAACTGCAAACCTATATCTGACATCCTAAAAGTTTTGGAATAGAAAAAATTTATTGCAAAACCTGACTTTATCTGAACTGACAAAGGAGCAAATCCTGACCTGAATTGACAGATGGTTACTCATAATCTTTATTTCTCCCCACTTTGGGTGAACATTCATACATTTCATGGTAAAATATTAATGTTTTACAGCTGGGACTACATCAAATTAAAGAGCTTCTGCACAGCAAAAGAGACAATTACCAAAATAAAGCGAAATCCCACCAACTGGGAGAAAAATTTTGTACACAACACTAATGATAAAGGACTGATCACAAAAATCTACAAAGAGCTGACGAGACTCAACAAAAACAAAGAAAATAATCCAGTCAAAAAATGGGCAGAAGAGCTAAAAAGAAACTTCTCCAAAGAGGAAATACAAATGGCCAACAGGCATATGAAAAAATGTTCAACATCACTTGCAGTCAGGGAAATGCAGATCAAAACTACCATGAGATACCATCTCACACCAGTGAGAATGGCACATAATAAAAAAAAATAGCAACAACAAATGTTGGCGAGGATGTGGAGAAAAAGGAACTTTCCTGCACTGCTGGTGGGAGTGCAAACTGGTCCAGTCACTATGGAGAGCTGTCTGGAGGTTCCTCAGTCTACTAAAGATAGAGCTTCCATATGATCCAGCAATTCCACTCCTAGGTATTTACCCAAAGGACACAGAAACATTAATTCCAAAGAGCATCTGCACCACTATGTTTATAGCAGCACTGTTTACAATAGCTAAGCTTTGGAAACAACCCAAATGCCCCAAAACAGATGACTTGATCAAGAAGATGTGGTACATATACACAATGGAATACCACTCAGCAATCAAAAAAGATAAACACATGCAATTTGCGGCAACATGGATGGAGCTGGAAGAGATCATGCTCAGCGAAATAAGCCAGAAAGAAAAAGCAAAATACCGGATGGTCTCACTCATAGCAGGAATCTAGAAAACCTAAATAAGGCACCAAGAAAAAGAACATAAGAAAGAAAAAATCAAAATCAACAAACAACAACAATCAATGAACCAGAGACACACTATGGGGGGGGGGAAAAAGGGGGGATTGGTGTCCAAATAAGGGGGTTGCAACTGTATGGGGAATATAAAAATAAAACTAAAAATATTAATGTTTTATTATAGAATACTGTCCCCAGGTTCTGCTATACTTGTTGCATAGTAGGTTCATCTATGAATAGTGTTATCTTCTAAGGTTTAAAATATGCTGACTTACCAAACATATCTGGTGCTATGACCATTAGATAATGAATTGTAAACCTGTTTTAACACCTTATTCTTTACCAAAGAATTAATAAGTTCTCATGAATGGCCATGTTTACTGCAGTCTAATAAAAAGAAAACTGGATTATTAGAGTCCATCTTGTTACTAACGAGTTGGGATCATTAGAAAATTTGCTTCTCTCTCTCTGGGTCTCAATTTCCTCATCTTAATGAGGGGCCTTAAAATCAAATCACCATCAGTCCAGGAAATAGATGGGAGAAGCCGAGGTAGGTAGGGGAAGCTCCAGGGAGGGCAGAGGCTGTAGCAAACTAGAAATTATGAGATCTGGCTTTGCTATGTGAACATATATGGCCTAACTCTACTGAAAGTATCTGAGAAAAACCAAAACCAGATATTTCTGTATTAATATATATGTATTTATGTATTAATTTATTACTAAACTTAAAAAAAAACGAAAACTATGTAGACCAACAAAACAGGTCTATAGGTCAAATGTGATATTCTTGCTGCAATTCTCAACTGGCTAATGGGCTACAATAATAGCTACTACTACAGTCAGGCTACTAACTGATATCTGATATCCTAAAAGGAATCTGATAATTCCTTTCCCTATGGTTTCACCCACAGCTGGAAGTGACTTGCCCTTTTCTAACCCCTGCAGCTTACATATTCAACTTAGGCAGCTCTTGGCATGAGTTACTTCCATTTTCAGTTATTGTTTCATATCGTCATGTCTTTTATCTTTAACTAGATGATAAGATCCTTGAGGGTCTTTGAGGGTGGCCATGTATCTCTGAATTTCCACAACAATTGGCATAGTGCCTTGAACACAGCAAGGGCTTAATGAAAACATTTGGACTGATGTTAAAATAAACTATAAATAGCTATGGCTAACTCAAAACAGCCCGAAGTCTGAGTTACTGGAGTTCTCATTGCTAGTGGGAAACATTGTGGTAAAATCAGCTAATGAGACTTTGGAATCCAGCAGAACTAAGCCAGAATACCAACTCCCTAGCTTCACATTATATGACTTGATTTTGTCACACACATTCTCTGATAATCAATATCATTTGTAAATTGGAAGATTGATATTTAATTCATTCTGTGGATGAAATGAAATAATCTATAAAGCATATGACATAGAACAGATCACAACAATACAGATTCTTTTCCTTATTTATCTGGCCAAGGGAAGATTAAGTTTCTTACAGAAGATTGAACACTGTTCCTCCTCTTCAGGTAATTCTCCATCATCTAGGGAAAATCAGGTCGAACAAATGCTGTAGAATCCTCTGGGGCAAGAGACACCTGACAATAACTGGAGACATTTAATCTTACTGTGTATCTTGTGTGATTTCAAATGAGTTATGATTCTGCGAGTTGCTTTGAAAAATCATTCTTTTAAAATACTTCTACAAGTGCAAGACCTGTGCAAGAAGACATTCATAGCTTCAAAAATACAAGTTTGTGGGAAACTTGGCAAAGGATAGAGCTGTGTATGATTTTCAATATATCCATGAAAGAATGCAGTCAAATATATGGATCCCAGCATTATTTAATGCAGAAAGTATGAATTTGCAAAATAAACAGTCTCATTAGGATAACATGTGTGGTGATTCAGTATTCATAGACACAACTGAGATGTTAGTAATGTCTATGCACATGGGTTACACGAACAGAGGATTTCTAATGACAAAAAGGAGATTGAACAGGACTCCTAAATGTCATAGGCTGTTAATTAAAGAATCTCAGCATAAAAAGTAACTTTAATAGCCATCTCATCCAGCTCTTATCTCTTAACTTCCTGATGGCCCTACTAGACCTGATTAAACACTTTTACCCTGAAAGGTAACTTGCTCTTTTCAGTGACAACCTTTGCCAAATTGACAGGAATAAAACTGAGACAGAACCAGCTTCCTTAGAGCTGCTTCTTATTCTCCTTTAGTCTGCTCTTTGCAGAGGTACAGGAAATTTTAACATGTGAGTTTCCATATTTGTATGCAAACATACTGTATAACCCATGGCATTCCTGGAATCATCACATTATTAAAAATGTGCAATATAATACAGGAGTTAAGCCTAGTGTTCTTTTTACATGTTGTCATCTTGATGGTAAAACTCCGATTGTACCTATTTTAGAATGACCAAACAGACACAATGTCCTGTGCACAATGTCCTCCCAATGAAAATCATTAATAATGATAGTTTACCTTCGGTATGGGATGCAAACCGTAAAGGGAAAAAATTCAACATTTTACAATTCTGGTGCCCTTTACTGAAATTTAGTGACTATTTCAGTTATAGTAATTCATGATATGTGCAGCTTGTTCTTTGTCATTTTTGTAAAGGCAATATTACACATTTAGTATGGTCTGCCTGGGATAACTAGAAGAGCAAACCCAGTTACAGCTTTACAATCACAAGATGTAGAATGCCCTTCCTTCTTCACTGGTGATCAACACAGACTTTTGATAATAAATATATAGACTTTTCCAGCCATACAGACCCGTTACAGCTACTCAACGACGTCATTGTAGATTGAAAGCAGCCATACACAATATGTATGCAAATAATTTCTGCTGTTCTAACTAAAATCTCATTTACAAAAACAGGTGGATGTCTGGATTTTCCCTTGGCACAGCACGGTGAGGGTGGGAAGAACATTGAGCCAGGAATCAGAACAGCATTCTCTCTTGCATGACAGCAAGCAGACACTTCCCAACTTTGAACTACATTCATCTCTAAGTGCAGAAAATCAGATGACTTTTAGTTGAACTTTGATTTCAAAATATCTACAAGCCAATTTTCCAACTCTCTCTCTACCAGTATGACTTTCAGTCAGGTTACAAAGAGCTACAGTCATAATGGTTTGTCAAGGCTTTCTTGAAGGACCAAGGTTGCCTAAGGGTCCCTGGAAAGTCAGTCCCCATTGTAGGCCACAGATAAGGAAATGAAATTTCTCTTCCCAATGGGAAATGATAGATTTCAATAAACTTCATTGAGGGGTAGAAGTTTTAGCAGGGATACACTGTTGTTTATCTGAAATTTACATTTAATTTGGCCTGCCGTATTTTACTTTTAATCCTTAAATTGAGAAAGGAGTCAGACTGTAGGCATTTTTATGATGCATTCTCACCTGTATGATTTCATTATGTCTCACAGTACCCCACCTGTTGGTCACAGGGAGAATTATCTTCCTTCTAATCAGGAACAAGCTGAAGTGCAAGAACTTATAAATTAACTGAGATCATGGGGTTAATAACAAGTAAGTCTAAATATCCCCTAGTGACTGCAGAAAGAGAGAAACATTCAATTCATTATGGAGTTGTTATCTACTTTGAACAGCTGATATTCAAAAAGATATACCTGTCAAAGTGTGAATCTTCAGTTTTCCGTTTATCTACACTGTGCTAATATTTATAGCAATTTCATAAAACAATATTCAAGTGAGTCATCATATGGAGAACCTTTACCTGCCACAATATGACTTAATGATTGTAAAGATGAATTCTCCCTCTCTGGGAGAAGGGACTTTTTTTAATCATTTGAAGAAAGTCAAATATTTAATAATTTTTATGACGTTAATTAAATCTGAAAATAGAGACTAAAATTAGGTGTGGAGTATGTTGTCTCTAAAAGATAACCAAACAGATGTACTGTTTCTCAGAAAAGTAAATGATTAAAAGGCATTTTAAATATGGTTTCATCTAAATATTCAATAATGTTTATGTGAAGACAACCCAGTTTTCCTGGAGTTAAAAGCAATTACTTGAGGCAACATCACTTTCAGGAATACTCAAACACGAGTAGAAAATAGTCATCAAATTGCAGTAAACTGGGGTACTGGGAAGAATCACTGTCCTAATAATCTTAGAAACTCATTTACCAGGAAAAATATCAGCATTAGCCAGGGCTATAAACTGAACCATGGTGATAACAAGCAAGCTTTTGATGGAGTAAGTATAGCAACATCTTTATTAGCATGGCATAATACATTCTGCCCAGAATTAAATAAAACAACCAAGGGAAAATTTCTCTATTTCCTTAAACATTAATGCATAGATTTCAAAGATCAAATTTAGATATTTCTATGAGAGAAACTCTGCCTTCTGGAATCAGGGAAGTAATATTAAAGTGATCCAGTACTGGCTTAGGGGGAAAAGAAAGCACAATTTGAAATTAATTATTTTCTGGACAAAAAGTGGTGGATATCCTGTCACTCACATGGACTTTCTTTGTTTCCATTCCTCAATTTTCAGTGCTCAAATACTCATATTGGCCTCATTCTTGGTTCCCACTTCTCAGAGAAAGAAATGGTCCATCAATTTGGTCATTAATTCTGGGAAGTGGTCATTAGGAGGTATAAAGTGTGATCTCTCAGCATCACAGGTCTCACCTCAGCAGCCTCTGTCTCCTCATGAGGAGTACATCTTGGGGTGAGGTAGAAGGGAGGAGGCTGAGTGGAATCCCTAGCTCATAGCACCCTCCTTGTGTTTATTTAATAAGTGTGCAGATAACACTGAATTTGAAAGTGGAGACTTCCAACCTAGAAAGAAATATCTGCAAACATTTTCAAACACCGGGGACAGTATGGAATGGCTCTAAAGAAACATAAGCTCCTCGGCCTCCCCAGTGGCACAGCGGTTGAGCGCTGGGTTGCGAAGCTGCCTGCAGCCTCTGCAGCGCAGGTTCGACCTCTCCTGCAGCCCACTGCTCCCCTCAGCAGTGGTCTTCGTCAGTCTGCCTGTTCTGCTCTCCGCTCTGGTGAAGTCTCTCACCCTCCCGCGCTTCTGACTGCACCCCAGTGCTTATATAAATGAATAAATAAATCTCAAAAAAAATTAAAAAATTAAAAAAAAATAAGCTCCAAATTCACTAAGAAAGGATTCCCAAAGAATACCCCCTATTCATTGCAGAAAGTAGTCATTAGGGGAGGTGGGGGAGAAATTAACTTTTATACAGTTCCAATTATGTACTAAACTGTTGCCCATCACTATATACAACAGGAAATGCCTTAGATAAAAACTTAATAAATCCACAACTACTTCCTTATTAGGGAGCCCATGAGTATCTCTAATTGACACTAACTGTAAAAGCGAAATAAACCATTTCCAAGAGTTACTCTGGGGTTGACTTTGCTGACAGGGTTAAGGATTTTTGGTCTTTTCCATTATTTGCTTGAACTGGCTCAAATACCATTAAAATCATAATTAGAGGTAAGGTGATTCAGATCTCCAGGCCTTTATTTACATGGGGATCAAGCAAACGGATAATAAAATTTGCGGTTATGATTAATTAATCATTCAAGAGAAAATAATTGAATTCGAGTTGTGCACTCTTTGCCCCCTAAGCCCATACTGTAATCATTTAACATTACTGCCCTGATGGGAAGTCAGTATGTCGATCAGTGACAGGTGAGGTAGAGAGAAGCTAGAGGTCCCCCAACAGCATCCCTCCTCCAAGGGGCATAGGAAGAGCACATTTTCAGTTTCATGTCAGCCAGACTGGAGTCATAAGACTAACTCTAATTAATGGAATGGCCTGACCCCTAAAAGTTCCTCAAAACCCTGCACTTTCTCCCACTAACTGGAAGTACAGGTCCCTCAGGTGGTGAAATTCCCCTAAAGCAAGCACCCAGATACCTGCATCCCACTTGGAAGTTAGCTACCTAATCACTATGACAGGAACACAAAATAATTCCTCTGTGTTAAGCGACTGAGATGCTGGTATTGTTTGTTAAAGGCACTTACCAGCATTCATCTAACACTGAGAAAGGGGCTCACTCAGACCCAATATTCTCAGCCATCTTAGTATGGCTCATCATTATGGGAAAATCATCTCAGATTCACAAGGGAGCAGTAACAGCGAGGAGTGGCAGTAGATATCATTTAATGCAGAAAAAAGCAAAAACAGAGTGAAGTTGGGAACCTAGAATCCAAGACTGTTGGCAAATCAAAGACAGAGACAACAGAGGTTGTAGTAGATCTGGAGACTGTATCTAGGAGCTGGCTCTTTTGTTAACATGGAGAAGGCAGGTCACTAACAGGGAGAAGAGTCCTGAGGGCTAACCTGGCTGTAACTGGTGCTTATCTCTGATCCAGGCTATAGGTGAGCTCCAGGATAGCCAGGTTAATTGGCATTCATATTCCAGGCCAGTACTTGGAGAAAGACACTGTGGTTTACGTATCTAATTTAGAGACCTAACTATTAGCTCATAATTCTAAGGGTACCATGAAATTGGAGTGAGTGAATTTTTAAACCAGGCAGTTTTCTATAATAAAAAAATTGTATTACTCAGGTAGAAATACTTGCAGAATGAATTTATTTATTTACCTATGTCACTTCTCAAATACTCTCATCCCTCTCTAATTTTGAGAACACAAGACTTTCTTCAATGAAAGCCTTCTCACCCAGTAATGGTCAACAATGGCAAATTAAAACCCCCAACATTTTGGAATGCACATGCAAGAGATGGGAATTCTTCAATTAAAGCCCATTTCCTGAAGGTATATTAAACAGTATCTCTAGTTGTTCCTATTTAACTGTTCTTAATGAGATTTTTAGGCAGTGGTTCCTGCTGATAGATTGAGTGCAAAGGAGTAAGAAGCCCAGGAAATGGGGGAGGGAAGCAGTGGATGTGAGTAAATATGTATTTGGAAGATCTCCATTTAATTCTTCTCAATGAGCTTCTGGTTCACGTTAGCATCATCTCTTGGGAAATCAGTCACATTGCATTTGTTTCACTGCTCCCACCTGAATATTGAATGAAAAAGTACAGACTCAATACAAATTTATTCTCTGTTGATCCTAACTAAGGGAAGCACTATGAGACTTTGAGGCACTGACTTGCCAGCCCTCTACTGCAAATTCTAAAGTAAGGGAAGACCTCACCTCAGTGGCCTCTGCTTGACTGAATTATAGACAGTATTTCAAGCTTCAAGGACCTGATCATTTCTTTATGATCTTCCCAGCAACAAATTGACCACATTTCTGCAGAACCAGCAGAGCTATTTATAGACAGAAACAATAACAGAAATGAAATCACGGCAAGATCATGGAGCCATGGATTTCTGTGTTGTCACAAACTAGTCCTGTGACCTTGAGGTACAATCTTTAAATAACTCTCTGTTCCTTTGTAGGCTAAGCATCTTTTGAGAAAGCAATTTCACCAAGAATTAGACACAAAAATAATCTGTGGAAGGAGAAGAAACTAAGGCAGGGAGATGGTAAGAAATTTGACACAGAAAGAGACTAATCAATCCACATGGCCATGGATCAGACCTTTGAAATTCATGTGCTGCAACAGTGATCTTTCTCTCAAAAAACAAACAAACAAACAAACAAAACCCTCATATTGTCCCTTGTTCTACCTGAAGTCCCTCATTTCTAGGTTGTGGTAAGGTTATTTATCTACCTGCCTTTTCTTCTCCTCACCACTGACAAACCTTCCAGAACAGCCTTGTTTCTCTGATTTTGGTATCCCCTGCAGTATGTGGGGTGGGTCTCATTAGCCTTTCTCTGCACACAAAACAAGTCTGTGGAACTCCATGGAAGTATAGCTTGTCTCCTACACATTTAATATAACGAGTGGTCATTTTTTTTAAAGGTCAAGATATTCACTTAGCATTTACTAGGTACCTAGAATTCATGTAAGTGAATCCCCTTTAAGTCTCTTTCCTATATTTGCTTCCAGAAAAATACTAGCTTGCCTCCATATGCTGCCACCTTTTGAATTCAGTAAAATAAAAATGAATGAGGAGGAAGCAAGGATTAAAAAAAAAAAAAAAAAAATGACAGTTATTCTTGACTGAGAGCTGATGGCTTCTATGAGGAATCCAGACAAAAAAGTGAGAACACACATTATTTGCTTTGACATGTACTTTCAGTACCTCTCTTCTCCCCATTAGTGCCCTGTCCAAGCTTACCAAGTCTTGCAACTACCTACATCTTTCTCCTCAACTTCTTCCCTCCGATGAAGTTCCAAATCTCCTACTCAACCGCAATATGTCTTGCTTTGGAATTACCTTTCCCTTAAGTCAAAACTCTCATTTTCTTTGGGCATCTGAACCAGGTTAGAATGAAAGCTAATTAAGCTGATGCACATTACATTTACGGCTCATCATTTCCCCACATATTCTTTAACATGTCCATAATGTATTATTCATTCTTACTGACAAAAATCTCACTTGGTATGAGGAGATAGTTTGGAATAGGAAGATACCTTCTTTCTTACAGGAAAGAGAAAATAAAAAAAAAACAAAAACACAGATTTCTCTTAATCCGTTCCCATCATGATTCCCTAGTTCTACTCATGATAGGAATAAATAAGCCCTTCTTTTCACGCTTACCAACTTCCTTTATCAACACCAATGAGCTTACTTAATTACAATGTTTCCTCCAGGAGGAGGGGGTGGGGTAAGAACAACAGGTTTGGCTAACCTTACACCAAGTCACAGAAGGAACTCTTATCTTGGTTTCCAATATTTTCAGCTGTCAATCATTCCAATATTTGTAGCTACACAATCAAGTAGTTCCCAAAATTATGGTGGATCAGAATTATGTAAATGTTTGTTGAACCACAGACTGCTAAGGTCCACCTTGAATTTCTAATTCAGTATGTTTATCTGGGACCAAAAATTTGCATTTCTAACAAAATCCCTGGTGATGTTGATGGTCCAAGCAAACACGTTAAAAATTGACCTTATACCAATTTCCCTTCCATCTGAAGAGAAAAACATGCCAAGTGGAAAAGAGGATATATAACAACACAGCAGTATAAAAGAGCATGTGAAAGATGAAGATGAGGTCTCTACCACAGTCACTTCCCAAGCCCTTTTTCTTCTTTCTTCTTTGTACATACACTGAGCAACCCAAGTGCTTGAGAAGTTTTTGTGGATTAAGATTCTTTACTTCTATATTATTTTATTCTCTCAGCCTCTCTTCCCTTCACTAACTTGTTCCCTTTGCTCTCTCTCATTTAACATATATAAGTGTATCCTGGGGCCTCCCTGGTGGCGCAAGGGTTTAAGACAGCACTATGAAGCTATCCTCAGCCACTGCAGCATGAGTTCAATCCCTGGCCAGGGAGGTGACCCACATGGTGCAGCAGACCTCTCCTGCCTCACCTGCTGCTCCCTGTGTATTTCAGTACATCTGCCTGTTCTGCTCCCCACGCTGTCTCTGGTGAATCTTCTCACCTTAGGCCTGTACCCCAATTTTTGTATGCATAAATAAATAAATCTTAAAAAAAAGTGTTTCCTGGACCATTGTGCTAACAAGAGATGTTAAAATTCCAAGATCTTATACAAAGAGCTTATATAACTCAACAAAAAGAAAGCAAACAACCCAATCAAAATAATGGGCAGAAGAATTAAATAGGTATTTCTCCAAAAAAGACATGCATATTGTCAACAGGCATATGAAAAATTATTCAGCATCACTTATTATTAGGAAATTTCATGTCAAAACCACAATGAGATAGTACCTCACACCTGTGAGAATGACCCATATTAAACAAACAAACATTCTCACAGGTGTGAGGTGCTATCTCATTGTGGTTTTGACATTCAACAGAAACAACAAGTGGTGGTGAGGGTGTACAGAAAAAGAAACCCTTCTACACTGTTGGGAATGCAGACTGGTCCAGTCCCTCTGCAAAGCAGTACAATGCCATGGGCACTGTATGTTCCTTCAGGCAAAGACAACCTACAGAGATTCACGGAAGCTAATGGATGGTGTCCAGTGGGTGCGGGAAGAGCAGCGACAGCTATCCTATAGTTATTTGGAGAATTCTTCCTTTTCCATCATTTGGTTATCTTAAAATTCCTTAGTATCAGTTACAAATTGCATCCACTGGAAGCAAAACATGTCAATTCCATGATCTTTAAGCTTCTATCAGTATCACATAAATTCTGTACCATTTGGTTATATTGACTTTATAAATGCTTTTCAAGAAAATATATGTAGGATTCCTGTTTCAATAACCTTTGGCAAAAGTAATGAGTTCCAGAAAATCTGTTAAATTTCTGCGCCATATTTCCCAGAATATTCATATTTCCCAGATCATTCATTCCCATTACTAGGTGTGTATTATATTCAACTGAAACTTTTAAAAAATATTGATGCATGGGTCACACCCCTGGATTTTCTGATTTAATTGGTTTTGGGTGGGGCTCAACCATTGGTATTTCTTTAAAAATCCCCAGATGATTCTAATATGCAGTGAGGGCTAAGAAACACCAGATTAGATGTTATCTAAAACCCCTTTCAACTTTGTGATTAATATGATTTACTTTACCTCTGCAAGCAAAAAGAAAAATTTTCTTATTCCATCCTATTGAGTTCATTCATTCTTTCACATAACTCAGCAACAACAGAAGCAGTTTCTAATTTTTATCCAGAATCAAGAAATAAAGTTTAGACTCTTTCTTAATGATCCTCTATAATGAGATTAGGCAATGGAGAGTAGAAATTCTAAAATCAGGGAAACCGACCAAGTGGCCAAGCAGAATAAGAATTCATAGTCAACGCCAAGTCTCTATTGTAGGGTTGAAGATATAGAGACTCAGTGCTATGTTGTGTTAATCCAGTCAAAAGATAAGGTCAAGGGGCCTCCATGGTGGCGCAGTGGTTGAGCGCTGGGCTGAGAAGCTGCCCGCAGACTCTGCAGCGCGGGTTTGATCCCTGGCCGCCGGGAGAGGGTCCCACATGGCGCGCAGACCTCTCCTGCTGCACCCGCTGCTCCCCTCAGCAGTGTATTTCGTCAGTCTGCCCATTCTGTTTCCCGCTCTAGCTCTGGTGAATTCTCTCACCCTCCCACGCCTCTGACTGTACCCAGTGCTTGTATAAATAAATAATCTTAAAAAAAAAAAGATAAGGTCAAAACCAAGAAGCACTGAGTTCAGTCTCCAAAACTAGTGGAGAAAATAAAAAATAATGTATGTAGAAATAAATTTATCCCAAAAAGTCAGTCTTGACAATGGTTCTATAAAATAATTAGCTAAGAGAAATAGCTGAATACTTTCCAAATGCATACCGACAGTAAAAAAAAGAGTCAATAAGCACATTTACATTTTGTTACAATACAGTTGCAGACTAAAATCCCTCAGTTGATCAAACTGAAGCACCAAATAAATCTCTGTCATCAATACAACATTAACACTTGTATGTTATATAAAGAATAGATCAAAAGGAGGAAAAAAACAACGAAATCTCAAGAAATAGATTTCTCCAAAGGTAAACACTCACCAATTTTTAATTAAATGAGTAGTTTGGTAAAACTTTACTGGAAAAATGACAGAAAGAAAATAGCACAAAATATAATAAAGTTGGTAACTAAAAGGAAATACACTTTTTAAGAAACCCAAATATGCAAAAATGTGATTTTTCCTATAGTATGTTGATTTTAAAGTATGAATGAGTTGTTTTAAACAATTTAGAAGTGAGTCTTAAGTATTCTGTTGTGAAATTAATCATATAGTATCATGTTTTAATAAATATAATCAAATCAGTTCATTGTCATAAAACAAACATGAACAATATTACAATGTAATATGTAACCTAAGTTCAACCCTAAAATAATTCCTGTTTATCTGTAGACTGTAATTATAAATTAAGAAAATAAATAAAACAAGCAAGCAACCTTGATTAAACAATGCTGGCCACAGCTGGTTCAGCGGTTGCAATAGTTGATCCAACTCATTGGGAACAGACACCGTGAACATTAAGGAAAAGAAAAATCAATAGTACAAAAGTCAATTGAGTTTATGTTTATCCTTTTTCAAGAGCAAACAAGCTAACTAAAAGCCGAAAAATTAGTATCTTGGTGAAAATCTATTTGGGCTATCTTCTACATAGCAGAGAACAGACAAACTAAATATTTGAGCTAACTAACTAATATTGTGATGTACCTTTATGACTGAAAATAATTTATAGTATATTGTAAAACTGGCAAAGAAAATGGAGTGATCCAATTTCTTCTCTTATTCAAATTACCTAAGAAATGGCAGGCTAATTTGGACATAAAATCTGACTTAGAATTTATTTCCTAATATGCATTTTTAAGAAGATACAGAAAAACCAACCAATTAATGATGAAAATAAAATACAGAGGCCTCTGTGGTAGCCCAAGGGCTCTATGAAGCTATCTGCAGCCTCTGCAGCATGAGTCAATCCCCGGCCAGGGAGGTGACCCACATGGCACAGCAGACCTCTCCTGTTTTGCCCACTGCTCCCCTCAGCAGTGTATTTCACTCAGTCACCCTGTTCTGCTTCCTACTCTGTCTCTGGTGAATCCTCTCACACCCCACACCTCAGGCCTGTACCCCAGCTCTTGTATGCATAAATAAATAAATCTTTGATTTTTGAGGAAAATATCATGAATACATGATAAAAATAAAATATCAACAAATTACCATATTAATACAGTTCATGGATATCAAACAGCTAATGCAAGAAAGTATTTGCCCCAAATACCATAAATAAATAACATTTCTATGCAATCCAATAAGAAAATGTAAGGAGAACACAAAATCCTCAAGAGAAAAATATAAATGCCAGCTATAAAGAGAATTATTCAATTTCTCCAAGAGGAAACTTCAAAATTCAATAAGGCAAAAGCAAAGCACCATTTATTTACTTATCAATTTCAAAAGGTCTCAGTATGATAGTTAACAATTATACAGTGCTTATTATAAACCAGTTATACATCTTTGTGCTAATTTATCCCTGATAGCTGCTTATTAGGTAAACAATAACATTTTCATTGTTACTCTTTTTTTTTTAAAGATTTATTTATTTATTTATTTATTTATTTATTTATTTATTTATTTATTTATACAAGCACTGGGTACAGTCAGAAGTGCGGGAGGGTAAGAGGATTCACCAGAGCCAGAGCAGAGAACAGAACAGGCAGACTGACGAAATACACTGCTGAGGGGAGCAGCGGGTGAAGCAGGAGAGGTCTGCACGCCATGGGGGACCCTCACCAGCGGCCAGGGTTTGAACCGGCACTGCAGAGGCTGTGGGCAGCTTTGCAGCCCAGCGCTCAACTGCTGTGCCACCAGGGGAGGCCCCATTGTTACTCTTTAACAGATGAAGAAAATGAGACACAGGTAAGTGAAATAACTTAGAAGTCACATAAGTCTGAAGTCAGAGAATTGGCCGTTCAGTTCCTATCAGTTTATCTCTACACATTTACTCTTATTCCCTATGTTTTGTAGCTTCAGGTTGATGGAAAGGATATAGTGATTTCAGAATATTCATTCATTGCCTATTAGAGGTATTTGTAGATATAATTTTTGGAAGACTCTTTCATGCATATCTATCAATAGTCTTAACTTTAATAACTTTGAGTCTTCGTCTCAGCATTTTGGCTTCTAGGAATGTAGTCTAAAGAAATAATAATTAAAATAAAACAGACTGATGCAAAGACAGTCTCTTAAGAGCATTATATATAAAATCACCAAAGGAAAGTAGAAAAACATATGAAATTCCAAAAGTCATAAGAACATTTAAATGAATCATAATCTATGTAAAAAATGGAATATTTTTGGTCATTAAGAAATGATGTATATAAAGACAATCCATGATATAATGCTAAACAAAATTCAGAATACAAAATTGCATTTATATTAGCTTATATTTTAAAATGCAGAAATTTATTCATTCAACAAGTAAGCAAGCCAGATGGTGCTCTGATGGTGCTAATTTTCTATTGGAGAAGGAAAACAATTAACATAGTAAGTAAATGGATTATACCATGAATTAGATGGATAAGTACAAGTGAAAAAAGGGAGGAGAAAATGATGGGAATTGGGAATTCTAGGTTGGCGTGTGCCGGTTATAAAATTAAATAGAAGAAAGCCTCACTAAGACAGTATAATTTCTGCTTAGAGGACTTGGAGAACTTAGTTACTTTAATACCTGGGGAAAGGCATTTCAAGCTGAGAGAACAGGTAGAGCAAAGGCTCAGTAGCAGATGTTGCTGCTACCCTACCAATGTGCTGGAGTGCACCTCTACCTGCACACCTGGAGACTAGTGTGTTAATACCTGTGACTCACACATACTCATTTTCGGCCCTGGGACACATTCAAACAGTATGTGAGGCAATTTGAGAATTTATGTTTCTGAAATTGGTTCTAAAACAATGAGAGTCAAAGAACTGATGAATAAAATCCCTAGCTTCTGCCTGTTGGTGGGATAGTTCTGAGGCATGTTCTACATTATCTCCTAAGAGAGTGTTTCTCAAACATCAGTCAGTATGTATGAATCATCTGGAGTCTCTATTCAAACACAGATTCAAGTACCAGGTGACCAAAGCAGCAGCATCACAGACCATATCTTCAAAAGTGAGGTCCCAGAGTTCTTTAAAGGGACTGGGCCCCCTAAACACAGAGGTTAACACATGCTTTATGGCTTCCTTCCAAATCCTAACTCATTTCTTCCCTCCCACACAGTGTTAACCTGGCATCATTATTATAATAAGCTCGTTACATTCACCTTGTCTTAGAATCCGCTAAGACAAGTCAATACCATACTCTGAGGCAAGAGTATGCATGAACTAGAGGGACACAAGGAAGCCATTGTGGCTGGAGCAAAACAAGTGAGTTCAGTAGCAGGAAAAGGAACAGCATTTCAGAAGGGCACGGAGGAAGATGATATAGGTATTGGGAAAAAGAGTTGGAGAGTAATCAGGAGATGATGATATATTGTAGATGCCAGGATTTTGACTTCTACTAAAGTTAAATGGGTGTCCATTATGAAGTTTTTAATCAGAGGATGCCATGATGATAAACTCTAATGTTAACAGCTTCACACTAGTTTCTGGCAAAAATGAAGGGCAGAAGCAATGAGGAAATCGGTTCAGAGGCCACTGCAGGAACCCAGGTAAGGATAATAGACATACATGGCGGGGGAAAGGCAGTGGGCATATGAAAAGAAGGCAGGTTCTGGGCATTCTTGTGAAGCAGTCAAGTAAACAGTTGGATCATAACTGGTCTAGAGTTTAGGAAAGAGATCCTATGGTGGTGGATACAGAAGTTGTTGTCATCACTATATACGTGGCATTTAAAATCACTGGACTGAATGAGATCATTTACAAACCAAGTGTAAATAGAAAAAGGAAAAGGAAAAGTCCAAGAACTGAGCCCTGGGACTTTTTATTTATTTAGGAATGTTGGAAGGCAGCATGATCAAAGTCAGTAGCAGTAATGTCTGTGTGGAGGGACTCTGGGTGGTGGTAATTTTACATGACTGCCATTAGCTTGACTTCAGGGCTTTGTCTATGGCTCCAAAGACCTGAGGGACATGCAGCATCTAAAGCTATGTCATTCTATCTTTTTGTTGCTCTGCCAATCGGAATAACAGGAATACAGAATTTCAACAACATAAATCGGGCAATACAATTAAATGAGATTTCAAAATTATTACATATGTGTGTGAAATATCTAAAGCATAGAAAGAAAATGTATTTTGAACCAGATGGGATAACACTGAAGCATATGAAGAGACCTCAAATAAATGCAAAACCTAACCAGGCTGTGAGGAGAATTACAGTCTCAATAGAAGTGGGCATAAAATGTTACATAACAACAGTCTGAACCCAGGAAAGGACAACGTCTTCTACAGGGATTGAAGTCCTGTTTTTATAGCATGTCTAAAATTGACCAGGTCAATTTACAGGTAAGTGGAAAAGGGGGGGGCGGTCTCAAATACTCCAGCCAGGTCCAAAATCTTCCATTGATTTGTAATCTGAAGGGGCCTTAAACATAAATGCTTAAAACTTAAAGAGGATAAATCAAACCCATAACTTCAAGCAACAGCATTAAATTTAAGAAAATGGTTTCTATAAAAATGGAAACAACTATATTTGGGAAAGTGTTAGAAGTACTAAGGACAATTTAATTTATCAAGTTAACTTATAAGCCTTAGGATTCCAAATTTAAACAAAACTAATTGATTATTGATTTTGGGATTGTGATATTATTCAAAAATGATTTAGTAAAGTTTTCTAAAAGAATAGTGCCATTTAAGAAAACCTGATCTTTACAAGTATAATTTATCATATATTAAATAATTGCTTAGATGGATTTTATCAGTCAGTTAAAGTGCTAAATAAGAAGTTAAACATTTTAATGTATAAATGTAGTTTAATAAATTGAATATTGTATAGATAACATCATTTCTGAATACAGCATAATATTAATTCAAAATATTTTTTATTTTAACAAGTGACTTTAAAATATTACATCTAGGGCCTCCCCGGTGGCACAGAGTTTGAGAACTGGGTTGCGAAGCTGCCCGCAGCCTCTGCAGCACTGGTTCGATCCCCGGCTGCTCCCCGGCCACCGGTGGAGGGTCCCACATGGTGAGCAGACCTCTCCTGCCACCCACTGCTCCTCTCAGCAGTGTACTTCAGTCCCTCTGCCTGCTCTGCTCCCCGCTCTGGCTCTGGTGAATTCTCTCACCCTCCCGCGCTTCTGACTGTACGCAGTGCTTGTATAAATAATAAAAATAAATCTTTAAAAAAAATAAAACAATAAAATATTACATCTATAAATACAATAAAATACACAAGTTGAACTTAAAAGTATATGAAAAAACCATGTTTAAAAAATATAACTAATAAATATTAATTTTAAAACCATATAGTACAATTAATTTTCTAGTTCAAAAGTTGTCCAAAGATACCAATAATGGCTCATTTTTATACTCCCTGCTTGTCGGTAAAAAAATAGAAGTTCTTTTGCATTTGTCAATTTTCATAAACATAGATGAGTTTTATTTGGAAAAATATAGGGCACAAAAAAAGCTTGAGTTAACCAATATGCTGATTGGACTCCCAAAAATACTTTTTCAAGCAGTATTTTGTGATATATATATAAAAAAAAAAAGAATAGAATGGAAAACTTCCAAAGTTCTTTTTCCTTTGAAAAAGACTGTGAATTTCTATGACTATGAATTAGGCAAGCTTCCAATATCTTAGTTGAGAGGACCCTGGGTACAGTAAGGAGAATCAGTAAGCTAACGAAACTAACATCTTCCTTTGCTTAAGTCACCAGAAGCAGGCAGCTGCCCACATGAAGGGCAGAACTGCCAAGAAATCGTTCCCTATATGGCAGTTAAGTGTGGTTTATTTTAAATTGTTGGGCTCCCAAATAAGCTAGCAGTAAAAGGAGACCTGTTCTGGGTACTCTCTGTGCTTTCCAGTTAAAAGTGTTTCTGAGCCTCGGAAGGGAATTATGCTAAGCAAAACAAGTCAGAAGGAGAAAGACAAAAAACAGATGATTGCACTCATGTGTGGAATACAAAGAAACAAAACAGAGGGACAGACAAAACTAAACTTAATAAACCCTAGAAATCTGATGGTAGAATTGAGGACAGAGAGATGATGTCAATGGGGAAGGATTACTGGTGCTTGGTGGTAGGTGTTTGTAACATTCATCTGAAGAAGTATGAATCTATACCCCTAAATCACATATAGTGTTGTAACCGATATTACCTGGATAAAAAAAAAATGCAATTTTAATAAAAAGAAAAAATGGGAAGCATTTCAACAGAAAAGGAGATAAAGACATCTGAATTGAGTACACACACACACAAAAAAAAATCCACATAGACAAAACATCTAAAGACAAGTTTAAATTCTCTAGTAGTCTGAAATATAAACTATGTGTATTAACAATGTTATAATATTTTACCTATTTTAGATTAACAAAACTAAAAAGACCTTCGGTGCCTATTATCGGAGTACAGGTGGGAAAGGTGAAATACAAGTGTTACACTATTAACTGCTAGTGAAATGTAAGTGTTACACCATTTTGGAAGGCAATCTGGCAATAATAAATAGAAACAGAATATACAGCACATGAACACATAGGTATACACATATAAATATAAGCCATTATCTAGCAAATCCACCTGGAATCTTTCCCATAGCAATAAAACATCAAACTATTGAGACATGTTAAAAAAATATTTAACATTGCTGTTAGTAGCAAAAACTGGCAGCAAAGTGAATTTTCATGAAAAATAAAAGAAGCATATAAATTATGGTGTCTGCATGCCATAAGAATATTTGGCCATTGAAAACAATGAGTTAAATCTATATCTGTTGTCTCTGACATACTTAGTGTTGTGATAAAAATGAAATTCAGGAAACAGTGAAAGAAAAGCCATAATTGTCCAATTATAGGGACTATTCCTAGGAGTTCATCTTTATTTTTTTTTTTTTTTAAAGATTTATTTATTTATTTATTTATACAAGCACTGGGTACAGTCAGAAGTGCGGGAGGGTGAGAGAATTCACCAGAGCCAGAGCGGGAGCAGAGCAGGCAGAAGGAACGAAGTACACTGCTGAGGGGAGCAGCGGGCGGCAGGAGAGGTCTGCGCGCCGTGTGGGACCCTCCTCCGGTGGCCAGGGAGCAGCCGGGGATCGAACTGGCACTGCAGAGGCTGCGGGCAGCTTCGCAACCCAGCGCTCAACTGCTGCGCCACCGGGGAGGCCCAGGAGTTCATCTTTAAATGTTCTAACACTATTCACTTAGCACTCAGAAATTGTTTGAGTAGTAGGTTTTGTTGGGAATGAATACAAGACTGAGGTAGGTAGAGACAAGTGCTCTGAGAAAGTGCTTTTACTTGGAGCCAAACCTCTCAACTTGCAACTTAACTTGCAAGCCCCTAGCATGACAATAATTCTTTGTAACCTCAAGTTCCAGATGGCCAGCCTATAAAATTGCTGAACTATTATGATTAAACCTGCTTTTTAAGACAGAGGAATTTATGGCCACATCTTTATTTTTTCTCTCTTTCTGGCAGTCAATGACTTCCTCTAACAATATAAACCTTTTTTCTCTCTTTCTGGCAGTCAATGACTTCCTCTAACAATATAAACCATGTAAACATTCTCTTGGATTTACATGTTTCTTCTATATGAAACCTCTCTGTGAGTTGCTCGGCTTTCTGGAATCATGTCCTGCACTCTCTCTGCTTCTGGCATCTTGCTCTCTCATCCATTCTCATTTGTTTGGCTGACAGCTTGGATGATGAAAACCTTCTCATCACCTGCAGAAATCAGCTTCCACATTCCCCTCTGAGTGATGGGGCACACAGGCATTTCTCTGCAAATCAAGTCAGAGCTCAAGCCACCACCCTAACGACAATGTGCACGCATTCAGCAAGAGGTTTCAGATGTAAAATGGTTGGAATAAGAGCACTGGAATCTGAAGGGAGGTGTCTTTCAACTGGAGATACCGAGTTCCTATGAAGTCAGTGAGTTAACTAATGGTAAGTGTTTTTTTTTTTTTTTTTTTTTTTGCTGGGTGTCTATATTCTCACTATCATCACTGAGACATTACTGTTTGTTTGTATTTATCATGCAAATAATGTATGCTTGTGATAAAAACAGAAAAGATCAGAGATCAGGAATATATTACATAAATAGCGTTGCATAGCCTATGCTGTCCTACATCTTAGATTTTTTTTTTAAACTTACTATCTCTGAGGCATGTTGATATATCACTCTTTATAATGACAACAAAGTATACCACTGTCTGGATACATTATACCTTTTAAAGGTCTCCTTTCATGAATGTATAAGTTGTATACTGGGTTTCATATGACAATTCTGAGATGAGAAAACTTACACATGCATATGTGAAATATCATTCATGAAAGAAGAAAGTGTATGTTTATTTAAAACTTTGGCAGATACTGAAAAATTGTCCTTGAAACCCAAGACACCAATTTATACATTCCCAGGGGACATTTTGAAGAATTTGTTCCAGATTTCTAAGACACAGAAAATTGCAGGTTGTGTGAGTGAGATGAATTGATAAATTCTGTCCCTGCTCTCTCACTCAGGTCTCCCTACCAGTTTCAAATTCTTTTATGATACGCACAGCCAACTTGTACTCAACCTGGGAAGGAGATTTTGAAGTCATTTTCTAAGGAAGAAAGCCTCTGTAGTTAACATTAACTTTGAAAACATCTTAAATAGATTATAAAGCACCAAGTGTCCAGTTTTGTGTGAGCAAATTTGTACAATGATAACTGAAAAGTTACAAATTGAACAATAATGTACAATACAAATCAAGTAAGTGAAAAGTAGAATTTAATATTCTTAAAAATAAGTGATTTTCAGTTCAAGGAACTACTGGAACTATAACAGAAATCAAGAATTTAGAATTACAGAAGAAAACATATTATTTTACTTCCCATATTTGTATATTTGTATTTATATATGCATGGTGTTATATATTTTAATATGTACATTTGTATGAATCTACAGCTGTCTGAAAAAAAAAACAGAAAATCATTTCAAAATGGTTCAAATGAATGTGTCCATTAGAATGGGACAAATTACAGAATTGTGTCCTAGGTTAAGGAAACAAAAAAGGAGTGGTACAGTCCCCAGAGATTAGATACAGAGGTAAACAGTTACTATGTGGAAACCATAATGGCGCCTAATGACAAAGGGGAGAAAAGAGTGTACCCAAAATCCCCTGAGAACTGCTAATGGTGACTGATAGAAAGAAGTGTGAACCAGAGAGACAAGGTCAGGGTTAAGACATTGAGGAAAATAGTAAGAAGAGACACCTTGACCTCATTTAAGTTCTGCTAGGTAACCTCCTGCAAATCTGGCCAGAAGCCTGCTGGCAACAGAGACTGAATGAAAGAGGCAGGGGTCAGCCTCCTGGGACAGCAAGCAAGTTAGAGAAGCCATTGAGGAGCAAAAGCTCATTGAATACACTGGGAAGATGAATCACTGTCATCACTGTCACTAAGTCTGTCTGTCTGTCTGTCTGTCTGTCTGTCTCTCTCTTCCTCCCTTCTCCTTACCCCTTCCCTCTCACCCTATTTCTCCCCAAGGAGTTCTGCAAGTTCAATGACCTATGATGACACTGCACTGTATACAATTGAGAATTTCACTAGAGAGCTCATGTTTTTCCTACCCCACAAAAATGAACAGTAAAAAGACATATATCACAAGGTTTCATTGCGAGAGTTTTCATGAAGTTAGCACTTAGATAAGCTTCCCAAAGGTGCTAATGCCCTCTTCAATTACTCAATATGTTGCCCTAAAACAATTATCAAAGCATGTTATGTATGGGTTTCAGTTTTTGACATTCTGAAACAAGGTGGTAGGATTAGATTGGAAGTTCTTCAACCTGGCTGGTCTTCAGAAACTTAGAGAATCTACTGAAAATACGTATTTCTAAGTCCTTCTTTGGACTCACTAAATTGGAATCCTCAGAAGTGGAAACCTAAAACCTTTGTAGATAAAATTCACACACATGATACCAGCATGGTTCCAGTCTTGGGAACAACTGTACTCAGAAAATCAAGGATGTGGTAAGAAGGCAGCAAAGATGTCTCCTTTATATATTCACAACCTAATTACAACTAGATAAAGACAACAATTCTTGAAAGATAAATGGCTAACTATTGCATACAACAGAACATTGTCATCATGGAAAATGGATAGGATAAATTGTAATTAAAGTGTGTTTGGGGTGATACCACATGAGAGAGAGGAATGACCTCTGCTGTAGGATCCCCATCCACATGTGTACTTAAGGGACTTAAAAAATGGTTATTGTACTGGAGAAGAAGATGTAAGGGTGGTGATAGTGATTTGAGCCTGAGGCTGCCAAATTAAAATCACTGGAGCTCAAACTGGAAGCAGAGAGAGGCGGATCAGATGACCTGTGTCTTCTCATATCAGAGATTACCATTTTTCAGCTTGAGGATGTAGTATGTAAAAACACCTGATATATGCCACCACCACCCCAACCCAGAACCAAAACTAAGACAACTGAATGTTCTCATTAAGCAGAGTTCAAGGCAACTGGATCTTAACAACAGGACCAAGATCCCTACTTCCCCCAAACAGGCAAAGGTTATATGTTCTAAGTCAAAGAAAATAATTCCCTACATGAGACCCTGTCCCAACCTCAATCCTTATGCTGTGCTACATCTATTTATTAGTTAGTCACAGTGTAGTGGTTGAGACTGGAATGAAACTATACAAGACATTTTTGGTCAAGGGATTGGCCTAGAATTCCCACCATACAACTTGAACTCCTGACGCTCACTGAGATGACCATTCAGTGCCCTACTTTCCTGGTTCTTTTCTATTATCTCTTACCAGCATCAGTGCCCCAGCCACCCAAGAAGGTACAAAAGCATCACTATATGAAATAATAGACAAATAAATATTCTGTGTTAAAAAAAAAGAAAAACCCAAAGATTATTCTTATCTTCTTGTAGGAGGAGTATAAAGCCAAGTTATCACGATTAGCAAAGGAAAACCACTATTTCAGGCCATAGAAATTAAAAATTAACAGCATATCACTAATACTGGAGCAATTTATCCATTTGTTCTATCTTAATGAATAATTTCCATATAGTTGTGTATAGTAATCTTATGATCATTCTTATTTCTGTGCCATCTGTAGTGATTTCTCCTCTTTCATTGTGATTCTGTCTATTAATATTTTCTCTCTTTTTATTTTTGTTAGCCTAGCTAGAAGTTCATCTAATTTTTTTTATCTTAAGAATCAGCACCTAGTTTAATTGAATTGTTGTCTAATCTTTTACATCTATATGTCATTTATTGCCACTTTTTATTATTTCCTTCTTTACAATAATTTTGAGTCTTGTTTGTTCCTCTTTTTCAAGTTGCTTTAGGTATGATATTAGATTATTTGGAATTTTTCTTGATATTTAATGAGGGCTTGCATTGCAATTATCTTCCCAATTAAGATCAACATAATCTACTATGATTAACATTTTCTACCAAGACTAACTCTGAAAGAAACAGAGGAATTAGGACCTTCCTAGTAGCAAAGGGGTTCAAAGGCTCAGTGTTATCAAGCTATCACCAGCCACTGTGGCACAAGTGAGATCCCTGGCCAGGGAACTAATCCACATGGTGGAGCAGACCTCTCCTGTCTCACCCACTGCTCCCTACAGCAGTGTTTCAGTGGATCCACCTGTTCTGTTCCCCGCTCTGTGTCTGGTTAATCCTCTCACCCCCTATACCTCTGGCCTACACCCCAGCTCTTATCTGCATAAATAAATAAAATAAATCTTTAAAAATAAAAAAGGAACATAAGAATTGAACAAACTGATCACAAGCATGGAAATTGAAACAGAAATAAAAAAAATGTTCTGAAAAACAATAGCCCAGGACCAGATGGAGTTACAAATGAATTTTATAAAATTTTTAAAGAACCCATGATGCATTCCAAGATAGCAACAATAAAGATGCATAAATACATATACATACATACATACACACACATATGCACATACACAATGGAATACTACTCAGCTATAAAGAAAAAAATGAGCTGCCATTTGCAGCAACATATGTAGAACTGAGAGAAGATGCTAAATGATCTAAGTAAGAAAAAAAAAAAAGACAAATACCAGAAGGTCTCACTTATATTGCTATGCAGACTGTAGAGAAACTTAACAGGAGATAAGCCAAAACCAAAACAATAATCTCTGATGGCAAAACTGAGGCAACCAGAGAAAGAAAGTAGGTGGTGGAGAAGAAGTGAGGGAGGGAAGGGGCCCAACAGAACATGGAGGAGAATTGTTGGGCCTCTCGAGGTGGGCAGGGTATGAAAGCACAAATTTGTAGAAGTTTAAACCTCAAACCCCCAGAGCAGATACAAAGATGTAAACCAACCTTATTTAAATAAACAGAATTTGGAAAAATATACAAATTTGGATACCTTGTGTTTGTTCTAAAGGTAGCATAACAACTCTAAATTCTTCAAACTGAAGAAATCATTCCCCAGTGCAGCTGAGAAGCCCAAGAGGATGGACAAGATTTCTCTAAAGAGTTGGCTTCTCGGCTGGTCCAAGTGTTCTTCATTTTTATTCAGTCTTATAATCAAAGGAGTGTTTTCTTATCAATCTTGACATGGGAAAGACTTCCTTCTCCACCCACTGCTTTTCCTTCTAAATCATTTATACTCATACTGAACAATGCCAGAGAAATCCAAACCACCCACAAAATCAAATTATAGTAATAAATGAATACACTCATAATTCAATAACACCATTCAACACAAAGCAACTCTCTGACCCTGAACTGTATTTCAGATTTCCTCCTATAATTTTTCTCTGTCTTTAAGATATATGGAGTCATGTCTTTTCCATAAGAAAAGAAAATAGTTCTAATTAATACATCACAGTTTAAGCAGTATGTAGAAAATCAAGTCACTTAAGCAGCAGACCATAAGGATCAAGCACCCATGTTAATAATTCAGTAATATTACAAAATGCACAACAAAATTCATCAGTGATATTCAAAAACTGATTTTGCTGGATAGTTGATTTTAATAATACTATGATCATGATAAACAGATAACACACTGTGTTTATGGCTAATTTTCTGCAGCCAGATCAAAGTTTTCCTGTATTTGATCCTTGTTTCTGTAGTGTCTTAAAAGGATCAGCTAAAACCATTGCTAGCTACCTGTATGGTTAGAACACTATGCAAGCATTCACAGTCATGCAGGCAAACAAACACACTTATGTCCCTTCCCAAATATTTGGAGAGAAATAATGCTCTGCTTCTTTCCATTTCTATCAGTCCTAACTCCACATAAAAATATAAAAAGTCCAAACTCATCAAAGATGATTTCATTCAAGCCTAGTCTCATGTACGTTTGATTGCTAAAATGGTATGATTTCCAGACAACTGGGTAAACGTTGGTTGCTAAATACAGCCTTGCTAATACTTGCAACTACCTGCTTGCCAATAATTAAAGTACCTCTATCAGCAGGAAAACCTGTCATTGTACAATGGAAGAGAAAGTGCATAAAAATGCAAACATCCCCAAGAGATGCAGCTTATTAAATGAAATCAATGACAATAAATATCAAATTGATTCTACACAACAGTGTTGGTAAGGACAGGGGAAGGATGAAGAACAGGGTAGGTAGCTACCAGATACTTAAAAATCAGAAGGCACAGAATTGCAAGCTCAGAAGACCGAAGGTAGGACAGGGCTAGAGAAAAGAGAATAAGAGAAACCCCATGGATTTCTATATAATTGTACCCTGATGCTTTTCTAAATATACAGAAGTGTTTTTGCTCACTCAATATAGTCACTAATAATTTCTAACCCAATTAACCTCACTGTTTGAGATCATTTCTAAGGCCTTTCAAACCTAAGCATTTTAAATGCAATTAATTAGGCTTTTTTCCCACAAATCGCTTTGTATTGTTCACAAGCACTTATATAATAATTAAGAGTGGATATTCCAACCCTGGCTCTGGTTAAGGTGAATCAGCTAATGGTAACAATGACCCTAATGGTCTAAGCCTTCACTAGCCCACAGTAAAACGGAGATAACAGTTATGATCTCAGTCCTCAGTTTGGGTTCCAGGACAAGCTGTGGTCTAGGACAGCTGCAGTGGAAATCAGAGGAAGATGCAAGGATGACATCAAGTTCCAGAGATGTCTTCTGCCTCTCCAGGGTACATGGAAAGTCACGTAAAGTTCTCTCCTCTGTCATGTAGTTTGGATGGAATAAATCTTAGTTGTTATAGTGAATGGGATCACTCCTTTTTATTTTCTAGGAATATTAGAAGTAATAATTAATAGCTAGAATTTAAATAACTAATAATTGATAGCAACTGCCAATGGTTATCCAGTTATTCAATTATCCTTCCTGTGTCTGCTAATTATAATGTTCTTCACATATACATTCATGTTAGTTGCTAATAATTTTAATAAAATTATGACTAACGCTTGATTATAAGCCCCAAACATCTCTCACAATAGTTAACTTAAAAAGTAATTTTAGGGCCTCCCCAGTGGCACAGCAGGTTGAGAGCAGCGCTGTGGGGCTGTCTACAGCCTCTGCAGTGCGGGTTTGATTGCCGGCCAGCTGGGGAGCTACCCACATGGCGAGGCAGACCTTCTCCTGTCTCTCCCGCTGCTCCCTTCAGCAGTGTTTTCAGTCCATCTGCCTGTTCTGCTCCCCACTCTGTCTCTGGTGGATTCTCTCACCTTCTCACATCTCTGGCCTATACCTCAGTTCTTGTATAAATAAATAAATCTTTAAAAAAAAAAAAAGGTAATTTTAAACCGACCTGAACCATGCATATGTCTATGAATGCAAGAATTCATGTCTTCACATTTTGTGTTTTCTCTCTTCCCAGGGTCCTCATCTTGATTTCCTCCCACTTCTAGCACTAAGTAAATGTTGCTGGACTCACTTGCTTTGCCATGTTGATATGGCCCCAAGGCAAAGCAGTTACTAGCCAGAGAGTTGAGTCAGTTACATGTTTTTATGTTTCATGAAAACATCAATAAGTGTAACTACTAATACTATACTGTGGAACTTGTACCAAGCTGCCTGAGCCTGGAGTAAACTTTCCAGGATTCAAACCACAAAAATAATCATATAATTGATCACTTCTCAAAATGCATTTTGTATGGTTATCATAGGTTAGTTAAGAAATACAATAGCTATAAGAAAATAACTAGCATTTGCCTTTTAGGCTTCTTAGCATATTTTTCACAAATAGTTTAAGATCAAGGAAGAAGTCTTGATGCTTTTTGGGTAAGTTGAGTCTCTACTGATTATTTACCAGTTCAATTGAAAACCTATCTTACTTTTATTTATTGATTGATTTTGTTTTTTTCAGAGATGCTATTATTATCTGCATTTTATAAATGAGGAATCTGAGCCAAAGAGAAATTAAGCATCTTGCTTAAGTTTACACAATGTGTAGGCTGACTCTACAGGTCACTTCCTTAATCAAGATGCCTCACTGCTAGTCACTGGTGGGCACTCTAGACATGCCCAGGGCACAAAGCACAACCTTGACTCTTCGGAGTCTACAGCCTTGTGAGAGAGGAAGCAAGAAAATACCAGCAACAATGCATGTGTCTCTGGATGCAAAGAGGTGAGAGACTGAGGGAGGGGCCAGGGAGCTCAGGGTAAAGAGACAGAAAGGTTAGTTAGGAAGTTCTAATAATAGTTCAGGAAGAGATCATGGTTGCTGAAACTAGGGTAGAGATAATGTAGAATGACAGAATTTACTGTACTTGAGAGATAATTAGGAGGTAAACTTGTTAAGGGCTTATTAAAATGAATGATTCGGAGATGATGGATATACTACAAATAACAAAATTTACTTTGGCTAATAAAAGGAGAGAAGCATTTTATTGGTTAGATCATAGAATCAAGTGGCTGTCTGAAGAACCAGGTTCAGATACAGGAGTAGAGGTGACATAGAGCCTGATTACAGTTACATTGGTCAGTTCACCACTACTGACATAGCAACTGTGAGCAACTGCAAGCATTACCGTGGATTCATGATTTCATGCAGAGTGCGGATGTGCAATTTCTAAGATCTTACATCACTCCTTCCAATTTCAAAGTCCTAGGAAAAAGGTTCTAATTGGCCAAGACTAATTCATAGGTTCAAGCCATGGCTTCTGGGGGTAAGGATAAGGAACTCAGAGCTCCCTTCAACTTCTGTAGCAGGACAGAGGTCACTGCTTTCTTCCAAGAGCCCAAATACTCGGGACACCAGTAAGAAAGGACTTCAGAGGCTAGGTGGCCACAAGAGATAAATGTCCACTACAGTGTGGCAAGGAAGTAGACAAGGAGGATGACTCTGATTTGAACAAATAGGGGGATGGTGGTCCCATTAATTAAGACACCCAGGAGAAGAAAGCAGACTTAGGAAATAGAGAAAGTTTGAAGCCTATGGGATATCCTACTTGACAATTCTTAAAAATCATTATGGCAACTCCTTCAATGACTTTCCATGGACACTACACACACACACACACACACACACACACACACACACGCACACACACACAATCTCTAAGTGATCCGTAAGACTCAGGAAAATCTGGCATCTAATTATTGCATCAGATTTGTTTCACAGTATTCTCTGCTTTGTTGATGTACTTGATCAAATCTGACTTTCTTTAAATTTCTCAAGTAAGTCAAGCCATGTTTGTCTTCTTATCCACGGTCTATCCCAGTAAATGTATTTTTCTCTTCCTGGAATAATCATCTTCCTTTCCCTTAAGCTGGTTCAGACACCCTGTCCCTCACTCACCTGCCTCCTCACCCACATGCCCTGTCAACATCCCAAAGAAATTCTTGAATAACCTGCAGTCCTTTATCAGATTATGCCAGTGTCCAGGGCACTGGCTCCTCATCTCACTGGGACATATGCCAAAGATGTAACACTTGGTGCAGATGTCTGGGCCTTAATGCTTCAAGGGGTTGCTGTGGTGGTTACTATGTGGCCAAATGGAAGAACCGTGATTACTGAAGAGAATTGGGGAAGTTCCAAAATAACAAAAGACGGTGTGACTGTTGCAAAGTCCCTTGACTTAAAAAATGAATTAAAAATGTTTGCACCAAAATGGCCAACAGGCATATGAAAAAATGTTCAACATCACTTGTAATCAGAGACATGCAAATCAAAACTACCATGAGATACCATCTTACACCAGTGAGAATGGCACATATTAAAAAAACTAGCAACAAATGTTGGCGAGGGTGTGGAGAAAAAGGAACTCTCCTGCACTGTTGATGGGAGAGCAAACTGGTCCAACCACTATGGAGAGCTGTGTGGAGATTTCTGGACCTACTAAACATTGAGCTTCCATATGATCCAGCAATTCCACTCCTAGGTATTTACCCAAAGGTCACAGAAACATCAATTCCAAAGAGCACCTGCACCCCTATGTTTATAGCAGCACTGTATGTTTATAGCAGCTAAGCTTTGGAAACAACCCAAATGCCCAAAAATAGATGACTGGATCAACAAGATGTGGTACATATACACCTTGGAATATTACTCAGCATTCAAAAAAGATAAACACATGCAATTTGCAGCAACATGGATGGTGCTGGAAGGGATCATGCTCAGCAAAATAAGCCAGAAAGAAAAAGGAAAATACCGGATGGTCTCACTCATAGTAGGAATCTAGAAAACTTAAATAAGGGACCAGTAAAATGAATAACTATAAGAAGGTGAAAATCAAAATCAACACAAAACTATGAACCTGAGACACTCTATGGGGGGTAGGGGGTGGCAGGGGAGGGATTGGGGTCAAAATAAGGGGGTTGCAATTGTATGGGGAATATAAAAATAAAATTTATTATTAAAAATAAATAAATATATAAATATATATGTGCAAATAAAAAAAATGTTTGCACCAAACTTGTTCAAGTTGATTCTAATAGCACAAATGAAAAGCTGGGGCTGGTAATACTACTGCCACTGTACTATTGCCAAGGAAGGCTTTGAGAAGATTAGCAAAAGTGTTAATCCAGTAGAAATAAGGAGAGGTGTGATATTGGCAGTAGATGCTGCAATTGCTAAATTTAAGTAATTACAACTTGTGACAATACCTGAAGAAATTGCTCAGGTTTCTATAATTTCTGCAAATGGAGAAAAAGAAATTATCAACATTATTGTGGATGCAATGAAAATAGTTGCAAGAAAGGGTCTCACCAAGTTAAAGGCTAGAAAAACACAATAGTGAATTAGAAATTATTGAAGGCATGAAGTTTGATTGAGGCTATATTTCTCCATTCTTTATTAATAATCAAAGGTCAGAAATGTGAATTCTAAGACGCTTATGTTCCAGTGAGTGAAAAGAAAATTTCTAGTGTTCAGTGCATTGGATGTGCTCTTGAAATTATCAATGCTCAATGTAAACCTTTGGTCAAAATTGCTGAGGCTATTGATAGAGAAGTTCTGAGTATGCCTGTTTTGAAGCTAAAAGTTGGTCTTCAAGTTCCAGATTTTGATGACAATAGAAAAGAAATGGCTGAAAGATATGGGTATTGATACTAATAGTGCAGTATTTGGAAAAGAAGATTGACAAAATCTTAGAGATGTTTAACCTCATGTCTTAGAAAGGACAGGAGAAGTCATTGTGACCAAAGATGATATCAGGCTCTTGAAAGGAAAAGGTGACAAAGCTCAAATTGAAAAATGTATTCAACACATCATCAAGCAGTAAGATATCAAAACTAGTCAATATAAAAAGGAAAAACTAAACAAACATTTGGCAAAACTCTCAAATAGTATAGTTGTGCTGAAGGTGAGTGAGAAAAGAGATATTGAAGTGAATGAAGAGAAAGATGAGTTACAGATGCCCTCAATGTTATACCAGTTGCTGTCAAAGAAAGCATGTGTTTGGGAGGATGTTGTGCTCCGCTTAAGTGCATTCCAGCCTTGGACTCATTAACTTCAGTTAATGAAGATCAGAAAATTGGTATCGAAATTATTAAAAGAACACTCAAAACTCCTGCAATGCCTGTTGTGAAGAATAGGGGCACCTATTCTTCAAGTGTTGAAGAATCACTAGTTGAGAAACTTTTGGAGAGCTCCTCAGAAGTTGCTTATGATGCTTCGGTTGGAGATTTTGTGAATATGGTGGAAAAAGGAATCATTAATCCAACCATGGTTGTTAAAACTGCTGTACTGGATGCTGCTGGGGGTAGCCTCTTTGTTAACTACAGCAGATGTTGTAGTTACAGAAATCCCTAAAGAAGAGAAGGACCCTGGAATGGGCAGAGCGTGTAGAATGAGAATTAGCATGTTTGAATCCCTAGAATAGTGATTTACCATTATTGATGAGCCATGAGAGGAAGCTCAGAGCAGAGGTCCTCATTTGTAACTTCAGAGAAGTCAGATGAAGGAAATGACTGAAGAAAAGGCTAGCTGATGTTTTAAGAAAATCACTGTAATCATCTGTTTCTTGTTTCAGTTGGCAACATACAACAGTTTATTGCTGTCATTGTCCATATATACAGATAATTTATTTTGTATTTTTGAATAAAAACACATTTCACATTTCTGGAAAAAAAAAAAAAGCCCAAGCTAGTTCAACTTACTCATTCTTCAGATCTCAGCTCAAATGTTATTTCTTCAGGGAAGTGTTTTGCAACTTCCAAACTATGTTCTTTTAACATTTTGTATTTATTTCTGCAACAGCAGGGTAACACCAATTATCAAAAGCTGAAATGATTTATTTGTATAGTTTTAATTTTAAGTTCATCATGCCCACTTAACATAGCCCAAGGTCACAGAAGATTTTTCTCTAGTATATCCCAGATGTCAGCCAAACAATTAGACATTTATTGAAGAATGAGCGAATTAGTGGGCAAAAAAATGGTTGAAAAAAATAAACATGTAATAGGCAAAGTCTGAACAGGGGAAAGTTAGCCCAAAGACACTGGTCTGGGACCATCAGCGTACAGATAGTAGCTCAAACCAAATAGATCAAATGATGTCACTCAAAAAACAGTGAAAGGAAAAGAGCACTTAGAATATATTATTAACAACTAAAAATTTCTTTTTTGTTGTTGTTTAGAGAAAGAAAAAAATGTTTATTGAGGAGAAAAGGAACAGAGATAAAGTGGGACTCCCAGGCCTGTGGAACCAGGCCAGAGAGGGGCAAGGGAGCCATGATCTAGCATTTCTTAATGGACCATCCTGCACTGGAGTCAACTGAAGACTGTACAAGGCATGTAGTAACAGATACTCTTGGGTGAATCTCATACATCCTAAAATCTGAAAAACACATAGAAATACCCTTGATACAGCCCAGAAGTTTGTATTGCAAACAAGGTATTCTAAAGTCCAGAAAAAAGAAGCATAAATATGTGTGAGTAGCATAAGTTGTTAGGCAAAGAATGCCAGAGTAGGATTCAGAAGTCCTGGGACTCTGACTTGAACGCATCACTTGCTAGCTTTACAATTTATTGATATTTTATGAGGATTAAATATACGTGACAATTAAATTTTAAAAATACTATAATTGCATTCTTTTAGAAAATGCAAAGGGAATTTTAATCAGTTTGAGAATTTCCTAGTGATTTCCCTCATATGATAAAATACCACTGTTTTAGGCATTAATTCATATTTTCTATGCATGTGCATAAATGTGTGTGTGTCTTTAACTGCAATCACTTAAGAACAGAAACAAAAAGTTAAAACCATGAGCTTGCCACAAGATAGTCAAAGCATCAGAAAATGTATTAAGAAACGAGAAGCTTAACCTACATCTCTGGGAAATAAGATCATACCTGGTCTGTCATATCTTATTGCACTACTACATGCAGTCAACAATTTCTTTTAACGCAAGTTATACAGAAATGACACCTGGATAGATGGGTTGCCTATAATAATATGTAAAAGTGGAAAGTAGATTGACTGCTTGAGTGCTGGTTTATAATTGGGGAGGATACTTTTTAATTGTAGCTCTGCTGACAAATCAATGCTGTCCAATAAATCAACATTTTCCTTTCTTAGGTTTCCAACTTACAAAGTTAAATATCAACCTCTAATTTCTGAACTCCTAAACCAGACTTCTCTGAGTGATCACAAAATATCTGGAAAACATGTCTATTTCTAAATCCTAGTTCTGCCCCTTCTGGGCTTTTTTCCCTCCTCCCCTAGATAAGTTATAGTGTCTCTGTTTCTCACGTATAAAATGGAGATAATAATAGTATTCATCTTGGTGGGTTATTGTAAGGAATAAAAAGGACTCAATAAATGTTATTGTTATTCAGTTACTTACTTCCTGGGGTTCTTAAGAAAATTAATATGTGTGTGTGTGTGTGAACTGTAACCATTATATATACGCCTAAAATGAATTTATGGTATATGTCAACTGCTCCTCAAATTAAAAAAAAAAATTGACATAAAGTAGCAACCATGTTTAAATTGGAGAAGCAGTGGCAGATAAAATGAGGGCAGTAAAAATGGTTGGAGGAAGTAGGGACAGATATAGTTATTCTAAATAAAATAAAATATTGCCCAAAGTGTCTTTGGGACCCTTGGGATTGCCTACAGAATCTTATCACAGTTGTTTGAATCTGCTGAATATTATTTATTTTTATCTTTTAAAGGTTTCTTTTATCTTTAGAAGTAGTTGAAAGCATGAAACCTGATTGCTGAATGATGTAGTTGACAACATTCCATGAAATTTTCCTTTACATAAAGAAGGTGAAGGAGAGAGAAGAGACGGAGAGAGGACAGAGGATGCAGCAAGGAGGAGGATAGATGGAGGAAGAAGGAGAAAAAAAAAAGAGGAACCAGCATGGAGAAAAAGTCTCTTAATAAATCTAGTTCCGTGCGGTTTGGTAGTCTATGGAGAAACCTAAACTAATGCCTTTAGCATGAGGAACAGATCTGTTTTGGGTCAGGTTATTCCATTATCTTGGGACTCAACCTCAAGGTAATCTGCTTGAAAGTCGAGTTTCTTGGACTTTATTGGAGTGATCAGACTATTTTTTTAACTTGTCTTAGAGACTCATTCCTCACCTTGGATACCAGATGCCTAAATGACTGGGTCATGCTCTTAATGACCTGTCTAGTATATCAATCCCTCTGGGACCCGCTTTCCTTTTTTATTTTTTTTAAGTTTACTTTTTATTTATATTTATCACTTACAGCCCAATTATCACACATAAGAAAATAACCAAGAAAGTAGGAACATTTACAAAACTCATAGTTTTTTTCTTGTTTTGAATCACTCCTAAGCACTTTCCAGCAGTAGTTACCTAAAAACAATGAAAAATATCTCTCTCTCCAGCAATACTAAAAAATGATACTTGCTTTCCTTTTTTAAAAGTTCCAATCCTGGGGTGATTACAGACTCACATAGTCCCTGGCCAGGTAACCAAGGTGCTATCAGCAAAAAATCTTCCTAAAGAACAAAACTTTCTGCTCATGTCAGGCCACCAATGCTCTTTGCTCCTTGATGTTTTCTCTGGCCAGTTATATACCCAGATGCTTAGCAGTCATATGTAGTCTGAGGTATTCTTCTGGGTGCTAGTTTTTTTCTGCTGCATCTCCTCTCTGAGCTTTACCTGGGACTTCCAACCACATCTATTCCTAGTCCTAATGCCTTTCATCCTAATTTAATCAATAATAATTGCTTTTCTTATAATTTTCTGTATCTTAAACCAGGGTTCAGAGTTTATTTCATTCCATATAGAAAGTTCTCAAATGAGGGCCTCCCCTGGTGGCGCAGTGGTTGAGCGCTGAGCTGTGAAGCTGCCCGCAGCCTCTGCAGCACCAGTTCTATCCCTAGCCATCAGCAAGGGTCCCACATGGCGCGCAGACCTCTCCTTCTGCCTGCTGCTCCCCTCAGCAGTGTATTTCGGCAGTCTGCCTGTTCTGTTCCCCGCTCTGGCTCTGGTGGATTCTCTCACCCTCCCGTGCTTCTGACTGTACCCAGTGCTTATATAAATAAATAAATCTTTTTTTTTTTTTTTTAAAAAGGAAGTTCTCAAATGATATAGAATTTCCATAGGTTATATTTCTCTGAACTTGCAGGAAAGAACATGGACAATGACATTGGCAGAAACAAATAAAAGGCTATTCATCTGAGATTTGAATAACACTGCTTGAATCTCTTGAACTGGAAATTTACACTGTAACCTTTGAATACTCCTAATACATCTGGAAAGCACCATCTATCATTGCCAGTTAAATTTTTCCTTCAGAAACAACTATCAAGTTATATATTTTTAGAGTCATTAATTATTATAAATAAACAAAATATCTGAACCCTACAACATTTTCAATGTTAATGAAATGAACTGCTAGTGGTTGACTTTGATGTATCCTTGTGAATTTCTCTGCTACCTTATGTAAAGTGCTTTAATTCCTCAAAAGCTATTATTTTGACACTTGTTCACCCCAATAGTCTTTTAATGTGACAAGTGTCACCTTCCCAGTTTTTCTAAACTTCTTAAAAATGTGATACTATCTCCAAGCTCAAACTATTATCACTCATTTTGTGTTAATAAGAATCAATACCTAGTACAACTACTAATGCAGATCTGGCTGATTTTAAAGTACAACTTATTCAATGAGATTTGCCCATAGTTGCAATGGGATGTCAAAGTAAAAGCATCAGACTCCCCATTCGGTCAGCAGTATATCAGATACCATCAATACTCTTATTAACTGTATAACCTGACCTTCTTTTGCCTGAGGCTATCATTTCATTTGTAAAGTGGGGCTAATAATTCCTTCTTCTGAAGATAATAGGGAGGTTTAAATATGCGCTTCAATTTTCTAAAACTCAGTCTGATAGGAAAGCATTAAGTATGTGTTGATTTCCTTCCCCTTCATTTCACTTCACAGTGGAATGTATTTTAAGACCTTTGGCTTCCCTTGGAAAGAATGTCCTTATATACTCCCCTCTCAAATGATTGATAAACACACATTTAAAAAAAATTCCCAGTCCTGCCTCTTATGAGAATTACCCCCTTGGGCATTTTGGGTTTTATGTCTAACATGAGTAGAGACACTAGCTGTTTATGCTGCCTCTTGGGAACAATGGTCACTTTAACCATCACAAGACTCCTTTCTAGATCATAGTGTTATTCAAAAAATAATTTATATTGAGGAAATTCTAGGATATTTAGAAATAAGCAACACTACATTAAAAGTGCATTGTTACATATTGGATTTTAATGGGACATTTTACCAATGGTAGCCTGCTATTATTACCACACTGCTATGCTTGCTTAGAAGGAGGATATGATGATGATGATGATGATGATGGTGATGCTGATGATACAAACAAATATCAAACTTGCAAACAAAAGATGGATGTGATGGGGATTTATCTATAGGCAAAATTATGCACTGAATGATTCCAACAGCAAAATCTCCTAAAATTTTAAAATTGGTGATTTCTAAATTTTTCTATTTACACAGACCTTTCAAGGAATACAACTATGCAGACCCCTATACTCCTGACCTGGACTCTGCAGGTAAGGCCCAGACTCATCAGAAGTCTGAGAAGCACTTTTTGATAGATTTGGGCTAGCAAGGCCCACAAACTTGGTGGAAGTATTTTCTCTTCTTAAATATTAAGCCTGGAAATTAAATAAATTCAGCAAGACTATTGGAGATGTGTAGGTTATATCATCATGGAAAGAATAGCAAGTCTTCTCATAGATATGGATTATACAGATAAAACTGAGTTAACAGGTATGTGAGAAGTCATTTTCCTGCCTGTGCTATATTAAAATGCATAAAATAAGAAAAATGTCTTTTTCATAGAAAGTAAGACAACCAAAGTTTATTTGAATTCTAAGTGTATTTCACCTTACATAGAACTAGATAGCTCAACAATCTAGGGAGAAAGCTACTATTTATTTATTTATTTATTCAATAACTATTAACTGAGCACTTACTCTATGGTGGACACTGGCCAGACTCTGGCATTGCAACAGTAATAGAAAGAAAAATATACACATTAACTTTGCAGTGTAGTCTAATAGCAGAGATATAAAAAAATCAAATAATCATATACCTAGATGGAAATTTACAATTGTGATACTTACAGGCCATTGAGAAAGAAAAACTCGTGACTGACCCAGAATTCATGAGTTCCTAAACTTTCCTAAGCTGGAGTAAATTCATAAACCCAATAATTTTGCATGTAGAAATTTATCCAACATAAATGCTGTCTCATTTGCTCAAATATAGATAATGAAGCTACACTGTTTATGAGTTTATAAGAAACTTTGTTCAGTGATCACAGACTGGGTCAATAAGTTATGAAATGCTGACATAGTAGAAACCTTTATGTCATTAAAAAATATTCAATAGGTAATAACATGAAAAGATCTTTTAAATATATATTACCTGAAACGAACAAACTCAAGATGCCAAAAACATGAACACAATGCAGTATAATCCCATTTATGTTAAAAGAAAATGAAAGGTGGTTTATGTATATTTATGAATACAAAGTGTCTGAAACTTTAAGAAATAGGAGGACTGTCTTTTTCACTTTTCACTTTGGAATTCTTAAGATTTTGTTTTGTTATGTGTTTGTGTGTGATGGGGGTTGTTGCTGCTTTACTCATAGGACACATAAAATCCATCAATAACACATACAGTTTTGGATACATATCCTTGGGCACCATCACAAGACTATGAAATCAAAGTTATCCAGTGACAGGATCCTAACAATTCATAATTTTATAACACTGCTTTGTGAATAGTAATAAACATGATAAAAGTTCCCCAAATGATTCTACAACTACCAGTACTGAGACTCTTAGATTATTTTTATCATAATGTGCCTTAGTATTCTCTGGTTAACATAATAAAATGGCAATCTCAGGAAAAATCCTCACATTCAATTTCATATTCTTACTGAGAGCAAAAATATTACCATAAAACTATGTGACTATTCAATAAAAAATGCATGTCATGATAAAAAAAAAATTGGTAATCATACTGATTTGAAATATCACAGTAGCAAATGCTAACTTCCAACTCCCCTTTCTCCAGTCCCTGATAACTTCCATTCTTCTTTGTGTCTCTCTAAATTTGATTACTCCAGGTAGCTCACATGGGTAGAATCACCCAGAATTTGCCCTTCTGTAACTGGCTTGTTTTACTTAGTCATGATGTGTCAGAATTGCCTCCCTAGTTAAGGCTGAGCAATTTCCCACTGTGTGTTTCTACTATATTTTGTTTATCCATTCATCTGCCAGAGTACTTGAGATTTTTTGAGTTAATTTTATTGTTCAATAAAATGCATCCATTTAAAGTGTATTAAAAAAGAAGTGTCACAGTCTCTTTCAGAATCTACAGTCTGGGAATAGCATTCAAATGAGATTTTTGTTCTTTAAGAAAAATTTACTTCAAGCTGACTTTGGATTCTAATTTCAGGTAAATTCTATACAGACTTGAAATGTGTCATCCTTCAAGCAACTATTATACAATTTTTATTAGACTCCAAAAGCCTTGATTTATGAAATGAAATAAGGATTTGAAGTAGAAAAACTGAAAATGAACTATTTCATGTCAAAATCTCAGTACCTTTAATGTTATTAGTGGTTTTTTTTTTCCATGAAAAATACTTGAGTTGGAATAATTCTTGTGGATAAAGCTATCCTCCCCCTCTAATCATGTCTTTCTACCTTGTAACAGGAATAAAACAACCTTTGAAGTGAAGAAGCATATGACTGATCTAAATTGCCCAAATGGTGATTATTAAATTCTGGATCCCCCGCTTTAGACACTAAGTAAGTTACAGTAAGTTTTCAGACTCTTAGTTTGCTTATCTGTAAAATGGAATCATGGAATCAAATCCATAGTGTTGTAACAAGTGAAAGATTAAAAATAAGTTGCCTGGAAATGTCCTGGTATACAGTAGTAGTTAGTAGTAAAGGTTTATCTTCTATCACACTTTCAAATTGCCAGGAGATAAGCCACAGACTGAGCAACTAAAGGCCACAATTTGGATTCAAATTTGACATCAAAGTTTGTGCTTTTTAATTTAACATCCTGCATCTCTTGATTCTAGCACTCATCCGATACATAGTAACTCAGTGCCAGCTCTATATAAAGTTTTAGTTTAGGCATAGCATAAATAAAAGAATGAAAAAAGATAATAAGATCTCTGTACTCTAGATTACAGTTTAGAAGAGAAATTAGAAAGGAGCATAAATTGTCATTATATAAGATGGAAGCCAATGTTGTAAGAGGCAGGTATGTGGGAAATCAGACCATAAAGAGTTAATTCCAGTTGATGGGTAGGGCAGGACTGGTGTTGAAGGATCAGCTAGTCACAAGCATGGTGTGGGGTTCAGGCCAACTACACAAAAGATGTCACTCCACAGGGTCCAGTGCAAGGAAAGAATGTGACCTCATGGGGCTTCTGGCTGTACATACTTTAAAATCTCTTTCCTATTGGCACACAGTTCAGGAGAAGGTTCTCATCAACACTAAAACCAAATGTCCATATACATTGACATTAGGATCTTAAAATCCTTATTTAACAGGACATGGAAAATAGAAGTTAAGATAAACAATTCAAACTTAGATGAGCTTACAATTTGGTAAGCTATGTCAGTGGCACAGCATCCCATGGAGTTTACAGCAAGAGCTCTGAGGTCCATTCTTGCCAGCTTAGTAGTGGAGAATAAGGTAGCCTGGCTACCTAGTGGGGACTGAGTAGACATGGAGAGAAAAATCTGTTGGCATCTTCTCAAAGCCCAGTAACCAGATGGCCATGGGCACAAAATTCCATCCTGACCATTGGCACCTCCCTGGGATGCTCTGAGCAGGGAAGGGGCCTGAAAAATGCCCTTCTCTGGCTGCCCTTCCTCCTAAGGCATATTGGTAGCACAGGAAGAGAAAAAAAAAACCTGCCTGATTATTGCCAAGGGAAGAAGAAATAGCCTTTAAAATCTAGGCTACTGCAGCCTCCTGGGTACTCAATCTGGTGCCTTTCAAACAACTAGAGAGAATTTTAAAGAAGTGTAACTGATTTCCTCTAGGACAGAACAACATCAATTGATTCCATTCAAAGCTGGGCATAGGATAACAAGCCAAGAAGGTGGAGGAGCCTGAGATTTCTGTAATCAGACTAGCTATGTCAGGTATATGGCACAAAATTACATTACCTCTTTTATAATTTGTACGTTGGTGCATTTGTATTCTCTAAGGATAAGTGCCACTTTGCAGAGGTTTGCTAATTAGGAATTTTAAAACTTTGATGAAGAACCATTTTTTTCTGAAACTTATAGATTCATTTAGTTTGGAATATTGTCTAACATTTAGATACCTTAACTAATTGGCTTTGAAACACTTACCTATTACACACACACACATACACACACACACACCCATTCCTTAGTCTTGCTATGCCTTTGAATGGACTTTTCCACAGCAAATAAAATATAATATCAAACTACTGCTTTGTATCCCAAGAAAATATCAACTGAGTTTCAGGAGAAGACCTCTAATAAAAGTCAAACTAAAATAAGATAGGCGATATTCCAATATGAATTATATGTACATAAAAAAATTGACTAATTTGCATATTCAAATCAGATTTAGGTATACTTGAGAACTTCTCTGCAAGAAAAAATCACACCCAATGTATCTAAGGTCCCCTTACATTCTTTTTATAAAATGCATAGGATGTGCTATTGTATAAAGACACATTTTAAGAGCAGATACCTTGTTATTTCAATTCTCTTAGGAACTGAAACCATTTAACAATATTCAGTAAACCATATGAATAGTCAATATTATTATTAACTAACCATAACAATTATTTCAAAACCACCATATCAGCTAGAAGGTAGCTAGTTTGGAGGAGTGTCTGATCATAATTTGGGTCAAGACAGAGAAGTCATAATCAACTACTGACTGTGGAGCTTATTTCAGTATCTCATGACAGCATACAATATTTTATCAAATAAATATATACCTTTAGCAAATGCTGTGCCAAAAATATTTTAATTAAATATGACAATACTATGATCAAGGAAAATATTCAAGACATATTTGTTAAAATTGAGATTCTATCAAACTACTCCAAAGATATAAAAAATAAGCCCATAAATAAAAGGTAAGGGGCCGGGGTAAGTGCAAATGAAATTTGGTTAAGTGATAGAAACTCAATCAATTCTTTTATGTATATACAGCCACTTTTCAAAAGTATATGATCAAAAATTGTTTCCCTAGGAGATCAAGTAAAATTGCTAGATAAGTTTCTCTTTTAATTCCCATAATGGGGAAGAGATTTCCACTCACTCTTTAGGAGAAACTTTCTCAATACTGTGCCCTTACTGACTCCTCCTCAGAGAATGACTTGTGATGACTCTGGCAGGGCCCAGTATTTTGGCTCTATTGTGCTCCTCAACTGCATCTGTTGTAAGTAAGTGAGGCTATGCCCTCTATCCCAAGGGGGTGACTGAGGCTTACTGGCAGTTCCTGAGGTGAAGATTGGATGGGAAAAGGATCGGTAAATCTGAGAGTAAATTTTTTTCAAATTCTTTATAAGGAACTACGCTCATATTTTCTCTCCCTGTAAATCTAATAGAATAAAGGAGCAGACCCCAGATTGTTTTTTGATTTTGCTCATTCTTCCTTTGATAACTGATACCTCAAGTTTGATTAATATGAAATGGGGTTTGTGCCTAAACCTTGCAAAAATATTGTGATCCCCTGTGTGTAGGGCCCATTTTGGTATGGCCCATTTGAAAACACTTTGCTCTTATGTCCTCAAGCCCAATGCTGGGAGAGCTAAGTAAAATAAAATCCTTATCACAACATGCAAATTCCTCACAATTCTTTCTCCCATGAGTAAGCACAGAACATGCTCTAGAGAAGTAAACACCCAAGGTTAAAACACAATTAGCTCCTAATGTAGCATTTAAACATGAGTACCTCCAGCCAGGATCCTCTCTTCTAATTCTGCCATTTGCATCTTATAGGCTTTTAAAGCTGCTTCTTTGAAAGAAGGACGGATTCTCTTTGGCTTCGTGATTTCCATTGGTTGTTCAGGGATGTTTTGATTTTCATCTTCTTTGACTTCCATTTCAGCTATTTCATTTAAAGATTCCAGTCCCTCTTCACTAACCACATCATCTTCCTGCCCATCATAACCCTCATCTTGTGGGGTTTCATAAGGTGTTTCATATGAAGGGTGATCATATTCCTGCATTTGTTCATCTGTTTCTGTCATGCTCGTTCTGTTTTCTAGCTTAGCAAGCACTTGCTCCATCACTTCAACATAATCTGTTTCATTATCAGCCACTGCTTCACTGTAGTCCTCCTCATCCTCTGCTTTGTAGTAATAAGGCTCTGTGTAGACATCAGAGTCAAGGGTAGTACTTGATTCATTTGCAGTTGATTGGGATAATGTCCGAAATCTCCCCATTAAGGAAGAACCACTGTCCTCATATCCACTGAGACTCTGTGTGCTTTTGTTCCATACCACTTCCAAGGCTGATTTAGCCCTCTGTAGTGTAGATCCAAATTTTGGGAAGCTGAAAGCCTTATCAGAGAGGTCAATGCTTAATCGACTATGCCAAGATTTGGATGGGGCATCCTCTGAATAATCGCTTTGTAGTTCACTTTGACTTCGGTACATCATGGACAACTGATTCTGATTTTGGTACAGCTCATTAGAATTAGCTTCCTGATAAGAATCATATGGGCCAACCCATTGGCCTTGTGGTTCATTATCCAAGCCAGGACAAGGAGATGAGTTGTCATCTTGGGTTAAGTCATAGCTCTCAGAGTCATCCTGAAGGTCACTGTGGCACTTTCCCAGGTCTTCCAGGTCTTTACTGTAAGCATCTAGCTGTTGATCTGATAGACTGTTTGTGTCATAGTCAAAAGCTTCCCGGGTAGATGAATCCAAACCTAAATCAGCTCCTTGCTCTACTTGATTCCATTCCTTCCATGGAGAAAGATCCTCATGTAAAGAAAGTTGAGAATCACTGTAATGACTTCGGTCTCCAGATGCACATATCATGCCATTACTCATTCCACTGTCCACAGTTTCTGTGTTCTCAATTTCACTCTGCCCTTGGATGCCCTGGACAGTCGCATTTACATGCTGGTTGTGAGACCTGTCATACAAGGTAGGTATGTCCTCCTGTTTCCTCTGCCAAAGTTCCCGATCTGAAGATGACAGGAGGGAGCTTCCATTAGTTCTAGTGAAAAACTGATTTTCTGAAAAATCCTCTGAGTAAGATTGACACAATTTGGAAAAATCTGACTCAGAACGACTAAGTTTAGCAGTGAAAAAATCACTCTGTGAATGCCAGAGAGGTGCTGCATCTGCATACTGGGTTGTAGTCTGCTTTCCCAAGTTAGTCGATTCTTGCAATTGTGGGGAAATTTTATCATAGCCTGATTTATTCGAAATTCTGCTATTAGTAGTTTTATTCTTGGATCTGACATTGTGTGATTTTGAACTTGATTTGGAAGTACTTCCTTTTGCTGGAAACTCTGACTTGGTAAGCACAGCATAACTATTCCTATTGAGGTCAGACTGTAGTTCTCCATCACTATTATCAGGTGACTGCCAATTGTTCTTCTTGACTTTGGGCTCTGGTGTAGACAGCTTCATATCCATGCTCTCATATGTCTGGGAGGATGGTATCAGTCTCTCTTTTCTTTCTTTGATGTCATGAGTAAGAATATCAGTTGAGATTCCTATGCCTGTTCCTTTGAGTTTATATGATTTTTTCAATACAGAGTCCCTTTGCTGAGGGGTCTCAAAGTACACAAGTATGGGTCGAGGCTTTGCACTTGGGCAGTCCCTTTGGTGTCCTATCCTCTGAGCAAATTCAATTTTAACAGCATTTGCTGCATCTGAAAACCCCATTTTTTCTATCAGAATTTGGTACACCACACTTTCAACATATTCAAATCTTTCTTCAGGCACATTTAAAAATCTCAGGCTTGCCTTACCACCCATATGACCTAAGTGTTTAATGTAATCATGGATGTCTCTGGTTTCCCTTCGAGACTGGACAAATCCTGTTCGTAGCTGTTCAATTTCACTTTGTACAACCTCCACGCTACTGGAGATCTCATCAATGGAATGTTTAAGAGCATTGACATGTCCTCGTAGTTCAGAAAGTTCTGTTTCTATCTGACTTATTCCCTGAAGTTCCTTAAAGATCATTTCCATGACATCATGTGTTTGGCTAATGCAGCCAGAGGAACTGAATCCTGGTTCCAAGGTATTTGTCTTTGGGTTTCGGGCAGTTCTGTCCAAAGATTTGCTTCTTATCCCCCAGGTTTTCTTCATTGTGCTCAATTCTGAATCTGAGGAGACACACTCTTGACTCTTTTTCCATTTCCTCAGCTTGCGTAAAGCTCCTAGTTTTAAGCTATGAAGAGTGCGTTCCCCATCAGAGCTGCCCTCAGAAGGTGCCAGGCTGCTGGAACTCTTTCTATTTCGTCTTACTGGCATTATGGGTGTTGACTGTGTCTGGTTTTCTGTACTACTCCTTAGTTCATTTAGTGATTCTGAATAGGAACTTTCAATTGATGATAACTCTTGAAGCAGATCCTCATTATCACTGTTGGTTACATTAACATTCTTTTGCAGACCATTGGCAATGGCTACTCGGTAACTGAATGTTGGAGAGAGAGAAAATTCTTTATTAGCTTCGTCTTCCTCAGTGGAGAGGTTGCGAGCAGATGAACACTTTGCAATCCTCTTTACAGTACTTTTCAAGGTATTAGAAAATTTAGGGGGTTTGTTCTGGTCAGCAGTAGGAAAATCTTGATCCTTTTTCTGCTGACGATTCTCCTTTTTTTTGGTTGTATTTCCCAATTTCTTTGTAAACATTCCTTTGCAGAGCTTATGTATATAAGGTAAAATCAATCTCTTGAAAAGATGAGCCACCATGGAGAGCAATTAGTGCAAGCTTTTCTAGTCCAAAGAAGTAAACAAGGTAACAGAATGAAAATTTGTAAATCCAAGGCAAGCATCACTGTTGAGATGTTCTGTGTATCACTGAAAAGAGCAGCAAGGGCAATTGTGGTTCTGCCACAATGTCAATGCCCTGCACAAAACAGAAGCAAAACTCCATTTATGAAAGATATTCTCTCCTGGAGGAGCGGTTTCATAAACCTTTCTCATTTCCACATAACTTCATGTATTTCCTAAAAAAAAAAAAAAAGGAATGTGAAAATGAATATCAATATTCAGTTTTAGATTTATTTCATTTCCAATATTTTCCAAGAGTATCCAACATACACAGAGGGGACAAAAGGATATCTTACTTTTCACACACAGTTACTTTAAAAAAAAAACTAAAAGCAAATCAGTTTCCATAATGATATTTAAATTTGTATTTTTTCTTAAACTGCTTATGGGTCAGCAAAGTTGAAATAATAATAAAAGATAATACTGATTATTTAAAAAGGCTATATAATATGACAGGTAAATTTTTTAAAACTGTATTAACTGTATGATGTTATTACTTCCACTATATTTTCTTTTCTGAAGTTTCATTTGACTTATGCAAACATAATCATTTAAATTTAAATGTATTCCCCCCACCCAAGATAATTAAAATTCATCAGTTAATATTATCCATGCATATAAAATCTTTTCTTATTTGAATTTTCTTTTACTACTCTCAGTATTCAAAGTTTGAAAAATTTTTAAATAATTATTAAAGTAATGTAAGTAAAAAAATATTTTATATGATGAAGTAAATACCAAAAACAAATATAAATTAGTCATCAAGTGTGATAATGGAATATCATGAGTTCAAAAAATTAGAAAGTTCCATCAAATTGGGCATTGCATCAACAGTTAAAACAAAATGGGTCAATGCATTTGAAAATGTAGGTAAATCCATCTAAGTTTGATGATGATTAACTTCTTGAAGTATATGAAGGAGATGAAGGAGGAGGGGAGAAGTCAGAGGAGGGGGAAAGAGAGGAGGAAGAGAAAAGTTTACTTCTTGCTGGTTCACTAGCAGCATGATTTGCAAATGCTATGCATTCAAATAAAATTTTGGAATTGAACTGACTACCTCTGAAATTTATCACAGAGTAACAGTAATCATCAAACATCTTTGTTGATATCTGACTACGTATTTGGGTAGATAAATAATCTATTTAATTATTTAAAGAACACATCATAAACTGCATATGGCTTTAGCAGCCTGCTAATCTCAATTCCCTCCACTTGGAAATCTGCCAGTTTCACTTCACTCAGGATCTGCAGGGACCTGGAGAACACATGGTCTGGACAGCAGCCAAGCTTGCCAAAAGACAGGGTGATATAAATAAGAAAGGCAAACTAAAAGATGGAGGGAAAAAAAGGAGTCTAAAGAAGGCCATATCTTCTGGAATTCACAAGCTGTCAGTCTAATTCCTCCTGTCTGAAACAATTACAAGCCAGGAACTGTTTTCTACTAATACATATGTCAAGAAATTGACTCTTGAATTAAATCCAAAAAGATTAATTGTACTCCCTATGCAACCCCTCCTTGTGAAGAAAAGACTTTGGATAGGTAAGCAGAGGTAGATACATTATTTTATAATTCATATTGGCAGAGCTAACAGTTCTGCTAATCACTCAGTCCAAGATCCTCAGTCTCCCAAACCTAGGTTTTTTTCCAAAGGAAAGAAATTCTGTCAATGATTCTGATATTGTCAAGAAAATGTGTCTGGGCTTCCCGATCTGCAATATTAGTTAAAAATTATTGTTCTAGGGAATAAATGTTGGACAATTTTTGAGTAGGAAATTCAACCTGAGTTGAAGTCCTGCTTCAAAAACAGAAACCCAAAGGCATGTGTCCACTGTTGCACATATAGACTCACTGGCTTTATATTCCGACCACAAAGAATGATTTGTTATTCACTAAGGACTCTATGCTCTTTCACACCCCAGTAACTTCTGTTCTCTCTACCCAGAAAATCATTCATATCCAGCCCTTCTCATCAATAAAAGTTGTGCTTAAATTCCAAAATCACTTGTCCCATAGAAACTTCACCAACTACCCAGTCCAACTTTCGCTCTCATTGCCAGGCTTAGCAACCCAGGTCACAGGTAATTAGAATTTATCTGCATTATAATCTCATTTCTGTCTTCATCTACTGAACTGCATAGGTAAAAACTATGACTTGTTAAATTTTAAGCATCCTCAACTTAGTAAACGTTAAGTACTTAATAAATGTTTATTGAAGAAATGGCCCAAAGAGTACAAAGTTTCAATTATGTAAGATATAAATCCGAGAAACCTATTGTACAGCATAATATCTATAATAATTACATACTTGAACTGATTGCATATTTAAAATTTTGTCTTATGTTTTATATTCATATCACAAAATCATCATCATCATCAACGAAGGAAAATGGGAAGAAACTTTTGGAAATAATGCATGTGTATATGCCATAGACTGTACTGATAATTTCAAAAATGTTCACTTATCTCCAAGCATAAAAAATAAAAGAATTGACCCATTTTTCAGCTGGTTGCTTTATCTGGTTTGCCCAAAATAAAGCCTAAAACCTAGTTGCTTTCCTGAATTATTACTCTCAATCATCTTCATCTTAATTATGAGATACCAGTAAGTGTTCTTTATAAGAAAACCCTAACAAGGTCCTTCACTTACCTCTCTTTGTCTTTTGAGACTTATTTTCCTTTCTTCTGACTGCCAAAGCACTGTCTTTATTAGCTTCTCTCCTTTTCACTAATTCTTAGTTTAAGTTGACCAGTTTGATATAAATGATCTTTAACATCACAAACTCTATAATTTCAAATTTATCTTCCTTCACAAACTACAATGTTTTCAAATCTTCTCAGCTCATAGTAACTACTGAAGAAAACAAACATTCTCTTTCTTACACAGATGGGACCTAGCACCCCTCCATTGCTTTGCCCCAAATTTCTAACCAGTTCTAAATTTTATGGTCCTTAACTTGATAATTCCTCATTCCCCAAAACTATGACCTAGAACTATGACCTTGGTTCAGGCACTCACCAATGTTCACTTCAGGTCATTACCTTCTTTCAGAAAAGAAAAATTTCACATAAAAATAATTTTATGTAGGTCCTAAAATATTCCAGTTATTGTATTAAACACATTAAAATACATAAATTCTCTTAATCCTCACCACAGACACTTGACTACTGATGTGACTTCCTGGCTGTTCTTCTCACCTCAGTGAGTGTGCATAACTTTAGATATGTCCTTTTTCTGTAGTAAAAGTAGAATTTTAAATATTAATGAATGCTGCGCCACATGGCAAGCGAACAAAACTGAGGTGCTTACATAATTATTATTCTCTCTCCCTTCCCCTTTAGTGCGATTTCCTCTACACAATGGAACTTCCTTTGATTCCAACTCTTGGGTGAGAGTCAATTACTTATGCTTCAAAGCAGGCAAGCAAAATGGGTGTGGCACTTAGAACTATAATTAAAATTAGTGTCTCACTAAACAGAGCTGTACTTTCATCCTTTTCTTGTATCACGCAGTGCTTTTAAGAAAATCCATAAAGTGATTGTTTCAATATACCTAGTAGCAAGACATCTTGCAGCTTTTTAAAGACAGTGTTTTCCACATAATAATAGGCAATACATGAGCCCAATGAAGAATTCAAAAGATCAAGGTTAGATCTTTATATTTTTCTTAGATTTTTCTTAGAGAATACTAAATTATACATGTAAAACCTCTAGTTTAAAGCTGAAACATGCTTAGTATCAATTAGCTCTTAACTCAAAGAGCTTCTGGGAATAAATAATCAGAACAGACATAGTTACTAACTTGATCTATGGGAAATCTAGTAGTTGATGCAATTGAAACAATAGGAAGACATTAAGAAGGCAATACAAAAATTGCTACATCTCTAATAACCACAGGTACAAAAAGTATAAAATATCTATTTTTCCAAATTCAAGTTTTCTGAAGGTGCTTCTCACAAAAGAAGTTAAGTCTTTCTTCCCTCATATAAGCCATATGCAGATTCAGGCTCTGGTTGGATCTTCGTTCACCTGACTACCTAACTCAGCTCAGATCTTTTATTTAGGCCTTAATAAAGCAAAAATCCAAAAGCATGCAGTGGGAGATTAGAGAGACTATTTTCTCACCAGGAACCATAATCTTCTAATTTTTTAAAACTTTAGATCATTTAAAAAGATAATTAAACATAATTTTTAAACTAATTTGTGAGAAAGCCCTCTGAGTAAATTTCTGTGCCTTATGAGGAAGAAGGACATAACAGGGGTGTTTCAGAGAGCAAACACTTCCCAGTATAACCTTGATATTAAAATCAATGCAATTTTAACCATAATATCTGTATCATAGCTTCCATCTAAATCTGCCCTCAGAATTCAAGGAAAGATGTGGTGCACCATAGTTGTGGTGAGCCACAGATAACTCCTCTGGGACTAAGTCACTCATTCCTCCAACTGCAGAGAGTGTTATATCCATTGACAAATATGACTGCTGAGTCACTCTCTGAGAATGACCTATGACCTTGGGGTTAGCCCCTCTCCTCTGGGGAAGCCCATATCCAATGACTAATTGATGCGAGTGTTAAAATACCAAGACATCTTGCTTTAATACAAGGGCTATCTCACCATCAGAGCTTCCCATAAGATTGACTTGAGATCTCTGTTGCAAAAGCATTGCAGTTCAGCTTTTCCCTCTACCTAATCCAAAAGAATTTCTGCACATATATCTTTTTTATAGTCTGTTTCTAAGGAAATGTGAAGAAAGTTGGGAGCACTGAGGAAGTGACTCAGTATATATTTTATCTGAATCCTCTCTGTTAGACTGGCAATGAGGATCTAACCACTGATGCTATAAGGAAATCTGATAGCCTATTGTACATTGTCACACAGCAATTGTTAAAATACAGGCAAGTGGCAGACTGGGGTGGGATAGCAGTAGAAAAAAAAATGAACTTTTGTGTACAATATCTCAAGATATGTGAAAGGTTGAGGGAAAGAGGTGATTAGCCCTTTGGAATAGAACAGCTATTGTCCAGGTCTCTTGATACAGTGAGAAAGTCAATGAAAGACTAACAGTGTTTAGTTACCTACGTAAAACTAAGTATAAGACAGTGTCATCCATGTTACCAGATCAATAAATTCTGACCTTTTGCAGCAGATACAGACAAAGATGAGAAACTTCACTACCATGTATTTATAAATAGGAACTGAGAAAGTACTTATGAAATGTAGTCTGTGAGTACTAAATCAATGAGGAAGTATATAAAGTTAAATAGGAAATTCACTGCTATGGTAGTACTCTCCTTTCATATTGAATTTAACACCTGAAAAAGACAAAAGGAGCAGAGGTTCTTGGAAGCTTAGAAAAAATTATCATGTACACTAAATAAAAATAGTATGGTTAACAGTAAAGAAAGAGATCATAAGTTTTAGAGAAGTAGATATTTATTACATAAAGCTAGAAAATGTATCATTCAAAAATGTTTCATGAAAGGACACACCATTTATCAATTAAATAGGAAATATGATGTTGATTTTCTCCATTTGGTACAAACAAGAATGTGCAGTCTTTCCCCGATCTATGTTAATTGGAGTTACAGACCGGCCATTTACTCCATCATGCAGTGGAACCTACACCACCTGAACATTCTGAAGAGTATCTCCCTGATCTACCACATTAATGATATCCTATTAACTGGATCTAGTCAGCAAAAAGTAGCAAGAAGGTTGTCAAGAAGACCTTGATATGATAGATGAACTGCAGTGGAAGATTAACCTTAGGGTGATAAATGATATAGAGGACACCCCTATTGCCTCCAAAGTAAAGATCAATCATTCATTGCCTCTCATATCCAAAGTGTGGTGATCTTTCAGATTCTGAAGAAAATAGAATCCATATTTTGGAATATATTCTGACACATATGCTGGTAATAAGAAAAGCCAACACGGTTCAGACCTATAGATAAAGACATCTGTTGTGAGAAAGAAAGTCATGCTGTGGAATTTATAGTGAACTCCAATAGGAGAATCATAGTGTTGACCACTCAGGTTCTAGAGAAAGGGCATGTCACCTGTAGTGGAGTACTGTACAGGATTAAATACTATTTTCCAATCTGCAACTGGGCCCAAATACATATGGAGAACTTGAATATGTGGCATTGATGGACCATGCTATCAGAGCCATCATAAATTAGAACTGCGTTTTAATTCATGAAATCATAAGATTGGGTAAAACCAACAGTAACTCACCATAAGATGGAAAAAGTATATCTGGGATTATCAGCCCTCAACAGGGTTATAAGGCACAAGCAAGCTGCATGAGCGTGTGGTCTAGACTTTTGTCATCCACTACCACCACTATTGTATGTGTCTGTCTTTTTCCCATTCCACTCCTCCCTCCCTCCCTCCCTTCTCTCTTCTCTCTCTCTTATTGGCAGGTATCTCTTGGAGATCGCTAAGGGAACGAGAAAAAAAATCTGAACTCAGTGTATGGATGGTTATTTCAGTATGTTGAGTGTTTCAATATGTGTGTAGTCTACGAAAATTGATATTGATGCATAGGCCCACTCAACACAGCACTAAATGACAATAGTGAAAAAAGTCTTCCTAATGGAGAAAAACTAAGATTGTTACCTGATCTTCCACTTTGCATGGAAAGAGAAGCTGCCCACAGAAGAATATATGTAAACTCATGAGCAGTGGTAATTAACTTGATTAATCTGTCATGAACCTGTAAAAAAAAAATGGAATATTGGGGTTAAGAGAATTAGGGGAGAGGCATAAAGGAAAGTGTTCAAAGTAAAAATTTTTGTGTTACATATTTAGGCCAAACTAAGAGCATCTACCATGAAAATGACCATAAATAATCAAGTAAATAGAATTATTTGACCAAGTGTGCTTGAGATGGATTATGCACGAATTCAACACCGGTTTTCTATTCACCAAGGCTGATCTAGGTTCTGCTGTAATTGAATTAACAATCTACCAGCAACATATACCAATGCTGAGCACCTAGTACAAAAACACCTTTCAAGAAGGCTTTCTAGCTACTTGGTAGCTATTGATTACACTGAACTTCTACTCGTCAGGACAATACTTCATTTTAACTAGAATCAACAAAATTCCAAATATTAATTTGCCTTTCTCATCCACACAATTTCATTAGACTAAAGGGACTACTTCACAATCGTGGATATGCAGCTGTGGACTCCTGAACATGGACTCCTCCAGTCCTATGACATATCATATCAAAGCCCAGAAACTTCCAATCTCGTAATTTTTTTAATCGCCTTCAAAGACACATTTGAGGTGTCAGTTTAGAAATTATTTCCTGAAAGGATATGATACCACATTTAATGATACAGTGTATATTCTAAATCAATGACCATCACATGTTATTTTGTGCCTACTAAATAGAATATATGTATCTAGAAACCAAGAAATGGATATATTTGTTATCATTTTCAATGTTTCACTTGAAGTATTTATACTTCCTATCCACACAACTTTGATCTCTGTGATTACAAGCACCTGATTCCCAAAGGAGGTTCACTCTGAGGACACACAATGAATGCACATAAAATCTTAAAATATAGTTGTCACTGATTACTTTATATTTATGACAGGAGGAGCCAACTCTAATCAGTAGGAGAAGCAGGACTGAAGTTATCCTGTGGGGAAAAGGAAGAAAATGTTTGGAACCAAGGCAACTTGGTGGAAACTCTTGCCTGATTTGATGATAAGTGGAAAAAATGGTAAAATTACCAAGATTTCAAGCCCATCACAGAGGATATTTTGGGTCACTCCATCAGGTAAGCTACCTAGACTAGTAGAAGTGCTAGCCATGGTTAGGAAATATCTAAAATGAGAGGTATAAGAGGGAGATGATGCACTATAGTCTTGAAAACAATAACAATTACAGAGGCTCTAGTTCATTCCAATGACATTCTTCATGAAAGTGTTCCCCAGGAAAAGAGAACAGCCAGCTATCCCAGATGTTCTTAACTTGCAATGTGAAACAAGTGAGTTTAAGTGCTCAGGGAAAATTATAACGGGTGGCAGAGTATGGTTCCTTCAGGGACTCATTCCCTGAGTCAAATTCTGTAAATGGCCCTCAAGAAAATAGAGCCTTGGTTTGTGCACTGAGACAGTTAATGTTTTTTTTTTTCCATACTACCCCTGAATATTTCCTCATTTTGGCCTTTATATTATGTAACTACAGATCTACAAAAATATATTTATTTTCACATTATAAGTAGCAGAATCAGGTAATGAATAACAAAATATAATAATAATAGTTGTCATTACACATGTTTGCTTTGTCCCAGGAACTATGTTGAATATTTTAAAAATATTTCATGTAATGATGGCAAGAATCCTCTGAAAAAATATACAATTCATGTTGTGGAGAGGAAGAAACTATGACTTGGTGTAACTAAGCATCTTACCTAATATCACAATTCTAAAAAGTGGTAGTACTCATATCTGAAAATAGAATATGATCATTCTTATATCTATATCTATCTGTCATAAAATACATAAAGTACATACTAGCAAAAAATGAAAAGTACATACTGAAATCAGAGAAAACATCATTTGGATTCAAACTTTCTGCTTGTCCATTTAAATATACTAAATATAAATGTACCAAGTATTCTACTGAAAAGGCCCCATATTGATAGACTGTATACCTAAAGGAAGAAATCCTCTAACTGCAAAATACTAACAAGGATGTAAACCAATGTTACTTTAATAAAAATATCAAAAATCATTCCTAATGGATATTATTAGGAAATTCCATCTCCAAGGCAAATTCTCCATCTCCCAGCTTTTTTCAGATCTGGAACACTAAATCAGTCATTTCCTAGCATGTGGTGGAGTTCACCTAGCATGTGGAGTTGGCCTGAACCTTGAAGCTGAGAGGCACAGATATACCTAGTCCTAGAAATACAGATTGTGAAGTAAATATTTTCCCCCACATCTGGCCTCTTTGATTACCATTTCTATCCCAGTTAACTATTACTTTCTCTGCCTTAAGTGTATAATTTCTCAAATTTTACCTGACATAATACAACTTTCAGGAATCTAGCATCTAGAGATGTTAATAGCTGATTACAGCCTAGATTATTTGCCTTTCTGGAACATTTGTAAGAATTTTAGAGTAACAAAGCACTGATTTTCTGGGGGAGGATAGGTTTTTTCCCTCCTAAATTTAAGAGCTTCGTGACCCTGAAATCTTACAAAATAAGCGAAGACTAATTTGCTAGTTCTAAAACACTTATTTTCTTTAAACTATTTTTCATTTTCTACCAATTCAAACTTTACTGGTAACAAAACTTAAATCCACATATACTATAAAAGAGACAGTAGAAAGAAAATTCTCAATCATTAGAAGAATGAGGTAGGAAATATATATATATTATCACTACTGAAAAATTTTTAAATAACAGATTTTAATATATTATCATGTAACATTTAGGTGTGACGCCAACATTTTTCTCATACACAAAAATGAGCAGACCAATTGAAGTTAAGAATTTTGTCACCGATTTCTTAGCCAGCAGAGGGCAAGATAGTCCATCCTCTGTACTTTTGTTCTGCAGTTAATTTTCTTAATCGTTCATTGTTTTTTCTTGAAAACTACAATTCTTTAGTTATTATTTGTAATCTCTCTGTGATGACACCACTGATACATAGAATAATTGTCTGCATCTTTAGAACAATTTAAAGAGTTTCAAATAAATAAGGGATGAGATACAAAACAGCTGTGTTTTCATAGGGAAAGAGACATCCAGAAATAGTGGTAATTGTCATGGCTTGTTTTCCTTGGTTTCCTTTTGGTTTACATTCTTCCAACATTATGAGTTCTTCCCAATTAAGTAATCCCTACCTCATTACCCAGTGTATGGATAGTGTTCAGAATCAGAGAAGTAAGCATAAAAATAGTCTTATTGGCAATCCATCCAACTTTTCCTCTAATTTTCATATTGTTAGTGTCAGGAATCTCTGTTAGCAGACATGCAGGACAACTGCACCATTATGTCTCAGCACCAAGGACAGCTACCTTTTAAATGTGGTCATTTTTGAAAGACTGCTTCTAAAGAAAATGTTCAGATATGCAATACATAAACAAATTCATATTTAAAAAATAGGTAGCCAATGCATTGATACTTGCTTTACAAATGTATTCAGCACAATTTTCCAGAAAACTGTAAGACAATTTCCTAAGAAATTTAACATTAATATAAGCTTGTAGATATTTTGCAAACATCCGTGATGCTTCAATTAAGAAACACCTGAACACATATTCAAAGCAGTCTTCCATCTGGATTGTAGTAAGCCGTGTCTGTATCCAACAGTAAAAATAAAATAAAAGCGATAGGAAAAAGGGAAACATGTGCACATTTGATAAGAAAATAGATGAAGTAAGAACGGTAGTTTCAATATAAAATCACTGCTCTGCCTTGTTGTCTTCAGGAATTATCTGGAATAATTATTTTCTGATTTTGTCCCTGAATATTTTACCAAGCTATTATGTCAGGTAGGAACCAAGAAAGATTGCCAGATTTGATTTTTTTTTACAACTAAGCAGTACTTATTAATCAGAATTTGTTGACAGTTTTCCAAGTTTGTAATTGAGGTTGCATAACCTCAATGAGGTTTATCTTCATTTACAAAAGCAAATTGAGCCACAGTGCAGAGATGAGAAATATTTGACCAAACTTTGGAAGGGAGGTATTTATTTAATAAAATCCAAAATACTGAACAATATGCTGTTATTAGTGGGATAGCTCAATTTACTCTGTAACAGTCTACTCAAACCAAGCATGCTTTCTGTCGGTCTTCTCTCTCTTATATGGTTACAAAAGTCACTCCTTGGAAAAACAAGTAACCCTCGTAATTGAATAGTGTTCTACAGAGAATAAATTACTAGTGAAGATGAAGAAGTGAAAGATAATCTCAGCCTCCTATATATTCTTATTCACTAGTTATTTTTTTTAATTTTAATGCAAAATAAAAAAAAAATACTGACATTATGGAGATAGCAACACTTTATTCAATCACCCAACAAATATTCATTGAGTACTACCTTTGTGTTGGGAGCCAAAGTCTGAGAGCAAAGCTCTACTAAATTTGGTAGCTATAATTGGGAGCAAAACAGCAATCTCCCTGTCCTGTGTAAGATTAGAATAGGCAGGGAAATTTATTTAAACAGGAAATTTCAACAAACAATAGTTATTTTCTTTCTAAGCATTTCCACCAAAAAGTTATCCTTTGATACCTACCAACAACCCTACTCCTCACCATACAGTCTGTGCTTTCATCTGACACATGATTTTACCTGTGTGCTTGAATTAAATGTACTTGAGGGGCCTCCCCAGTGGCGCAGCAGTTGAGTGCTGGGTTGCAAAGCTGCCCGCAGCCTCTGCAGTGCTGGTTCGATCCCTGGCTGCTCCCCGGCCACCGGAGGAGGGTCCCACATGGCGCACAGACCTCTCCTGCCGCCTGCTGCTCCCCTCAGCAGTGTACTTCGGTCCTTCTGCCTGCTCTGCTCCCCGCTCTGGCTCTGGTGAATTCTCTCACCCTCCCGCACTTCTGACTGTACCCAGTGCTTGTATCAATGAATGAATGAATGAATAAATAAATAAATAAATAAATCTTTTAAAAAAATGTACTTGAATCAAATGTGCTTTCATTTCGCCCTGACCAGACTGTCACTGTTGCAACATGGGCTCTCATATCTTACAATCCATTCCATCTATTTGTAGTTAATATTTAGCCCACATTCACTATGTAGCAATACCCCTTAATTTACTCTTTCTACAATAATTTATGGCCATGTTTTCTTCCCCCAACAGATGTTAGAGCTTTCAATGGCAGGTTTTCTTTTTATTAAATTTCACATTCCTTCTATAGAGCCTAGAGAAGTGCCCAAAGCAACCTTAAATATCAACAAAACCTGCTTGCTCTTCTCCACGTAAAATGACTTTGTTATTTGCTTTCCCCACAAGCATAACTTCTGTCTGGACTTTTTTTCCTGACCAATAATCATAATCCAATTTATGTCATCCCCTCTTCTTTGAAATATCAAGAAAAGCTCTTTTCAGTACTATTTTTTTGTTATTAACAATGTCAAGCACAAGAAACTGTTGTACTGTAGCTCATCAGAACCAGCTCAGTGTAGTCCACCAGGTTGGTATCCTCTATAACTAATATAGGTAACTATTCCCTGAGTTTAGCAGTAAGGACAGTGGCACAACCCTTTTCTACAAGGAGTTCACAATCTAGTGAAAAACTAAAGAGAAGATGGTAAAGGCACTAGAAATTCAGACAAGATTAGCAGATGAGGAAAAAGGGCCACCTGAAAACCCAAGTCTTTTTATTGTTTAACAGGTAACCATACACTAAAACCACACAGACACATCTTGTTGGAAATTGAACTTACTTCACTTCTCCAGCAAGCCCTGCTCACAGCTCTGTAATTAACCCAGAAGTAATCCCCTAGACTCCAAGTGTTTTATAGTTCCTCTAATTAGGAAAAAGGCAGCAGCTCAAAAGACACAATATACACCTTTCAATCAGGAAGGTCCTGGAGACGTCCATCTCTCAGGCAGCCTAAGGCACAAGCAAGAATGAAAAAATATTAACACTGTCACCCTGGTGTGCTGGGATTTCTAAAATGTGAAATGTGTGGACATGTTTCAAATCCAGTCTTGACTATCTCCTGTGATCTTCCTGCCCCACATTCTTCCACAGTCACCTGCTGGGTCCTTCAGATCTGTAGCTGAATTTCAATAGTGATCTGAGCAAATGTAATTAAGATAAACATGTGAATACTCAGTATGAAAAATGTATTTCCACAAATAGAGCTGATGCTTTAGTTTCCCTTCAGTGAGTTGCTGGCTTTGAATTGCTTTTTGTGGAAAAGCAATTTTCTATCCACCTTTATAACCAATTGTTTTTGTCTTGCAAGATGATGTGTTGGGATCCAGGTATGGGATCTTGCAACAGGGTATTTTTCTCAATCCTAATAATCAGTTCAACTAGGAATCAACTGACTTTCCACAGGTTGTTTCTACTACCTTTGAAACCAAATAAATAGAAATTTTTATCTAGATAGCCATTCCTCATTATTAATATTATATTGTTAAACTAAGTAGGAAATGTTTATTTATCCAAAATATCCATCAATTTTAAATAATTAGAAAGTATTAAATAAAATCCAATTCTGCTAACCATAATTATTTTAAAATATTGAAGCACTATGAGGAAGCCTTGATAATATTCCATGCAATTCTAATGACTATGTATCATTTTTGTATCATATTCAGACATAAGTTGATAAGTATTAAATTATAAATAGTATCATGACCTATAAATGTATATTCTATTTATCCTTTTTCTAAAGCTACTGAAACAAATTAGAAAATTGTTTAATCATATTCAAATTTTTGATAAATAGGAGTTTATAGTATTTTTCCATTAGTGTTCAGGTTGCCTTATTTTAATACTCATTTTTATACACAGACATAAAATAACAAATCTCTTTGCATGAAAATATTAACAGGCTTATAGTACATTTTCATATGGTACAAAGCAGTATAACAAATGATCAGTCCTCTAAATGCTTTAAATAACTGAACTAAGAGTTTGAATTCATAATGAAAAATGAGACAATATGTGGATTAATGGGGAAACTATGGAAAAATAGACATCCAAACACTGTAGCTACTTTAAAAAATACTTTGGTGCTCCTATATTATTTTAACCACATCCAGAGTTTTATAATTCTAAATAAATTTCACATTTGAAATTTGTGTTATATCTTGTGACTTTTAAGTGTTCTCATTCTAAAAAATGTCTTCTCCAGTCTCCTGGAAGGAAGTTCTATATTCTAAACACAACAATCAGCAAATGATATCTTGGAAGCAAAGCTTGAAGTATAGACAACTGGAACCAACTTGTGAAGAGTCTTAAGAGGAAGGTATTATAAAAATCTAGAAATTCACAAGGAAGTCTTAGAGTCAGGCACATGTTCCCTCTCAATAGATTTCAGAGTTTTCCCCACTTTGTCCCTCCTAATTGGCACTTCCCCCCTTACCATCATTAAAAATTTAGAGATTTCAAGTTCAACTGTGGAATTCAAGGCAAGTTTTACTCAGATTCTTTAATCCCTCTTTCAGGGAAAGATTGCAGGTGAAAGCACCTGTGTATAATCAGTTACAATTCCTCTTATTCCAGAATATCAAAAGCTCTCCAGAAAACTAGAACACACCATTGGGGACTGCATGCATTTCTTTCCGTAACTGTATATTGTTGAGTCTATTGGGAACTAGGTGCCATAAAGCAGAGCGTTGAGACCAATAATGTGGACATACATTGGGTGTACTGCAGGGGTGAATGAGAGAGAGGAAACAACATTCCAGATGATCAGCTTAAGTTAGAAGGGGATGGTTTATATCAAAGGAAGTGAAGGAAGACATAGGAGAGAGAACCAATGAGGAAAATACTGTTATCAGAAACACCAAACTAGAAAAAATGTAGTGATTAGTCTGGCAACTCCTCATCAAAACAGGAAGAAAAACACCACAGCAAGTTGACATGGACCTATAATTAGACATGATTCTGATCTAGACGAAGTCAGGGAGGTAGTTTCCTGTTATTAACTGTTCATCTTCCACCTCTCCTGAAGCTATACTTCTCTTGTTCAGCGGTTCTACTTGTGAGCCACACTGGCACCAGATCCTGACATGCACCTCCAAAAGTCAAAGCTCTGAACAAAGAGGATAAATCAAGGTTGCTGATCATACTCTAGTCTCTCTTCTGGTTTCCAGGAGCTTTTTACAGTGGTATACTTCTCAAGAAACACAAATTAGCTGCAATACAGAAAGTCATTAAAATCTGTTGCCTCCAAATAGTATGGAAAACACATATGAGAACATTGGAATTTCAGTGCATTTCGTATCATATAAAACAGGGTGTCCAAGGTTATTCCAATTTGCTCTAAATGTAGTTGAGATAATTACTGCCTTAGGTCACAAGAGCAGACTGAGCTTTTCTTTCTGACTTAATTTTTTCCATTTTCTTATTTATATTTTGTACACCAGTTTCCTCCCATTATTAATATTCTGCTCTAATAACTAGAGAATTATAGATTATATAATTCTGTTACTATAAATTCTAATATAGAATTTAAATTTAAAAGCAACCAAAATACTGAGCACCCACCTTCTTTAACAAAGTAGTGAAAGATATGAACATAACTAATTATTCATAGCCAGTATTCTTTGGGCACATAATCTATATATTATTTCATTTAATTCTCATGAAAACTGTAAATAAATGCCTTTAAAAGTGTAATTATTTTTCTGGTTGAGAAGTTAAGACACAAAAATTTTAAGTAATTTGCCAAAGTTTACACAGATACTGTATTCAGTGGTTTTATAGTTTTGCTAGGATTTATAAAAAAAAAAAAAGTTATACACAAAAATAAATGCTAAAACTATAGGTCAAAGGTTGAAACTATAGGTCATGAGACAGTATAGTATGCATCAGTAAATTAATTGTGCAGATAATTTAGTATTATAGAATTGTATAAAATTTCAATATTTGGAAACTGAGTAGTCTGTTTTACAGAGAATGGGTAAGGAAGTAGAAGTAGAAGGAAGTAGAAGATAAAGCTGAAAAGGCAGTCTGGGATCTGACAGTAAAAGGTTTATTTTGCTACACCAAATACTTTAGTCATTAAACCAGACACAATGTGGTATTCTTGAAAGTTTTTGAGCAGGGGGTAACATGTGCCATAATTACTTTTTTCGGGCAATGAATCTAGAAGAGATGTATATAGAAGAGATGTATATAGAATGTATATAGAAGAGATGCTCAGAGGAGAGGTTCATAACAAACAGAGCAATTGGAAGATAAGTGCTATATTATAGTCATAAAATGATGAGAACTTGAACTTGAATTAGGGTGGAGTTAATAGGAAGAGAAAAGAAGGCATGACTGTGGAGATGGTATATAGCAGAATATAAGATTTTGTAAGTAATTGAATATGTGTCACGAACAAGAATAATGCAGTAAGGATGGCTTGAGATTTGCGCCTGAGAGACTGAGGAAAACAGGAAAAGGAACTATTGTGGGAAGCTGGAGGAATTGAAACTCCTGAATGTTGTAGAACATGTTAGTATAATTCCATCAATAAGATAGAATTGGTCCCCCAAGTGAGTCAGCTTTCCAAGAGAGAATCAAGAAATGTTCTCATTCAAGGCTAAATAAAGGAAGACAGCATAAAAGTATGTTTTTATTGTAATTGTATTTACATATCAAGATTTATACATTTTAGAAATTGTTTAAAAAGTTGTTCACTAGTGTTCAGTAATACTGTAACAGCTTAATGAATAATTAGGCACAATCTTGTACTCCCATGAATTACTTTCTAAGAAGTAACTAGAATTAAATTTTAATTTATACATATCTAAAATTAACTTATATATTTTGTCTCCTGCCAATCAATTACCTTGGAAAAAGAAGAAATTATAAGTTCTCCCTAGCTTAAAAACCTTTCCAAGTTAAGTCTGCCCTGTTAACCTTGAGAGAACCCCGCAATGCCCTTCTTTCTAGCAGGTTCTTGTGAGTGTGCCCATCCAAAAGCGAGAAAGCTGGAAGAAGAGAGAGTAAATCTATTCAAATGACTAAGTAGAGTGTGCACATAAACTATATTTTTAAAAGCTTTCAATAAAAATGCTCTATGAACAACTCTAATAAAGTGAGCAACTGAGCACCCAAATGGCATTTGTTTCTTGGAAGGAAATGGCAGTATCTCAACATCCATCAAAGCTGCAGCAAATATATTATGACTCACAAATACAGGGCCTTATGCAAAACATGCAACTACACGGAATATGGTTCAGCCAGTACTTATCATTGCCTAGTTGTGCAAATTTCTCACTCAGTCCTAAAAGGATGAATACTTATTCTTCAGCTTATCAGGCAGGTAGATGATAATTATAAACCTGTAGACTCAGGGGAGATAAATCAGAGCAAGTAATTCCGTGGCTCCATTTCAGATGAGGTTGACTATAGAGACAGCATTATGTAGATTCTATAGAATTTCTAAGAACTATTAGAGGGTGGCATGTACATTGAATAGTATTCTTTACAGGTGAGAAAACCGAAGCTTAGAAAATGACAATAAACAGTTGGAGACTGAACCAGGGTCTGACTAACTCCAATATTTCATACCAGGCAAGAAAAAGTACTGAACTCTTGTTGGAATATGTGCATTCTCTATTTCTATATCATTGTCAAAGTTTACTAAATAGTTCTCATTGATGAAGAAATGATGTAGGTTTCCCCAGCTGTGTGCCACTTAATAAGCACATACAGATTTTGCAGGATCAGGTAAACCTTGTCCCCTCACAGAAATATGCCTTAGTGATGGTGCCTAAGTCATCATTTCTTCCCACTTGTGAAGTAAAATAATCATCCCATCTGACAGCTATTTTTTTTACCTTTTTTTCTTAGATTTAATGTGCCTTGAAAATCTGCTTCTAGAATGTGCAGAGAATACATAGAGCAAAAAAAAAAAAATCATGCAAAACACTTTTTGTCTATCAAGGAAAGAGATTACACCCAGATACTTAAGACCCAGAATACTAAGAAAAAAAATGTATGTTTATCCTGAACATAGGACTTGGGCTTATGGAGACTACTGATAATAGAGACAGATTAAAGACGAGGTTGTCAAAGTCTAAGACAGACAAGAAAGTATTTGAGAGGAAAGCCCATTTTTTTCTGATTACTTTTTGAAAAATACTTTGAAAGCCCTAAACACAATGTATAGTGTGTTGCATCCATATCTTGCTAACCAGCATTTATTTCTACAGAATACTTCCTTAACTCTCTAAGCAGGAAAAATAATATAAAATTTCCTGATTAGAATTATAATGATTGCTATTTGCCGAAGCTAAACTATACCATCTAGCTAGGATATGCCAGAGAGGGAAAATATTTATGGCTCTTGGATGACAATCCATTTCACAAATGGAAAAGAAATAATTCAATGTGTTTTCATTTCTACCTCTCCTCTCAAGGACTTTAAAAGTTAGAATACCTTCTTTCCTCTCAACTACACTGTAACAGGCAAGTGGAACAAACGGTGCTATGGCATCCATTATCTCTCTAGAGATATCCAGGATCTCAATCTTCTACATGTTCAAAAGCTGCAGACTGAAGGCTATGAATAACATCCCCCCTCTTGTTTTTTAAGCTGAAAGGGAATCAGAGTCAGCCACATAAGCTCAGACAACTTAACATTCAGAAAGATTTGCTGTTTCTAACAGCAGCAAAGATGAAAATTTAATTCCTTGAATTTGCAATTGATGCCTCATTTATATTATTTTAAATATATTATCACATATTAAGGACAAAATATGATAGTAGAAAGTGGTTTTCTAACTATGAGAATGTATTTTAGAAACAAATTGAACATGCACTCAATGTCCTAAAATTTGCAGCTGAAAAGCAGGGATATTTTTCTTAGTTGGGAAGGTGTTTAAAATTTTTCAAAAATTCATGAGAAAGTCCTTCTGTAGTAAAGGCTACAGGATGGAAAAAATAAACAACTAAGGTTGACAGTGTGAAATCTGGAAGATGATGTACAGGTGACCCAAAGTCTCAGGGAGCTCAGTTGGGTTTATGCAATGCATTATCTGAGTAGATTAGTAGAAATGAAAGTGCCCAGAGCAGTGGGAAAAAGATATTATCATATGAAATTGTGCTGATACTCCAAATCACAGACTTGACCTAAATTGGCAAAGAAATGAACTCTTCTCAACTGACCTACACACATACATTTAGGGTAATTTGTCTTTGAACGGGGTATCATCAGTTGTCATGTGTTTACAAAGATTCACTGGCTCTCTAGGGGTAGTTCTGTCCACCATGCACTTCATCACTTCACATTTAAAGACTAGCCACCAAAGAGAGGTGTTAGATGTCCTAGGAAGGGAAACAGTTTAATTTGTTAATAACAAGCACAGAGAGTAAATTCTCTAGGCTTATCTTACATGTTTACCTCATCTTCTACCTGCACATGGATTTATTCAAGTCCATGGTGATGACAATTTCTGGAAGAAGTTTCCAAATCTGTATAATGGAAGTCTGATAGCAAATGATCAAATGCTAGGAAACAAATCCATACCTGCTCATCCACCTTCAAACTCAAGTCCACTTTACTATTGAAATTACTTTTTCAACAACATTCTATTGCAGTTTGAAAAGGAAAATTTACATATGGGCCTCAAATATCTAAATATGCTTTTGAATTATCTTAGCTCAATTAAAAAATAAATCATTTAGTGGAGTCAGTAAAACTGCAGTTGTATCGTTACTGTAGTGTTTCATCTGTAGATAGTCTAAAACTCTACATTTAAGATGTCAATATAAAAGGAATACACATTTTTTTACTGTACATAAATTCAAACTTTGCCCATCTTCTAAATCATCCTTCTGGGCCCCAAATTGCTTGTAGTTACTTAACATATTTTGATGTTATAATTATTATACTATGTGTAGAATTATGAAACTAGTGATTTACTCATTTTGTTTTACCACCCAATTTAGTGCTCCAGATTGCTACTGCCTGGCAAAAATGGTAGTTTTGATTTTGAAAGAGCGGGGGTGATAATTACTTTACAGTATGCATAAATTGTAATTTAAGTCTCAGGTAACTTTACTATTTGCATAAGAAAGTAAAGCCAATAATAATTAAACCTCAGGGTCCTGGAGTTTTGGCAGTAACTATATTAGCTGAACACTTAACCTACACAAATTCTTTATAAATACAAAAATGTAGCAAACTTTCTTATTCTCTTGTTTCTCCCCTCCAGAAAGCTCATTGCATTTAAATTCATGAATGTTTAACTTACTATCAATTATATCCGCTTTTATGAAAATAATGTATTGAAGAGTAAAAGATATTTGGGATATTTTTAAAACACTACCTTGACTATCAATTCAAAAAATGAGAAACACTTTTCTTAGTTTTTGTTTAAAGAAGTGCAGATTATTCCACAATCTCATTTTTTGTGTGCTTCCACCATCCTCTTTCCTTTTTCTTTTTAAAAGCACAATAAACAAAATTGACTTTAAGCTTTGTCATCTCACTATAGGTACTAAAGGCAGCCAGCATGACTATTGTTGCTACATCTGTCCTGCTCTTTATTATACAAGTGTATCGATGATGTAATTGCAGAAGTTAGGGTTTACTCAAGCTGTTGGAGCAAAGAAATTTTTCCTAGCACTGCCTCTTTTGGCACCACAGAACAATTGTAAAATCATACCAAGCGCACAATGTAAGCAATTCATCTCTTGAAAGCAAATCTGCAGGTTCTTTATCTTGAAGGACTGACGAACAGCTCAAAATATATAAGCATTAGTAAAGCTAAATTTACTCAAGAATGGGACATTGAGCTGGAAAAACACTTGGGAGATACAATGCTTGTCTATGACATCTTGGCTTTTAACCCCTTCCTAGAAGACCTCAACTTTTCTTTCTGCTTTTGCTTTATTTTTTCCTTAAATTCCAAGGAATTAGAGAATAATCCCATCTTTTATGCCAGTTCCTAAGCAGATATTCCTGAAAGTTAAGCAGAGACTAAGCAATCATTTATCATTCTGCATTTAAAATAAAGCAATGACTGAGAAGTCCATGATCCTCAATAGAAACATCCATATTATAAACACAGAAGAACTTAGCATTTACAAATGCATCTACTACACTAGGAGAACCCCACGGTTGTGACTCAAAGCGCAGACGGAAAAAATAAAAATAAAAGGCAGACACAAAATCCCATGCAGATGAGGCAGGACATATAGGAAAAGAGAACATACCTGAGGGATTCGCCTTTAAAAAAATGTACACACCAGCTGAGCCGTTCCTCCCCTTCTTTCTGAGCGTATGTGTTTTCCTTTCAGGAATTACCACTTGCAATCGTGTTTCTAGTCTCCTTTCCTTTATTCCGCCACAAATAGTTAGAGCAGGAGGATGCTGCTTCCCAGCGTTCAGACTCAAGTGCAATCAAGCATGCCTCTGGTCTGCAACGGTGTCTGTTCTTGTCAATTCTATTGTGCTCCCCGGGGGCAGCAGCCTCCAAAGCAATTTTACAACTTAGCCGCTGGCACGAAACTGCCTTTTACTCTCCTCATTGCCAAATTTCTTCGGCAGCTCATTTCTCACCCCTGTCTCTAAGAAAGCAAAATGGGTTGTCTCCCGCGCACTGACGAGCGAGCGCCAAGGCTCATCAACAATTGAGGCTGACGAGCAGCCGCGGCTGAGTGAGTGCCGGGAACTTCACACAGCGTGGTGGGCCGCGGCTGCTGCTTTGGGGAATGCAGCACAGACACTGCGATCCCCCAGGCTCCTCTACCCAGAGCGCCGGGGCTCCCTCTGCTGCCGCCGCCAGGGCTGCACTAAGCAGCTGCTCCAGCTGGGCACAGCCCTAGCTCCCAGGAGATGCACTGTGACCGCTGCCAGGTGTGGTCGTCACCACCGCACTGACAACTGTGTGGGGCACAGTTTCCTCTCTGGGAAGAGTGCCTAGATGCGGGTGCTTCCTCAGCCTAATCTCCTCAATATCTCTGGGTGATGATCTAGGAAATAATCTTAAAGCCAATTCTGCTGGTGCGTGTGTGGCCTCTTTGATAACACAGGTAATTCAGTAACCGCTGGTTTAGATGTTGCCTGTGCTTGGAATCATGAAAAATACTTTGCACACAGTATCATATCATATCAATTAGCCACCAAGAAGCAGCTAACAGGACCCCAACTTTAGATAGAGGAGGAGCTGATATCAGATCCAGGTGGTTTCCTTCTTTTTAACGTGTGGAAACCAAAATCTGAATCAAAGATAAGTACACAAATCAAAGTGAGAAAACATGGAAAACTTGCAGGGATACAAAGGTTTGGCTTCTCACTTTGATGTTAGCATTTTTGAGAACCAGGAATTGAATGGGCTTGCTTTCTGTTTCAGTTTTGCTAAGTAGAGGAGGTGGGGGGAGTAACAGCTCCCACTTTCCATCAATAAAGCATTTTCCATCCTCTAACCCTGAAACAAACAAACAAAAAATGTACTGGATCTTAAAATAGTGTCTTAGAGAAGCTCAAGTCTTGGAATAATTTGTAGGTTTTAAGCTGCATCTGGTCTGCTGGCTTACTTATATTTACTTTTCTAAGCTTTTTAGAAAACAGGAAGATGTTTCCAGGATTGAAATAGTCAAGTTGCATTTGAAATCAAACAGTATTAGAAGCAGATACACAGATCTGTATGGCATTTTTCAGTACACCTCAAGATGGCTATGTCTTGACTAAATGACTCTACCTAAAAGGTAACAGATAATAGGTGCCAGTAAAATAAGCAGTTAAATCTGATAGAGCCATCAGTCTGATACACTGATGGCAAAACACAATCTACCTATTATGTGAGAACCAATAAATAACCTCTCTATGCTTTATTTAAAAAGTCTCCGATTTTAATACAAAATATATGCCAGGGACTGGTAGTGTGCCCTCACCAATTCAGTTCTTGGCCCCACCTTTAACTCAGAGTATCACAGCTTCCTCCACCTGCTGCTTAAGGGACTGTTAATGGACTTGAACAGCTGTTCAAGGTGTAATGAGCTGCATCAGGGGGCAAACACTGGGGCAATGTGATCCCCACCTGCAGCGACCACCAGAGTGAATGGCAGGACAAAGCTCTGCTGCCCTCGGCTGTAAGCACTTGAGAGTAGCAAAGGAAAATTGGTTAGACCTCTAAGTAACCATGACTTTACATACAAAAAATTCAGGTAAGCCAATCCACGGTTTGAAGAGTGCCCTTCAATATAGAAAGCAAAAAAACACCTATTACCTATTTTTCCCTCTTTTTTGGTGTGTAGTATCCAGAACAAAGTACAAGAGCCAAGCTAAGTGGAGAGTCCTCTAGCACCCAACATACTACAATATATCATATATAAATCCTCAGTAATCTAGCATATAATGTCAGTGGTTTAGATCTTTAAACCTAAAGAAGGAAATACAAGTAACATGATTCTACCCAGGCTGGTCTCCAGACTAGCATGTAGTTAGTAAGAAGAGGTGTGGAAAATACTGCTATAATTCAAATGAACTCATAGAGGCAATAACATGGGTGGTGATCAACAGTCTGCTCTTAAAAAGAAAGTGACATGAAGACTCTAAAGTCAGTGTGTATTCTGCTAAATGCACCACTTACTTCTAAGCATCAGGATTCTAGTTATATATTTCAAAATGAAAATTATTTACATCTACAAAAATGAAAGGAATCATGTGTCTAAGGGACACCAGCTGCTAATAAAATATGTCATTGTTGTGTCGGGCAACACCACACTGACAAAGACACGGGAGGGAATCATGGAGCAGTCTACATAATGCAGGATGCTGCTGAGAGCAAGATCCTGGCCATTTTTATTTATAGAATAATCATACAGCATCAGCTATGTGCATTAGGAGGACAAGGAGAAAAGGATATATGAAACTCAGGAATGTCATCTAGGGCTTGGGGGAGCATGAGTCTGCTGACCATGTTATCAGTTTGATGAGCAAGTGTTGCCATCAAAACTGAACCCCAGACCCCTGGCCATGGTTCTAATCTTACAACAAGGCATTCCACTGATCAGCTTCTGGGATCCCTTGTCATATATCAGTCTTCGGTCCCCTGGGCATTCCTGGTCATAGCTCATGACATATGAGTCCGGAATAAGTTTGCACATCTGTTCTCAGCCCCCCATGTGTTCCTGGTCATACCTCTTGATGCACACCCTTCCCAGAGTGATCAAGCTTTCTGCTCTTGATTGATATGAAAGGCACTTTGTAAGGTTTGGCTCATATGGCTGACTGACCGGTTCTGAAAGGCAGTTCTGACTTTGTATAGGAATGTAGAGCTGCAGGTAACCATAATGGCAGCCAAACAGGCCGCTTAAGTTTAGCAGACCCACATGTCTCTACTGGAAAGAATGACAGAATTTTGTGACTTACTGACCTGCAGAGACACCAAAATCTGTAACAGAACTTCCTGTACTCCGAGGGGCTGTTTTCACCTACTGAGTATCTGATTCCAGTGATGTATAATCACAATAGTATGAATACAGAAATCAACAAGAGTCCTGGGCATTCTTATCAGTAACACATTCTATTTCTGCAAAGCATTTTTCAAATGCTTGGATTATAACAATGAAAAACAGAGGTTAGGAAATGAGTAATTTCCACTTACATACTTGGAACTCCACAGATATATGCCCTAACATTACTCACAGATTGATTAAGATAATAGATCATTTCTTCTTTAATCTTTCAGCAGTAATGTCAGGAGGAATAACACCTCCAGGGTACCATTCACTTCCCACAACCCAAGGTAGAATGTAAAGCAGATAATTTGGCTCATTTTATGTTCCAGGTGGGAGAACAGCAAGAAGTCCAGCTCCTTGGTCTCCTTTTATTGGTAGTAAAGCTTGATTAAACCAAAAGATCAGGTAAAAATGTTATCCTGGTATAATTCTGTCCTGCTCATGCACTTGACTTTAAGTGATAGAGGAATTCTTGAAAAAACATAAATCAACTTGTGTCCATCAAATTGTACTTTCAATTTTCAGAGAAAGTAAGTAGTCACTGGATCCCACTATTAAAAAAACAAAAACAAAAAACTGTGACGATTATCACAATTAGTTATAACAGTTATTTAAAAAAAAAAAAACTGACTACTCATTCCAATGGGAAGATTAATAGATTGAAAGATTAATGATGAATAGATTAATGTGTAACAGGGTGGTCCCCAGGAAAGGGGGAGGTTCCCTGCCCCACCCAAGGGAGGGTGGAGCTGAGCAGGGAGAGGAGAAGCTGCAGAAGAGACTGAGGAAGGAAGCAGGATAGAGCCAGGAGACCTGGAGGAGGCGCGTGGAGCCTAGAGACATGTGAAGAAACTGTGCTTGTCTTTTGGTTGTGGACTGGGTGACACAGATGTGGGTGAGACCCATGGGGAGGTGACAATGGCAGCTTTTATCTTGATGTTGATTTTGCTCTTTTCCTTCCGGGCTTGTCTGGTTGTTTCTGACCCTTTTCTGTGGGTCCCCACTGGAAGATGTTTTAGACTTGTGGCAGGCTTTGGGGCCTTGCTCTGGGCCATTCCCATATGGATGGACTTTTACCCATGAGGGGATGGGTAACTTTGGGTGCTTCATTTAGAAACTAGACTCTTTGCCTTACCTGTATTGTTTCCTAGTTTTATTAAAGTTCCTTCCCATTAAAGTCTCATATGTTTTGTGTTGATGAGGCGAATGGCAGAACCCATTTAGAATAGGCAGGTTTGCGGGGTTTGGGCTGCCCCTCTCCCTGTCCTATAACAGATTTGGCGCCCAATGTGGGGTGCCAAGCTGTTATAGAGCAGCCCCGATATTGAACGGGTTCCTGGCTGTGGGTCCTCACCCGCGTGCTTAAAAGGGACTTATTAATACTCCACTACAGGCAAACACAAAAGGTTAATGAAAGGTTTATTTACAAGGGAAAAGGAAATAAGGAAAATGTACAACTCAGGGAGAAAATAGGGAAATAAAGTCTTTAATGCGTCCTACCCAATCCGCCGACCTAGAAACCCAAAGGCACTCTCCGAGATGGCCGGACGCTGCGAGCTGGTGGAGAGCCAAAATGGGGGACCCCCCAAAGCCCACGTGTCTGCCTTTTATATTAACCTGGTTGCTTAACCCCAACCTCAGTTCCCAGCTACCTTCCCTTTGGTGAGGATGGGATTTGGAGTTCCCAGTGTCTTTGGCTTTGGCCTGGGGTGGGGGTGGAGTCCACAAAGCCTGTATGGAATTAGCTTTTTTGGACATCCTTTTCCCCCTAACAAATGGAGTAATAGTTAAGATAACTGAGGACAAAAACATTATGACGTCTAAACTAGCAAGTTGATGTTTCTAGCTCTCTATAAGAGAACAAATATTTGGGAGTAAATAACCCAATGTGATTTGTAAAGATTTGCAAAATGCTCATTTAATGATAAAAAAGCATACACTAACTTCCATTCTTAAAGCTTTCTATTAAATTATGGGTCAGTTAGAAGTTTCACTTTCAAGTAGAAATAACTTTGCAGATTCAGAGAATAGGTCACACAAGGTACTGCAGATTTCTCTTTGCCCCCTGCTCTGTGTCTCTTGGGGAAATTAGCTTCCATGTAATGAGGATGTTCAAGCAACCTAGGAGCCCACAGGGCAAGGAGCTAAGGTCTTCTGCCAACAGCCAGAAAGCAACTGACACTTCCTGCCAACAGAGATGTGTATGAGTCATTTTGGAAGCTGACCTTCTAGCTACATTCAAGCTCTGTGATGAAAGCAGCCCCTGCTGACATGCTGAATGAAATGACCCGAGGAACCCTAAGTGAGAGACATTAGCTAAGATTTTTCCAAAGTTCTGACCCACTGAAACTGTGGGATAATAAATGTTCAGTATTTAAGTAAGAAGAGGAGGAAGGGGGAGGAAAAGGAGAAAAGGACTCAATAGAACTTGAAAACCAGGGGGACACCAAGTCCTAGAGGATCCTGTTAGCCACACCAAAGAGTTTGGAAATTACCAAACTGCTCCCCAGCTAGGGGGAGGGGCCGAGGAAGAGGAGGCACTTCAGGAACTTCCAAATGAGGAATGAGATTATTAACTTGTAGATTTAATTGCTCCTATGTGTTTTGAGATGTAAACATTTCAGGTTCAATAAATTCAGTTACAAGGTGAGAATGTCTTACTTCCCTAGTCATTATTGGTATTTCTCTGTGTTCCCTTAGCACTTTATAAGCTTCTACTGTAGTATTATTTCATTATAAAGAATTTTAACAATTATTTTATTCATCAGTCTGCCTTTCCCTGTTAGACTGAGATCTCCTTGAGGACAGAGATCATTGTCATTTATCTTTAAATCCAGCTCATTGGTCATCTTTTTTTTAAAAGGATTTATTTATTTATGCATATAAGAACTGGGGTACAGGCCAGAAGTGGGGGGTGAGAGGATTCACCAGAGAGAGAGTGGGGAACAGAAAAGGCAGACTGACTGAAATACACTGCTAGGGGAGCAGCGGACTAGACAGGAGAGGTCTGCTGCACCATGTGGGTAGCTCCCTGGCTGGCTGGGGATCAAACTTGTGCTGCAGTGGCTGCCGATAACTTCATAGGTTGTGTCTTAACCCCTTGCACCATCAGGGAAGCCCATGATCATCCTTGTGAGCCTGGCCTTTGGCTAAAACGTAGGGTGGTGAGTGAGTGACTGAGTGACAGTGTTGACAGTGTGGTAGTCAGTAGATCACAGAGTTAATGAGGGAAAGGACATGGCTTGAGTCTTCCTGTAATCAATTAGCTTTGTTCTATTTATTGATCCAAATGGTACCTTTAGTTCTCACCAGCTGTCTCACAAATTGTGCCAGAACAAACCTAACTACAGATTCCAATAATGGTGAATCAGTAACACAGTAATAATGCCTAACGTTTGTTTAACACCCTTACAAATTATTTTTACATTTTTTTGTCATTTGATATTTATCCATACTAGATGACTTATTCATGTGGAATATAAAGAAACAAAACAAAGCAACAGACAAAACTAAACCAAAGTAAACCCTAGATATCTGATGTCGCCTTCAGGGGGAAGACAGGGGTGAGGAACAAAGTAGGAGGGGCCCCAGTGGACTAAGGTAAAGGGTTATGGGTGTTTTGGTGGCGGGTGGGGTAAGGGCTGGGAGGGAGGAGGAAGGAGGGAAGGAAAATAATCCTGTAAAATATTCTAGGAGTGTTGTTACTGTCTTTATCTGTAATGGTAAACAGAGACTCACTAAGGTTACATGATGTACCTGATTGTGTAGAACTAGTAATTTGTGTTTTTTTTTTTCCTTCCTAATATAGAAATACTTTAATGTACAAATGCTGGAAACGAGATTAGAAATAAAAAATTTGACTTTACTTCAAAACTAGTTTAACCATAAGCTAACAGCGAAACTTTTAAAAACCCATTATGGATGGTCAATTAACAGGGAAACTTTTTAAAGCTCTGAACTGATGGCAAAATTTCTAAGTCTTAAAATGTTTAATATATAAAGAGAATAAAATCATTCAAACATTCTCTTAGAGTATTTCTGCTTAGGTCATGATCTTTGTACTTTGGCTAAGGATCATTGTATGCTGTAAATGCTGAATACAGTTTGGTGTGACATCATTTATATTTTCCGTTATTCATTTTTTTTTTCTTCTGTAAAATTAGTGTCAGCACCATACTCAGGTATCAAATTGAAAAGCTTCTGCACAGCCAAAGAGACATTAACCAAAACAGAGAGACAGACACCCCACTGATTGGGAAAAAAATCTTTGCACTCCATTCGATGGATAAGGAACTGATCACAAAGACACACAAAGAACTCACACAGCTCAACAAAAACAAAATAAACAATCCAGTCAAGAAATGGGCAGAAGAACTCAAAAGAAATACAAATGGCCAACAGGCATATGAAAAAATGTTCCACATCCCTTATCATCAGGGAAATGCAAATCGAAACCACAGTGAGATACCATCTTACACCAGTAAGAATGGCACATATTAAAAAATAAATAAATAGGGCCTCCCCGGTGGCGCAGCGGTTGAGCGCTGCGTTGCAAAGCTCCCCGCGACCTCCACGGCGCTGGTTCGGTCCCCGCCTGCTCCCCGGCCACCAGAGGAGGGTCCCACATGGCGCGCAGACCTCTCCTGCCGCCCGCTGCTCCCCTCAGCAGTGTGCCTCGGTCCTTCTGCCTGCTCTGCTCCCCGCTCTGGCTCTGGTGAATTCTCTCACCCTCCCGTGCTTCTGACTGTACCCAGTGCATGTATAAACAAACACACAAATAAATAAATAAATAAAATACGTGCCTCTTTAAAAAAAAAAAATAAATAAATAAAAAAACAAATAAATAAATAATAAATAAATAAAAAAAAAACAAGCAACAACAAATGTTGGCGAGGATGTGGTGAAAAAGGAACTCTCCTACGTTGCTGGTGGGAGTGCAAACTGGCCCAGCCACTGTGGAAAGCTGTCTGCAGGTTCCTCAGTCTACTAAAAATGGAGCTACCATATGACCTGGCAATTCCACACCTAGGGATCTACCCAAAGGACACAAAAACAGTGATTCAAAAGAGCACCTGTACCCCTATGTTTATTGCAGCAATGTTTAAATAGGTAAAACCTGGAAACAACCCAAATGCCCAAAAATAGATGACTGGATCAAGAAGATGTGCCATATATACATACAAGAACTGGGGTACAGGCCAGAGGTGCAGAGGTGAGAGGATTCACTAGAGACAAAGTGGAGAGCAGAACAGGTGGATCTATTGAAATACACTGCTGAAGTGAACAGCAGTTGAGACGGGAGCGGTCTGTTGCCCCATGTGGGTCACCTCCCTGGCTGGGAATGGAAATCGCACTGCAGTGGCTGTGGATAGCTTCATAGTGCTGCATCTCAACCCCTTGCACCACCAGGAAGGCCCCTTAGCATGTAATCTTTTTCTAAACTTGCCCAAGTTTGTCAGCCTACATCTTGGTTACTTTAACCATAAACCTCAAAAAATTGCATAAAGGGGGCCTCCCCGGTGGCGCAGGGGTTGAGCACTGGGTTGCAAAGCTGCCCGCAGCCTCTGCAGCACAGGTTCGATCCCTGGCTGCTCCGCGGCCACTGGAGGAGGGTCCCGCATGGCGCGCAGACCTCTCCTGCCGCCCGCTGCTCCCCTCAGCAGTGTACTTAGGTCCTTCTGCCTGCTCTGCTCCCCACTCTAGCTCTGGTGAATTCTCTCACCCTCCCGCACTTCTGACTGTACCCAGTGCTTGCATAAATAAATAAATAAATAAAAATAAATCTTAAAAAAATTGCATAAAAGTAATTGCTATTTATACTCCTTCTGATTAGTCAAATGAGATAGTCTATTTAAAGCAATATAGTATATACCTGACATATCAAGTATTCAATACTTAGCTACTAATAATTTATATATCACCAAACTTCTTTCCAAGTATCATTATCATTTTCTATTACTAGCCTCCCCTTTACTTATTTCAGTAAAGTTTTCAGAGGAGTTATATTTTTTATTTTAATAAGAATTTATTTTAAAAGTCAAAGTACTAGAGTCTGAATGGGTCTGTCTCTGATTCATAGCTCTATTGTTTTTTCCCTGTATGGTCTTATACCAGTTACAAAATTTTCTATGCCTCAGTTTCCTGTGTTTATATGTATTATGTGTTCAAATGTGTATTCTTTTTACCTCTTCTATTCTTTATGGATTTCCAAATTCACATTCCAAATGAATTTGACAAAATGAAAAAAATATTTTATGCCCACTGGACATTTTTACATGCTTGACAATAGTTAAAGTTTATATGTAAATCAAGTTATTTTGTTCAATATTAGAAGAAATCAATATCTCAGATAAAATATTTATGTACACAGTGATAAATGATTTGTGGGTGTCCCTTTCTTCAGAAACAGCACTGATGACTTTTCCTCCCCTGTGAAGACTAAGGAGTATAATTTTGCATCACAATACTGCCTGCCAGTATTTCAGGAACTAAGTAGTATTTGCTAATGACTCCACAAACAGTACAAATGACTTCAACAGAAACTCAAAAACTTCATGATGACTGAAGAGAATCATAACTGACTGGAAATTGTACAGATTCAAAATGTATGAAGATATATCCAAGATAAATGTGCAAGATAATATGAGATGCTGAGGTCAGAGAAAAGATAATGAAGGCACTTATTCCAGTACGAAGACTTTACAGGATCTGCATATACATTCTCTTTTAACAGTTTATACTGTTTAAAATAATATGGAACAGTTTATACTATATCATACATGAAACTACTAAATCAGTTGCAACAATCTGGCTTGTACCAAATATATTTATATTCAAGAAATGCAAATATTTCACTAAAGCAAAAGAACTTAATGCAATTTATGCTTCTACCTTCCTTTCTGCCTCCACCTTACTCTGCAGCATTACCTGTCCTTTAAGACTAGTTCAAGGGAACACCACTTAAAACTAGACAGAGTACCAGATTTCAAAAACAAAAATTCACAACCAACCAAAATAACAGGTGGCAAGATATCTTTATTCTAAAACATAAAAAGCTACAAGACCCTCCTGGCATCAGTTTTTGTATGTGAAGAAATAGAAAAAATCAACAGAGAGTGTAAAGGGCTTGAGAATAGAAGAACCCAAAAATAAAGGTATTCACGTAAAAGCACAGTGGGACATGTGAGAACAGCATCTGCATACCTCAACCCAGGATGACTGCAAAACTCTATGTGAATCCTCTCACCACCTCCTCATCTCTGGCCTGTACCCCAGCTCTTGGATGCATAAATAAATATATCTTAAAAAAAACACATAACTTCATCTTTCAAATAAGCAAAAGTAAATTTAGGAAAATGAATTTTCTCAATAAGCTGAGAAAATAACATAAATTAGAATTCATAAATAAGATTATAGAATTCAGAAAAGAATTAGAAATAAAACAATATTTTTTATAAATTAAAGAAGAGATTGTATATTTTTAGATAAAAAATATGTACAATGGTAAAAAGCACTCCAGATAAAATTATAACTATAAAAACTAGGCAATGAAAAAATACATATATTGAAGTTTCTGAAGAAAAACATAGCAAAGGTTTTTACATTTGCTATGGAAAGTATCCTGAAATGTAAAACTAAGAAAAAAACACTGAACTATATTGTTTTAAGAAGGCATACTACATACTTAAGAAAATCAATCCATAAAGATCAATACCAGCACATATTCTAGCAAATTTGCACATTTAGGCAAAAAGGACCCAGTTATTTATAAGGAAAAAAAATTATACTGTTTTCAGAATTTTTGACTATGTAAATTGCTAGAAGGCAATGGAATAACAAAATTAAAACATTTAGGGAATGAAAATATGAGTTATAAGTTTGACTTCCAAAGATAAAAAAGTACAAACTGCTTTAAAGTACAAAAACTCAAGGAATACAATTTTTATAATCTTTTCCTGGGGAATATATATGAAAAAAGATTTAGGTAACCAAAAGGAATGGGAGCATGTTAGGTAGAAAAACTGGTAGCATTGAGCATCAACAGTTGTTAACACCACAAAATGAGAGATAATCAGATCTCAAGTGCCTTCTTATCGAAAAATATAAACCACTTATAAAATAGTCATTTCAAAGAAGATTGAACCTGAGTTCCTTTATAAATTAAAAAAAAGGGGTCTATTAGAATGATCAAAGTGAAAGAAGATAAGATCATTAGTGTTCTTTTATTGCTCAATCATATTGCCTTACCTGAACAGGTACATTTAGGAGCAGAGTGTAGACAAAACTGTGTCAGTCTGAAGAAGATCAGAAACTATATTTCTGAACACTATGAGACAATGGCCATGAAGATCCTGATGCAATTTAACAATCTCCACACAGTAAAACCTTGATGACAACTACATTATGACAACAATACTACAAATGAGGAATTCCCCTCCATCATTTGGGGGCAGGGAGTCTTTTCCAAGGTGCTGCCTCCACAGAAAGCACGGAAATTGAGAAATCACCTTAGCATGTAGTCCACGTACATGATTGTGGCTGACAACATGTCCTCAAGCTGTGACATTATTGCCCCCCAGTGACAGTGGCTGCTGTCAGAGCCTCTGAAATGCCAAAGGGTTATAAGTTCCTTGTTGCTTGTCAAGTCCTCACCTGGTGCTGACTCTAGTTGACTTGCTACTTTAACACACTACTTGGCGTTTTAGAAAAGATGGCATTTCATAGATCATCTTTAACAATAAAACTGAAGTCGTGGTATAATGTGATCGATTTTTGGCTCAAGTACTCAAATCTGTTTTAATTGGATGTATATTTTAATACCTCAGAATATCTGAGCATCACTTTGTAACAGGGTGGTCCCCAGGAAAAGGGGAGGTTCTGGGTTCCCTGCCCCACTCAGATCAGGGTGGATCTGAGCAGGGAGGAGAGAAGCTGGGGAGGAGACTAGGGTAGGAAAGAGGAAGGTTGGAGAACAAGAAGGAGACCTGGAGGAGGCACATGGAGCAGAGAGACATGTGAAGAAGCTGCATTTGCTTCGTGGTCCTAGACTGGTTGAAACAGATGTGGGTGAGAAACCCATGGGGAGGTTAATGATGGCAGTTTTTATCTTGATTTTGATTTTGCTCTTTTCCTCCCAGTCTTGTCTGGCTGTTTCTGACCCTTCTATGGGTCTCTACCAGGAGGTGCCTTAGACTTGTGGCAGGTTTTCAGGCCTCAGTGGCCCTGCTTTGGGCCAACCCTGTTTGGCTGGACATTTACCCATGAGGGCATGGGTAACTTCAGGTGCTTGATTTGGAAACTACATTCTTCCCTTTTCTGTATTGCACACTAATCATATTAAAGTTCATTTCTATTGAAGGTCTTACACACTAGAGTATGTTTTGTCTTGATCTGTTGGATGGCAGAACCTAACTAGAATGGGCAGGTTTGGGGGTTTGGGGATGCCCTTCTTCCTTTCCTGTAACAACTTCAGAATTAATTTTGCCTAATTAAGACTCTCTACATGTCATCGGAATACAGGATGATATAGGCTACTCATTAGTGATTTAAAGACTGATCATAGGAATAGCTCTGTACAAATAGCTGTAAAAATGTATATTGTTTGTACTAAATGCAATGCTTAGGTTAAGATACCACTTCCACAGAGTGTTCAGGATTTAGGAAGACAGATCAACCACATGGACTCTTCTCAGCAAGTAGTTAAACACCCCTGCAAAGTCGTTAATTTTTTCCAAACCTTTCTTTATCAAACTGTTTGACCTAGGGGTCTCCTGAATACACAGTTCAGGATGAAGACATAGATATGGAGGCTTTCCCAGGAGATGTCTCAGTGCACATTCTACTCCATAAACATGTTTGTCCTCTCTGATTTTATTTCTGGCAATTGTAACCCTTTTTTCATTCCTCCAAGCTCATATATTTCATTTATCAAGCCTGCAAACTGTGAAAGAGCAATGGATAAAGACTATTTCCTTCCAGAACAGATGGGCCTGCTAGTGATTTGCCAAACTCCAAAAGATATGTTCTTCCCCAAATCCTGCCAGAAAGAACTTGGGTGCTAAAATAGATACAGAAAATCCCTCTGTCCTGACACAATTGCTTGACTGTAAATTATGTTTCTGGATATAAAACCATCCAGCCTGTTTTATTTCCATTTCCATGTGCAGCACTCAATTCCCCTGACAATTTCTTAGTCATTTGAGGTTTGTGAACCGTGAACTTTAGTCTTTGGCTCTGTCCTCCTGTAGATTCACCTCTGCTAACTGAAATATGCATCGGACATTCTGGGGCATCTCTTCTGTCCTTCAGTTTTGCAGACTCATTCTGAAATCAGCCTCCCCAAATGGGTATTGCTATTCTTGTGTGTCTATGCATTCTCAGGATCTGTATTCATTGCTAATGATCTATAAAACCAGAATTTTATCATGTGGCTGATAGAGAGCTAAATCCTTTACATCTATTACCTGCACAGCTATCTTGGCAACATGCTGAGGTAGTACCCTTATCACCCCCAAATAATCAATGAGAAACCTGAAGCTCATATGTGTTATAATATTTGCTTCTGGTTTCTCAGTATCCAGGGATCCCAATTCAAGCAGGCTTGATTCAATGCAAGCTTGGTGTATTCTGTCATGCAAAGTTGTTCCCCCCAAACAGAAAGCATTTTTAAAACAAAAGTCTGAGTATAATTTTGGTGATAGCACTTGAGGGTCTTCATATAACAGAGGAAATAGAATTTAAATTTTAAAGCCTTCTAAAATAAGGTCCACAATATAATTAAGTCTTGTGTTTGTCTCCTTAAAGGCTAATCTGAGCTTTCTCATGGCTAGTGCTCGCCCCCTGCTGGCGTACTTATTTGTTTTTAAAGAGGCGTCTGCACAGCTAGAATCTTACTGTGGGGTCATTAAAATATAACATACTTTCTGTCTGCTTAGAATTTGGACAGGAAAATCACCCTCTGACCTCAGTAAGTCAATGTGTAAAAGCATCAAATGGTAAGAACTATATGAATATGCTTTATTATGATTTTTCTGCAGGGTGAGATAACTTGCCACCTTTGATTTCTGGGCAGTCTGATTTTTGTCATGTACAAAAGATGGCAGATGAACTCTTATTAGCTCTCCCTTCAGGTGGTTCTGATGAGGGAAGCAGAGAAGAGAAGGTGGATATTCTAATCAGAGACAGAATTAATTAGAGCAGAAGTTCACCTCTGTGATTCCATTTTATATCTGAAGAAAAAAAGACACTAAAAACCTTGGCATTTACGCCCATCTGTTCCTCCCTTCTCTTTAATAATGCAGTATTTCTTTTGCAGCCAGATACTTGATGAACACTGCAACACTGAAATGGAACAGTCAGCATCTTACTGGTTTGTCTGCTTCTTGAGACTGATAACTGTCACTGTGTTTGCAAAAGTCTCCTTTGGAGCCAAGGGAATCAATCAGATGTGTGCTCTGCAAAAAACAGGAGCACACACACAGAGAAATAAAATTAAAGATAACAAGTAATATACTTGAAAGAAATTATAAATACATAGAAATAGTGACTATATCAAAATATTAATTTATTCAAATAGCATCAGTATCGGGAAAGGGCAATATCCAAAAATCAGCAAATTAGTAGCTTTCAATATGTGTTCTCTATTTTTCATGCAATGATTTATACATTTATTTTTCTGATACCCTCATCAGCACTGTTAGAGTGAAAAATTATATTCCTTAATCCATCAAAATGCCTAGCACTGTGAGAGATTAGCTAGATAACAGAGTGAAAACAAAATGAAAGCAGGGATCTAAGATTATTCCTAAAGTCTGATTATATAAACAAAAGTGAAGACATATGGAAAGACATTAAAAATAAGAAAGCAGAATAATTAAATAGGAGGTGGATTTATACTTTCTATGACTTCTTTTCCTCAAATTCTTGACATTGTTAAGGTTGGCTTGTAGATTTCTCATGCTGATGGATCCAAAGATATAATTTATTCTGCTACAGTACATATTTCTACAAGGGGAATTAGCTCATGTTTGTAGTAAATAGGAAAGTAGTTATAAGGTTTTCAGGAACACCAATTTTGTTACAGAGGAAACATTACCTAATGATAAAAATTGTACTTTATGCTAAACTCTCACATACACTAACCAATTTAAAGTACTGACATACATTAACCAATATTCTCAATGCTCTCATTTTTCCAGTTTTATACTATTAGGGAAATGAAGGCTTAGAGATGCCATAGTAACAAAATCATGATTTGAATGCATTTTCCAAACCTGCTCTGAACAATCACATGCTATTACTCTAAGACACAGTGGCAAAAGCATCCCTATGTTTATTTACACTTACATCCTTCATCATGAAGAAGGGCACAGTTTGGTATATAAAAGAGCTAGAACCCCAGAAACTCTTGGCAACAAGTCCATTTTCTGAGAGGTCAAATAATTCAGAGATGAGATCTGCTAAGCATAGTCCTCCGGGGGCAGAAAGGAGGGCACAAGGCCTCAGAACAGACATGCCCATATGCTGGGTGGTGGGCAGGAGTGGGAGGCACAGGTATCCCCTCCCTCTGCTGGATCATACTTCATTGTCTCGGTATCCCACAAAGTTCAAGGAGTTGTTTACTGACTATTTGCTGCGGCAAAACCTCAGGCATGAAGAAAAGGATGTCGAAAGGAGACCTGAGGGCCATCAGAAAGTAGGAAGTCATTCCAAAAGTGTTTTACTTACACACATACACACACACACACACACACAAAAAAAAAAAAAAAAAAAAAAAAAAACACAGGTATGGCTCTGAGAGAGGGAAAAAGAAAGACAGAGGGAGGTTGAATATTTTTATGATTTTGGAGTTCACCCATCACTAAAGATAACTTAAATACTTGCATCATATTTTTGCCTATTATGTAATATATAAAAAATAGGAGATTTCATTATATGTGGAATCTAAAACATTCGGACTTATAGAAATAGACTGGAGGTTGCTAGAGGCTGAGAGTGGAAAGCTGGGGTGAACTGGGGAGGTATTGGTTAGAAAATACAAATTTGGAGTTAGAAGAGGAATAAAACCTGGGATCTAATGTCCACCATAGTGACTATAACAATATTGTATTACATACTTGAAATTTGTTCAGAGAATAGATTGTAAATATTTTCACCACACACTAAAGACATGGTAATTATGTGAGGGGATGGAGTTATTATCTGACTTTATTGTGATAAACTTTTCATCACTTTATATATATATATATATATATATATATATATATATATATATATATATGAAAAAAACATTGGGGAAAAAAACAAGGGAAAATGTGAGGGTGAGAAGTTGGCTGCAAAGAAGAGAGTATCTATGGAAAGTAACTTCATAGATAAACTTTATTTGATGCTGGGATTAGTTAAAATAAATATGAAAGTATTTACTATTAAAATGATAAAAGACTAGGGCCTCCCTAGTGGTGCAGTGGGTTGAGTGCAGCACTGTGAAGCAGCATCTGCAGCACAGGTTTGATTTCTTACTGGCCAGGGAGACACCCACATGGCATGGCAGACCTCTCCTGTCTTGCCTGTTGCTCCCCTCAGCAGTGTTTTCAGTCCATCTGCCTGTTTTGCTCCCCACTCTGTCTCTGGTGAATTCTCTCGCCCTCCAACACTTCTGACCTGTACCCCAGTTCTTATATAAATAAAATAAATCTTAAAAATAAAAAATAAGGGGGCCTCCCCGGTGGCATAGCTGTTGATCGCTGGGCTGTGAAGCTGCCCGCAGCCTCTGCAGTGCTGGTTCAATCCCCAGCCGCCAGGAGAGGGTCCCACATGGCGCGCCGACCTCTCCTGCCCCACGCTGCTCCCCTCAGCAGTGTACTTTGTCAGTCTGCCTGTTCTGTTCCCTGCTCTGACGAATTCTCTCACTCTCCCGCGCTTCTGACTATACCCAGTGCTTGACTAAATAGATAAATAAATCTTAAAAATAATAATAAAATAAAAACATAAAAAAGAAAATGATAAAAGACTAGACAAACGACTCCCTCACCCTCCAAAAATAATCTAGTTCAGGATCTAAACTGTATGAGCACCTTATAATTATTGAATGAGTAATCTGACTACTTTCCAGACTACATCCTTATTTCACATAGTACCAATGCATTTTCATGGTAATCTGAAATAAGAAATTGTCACAGATTATGAACACACCCAGTGCATCACTCTTGTGCCTCTTATTTAGAAAGGCTTTCCTTAAATGGTAATCAAACTTCAAACAAGACAAAGCATGCAAAGATATCTCTCAAAAACCAAGGACACCCTGGTTCCGAAACTCAAACTATCCTTTAGAAGAGAGATAATAAGGTGGGCTCCATACTTGGTTGTTTGCTAGAGGATCCTATACGGTTGCCACAATAACCCTCTAAGGCATAACTTGTTACACAGATAAAGAAAGTAAGACTTAGAGGAGTGATGTATCTGCCTGAGGGGACAGTGACAGCTTAAAGTTTCACACAGATTTGATTCTACTTAGAAACAAATGGCCCTTTAGTAACTGGGTAAATGTGTAGAAATGGCATTACTACCAGAGGAGGTGTACCTTCTTAGTGCTGGCACTTAGAGGCAAGAGGTAAGAGGGTGATATCAGTGGTCTATTTAAGTATAAACCAAAAAAAAGGGAACAAAAAGGATTATCTAAGGGATTTCTAAATTTCACCTCTAGTCACATCACTACATCCATTAAAATGTCATAATTTTTCCTCTTCTAAAATGTGAACAGTAAAGATTTGTTTTTTCAACTTCATTTTATTATGGTAATACCCAGCTCAGACTTTATAATGAAATTCATGGGAAACGAATTTGACATTTACTTTATAAAAAATGGAAGATATATTCTAATCAACACAAATCATCTATCTGTATTGAGTTTCCACATTCACCTTGCAGTTTGGATTTATTTACAATTGTGAGCTCTAATACAAAAAAACCTTGTCAGGAAATGTCTCTCAAATAATACTGCCTGCAATAATTTATCAAATTAGGTTAGAAAGCCTTTGTTTGAACCCAAAGAGAACATTCTCAGCCTTACACAACTGTGGTGAAGCTACGAGTTATGGGAGGCAGGTACGGTGAGGGTTAAATAAAGATGGCCACCAGCATGGACTGGTCAGCAGATTACAACTTCAGCACTAACTGTTTCCCTCTCTTCTGTGCACACTGTGCACACTCCCCTCCACGTCTTCTTGAGCTGCTGCCACCATCCATCTATACTCCACCACATCACAACCACCCAGATTCTGCAGAAGATACTCTAAATATATATAAATGTTTTCGAGATGGAATTTCAATAGCCCTGTCACTTTGATTGTGTTTCGGCCAAACACAGATTGCTCTAATGACCCACATCATTTTGGCTGGAGTAGTTTCAATTTTTTTCATTTCATAGTTCCTTTCATTCTAATGAAATAAAAGGAATAGAGCAGCTGAGGATCACGTCTTACTAACCCTGTCTCATATAATGCTGACCCCCTTCATTCAGCATATTCAATATTTAGCATTATTTCTAGGTTTTCTAGTTAATTTTTCAAGACATATTTTTATTTATTTATACATACAAGAACTAGGGTTTAGGCCAAAGGTATGGGGGGAGGGTGAGAGGCGTCACCAGAGACAGGGTGGGAAGCAGAACAGGCAGATTTACGGAAATACATTGCTGAGGGAAGCAGCGGGCGAGGCAGGAGAGGGTTGCTTCACCCCTGGCTGGGAATCAAACTCATGTTGCAGTGGCTGGCAATAGATTGATAGCTTAATAGTGCTGAGACGTAACCCTTTGCACCACCAGGGAGGCCCCTTCTTAATTAAATTTGACATAGTATGTATGACTTAGACAAAACCCATACTGCTGATTTCATCATACAAAAAGAGGGTGAAATCTTCACAGAGTAGTCCAGCATCTCTGTTTACATGGAGAAATACTACAGATAATTTAAAATATGATCTAGATAATGCACACTAAAAATACATATTTGCCTTGCACTTAAAGGCACCAATATATTGGTACTTCTGTGACAACACGCATGCTCCAATTATCTTCTTATATTTGCAAAAAGAAATCGAATTTCAAGTCTTAGTTCACCTGAGAATTATAACGGACTGAAACATTTGTGATTTCTTGATCATTTTGACTTTCAGCATTGACCTTGCATCTTGACTTGGCACCACCATAAATTCAAGTTACAAGAAGACAATATAGTGTTCTCCATGCGAGGGTAAAAACACATCATTTATTTACTGGAAATTAAACATAGAATTTTTAAAATTCATATGAGGTTTCTCCCATATCTTTGAGAGAATAAAATGCCCTATCCCTTAAACATAAATGAAAACATTGAAGAAGGAAAAGTCTTACTATTCTTTCATAAGCTTGTGCAGGGAGCGATCTAAATTTATACTTCTGTAACAGACAGATCTAAGTCATAACTTCCACTTGAAACCTATAGTTGGAAGACAAAACTTGTCACTTGCATGTGTTAGAATTTCAGAGTACAGTCACAGCTAATTTTGGATTTTATTTTTATCAAAAGAGACAGTATGGTACTAGGAGAAGCGCTGAGATCTGAATTTGGAACTTTGGGGTCTGAGTGTCAGGTTGACCAACTCATAACTGTGTAACTGTACTATCAGATTTTGAACTTCCTGGACACTTTGTTTTCTTCATTCATTTGATTAATACCTTCTTTGCAAATATCAGTCACTAATTAAAATAAATAATTATCCAAGTACATATTAGGTGAGATTTCTATACTGAGGAGTGGTTTTTCAAAGAGTAACATTATCTCATACCCTCAAGAAGCATACAGTCTAGTGCAATAAATATGCAATTAAAACATGTTATCAAAATAGATTTAGACATGGCTATGTTATGAAAATGCAGAAGAGAAACACTTGGCCAAGACTTTAACTGAGGAGGTGATTGCAATAGAATCTGACAGGTTATTGGAGCTAAATGAGATGGCATGTGTGAAACTGACAGGTACAGAGTAGTTATTCCTCCTACATTCATCACTACAAGAAATTCAGGCTCTTTAGAAAACAGGTGGGAAATGATGAATGAGAAAGGAAGGAGACAGTGGTAGAGGGAGAGGAGGGCTTGAAGCTCAAAGTCATGCACACTTTCCTGCCCGCTGTGTGTCTTCCCAGAGGCACAGCACCTGTCCAGACCTAACTGCATCTGGCATCTGGTGGTCTATTAACAAGAAACTCTGGATTCTGCTATTACATTGCTTCCAAAGGCTGTAAGAACTAGGAGAGATTTGTGATGAGAACCCCAATCATTCAGCGGCAATTTAGCTAGAAACTGGAAACCCCTAAGATCTTTCTATAACCCTTTCAATCCCAAAGTTGCACTAGGGAGATTAACATCTAATGTGTTGGCATGTGTAATAACAAATGCTTTTGGATATGTAGGTTACATATCCTCTCCGCTATGGTCTCTAGTCCCTGCCACAGGCAACTGTCCCAATTTGTAATGCATCCATTTTTATAGCAAATTTGTATAAGCTTTAGCTAAGGCCAAAAAGGAGACTTTTTATTCTGCTTATTTTATAATACAAGTCTTAGGTGAGGCCATAATATTGCTATTCCAGAAATATCCATGGGTCTAGAAGATTCCCCAGGGTTGAACCAGATAGCAGCCAGAGACATGCTGCTAATATGCCTTGACTTTTGGGGCCCTCCTAAGGGGAACCCCTAGGAACATGACACAAAAGCTGCCTGTTGGCACAGCCTATTTTCCCACCCACTCTTCATGTTCTTAAAAGGAAAGCCATCAATTTCTCATTTCCCACGGGATTCAATAGTTCCTCCTTTACATCAAATTAATGGATATTCTCCACATAGACATAAAATGTGATCTCTGATCATTTAACCATGTGAATATGAGGAAAAGAATTCTCAAAGTGCATTTCAAAATCCTCTTATCACATCAAAGTCTGAAGCATGATATAAAAAGAAGCCCAAATTACCTCCTGGGAGCAGCTGTTGAGAGGTGCTAATTCCATAACAATTTGCTCTATTCACTTCTATTTTACTTAATGTTTTGAACATAGAAGTGACATTTATTTCACATTTTGCACTTCACATAAATACAAGGCACTCCAGCAATCTATTTTTCATTTTGCTGTGCTCTTCACCAAACCCATCTAAAAAAATTAGATATGTGAAAAGGTTGAAAAATTTCACAATTTTTTATATGATCTGAATATTATGAGTATGTGGCCCCTACCCTTTAATGATTTCTCTGTTAACTTGGAATAAGAATCCCTCATTTCATTGCAATTGTTTAAGGGGAACAGTTTGCTGAGCTCATCTTATTACTACCTGATAGCCATGCACCTAGACAGTTGATTCCTAATTTGGTTATACAGTAGATTAACTGGGAAACTTTTAACAATCTTAACTCCTCAATGTCACAACTAACCTATTAAGTCAGAATACCTAGGTTAGCAGCCGGATAGGAATCAGTGTCTCTAAATATCTCAAAGTGTGTCAAAGAGGCAACAAAATCTGGAACCACTGGCTTAGCAGGAAGTTGGTACTGAATAGATAAGTGATAATAACTATTGATAAAAAATAACAGACAAGTGCAGGAGTGGACTGATGAGGAGAGAGTGAATGAAGGGGAAAATGATTTAGTTAGAATTCCTGAATTTAAAATCTACCTTGCTTATGTCTGTGTACATTGGGCAAGGCAGTCACATAGTATGAGACCATTTTCTTTTCTGTGAAATAGAGAAAATGATTTGTTCTAACAACACCACCATCATCTTAATCACCATTACCACATTTACTTCTAAATCACCATCTGAAGCTCCCACTTGGTTCAGATCTGCATAACAGGAAAGGGATAGCCATGCTTCTCCAAGCCATGGGTCTCAGGTCTTCAGAACCCTACTCTTAATATCTTAAGATATGCCCTTTTTCTCTCAGGGCAATGCCTTCTCAAAGAATGGCTTACTGTGTTATCTGCTTCCAGAATATTACTTAAAGCCACCACTATAAGTCTCAACATTGTCAAACCCCCATATAGTCCTACAGCAGGTGTATGAACCAAAGAGTCATATCATCCTATGCAACATCTATCCTTTGTTCTCTGTGGTCAAAGTTTTCCATTTACTGAGGCTTAAGGGATAAATACACCTTGAAAAAATACAAAATCTTCCTGACCAGCTGGTCTCCAGCTCTGCTGGGACACAGCCAACGGAAACACTTGAATTTGCAAAAGGATGGATTTGAGTTTAACATAAGGAAAAATGTCCTAGAAGCAAAGGTTACTCATACTTAAAAAGTAAATAAAGGGTATAGTATCCTTTTCAGTGTTAAATTTTAAATATTTTTTTTCTATTATTTTGTAGGAAAATGAGTCCTTGCAGGGTAGTGGTTAAGAACATGGTTTTTGGCATCAGACAGAACTGACTTTTCATATCAGCTCCACCACTTGCTAGTTCAAGCAAGGTGTTAACCACTCAAGCCCAGCTACCACCTTCTTATCTATGGGTTAGGATAACTAGACATACCTTACCAGGTTGCTTTTGAGAGTGAAAAGTGCTCCCTACACTAATTAATGGGTTTTAATCTTGTTGTAATAGAGCTAAACATGTTCATAGCACACTTGGATATGCTGTCGATCTACACAGTGGGCAACCCCAAAAGAGGTCAGTTATACACATTACTGTGTTGAAATACCAAAGATACCTTTAAAGATAAAACATATTTGAAATCAAGGCAAAATATTGAAATGTATCAAGTTGTAACTCGGTCTCCACTATTCAGTTTGTATCTGAGTCCAAGTCACCCATTAATGCAGCTTTATAAAGTTAAATTTGGATTAAAAGAATGCACAGAGATTTTCACATTTGTTACAAACATACATAAATGATCACTAAAGAAAGTTCAACAAAAGGGATCTTAGAAATTTTCCTGTCCATTGCTCATAGTTTAGTTCAGGAAACAGCCTTAGAGAAAAGGCATAATCTTCTCATATTCTAGTGAGTATCAGAGAACAGAGAAAACTCCAGGGTTCTTTTCATAAGATTATTATATTAAATTTCTCTTTGTAATCTATCAAAAACTGTTATTACATAAAGATCTAAAACTAGTGGGAATACATTCATGAAGCAAATGCATTTGCTTTTAGCTGGTTTCCCACAAGTTTCTGTGAACAAAGTTCTTACCTAAGCAGAACAAAATGTGTGTAGCTGCTAACCCTGAGTTTGCTCTCTCAGATGGGGGAAAAAACATAATCACTGGTTGCTACTCACTGTTTCCATATCTTAGGATTCAAATCTATAATCAGATGTGACTTTCTCTAATCAGGTGTCTATCTCACAGAAGTATTCCGTGTCTTACAAATGTGGATGGATGCTAGATGTGAACAATTTGAATGTTATCAAAAAGTACACATAAAAATCTTGAGTGTCAATTGACCTCCAACCCCCAAACATTGTCTTCTGTGACAAAGAGGAGAAATTACAACAAAATTAGGTACCACAGAATTATATCGGAAAAGACTAACATCAAATTAGCTAGTACACATCAAATACTACAGGGGCAAAAACCTTTGTTCACACCTATCTTTGCCTTGCAAGTACTTTCTAAAACTGGCTATGGGGAAAAGTAAACTACAATTTAACAAGTAAAGAAAAAACAAAGAGGCTTTCTCAGAGAAAATTACTTGACCTCTCAGTATCTCAATTTCCTGCATATAAAGTGGGACTAGAATTGCCTACTAAAGGTTTTTTTGTTTAAAACACACTCATAAATAATAAGGTGTGTTGCATGGTAGTCTCTCAATATCAGATTGCCCTTACCCAGGCCCTTCTTTGTATTTAAGTTTAGGAGTTGCCATAGAGATGACTTTCAGAGACCTGATGGGGTTAATGTAGATTTTTCTCTCCTCAACCTGGACTAATACAATATACTGAGGTAAGAGTGTCACAGATGTTTTTCTAGATATATTTCTGTGTATTGACATTTATATCCTCTTCCTGCATGTGTTTCTGACAATGAGGCTAGTGGTTCCAAAAATATGAAAAGAACAAAAAATAGATAGTGGGAGATTTTTAAAGGTTAAATATAATTTTAGGTAAGCCTGACTCTATTATAAGATACCTTCTTCACTCAAAAAGTACAAGCTCTTGAAAATCAGTATAACAAATGTTTCTCAAATTTTAATGTACATAAGAATCCTTTGAGAACTGTATTTAAAAATGCAAATTCCCAAGCCCTTCCAATAAAATGATTCAGTATTTCTAGAGCAGTGCTCCAGGAATCTGAATTTTTGCAAGCCCTTCACCTGGTCCAGGGATGATCTGAGAACAGTATCTCTGACATTCCAGGAAGCTTCCTGTAGGATTCAGCTTAGACTCCTGGAGAGATCACAAACCTCCAACTCTGGGATGTGCAATCCGAAGATTGCAGTACTGCAGTAAAGTTCATGGGGGCCTATACAGCATGCTACAGGGAAATAAAAGGAAAAAATGACTAAGTACTTCACATTATAATTAAACACATTTTGGAGAAATTAACCTACACAAATTACTTTAGATAACTTGCTAGATAACAAATTACTTTAGATAACTTGTTGTCTTATTTCTCTCTTATAACAATAGGCAAACAAATGCAAAGCCAAAAGAAACTTATAAAGATGACCTAGGTTGCCTCAATAAATAATTCCTACTCAGGTGCTAAATTTTTTGAACATCTTCCAATCTCCTTTCCAACAATAAGCAATAAAGGATTTAGGATATTAAGTAACTATCTGCCAAATAGTAGCAGGAAATTTACCTAAACAAAATGTTTCCATTCTATTTTTTCAGCTTGTAACATCCTCCAAACTGCACCGAACTAAAATACCCATTAAGTACTTTAAAGGCGCCAAGATTCTCTACTGCCGATGATAAGTCATTAATTATATTTTAATTGTCTATTCATTTCTTCATTCATCCCCCTCACCACAGTGTAAATCCCTTGAGAGAAGGCACTGTGTCCTGGACACTGCTCGCTCCCCACTGCATAGAACAGTTTCTAGCATAATAAATAGAATAGTTATGAATGACTTAATGGAAAATACCGTTAGTGGTTTACCCTGCATAAAAAAATAAAATCTAAGCTCTTTCACCACAATATCCTAAGCTCTGAATTCATCTCTCTAGCCTCATTTCCTATCTTTCACATCAGCCTGAGGTCTCTCTACACATCATACTCTCTATCATCCCTGTGGATTGACTCTCTCCATTTCCAGTTCTTGAAAGGTTATTTTCTTACCTGGCTAATTCCCACACATCCTTCTAGAGTCATTTAGCTTCTCCTCCCCTTTTTTTAAACTTAAGAACTCAGAAAATAGAAGAATTCTGGCTCTAGGCTCTTAAAGTACAATAAATATAATTCTGTTGGTCTTTAGTACTTTTGATAGTTCTTATACCAAATGTTTCTCAATAGAGTAATTTCTTCTGAAAACAGTTATCATTTTCTCCTGTCCTTCAAAATATGACATTCAGTAAATTGGCATTTTAATAAAAAAGAAAAAGCAAGCAAGCAATACTAATTATGTTAGAAAGTCTAAGTAGTTATAACCTGGGTAGTAGTTTTTGAGATGGAAAATAATATTAAATTAAGAGTTTGGTTTTCATCTATACTTCCAACCTATTCTTTTGGTTAATTTCAGTTCTTACACATTTACTTTATGAAAATATCCACAAAGTTGTACTGAATTACATAGAAAGTCAATCCCGCTGACAAAACTAAACTATCTATTCAGAAGAAACTGTCATTTTCCTGGGCCTCCCTGGTGGTACGAGGGGTTAAGCACAGTGCTGTGAAGCAATCCGGCCTCTGCAGCACGAGTCTGACGCCCTGCTGGCCATGAAGCAGCCCACATGGCGAAGTAAACCTCTCCTGTCTCGCCCGCTGCTCCCCTCAGCAGTGTATTTCAGTCAGTCTGCCTGTTCTGTTTCCCACTCTGTCTCTGGTTAATCCTCTCACCCTCCTGCATCTCTGGCCTGTACCCAGCTCTTGTATGCATAAATAAATAAAAATTAAAAAAAAAGAAACTGTCACTTTCCAAAATTTCTCATATTTCTGAAGACAAAGTCACTGTGTCACTATATGGAAGCTGTGGCTTTCAGTGTTATACTGTCCATTTGTTTCTTTTTTAAAAAATATTGCAGTAACACTGCACTATAACATTATATAAATTTCAGGTATGACTCATTATAAACCAACATCTGTATAAACTGCATGATGTTCACCATTAAAAGTCCAATTCTATCCTTCATCATACAATTGAACCCTTTTACCCAATTTATCTCTATAGCAAAACCTAGAAGGTCATCTTCTGACTTTATCAATCCATCACCATGGAACAACTCCCAGACAATAGCAATCATCTCATGCAGTCATGATTTTCTGCAATAAGACATCTAACAGGAGCCTCTGATGGGTACAAAACACTCTATCAAGGGCCGTTAAGACAAGATCAAAGAAACACAGGTGCCCCTTTCAGGAAATAAAGAGCACTGCAGGATCATAATACTTCATGGGAATAAATTCCATTAGAAGTAGAAAGTGTGCAGTGGTATTACGTAGGACTGTAAGACCTCAAGAAAGGGAAAGGCTGCTTCCCACTTGGGAGAGGATTCAGAAAATGTTATGAAGAACTTTGAACTATGCCTTGAGAAATAGGGATTGAGTGTGGACAGGAGAAGATGCAAGAAAGGGTATCCTAACAACTGAGCACTGCTTTTGAGCTGAGAGCTGATAAATCAGCTCTCTAGTTTATTTGTTCATTCACTGATTCAAAAAAATATTAATAAAATACCTGCTTTGAGTCAGACTATTCTATGCTTTTAGTACACATAGGTGAACAAAATAGAGAGCTTAGAATGCAAAATTGTTCTATCCACTTCCTTTTCTCATTTTCACTTTGCAAATCTGGCAGCATATGATTCTGGAACACATCAGAGCATAGATTAAAGAGCCCAGAGCAGACCATATGGGCTGTTGTTGATTAACTGCACAAAAGTCATCACTGTAGGTTTGAGACCAAAATTTATACCTACATTTGGAAAGACAGGGGGCAAAAGAGAAAATACTATTTCAGGGTTTGCTCACACACAAAGTATAAGAAGCTAGAGCATTCATTACAACCTACTAGCCTCTGTGCTAATGATTAAAAAAAAATTAAATTGTCAAAATCATGAAATAATGAATTCGCATTTTTCTTTTTGGAGTTTTAAGAGACAACAATAATTAGGAAAACTGGAGCTATCTTAGAATGCCAGACATAAAACATTTAATATTAAAAATGATTATATTAAATGAAAATTATCTTTATACACCAATTAAAAGACATATGGACAGTGGATTAGAACACATGAACATATTTTATGCTTTCTACAAGTAACTTACTTCAAATAAAACAGGTATACTGAATGTAAAAGAAAAGACAAAGATAATGTGTGAAAATCAATCAAAAGGAACAGGTTACATTAATATCAGATAAGATACAGGTTTCATAGGAAAGGAAATTATCAGACAATGCGAGAGACATTACTTATAGATAAAAAGGTCAATCCACCAAAAAGAGAGCACCCTAAATGAACCTGGATCAAATACAGATATGTAAAATATGTAAAGTAAGAACTTAAAAAACTAAGTGAGAAATAGACAAATCTACAATTACAACTATAGATTTTAATCTGACACCTATCAAAATTGGATAAAACCACCAGACAAAAAAATAACAAAGCTAAAGAAGATTTCAACAACAGTATCAAGCAATAGACACTAATTGACATTTGAAGAACAATCCTCCCAATAATTGTAGAATATACATTCTTTTTGAGCACCCACAGTATAGATATCAAAATTGGCCACATTATAGACTGTAGAGTAAATGCCTACAAATTTAAATGAATTGAAGGCACTATAGTGTATTTTCCATCCATGAGGAAATCAAACTAAAAATCAGTAACAGAAAAATATAGGGAAAAATCTCCAAAAGCTTGGACACTAACCAATATACTTCTAAATAGCCAGTGAGTCAAGTAAGAAGTCTCAATGGAAAATTTTAAAAATAGATAGAACAGAACAAAAATGAAAGTAAAACATAATCAAAATTGTGGGAAACAAAGAAGGCAACACTGAGAGAAAAAGTCATAGCACTAAATGCACACAATAAAAAGTCTCAAATTTGTCATCCGAGTTTCCAGGGCATCTCTTAAAAAAAGGAGCATAAAGTAAGTCCCAAGCTAGCAGAAACTTAGAAACAACAGAGATATGTGTAAAAAAAAGCAATGCAACTTAAAACAGAAAAATAATAGAGAAATTCAATGAAACAAATAACTTGTTCTTTGGAAATATAATAAAGATTGACAAATTTTTAGCAAGACTAACAACTAAAGAAAGAGATGAACAACTACAGATTCTTTAGCTACCAAAGATGTAGAGTACATAATACATGAACTTTACCCCATAAGTTGACACCTTTGATTAAATATATCAATTTCTCAAAAAAAAAAAAAAACTACCACAACTCACAAGATGAAATAATTTTAACAACCATATACAATTAAAGAAATTGAATACATTAATACAAACCACACTAAAAAGTTCATCTCCAGACTCAAGTGATTTCACTGGATAATTCTATCACATCTTTAAAGAAGAATTAGAACAAATGTTACATAACTTATGCCAGAAAACAGAAGAAAGGATACTTCTCCACTCATTTTACAAAGCTAGCAATAGTTTGACACCAAAATTGGACAAAGAAAGTACCAAAAGAAGGGATTATAAGCCAATATGCTTCATGCATCTAAATGTAACAATAGGTAGCAAAAATATAAGCAAATAAAATTCAGCAATATATAAAAAGAATTATATACTATAACCAACTGATATTTATTTCAGGGTTTCCATATTGGTACAGTATGTGAAAATTAACCAATATAATTCACTACATTAACAATTGAAGGGATAAATATTACATTATCATATACATTGTCATATCAATAGTTGCCAAAACAAACATTTGACAAAATGTAATATTCATTCATTTAAAAATGCAGAAAAATAGAAATTTCTGCAAACTAATAAAGAGCAAGTATAAATAAAATCTTATAATAATTATTATATTTAATAGTATAAAACTGTATGTTCTTCCCTAATGATTGGGAACAATGCAAGAATGTTTAGTCTTACCACTCTTATCCAACTTAACATTGGAAGTGGTAGCCAAAGCGATATGGTAAAAAAGAGAATTCAAAAACATAATAATATATAGGAGGAAATAAAACTGTCCTTACTTATCATACATGCTTGTCTATGTAGAAAATCTCAAGGATTCTACCCTCCCAAAATAAATCTTCTAAATCTAATATGTGAATTAAACAAGGTTGCAGAATACAAGATAAACACATGCAAAACAGTGGTATTTCTATATACTAGCAATATATAAAGGCAATCAAAATTTAAATATACTACTATTTCAAATTGCTCATGAAATTGAAATACTTAGGTATAAATCCAAAATATGTGTATAGAACTTTATGCAGGTTTATATAACACTGGTGGAAGAAATCAAAGAAGACATAAATAAATGCTTTGATGTACAATATTCATGAATTGGAAGACTCAGCACAGTACAGTACAGATGTCCAATCTCCCCAAACTGATATCCAGATTCAACACAGTTGTTATCAAAATTGCAGCAATAATTTTTATAGACAAGTTTATTCTAAAATTTATATGAAAAGGAAAGGAAACTAGAATAGCTAAAACAATTATGAAAAATAATAAAGTTGGAGGCACCAATCTAATTTTGATACTTATTATATAGCTATTTTAATTAAGACTATGATATTAGCAGACAGACAGACATACAGATCAATGGAACTGACTATTAAGGAAACTTCCTCAAATACCAAATTTAAAGGAAAAAAACACAAATATGTCCAACTGATTTTTGACAAAGGTGAAAAGCAATTCAGAAAGGAAAGATAGCCTTTTCAACAAATAGTGCTGAAGCAGTTGGTATGGATAGGCAAAAAAAATTAACTTCAGCCTCGGACAGAGGTTTATACAAGAATTTATACAGAATTTTACTCAATAGAAAACTAAAATCAGTGGATTACTGATTAAAATGTAAGCTATAACACCATGAAATCATTTCAAAAAAAGATTAAATCTTCAGGGACCCACAAGTAGGCAAAACATTCTTACACTTGACACCAAAATCATCATCCATAAAAGGAAAAATTAATAAAGTGGATCAAAATTAAAAGCTTTTGATATGCACAACATTGTTAAAAGGATGAAAACTTATAAAATGGAAGACATTTTCAAATCTTATCACAGACAGAGCAAAAGGGCTAGTATCAAGAATATATATAATGAATTCTCAAACTCAATAGTAAAAAAAAAAAAAAAAAAAAGCATAAAAGACATAGACATTTCACCAAAGAAGGTATGTAAAGAAAATACATTCAAGATCATTAACCATTAGGGAGGTAATTTTAAAACCACAATGAAACATCACTATATTCCAATCAGAATGTTTAAAATAAAAGCTAGAGGCAATACCAAATGCTGGAGAGGATGTAAAGAAACTGGATCACATACATTGCTGGGAGGAATGTACAGTGTCATGTCCACAGGGTAACAGTTTGGCAATTACTTAAAACACTGACTATGTGACCCAGAAAACACATTCTTGAACATCAATCATAGTAAAATGACCCATGCATTCAATTTTTGTAGGGCTAGGGTATCAAGACTCAAAAACAATGAGGAGATGAGGTGAAAGCTCTGTGAAAATAGCATTTAAGGTCCAGTATCAATAAACAATTGTAGATACAAGTGAAGTTCTAAGGATGTTCTTGCATTATTAGGTATAACTGCAGGAAAGACATTGATAAAAGTATCTATAAGCCATATCTTGAACATTCAATAGAGAGTTACCAAATAGACAAGGATAGGGAGGGTACACAAAGCTGGGAAATTGGAGGAGCAAAGGCCCAAAAGCATGCATCAGTGTGGTGCAGTCAGGGAGATACATGACTAAAGCACACAATGCTAATTGGGTGTGTTAAGGCTAAAGGCCAGAGGAATAAAGACAGACCATATCACATGTGACATGTTAAAATTTTTTGGAGTTGGGCCTCCCCGGTGGTGCAGCAGTTGAGCGCTGGGTTGTGAAGCTGCCCGCAGCCTCTGCAGCACTGGTTCCATCCCCGGCTGCTCCCCAGCCGCCAGAGGAGGGTCCCACATGGCGCGCAGACCTCTCCTGCCACCCGCTGCTCCCCTCAGCAGAGAATTTCTTAGTCAGTCTGCCTGCTCTGCTCCCCACTCTGGCTCTGGTGAATTCTCTCACCCTCCCGCGCTTCTGACTGTACCCAGTGCTTGTATAAATAAATAAATAAATAAATAAATAAATAAATAAATAAATAAATAAATAAATAAATAAATAAATAAATAAATCTTTAAAAAAATTTTGGAGTTATTCAAAGCTCATAGGTCTGCCCAGTGGGTTTTATATACCAGTGCTATTGTGACTTGTGCTAGAATACAGGGAATAGTATTAGAATGTCTAATCATATTTATTTTATTTTTTTTAAAGATTTACTTATTTATTTATATAAGCACTGGGTACAGTCAGAAACGCAGAAGGGTGAGAGAATTCACCAGAGCCAGAGCGGGGAACAGAACAGGCAGAGTGATGAAATACACTGCTGAGGGGAGCAGCGGTGGCAGGAGAGGTCTGTCATGCCATGTGGGACCCTCGCTGGTGGCCAGGGATCGAATTGGTGCTGCAGAGGCTGTGGGCAGCTTCGGAGCCCAGCGCTCAACTGCTGGGCCACCAGGGGAGGCCCTTATATGTATTTTAATGTATGCTTAATTTCAATTTTTGCATTTGTTTTATCATGCAATGTGTTTGGGCAATAACACATATTGATGTTTTGCAAGTGAACAAATATACATATTTAGGTGCATTTAATTAAACTTTTCCTTTACTAATGCAATACATTATCTACAAAGTTTGAAGACAACTGCTATTAAAATATAAGCAGTACCATAAAGAATTGTGACTTTTGCATTAAAAATGCCTTCATGGTAAGGGAGAACTCGGGCAGCAAATAGTATAGATTAGAGGCAAAGGAGAACAGTTAGGATGTTATTGCCATTGTCTAGGAAAAAAGGGACTATTATTGCAAGATTTTATCAAAAAATTAACAGGATTTAGTTTCTTATGAAAGAAAAGAAGTGAAAAGAGAGGGGCATTTGAAATGACACCTGTGTTATTGGACGGGGTTATTCAGGGGCAGCAACACTAGCCGTAGTAATTGGGAAAAGGGAATAGAGAAGCTTTGGTGGGGAAGGTAATAAGATCTACTTTTGGAACATTTTTAGTTGTGAAATTCCTTAACAATCAAATGAAAATGTCAATGATCTAGTTTGACTGGTGGGTTGTAAAGCTCTGAAACAAGATCTAACTTGGTGATAAAAATAACTAGGAGTTAACAGCTTCTATTCAGAAGCCCCACAAATGAAATGGAGTGTCCAGAAAGTGAAGTGAATAAAAAGGAAAAGAATTTCAAGGACAGAAACTAAGGGAATTCCAATATTTAAAGGAAATGCACAGGAGGAAAAGACAGAAAAAGAAACTCAGAGGAAAAACAAAAATTGTTAGGAACAACATAAGCAGAGACAGGAGTACGGAAGTCCAGGGAAGAGAGAGCTTCATGAAGAAAAATGATTTGTGTAATAGCCTTTGTAAAAAAAAAAAAATTCCTCTGATCATCCTGTTAACCTTGTCAAGTATTTATTAAGCACTTACAGTTAGAAAAAATTCATTAATTTTACCATCATAGGATTATGGATGTGAACTACAATTTAGAAGAGAATATCTGTGAACAGTATTCTCAATATTAAACATTTTTGTCTTTGTTTCACTGTCAGAGGTCAGCACAGGTAACCCCAAATCCAGTATATGATAAATTAAGAGCAACATGAGTTGCATGTTCTGTGAATCATTAAAAAACTCTGACACTGATGTTGTCCAGATGTTAGCAAGTAATCAAGTTAATCATCTCCATTTTGGTAAATGACTTCATATCTACTACATGAATCCCTGACATGAATCACAACACCAGGGACCTGACTCTCCTTGTAGCACACAAGCTGCATGTGGCACCAGGGCACACTTCCTACTGGCAAAATAGAAAATAACGTTACCCAAGACACAGCTCAATTAATTTCATCTTTCCCAGTAGTGTACTAAGATTCTCCAAAAAAAAAAAAAATCAACCAGCTGTATACTTTTATTTATCTTAGCAATGAATTAGAAAACGCAAGCTCAACACATAAGCTAGAATTCAAGGTGCCCTCTGAATCAACTCTTCATTCTGAATCACACAGGAAGGCGTATGTGGTTAGAAGCAAGGAATCATGATTGATCAATCCACACACACACACACACACACACACACACATTGTAATACAAAGGTTAAGGTTACAATTAATAAACAAAAAAGGAAAAAGAAAAAAAAAAGTTCCTGCCTGGAATGGCAATCTCATCTGGTTCTTTCCCTGGGAAACCTCTTGATTAAGTGCTTTTTCCAAATAGACACATTCATTTCAGGACAAACCCATTAGACAATGACTAGATGGTATTTTTCATTTGATACAACAAAGTGTTCTCTGCAGAGATTAAAAATAACTGTATTTGGGTTTAAATCATTCCAGTACCTTGCTCTAGAAATTTTAAACTAAAAGCGTATCTTAAGATCTCAGACCTGAAACACATATCTGCATTGCTCAATGATATTTCCACATCATTGGGCTAACATTTACAGTGTGTCTTTGGTAAATGCTGAATGAAGACATTAGGATACAGCCTTAAATCTGTACATCATATTGATTCTGTCAGGCAGTGAGTATGTGTGAGTACAGACAGCAAAGACACAAGTAAAATTCGAGAAAGTCTACTGAGGAGCAATTTTCCTTAGCACAGATGGACCAATCAGGTTGTTTTTGAACACCAATATTCTCTATATTTAATCCACCACTGCCCTTGAGGGAGTCAAAATAGACCTCTTTCCAGAAAATCTTTTAAAACTGTGGTTGTTTTTTTCAAAAATAGGCTACCAACATTTTACTCACTTTTCTAGACAACTGACTAGCCCTCCCATCAATAGATACAGATTATTTGCCCTCCATTTGCATCTGAGCTGCCCTGTGATTTTCTTTGACCAACAGAATGCAATGGCAGAGACATGTGTGGTTTGGGATCTAGCCATTAAGATGACTGGTAGCACACATTTGTGCTCTCTTGGAACCCAACTGCCAAGCTGTAAGGAAGTCTATGCTCTCTGCCAGAGACAGCAGTCATGGAGAGAAACCCTGGGAGATAAGACACCATATATAGAGAGAGGCCATGTGAGATCTGGAGGAGAATGGAGGCAGCCCAGCTGACAGTAAGCTTCAAGGTCCCAGACATGCAAGAGAGGACGTCTTGAATGTTCCAGTTTAGCCCAGTTGTCTACTGAATGCAGCTAACTGAATGACTCTAACTGGAGCAAAAGGACAACTATTCAACCATTGGAATGACAAGAAATAATAAACCATTGCTTTAAGTTCATGTTTCAGATGATGTTACATAGTAATAGAAAATTACAACAAATGACAACAGTCCTCCTGTCTTCTGTCACCATTAGGTCTCTTTTTAAAAATACTTTTCTTAAAGAAAAACTACCATTTCTTTCCTATACCTGTGGTGCTGAAGCCAGTTCTAGAATGAAGAGTTATTCTTTCCAATGGGTACAATGCCAGATAGTATAAATTTCACTATATTAGAGATAGCCTGTCTGTATTTACTATAATCTAATTCACTATATTGGAACAAATACATAGGCATTTTATTCTTCAAATTCTGCTGATTTTTATGTAGTCAGTATAAGAGCAAACTTCAAATTTAGTGTAGCCTCTCCCTACTACATGCACCTAAATGTATCATTCAGACCTAAACTGATATATCACATAGTTAACTAACTACAAAACCACAAAATAAGTTATCTTTTTTTATAATCAGATATGATTTCTTCTTCTGACATTCTAATTTTTTATATTAGATGCTTTAAAGTTACTTACAGTCGATAGTATCATCTAAAGTGTCAGGAAATACCATTTTTATGTACTAGCATTGCAAAAGAACATAGCGATTAAAGTGAACTCTATAAAAATCTCCAGGCAACATCAAATATGATCCCTTGCATTAGTGACTCCTGTCATTGTATAATCCCCATTCCTTTCTTCCAGGTTGAACTTCAATACAAATTCTTCCCAAATAGAACAGAAAGGGCATGACCGACTCCTGAAATTGTTTATGTTCCACTGACAAAAAAAAAAAATCTATGGTATATCAGGATTACTTATACAAAGGGTGAACTAGTAAATTAGATTCTGAAAGCAGCAGCACCTGGGGATTGCGCCCTAGTCTGCCCCAAGAAGGCTGTAAACTGCACTGTATTATAAATCCCAACTGCAATCGCTTACAGTAACACTTTCTCATAACAAAGCTAAAAGCAGATCTCATCAAGTATCCTCCCAGGGGAGTCTAAACAGAACTTTTTTTTTTTTTTAAATAGTCAGATATTCTGTCTCTCCAATAATGGAGATCCAATATCGGAGACCCCTCCAATAATGTTCAACATGCAGATGTGTGTTATCTCCTTTTTTATAAACAATACTTCTGCAGTTTTCAAACTCTGATTGAGCTATCGCATATACCTATTTCATTTCACTGCTGGCAGAATACACTGATATGATTTTGCTCATTGTGTCGTTGAAGACACCTTGATAGTGCAATCCCAAATCCTCTGTTCTTTTCACTTTATTCTAGAAGAGGCAGACTCCAGACTTTTTATATATATACATATATATATATATATATATGTGTGTGTGTGTGTGTGTGTGTGTGTGTGTGTGTGTCTTCTAATTAGATCAAAGAAGTTGGGATCCCTTTCAAATTTCCCTGAGCAATCACATGCCAACAGCTACCAGTGATGACTCCCAATTCTAAGTTTTAGATTTAGACCTTTTCTTGGAATTCCAGCTCTGTATAACCATCTGTCCTCTGTATATTTCACCACTACTTCAGAACTCATGTGACCAATTATTCATTCTCAGTTCTGTACCTACTGTCTGACAATGGAATCCATTAACTCCTTATCTCCTTCTACCTAACACTCTACATCCAGTCACCCCTAATTACTATCAATTCCACCTCCAAAAGCAACCTTTGAACCCACTGGTTCCCTCTCTCTTTCCTCAGTGCCTCGGTTATTGTCTGGACTCTTGCACTGTATCACAGTATCACGGTATCACTGTATCACTCTTGCACTGTATCCCTCTATACAGCTTTGCCTCTTTCACAATCAATTCCCTGCACAGCAGCCAAAGTGATCTTTTTAAAACAGAATGAATCCTGAGTGACAGTATAGTGGACTGGTTAGGAATGTTGAAACCTGGTTGAAATCTGGCCATACCATTTTAGGAATATTAGTTAATCTATGCTCACTTTTCTCAGAAGTTAAATGGGAATAAAAATAGTACCAATTTCACTGACTGTTACAATGATAAAATTAATTATCATCTATAAAGTTCTTATATCAGTATCTGGCACATCTTAAGTTCTTAGAACAGTGCCTGCACACGAAAGTGCAATATAAGCATTTGTTAAAGAAATGGATTCTACTATCTGCTTAAAATCTTTTTCTGGAGGAAAACGCTTACTCAGGGAAAGAGATCCCTCCACAAACTGCCACCTAATTACCTGTCTAGTCTCAGCTCATTACTTTAATCCCATGTAAGAGCAGTGTGCTGGGATAGTAAATGACTGGCAGATCCTGAACATGCCCTGCTATTTGATTCTTCCACTTCCTGTTAGGGATGTCCCGATCCCAAGGGACCAGGAAACACTTTGAAATCACTAAATGTCAAACTACTACTTTTTTTGTTTTGTTCTGGAATCTAATTGGTATCTCTAATATTTCATTTACCACACTGCCTTGCAATTATGTTTTTGGCAAGCCTACTTCCCCTACCAGACACACTTTTCTTTTTAAAGATTTATTTATTTATTTATACAAGCACTGGGTACATTCAGAAGCGCGGGAGGGTGAGAGAATTCACCAGAGCCAGAGCGGGGAGCAGAGCAGGCAGAAGGACCGAAGTACACTGCTGAGGGGAGCAGCTGGCGGCAGGAGAGGTCTGCGCGCCATGTGGGACCCTCTTCTGGTGGCCGGGAGAAGCCGGGGATCGAACTGGTGCTGCAGAGGCTGCAGGCAGCTTCGCAACCCAGCGCTCAAATGCTGCGCCACCGGGGAGGCCCCAGACACACTTTTTTAGATAGGGACTTGTCAGGCTTCTTGAGATGTTTTATGGTTATCAAAATATTTAATAAGAAACATAGGTTAAAATTAGTATTTATATTCATTTGTTATCTATGTTTTCTCCTTATTCTTTCAATAGTATCAGTAGTGGTGGTAATCATCATCATCTTCATTAACATATTATTAGCATCTTACTGCTTTAATATTCACAAAGTACTTTGAAGCAATTATTTTGATCCATGGAGTAAAATACAAAAAAAAAAAAAAATGATGCCTACTTTACTGGTGAGAAATCTATGAGTTACAGGGTTTCCCTGGGATTGGACATCCATAATCCAAATCCAGGACTTTCAATTCCAAATCGTATGCTGTTTTCCTAATCACAGACCCTCCCTTTAAGATGACAACTTTGTATTATTTACATAAAGGGAAATTAATGATACTTCCTCCTTCACCTTCTTCAAAAAAGTCCTCTTCTTTTATGTGAGTAAGATACATACTCCCCTATCAAAAAAAAAAAAAGACAACTAAACTATCTTGCTTTAATCAACAAGAATAATCAAATACACTAATTTCTTATATGCACGTTCTTGTAAACACCAAGATCGGGATCATTTGAATTTACTTTGTGTTCCTAAGGGGGTGGGGGTACGGATACCAAAATATGAGACTCCTTTCCAAGGAATTCCAATCCTGGGAGTTAATATGGTAGCCTGGTGGGTTATGTCATTTCAGTATTTGCAGACTCAGGAAGATATGGTGAAAAACAAAACATCCAGGCACGGGGATTTTTCATGAGCTCTAAATAAGGAAGCTCTTTCTTTAAAAAAATTTTTTTTTTGGAGACACCTGCAGATTAGGCTCAGAGCCAGTGTCACTGGTAAATAATAGTCTGGTGTTTATGTTTTCACTGGGGATTGTTTCTCCTGACACCACAAATTAAATGAGGCAGCCAGACTCTCAGAGCCTGCAATTTTCCTGAGATTGCTGCGTATTTAAAATCTAAACAACAGGGCTAGCCTGCCTTTCCAGGGAGTTTAAGAAAGCCAGAATGTAAAATACAAAAGCACTTCTATCCTATTTGACTATAAGGGTTTATACCAATGCTCAAAAATGAGTATTTTTCCCTTACTTCAGAAGTCCTTCCATATTCAGGTGTGTGGCAAATGCTAACTGCCACAAAGAAAACAAGGCTTTCCCTTGGGAAAGAGAGGCTGCATTGCCAAACACACATACCATTTGGGATTTGAAATCTTGACAGGCCCCAAACAAAGGTAGTTTGTTTTTGTCTCCTCTTTATAGATTTTAGTGTTTAACTTTTTAGTAACACGAAAAGTATATGATGCACTTTATTTTACCTTTATTTTAAGAAGCTGTCTGCCCTAGGTGTGACTATTTGAAATAAGAATCTAATGCATTTGCTATAAAAGTCCATGACTATCCAATCAAATAACCAGGAGACATTTATTCACTCCATTGAAAAGGCAGAATAATGTAAACAAACTCCCTTTGTTCCAGGACATTCATTCCCCATGAAACTGAATGCTACTTTCTCTTTATAAAAACGATCAACTGAAACAATACTCTGAGTCAATATCTGACCCAGAACAGCTGTGAAAGCACAATTTTCTACTGATAGCTTAATCCCATCTCACCTTGGAATACTTAGTTACAAACTGGCAGATACTTAGAGCCATACTGTCCTGGACGCATTTTATGAGCAACATTCCATCTTTAGGGGAAACATTCATAATTTAAATAAACTTTGATGGGACTATAACCGAGATGAGAAAGCATACATTGTACAAAAATGAAGAACGATGTAAAAAATATATAAAATTAAAAAATATAATTAAAAAATCAACATTTTAAAAGAATTCATATTTTGTTTGTTATAACACTTAGATGATTCAGTGTGCAAAAGTCTATGTTTTAATCAAGTGAAACAAGAGGCTTCTTTTGGGATTAGGAAAAGACATCTCTTGCTTTTTAATTTCCTGACTAAAAGCCTACAAATGGCACATCAAATCATCTAAAGTTGCCATGATATTTAAATATTTAGGTTAAACTAAACACAAGGTCATAAACCATATTGCCCAAATTACCCCAAACTAAATTTACCCTAACCACAAGCTAAACATATACAATAGTTTGTTAAGTTTCTTAATTCACGGGTGTAAAATATGAAAGTATTAATAGCATCTGACATTCCCCAAACATTTATCTAATTATTTTTTCAATTGAGTCTCATACCAATGCTATAAAAGAAAAGAGAAGGAATCATTATTCCCCTTTGACAGAGATGCTGAGCCTCTGAAAGGTGACATGGCTTTTGCAAGGTCACCCAGCTGGTACATGGCAGATTGGCCACATATATAGTGAATTGGCACTGAAATACACCAAGCTACACTCTTGAATAAACCTGCCTGCTACCTAGGAAAATCCACTTAGCCCCCAAACTGCTACTAGTTGCCAATCTGACATAAATTATCTCTAGCGATAATTCTACAAATTGGTAAGCACGGAAGGAGAGTTTCTGAACTGCTGTGGAGCATTTTTAAATGTGCTCTAAGAGAATCGCCAACATTCTCCTGGTGATAGTTCCACTCCAAGGAGAGCCCATCTGCTCACCCTCAATGTGCCCTATTGAGCTCTCTGGACACTCATCTCTTTCCAAATGAATCCTGCTCTCTGCAGCTTTATATTTCAATAGTTTTTACCATAAAACCAACAATGTGATCTCTACAGTAACCGTTACTATGGCATTTTGAGCCATCAATCAAGGGTCCCAGGGCAGTGCCTGCAGTCATCAAGGCTAAGAATTACTCAGGTTGTCACAACTCTCTTCATAATTATTTTCACCATAAAGATTATACAGTACAAAATTGCCATGAAGACAATCCTAAAATAATCTGGAAATAGTTCTGTTTAGGACCTACAGTGAGTATCTATTATGTGCCTGCCTCTAGGCTAGATCTTGAGGATACGTGAGTCTTTTATGAAAAGTAGACATAAAAATCACATTGTATCTTGGTGAATGGTATAACTAAGAGTTTTGGGTACAATTATTTCCACTCAGGTGAGTGCACAGATTTCACAGAAATTATTTCATTTGATCCCATTCTTACAGGTTAATTAGTAGTTGAGTAAACGGGGAGTAGAAACGAGAGTATTTTATTTCTGCTGCAGTTGACAAGCATATGAATGCATCATTGTCCATGGCACATCTCTAACAACCTAATGTTGAAATATTCTAAAGAAAGGCAAAAACTCCCAGAACAATACATGGAATGTTTTAGTAAATAATAGCTATGGAAATATACCTCAAGCATTTCACCATTGATAACTGCTTCTGAAAAATTAAAGACACTTTAATTATTACATCTATGTATACATTCTCAACGCATTAAGGATAGAAAAATATTAGCTATAACCTAGTTAAATATCATCTTTTTTGATGAGGCACAGAATGATTAAGTGTATTATTTTAAAATCATACAAATACTCACTGAAAGAAGATTAAAACTTAGATTTCCTGGTGTCTGAGTTAGCTTCTTTCTGTGATACTGCAGCTCATTGTTGTAAGTCAATAATTTTATCTTAGAGATGTCTTTTGTAAGACTTAAGAGTAGTAGTCTGAGGTCAGAAGGTCATGTTAATAAAACCAAGAGGGGGTCTCCCTGGTGATGTAGGGGTTACGTCTCAGGGATATCACGCTATCACCCCTGCGGCCTAAGTTTGATTTGAGGCCAGAGAACCCACATGGCACAGCAGACCTCTCCTGTCTCACCTGCTGCTCCCCTCAGAAGTGTATTTCAGTAGATCTACCTGTTCTGCTCACCATTCTGTTTCTGGTGAATCTTCTCATGGCCCACATCTCTGGCCTACACCCCAATTTTTTATGCAAAAATAAATAAATCTGTTAAAAAAATAAAACCCATATACATTGTTATTTATTTTTTGCTTCACATGAAAAGGAATAAGTCACTGAAGAAGAGAACATGGTGGGGGGAAGAAATTCCAAAGGTAAAGGATAAGAATGGAGGTAAATAGAAAGACCAAGAGTGAGAAGACCTCAACTTTATTGTGATTCATTCTTGTTAGATGGTCTTAAGAAGTGGTTTGCCCCATTCACTTCTGTTTCATCATGTGTAAAATTGAGCCAATAATATCTGACTGTAAACCACTTGTATGCGTTCCTGTCTTAGTTTGTGTTTGAACATATGTTGTATTTCTACCATCTCCAGGAAACCTTTTTTATATACCCTTAATTATTGCTCACCCTGTCTGTGCACTTGGTAATATTAGCTCCAGTGTAGAAATGAAGAAACTAACTTGACAAAATTATGTGACTTGCTGAATGCAACTTATCCAGTAGATCACAGAGTTCAACTAGAACACAGCTCTTTAAGCCGATTGCTTTTTGTTAGTCTGTTCTTGTATTTTTTCTTTTTTTTTAAAGATTTATTTTATTTATGTATACAAGAACTGGGGTACAGGCCAGAGATACAAGGGGTAAGAGGATTCACCAGAGACAAAGTGGGGAACAGAACGGGCAGACTGACTGAAATACACTGCTGAGGGGAGCAGCGAATGAGTCAGAAGTCTGCTGAGCCTTGTGGGTAGCTCCCTGGCTGGCCGGGGATAGAACTTGTGCTGCAGTGGCTGCGGACAGCTTCATATTGTTGTGCTTAGCCCCTTGCGCCACCAGGGAGGCCCTCTTGAATATTTTTCTTTAGAAAATTGAAAGTGCCATGAAAATATGAGGTAGTCATAACATATCCAATAATCCTATGTATCTATCTTTATGGGCCCAAAGCACTACAAATTCCACCATCCTGTCCACACACCAGAGTGAGAGGGCAGGCATCTTGAGTACTTCATAGTCCAGAAAAGATTAAATAATAAATAGCTGTAATGTGTTCTGACATTTAGAAAGTTGATATCCCACTGAAGAAGTTATTAGATTGGAGAACTCTGAGAATGACAGATGTTTAAGCCATTTGACTTCATTTCATATGTAATGTATAATCTCTACAGAGATGTGGCCAACTTTAACATTAACCAGAATGTATATATTTGCTTTGTTTGGTTCAGAAATCATCTTGAAAATGAAATGCCTTTTATTGACACAACCATAGATATAAATTCCTATCTTAAAAATAGCTATGTTAATAACATGGCAATTTTTCCCCATTGAATAATGGGGAATAATGGAATGATTAAAGAAATAATGGAATATTATTTCTAATAAGCATATTGAGACTGCTCAGCAGCTTTGAAGGTGGTTACCAATATGAGAAGCAGTTTTTACAGCAGCAATGGGAAGTTTGCAGAATAAAAAGTAATGAAAATATCAACTCTATTTTCCCATTCACATCCTGAGTTAATACACAAGAGCAATATATCTTCCTGTCACAGAAAACAGAGGCTGCCTCAAAAGTTATGCACCATCTACCCTGGCATCCTGGCACGGCTTTCATATCTTCAGTAAGCCTTTCCCCTCTTGCAACAGGGACAGTTCAAATTATCTTCCCACTGTCTAGAAAACACCCTGCCTCCATAACTAAGTTTCTCTTCAGCCTTCACAACTACTACCCTTCACGTCCATCCATCTGTAAGGACTACAAATTCCATCCATCACCGTCCACATGCCAGAATGGGAGGCAGGCGGAGTCCTTCATAGTCCAGAGAAGATTAAGTTATAAATAGCTGTAATTTGTGCTCAAATGTTGCTTCCTCAGAAAACTGTCCTGAGTCTCTTGCCTTAGTCATTTCCTGTAGTTAAACCCTCAGGCCATGTGCACATTTTGCTGTTGTTGCAGCCATTGTTAGAAGTGGAATTTATTATTTATTTATGTATGTAATTATTTTATATAAAAATGCCTCCCTCACTAGATTAAAACACTAAGAGAACAAGGAACCATACCTAAACCATCATATCCCCAGGACATAGCAGAGTGCCCAGAACATGTAAAATACTCAGTAAATGTTATTTGAGAGAGTATGTGGCTCTCTCCTGGAGAAGACTCCATTTATCCTCCTTCAAATACTATGCCTGGAGTCTTTAATCCTGAAGGGATTTATAAACCAAGAAGTTAATGCTTTATAAGAATAAGATAAAACAGTTAATTATTAATATAATGTTACTTTTGAAATTGATACCTAGAGAAATAATCCAAGAGAAAGGGAAAGAGTTTATGTACAAAATAATACAATGTAGAGTTACCCTAACAGTACATATGGAAATAGGCTTATAATCAACAATAATGGTAAAACATGATGCCTCTATTCAGTAGAATGTTATCTACATGTGAAAGTGAATAATTATGAAAATTATGCTTTAAAAAGAAAAATGCTCAAATGAATAAGGCTAAGAGAATAAGAACAAAATACAAAATTTTATGTAATCTTGTAGTATACAAATCATAGATTTATTTATAAAAATAGACTGGAAAAACATGGAAAGAAAAGCAACTTGATGTGGGAATGTCATAATCATACCTTATAAGTGTGATAAAATTATAATGAACATTTTTACTATAGTTCATTACTTGAATTAATATTTCAAATATACATAAAGTAATCCTTAGAGGCTGCCTGCAGAATGCTTTTCATTACTTTATGTACTAATCTTGAGAATTCTATAGCATGCGACATATGGCATACTTTCCAGGGTAAAGAACAACTAGGTTATGCCTTGAATGCAGAATGCGAATACCAACCAACTCTTAATCTTACCATTGAAAACTCCATGACCTACGACTATTGAGTGACTTGACTGGGATCTAAAAATGACATTATTCCATCAGAGGATTGTCAGCTTCTTGAGATTTTCCAACGTACCTCCAATCACAAAATAGTATTAGAGTTGGACCTCTGTTGGCCTAGAATGGAGATAATTCCAGCGGCATTCTGTTTAGAAATCAGAACTCAAGCAGCTATAAAGGAACCAGCTTCTGAGAATCCCCTCTGATTCCAATCAGTGAGTTAATTATTACTCAGCTAGGGAAGTTCCACCCTAAAAGCGCTGTTTCACTAAGGCAAGCATAGTCTCCTAGGAAAACAAGTAGGTCCTTCTAACATTTACACCAATGGCTAATTATGTTTGTTTATGATGCGCCAGATACATCTCCAAGCATGCCATTCATGGCTACTCTATTTCACCCTCACAACAACTCCACCTTTGAGGCATTATTATTAACCTTCACTTTTTAACAAAAGGAACTGAGACGCCATAATAGCTACATCACCAGCCCAAGGTCACAGAACCAGTATGCATCAAGTAAGGAAGTGACGCAGAGCCCACACATTCAACCAGGATACTCTCCTTCCATGAGAAGGTGAGGTCAGAAACACTTTAGAAAAAACTGGCAAGACAGAAAATACCTGCTTCCATTCTGAGATTAAATTCACGTGCATCAATGAGCTTCTTATATCTCCACATATACGAAACAAAGATGGGAGAGGAAGAGAAATCCCTCCTGAGAGTCAGAGAGGCACATACGTGACTGTAGAAAAGTCGCCTGTGTCCCTTGTTTCTAAATAGCACATTAGAGCACCACGCAATACCCAACCAAATTCTCAAGTCCATGGCTTATACTACCAGACAAATTCCATGCACTGTGTGACAGAAGTTCTCGGATGGCAGGAAAGGCTGGAAGACACATCTGGCTTCAGGATCCTTGGCTGTACCACCAGTCTTTGTGTTGGAAAACAGCCAGTTTCCGGGAGTCCCTGTGGGTCCCAGCAGTCACCAGGCAATGGGAGTGTAAGTCTTCACTAGCCCCAGCCAGTGTGTCGCATCAGCTACAAGGGTTGCAACAGTCCCTGTGTGCAGGCTGACTTGGCTATCACAGCAAGGAAGAGACATAAACAAGACTCGCTAACCAGGGACAATGTCACACACGGATGCACCTCTGAGGGGAAGGAAGGATCATTTTCTAGCTATGAAAGACTGAGGGTTGAGAAGTTTTTTCCAGCTCTGCTTTAACTAAAAAGACTGTTAACAAACTGTTAATAAGTGTGACGTGACAAATGGGTGAGGAAAAGAAAAAAGAATCTTTGTAGGGAAATAAACAGCTATTCACAAAGGGAGGGAGGCAGCTGGGACTCAAGCCAAATACCTGTTCAAGTCCCTGGAGCTGCAGCTAGACTGGGAGAGGAGCACAAACAGGGCTTCAATACACCACTGGGTTGAGTCCCTGTTGCTTCTGCAATTGAGAGGCTCTTATAAACAAGGCAAGCAAAAAATAATAATAATAATAAAACCAATAAGTACAGTTGGTAAATAATCATCTATTCAAATAGAATTTAAAAAATCCAAATTTTAAACAAATAAAATTCTGGCAGGAGACTCTTGCTAGGGGTAAGGGGAGAATTTGCCTTATACATATTCACAATTTTTGCTTTTACAGTCCTACTTCTACTAGGTTGTTTTCTTTTGATTCCATTGCCACCACCATGCTTGGTCCCAGGAATGTCTTACTCTCCTTAAAACATACAAAGCTAAACAATAGTCAAGAACAACAAAATTATTATCCCTTTCTCTCAGCTAAGACAGGTGACTGTGTTGCAAGTGACTGAAAAATTAGGGACAGAAGAAAAACAAACAGTAACAAACTATTGCAAATAGTTTTTAAAAGTACTGCTTCTTAATGTCAATGAATGTCATCAACAAATAAAAAAATCTATTTTTCAATCAATGAAAGTAGCCGAGAACTTGATACACCCCAAGCCTTTTTGTCTGAAGCCAAATGCTGGTTCCACTTTGTATATATCTTGCCTGTCCTACTTTATTTCCCATGGAAAGAATAATAGGATGACTACAATGTATATAGTACATGTTTGCATATGGGTGTGTGTGTGTGGTGGAAATTAGATGGCAGAAGAGGGAATAGGATGGCGAACAGGTCCTTCATACGTGTAAAATGTCTGACCACATCTGAATTAAATTACCTTAAATCCAAATTTTTCCCCTTGCAAATTTCAAGGTTCTCATCTCCCTGGGTCTTCACCATCAAGCCTGCTTCAGATGCCAACCACTTGTTATCTATGAACTGGTGTACCCACTCACACAAGTTCCTCCCAGACCAGTAAGAGAACTTGATTTTCTTTTTGTGCTTTAATTCTTGAGAGTGGTTGACTAGAGCCTTCCTAGTTGCTCTGTCTTTTGGAAAGAAAAGAAAAGAAAAAAAAAAAAAAAAAAAAAAAACAACTCTTGGCCTAGAGTGGACCCACCCCTCCCCCACCATGGCTAGCAGGGAAGGCTTCCAGCCCAGCTCAACCTAAGTGGCCCTGGAAAACAGGCTACTCCAGAAAAATGGAAGGCTCAGATGGAAGCGAGGACTGGTTAGTGCCCTGGTTTTTAACTTAAAGGCAGAGCAGCTGGAAGCAGGGCACTCAACACCATAGGGTCAGCCCCTTCCTCAGCCCTGGAGCCTTTAACTGCAGCCTGAGAGAGAAGTCTGGAGAATTCAACAGAAATAAATCACTGCTCACATTCAAAAAGAAAGTTGGAGAGGGAGAGATGGAAAAAAGTGAGCTCAAAAAAATGACTCACTGCAGGTTTACAACTTACATAGCCAGTAGTGATGGTATGGGAATAAAAAAGGGCAAGATTCTCTCCCAAAGTTCTCATTTTATTAAACAAATTCACCAGAACTACACTGTGAGAGAGACAGAGGGGGGAATGCCATCCTGATGGAGTTCTTAACATCCAATTGTAGACTCATAGCCAGATCATCTAATTCTTTACCTTCCTGACAATTTTTAACTATGTACAAAGAGCCTGTAACATCTCAAAGAGCAGTCTGTGAACTGTATTTCTCAAAGCTCCAAAGTGCTCACTCAAATTCCTGACTCCCTACCTGGACCCCAACTTCATCAGAATCTCTAGCAAGGGGATCCAGAAATTCATAGCTTCCTGATGATTCTTGGGCATGCTCACATTTGCGAGTTCTCAAGCTTCAAAATGTACAGGAATCCCCTTGAGAAGATGCATAAAATGAACATTCTCAGGCCTGGGATTCAGTCATTTTGGATAAGGCCCAACAATCTATATTTTTATAAATTAATTCTAGTAATTCTGAATCAGAACACACTTTTGCAACAATGCACAGAGTTTCAGGGTATTTGACAATGCATACTCCTGGAGTTCCCAACTCTCTGACTACTGATTGGTCTCATTTTTCTGTCTTGCAGATCTGGGCTTTGTCTTTCTCCCACTGGTGACTTCCTCAATGCTACTTCTCCCCATGCTGATTCAAGTGCAATAGGAAATGACACTGAAGAGAGAGGTTATTTCAGAGAAAATTCAGCTTAATAGCGATAAACTACAAAATAAAAGATTCTCATTTTTCAGGATGTCCTTCTAGAAAACATCCTTTTGTACCACCTTTGACCTAAAGGCATTGCCACCATGCAGAGACTTGAATCAGGTTGCACAAAAAAATCGCTGCCCTGGTTGTCAGCTCTTCTATTCTCTGAATTATGACAAGTCCTGATCACAAACTATCCTGCTATCCTGCACCTTCATTCAATAAATAACCTATGTTTAACTTACATAGCTAGCTAGCTAGATACATCTATATCTATCTATCTATCTATCTATCTATCTATCTATCTATCTATCTACATTTTGAGCCCCTATTTTAAGATTTTGGTTTTAAAAGTAAGAGAAATAAAAGAAACTATAGGACAATGTATATTGTTCCAACTATTTTTTCATACACCTATACTCATATGCATAGTGTTCATTCATTGATAAAAATTTGTATCTTGTATTTCCCTTAATACTTATTTATTCATTTATTCACTTACTTTTATTCAATAAACTTTTAATATACTACAGTGTATCACTATTGGTTTACAGTTTTTAAAAGTTTTAGTTGATGTAACAAGCAAAATATAACACAACTTGCTGATAATTACTTTTTTTACCAGTGAAGAAAACGGTTTTCAATTATTTGCTTAGTAATTGTATTCTCTTATTTATGAAATATACACTCAAACTCTTTGTCCATTTGTCATCTGTGAATTTTTTATTAAAAAGTTTTATATATGAGAAATGTAAATATGTAGGTGGTCACAGTTACTACAGTATTTCTCAATCTATAGTCTGTATTTTTTCTTTTGGTTACTTGAAATTTTTCATACATGTAAATGTTTTAAAAATCATGCTATATAACAGTGCATATAGCTCTTTGAACTCATGTCTGTGCAACCTTTAGGTTAATACCAACAAGCAGAATTGCTGAATAACATGGTAGATATATATTTTTTAATATTCTGAGATCCTTTATACTGTTTTCTAGAAGGGCTAGACAAATCCACATTCCCATCAACAATGTATGAGGTTTCCTTTTTCTCCACATCCTCACCAACACTTGTTTGCAGTCTTTTTGATACAGGTCAGTCTCATGGACATTAAGATGTTATCTCATGATTTTGTTATGCATTTCCCTGAAAAGTGATAATGACCATTATTTTTTCATATACCCTTCTCTTCTGCCAATGTTTTGATTGTTTTTTTGTTTTCTTTTTGTTGAGTTGTGTGAGTTCTTTGTAGACCTTGGATATAAGCCTCTTGTGGATGTATGATGTATGATGTGAAAATATTAATATTGTCTCCCATTTGGTAGAATGTCATTTCATTTTATTCATGGTTTCTTTAACCTTGCAGAAACTTTTTACTCTGATATAGTCTCTTTGTTACCTTTTGCTTTGTTTCCCTTGCTGTTAGAGTTGAGTCTCCGAAGATAACCCCAAAGTCATGCCATGGAATGTTTTCCTTATGTTTCTTATAAATATTATGATTTGGGGTTTTTTCATATATATATATATTTAATCCAATTTGAGTTAATTTTTGTGTATGGTGTAGTCTAATTTCATTTTATACATATGAGTCTCCAGTTTTCCCAAAACCATTTCTTTTTTTTTAAAGATTTATTTATTTGTGCAAGAGATGGGGTACAGGTTAGAGGCATAGGAGGGTGAGAGGATTCACCACAGACAGAGCAGGGAGCAGCAGTGGAAATCACTGCTGAGGGGAGCAGCAGGCGAGACAGGACAGGTCTACCGCACCATGTGGGTATCTCCCTAGCCGGCCAGGAACCGAACCTATATTTCAGAGGCTGTGGACAGCTTCACAGCGCTGGGCTCAACCATTGCACCATTGGGGAGACCCCCCAAAACCATTTTTTAATACACTTTCCTTTTTCCCAAGTCTGAACCTTTATCATAGATTACCTGTCCATATATGTTTGGCTTTGTTTCTGGGCTCTCAATTCTATTCAATTGGTCTGTGTTTCTATTTTTACTCCACTACCATATTGTTTTGGTTACTATAGTTGTGTAGTATAATATGAAGTGTGGAAGTGTGATATAGCCATACTTCTTTTTGGTCAAGATTGCTTTGTTTATTCAGGGTATTTTATAGCCAAGTTACAACCTAAGTGTACAATGACAGATGAATTGATTAAGAATATGTGGAATACTACTCAGCTGTTAAAAAATGGAATTTCACCATTTGTGACAATATAGATGGAACTTGAGGGGAATAAGCTAAGCAAAACAAGTCAGTAGGAAAAAGACAAATACCCATGATTTTGTTCATATGTGGAATCAAAGAGAAACAAAACAATCAAACAGATAAAACTAAACCAAAGCAAATACCAGAAATCTGACTGTAGATATGAGGCTACCAGAGGGAGGCAGAGAGAGAAGAAAAGGTTTAAGGGTGCGCAGTGGCATATGGTGGACAACTATGGGTACCGTGGTTGTGGGTTTGATGTGGTAACACACATCTGAAGAGATGTAAACCTATACCTCTAAAACTTAAAGAGGGTTGTAAAACAGTGTTACCTCATTTAAAAAAAATCATGTTAAGTAGTTCAAATTCAGTAGTTAAGTAGTTCAATTTGGAGCTATTTTCATTTATGTTTTTTTTATGAGACATAAAAATTGATTTCCTCTCTACATGTTTGATAAGTATATCTAACTTTCAGTTAATCTACTCAAATTTGGAGAAGAGTTTGCATTTGCCTTATAATTTCTCTTTAGGTCTCTATAATACCTGAGACATTGTCTTCTCTGCAGCATGGTAATTGTACTGTTCTTTTCAAACCTAGTAGGCATGAGTGAACATAGAAGTCCAAACAGCATTAAAAGGCACCCTCCTCTCTGTATTATAACCAATCATACATGAGTTGGGCTCCTTAAACATGAGGTGTCCTTGCGGTAGAAACTTTATTATATTCAGCATTTATCTTTTCCAAACACCCTGCCTACCCCAATCTCAGCAGAAAGATTTATACCAAATATGTGCTCAAAATAGTTACAGAATTTAATTGAATATCACAATCCATTGGCTTTATTAATTTTTAAAAATTTAAATTTCTAATGTTCATCAACCATAGCACTCTATTAGAAACATACATGCCTCTAACTTTATAGTTATATATAAATTTAAACAGCATTTTGCTAAGATAGGCCAGAAAAGATTCCATAGAGAAGTGGTGTAGCTAATTTGTAGGAAGCAGTTAGGTGGACCTCATGACAGAATTCACCACACAGACTGTGTATGAGTTGATTTGGCCTTGGAGGAAACTAAAGTGTTAAAAGAAATAGAAAATTATTGTCTCCCTAATGTGAGTGTTTGATAAAGAAATATCTCCACAGATTTTTTTGTTTATAAAATATCTCGCCTAATTAGTTAAAGTCTTTCTGTGAAAAGAGCCCCTGGAGCTTGGACTGGTGAACAGTACTGATTTGAGTCCCAGGGCTCAGGTTTACAACTGAATAACCCTCAGAAGAATTGGCTTCAGCTCTCAACAGCCTCGAGGGCAGGTCCCTTGGACCCAGCACTGTCCAAGGAAGCCATCTGGGGGCACAGTCACGCTGTAGGGCTAGAGAGAAGGGAGGGAGAATCCTTCTCCTTTTCACTGGCTAAACCTAGTAATTGCAGTAGCATCTTATTTCATTCAGATTCAAATCATGCAAAATTCCAAAGGTCTAAATATCTGCTCCAGGTTTTATATAAAAACTGAGCCAGAAATGCAAGTCATTCCATGCAACTCTTTAGCAAGGGACCCTAAAGCTTTTGCATTTTAATAAATGAATAACACATTATAGTTATTATTCTCATGAATGTTTCTCTTCCTTTCAATATTTTACTCTTCCCAGTATGTATATCTTCAAGGATTTCTGTGAACTTCCCCCAAGGGTAAAATGCAGTTATAGATTGAGACCCAAAAGTCCTGTGTTCTGATACTCTCACTTTTACATTACATTCTTGAGTCTCAGTCTACTTATCCATAAGATGGGAGAGCTGGATTCTATTAACACTAGAATCACACCCTGATGATTCAGGGGTTCCACTAAACTTTTTTTTTTTTGTAATTTATTGCTAGGTTATATCATTTAATATATTTATATGGAATAAAATATCCAAGCTGATAAAATGATTTTTTAAAAAAGCACAATGCAGAAAAGTGCTCTAATATGGAATTTTAAAAAGACACAAATATTTGTTTATATTCATTAGATGCTGCTATTAGAATGCAGAGAATACTAGTAATGGTAGTTTCTTGGGCACTCAGGAAGCAAGATCTTGGCAGTTTGCATGGAGAGGAAAAATTACTGTATATTAAATATGCCATTAGTGTTTGAATTTTCATCATGCATGTGTTCTGTTTATAATAAAACAGTATTATATTTACATACATATACATAAATATATAAACTATATACAAATGTGTTTTTATATGCACTGAGCTAATTATTTGTGTTAATGATAAAATCAGGTTTAATATTTTCACCATTTGCTAATATAATTTGTTCTAAGACTATCATGTATCACTTGTGCAGTAACACTCAACCAGTGTAAAAAAGGGTTTTAAATATTTTAAAACAGTAACTTCGAAAAACATGTATAAAACTAAGTGTTTATATAGTTCATTTTTTAACACAGTGGATACTCTCCAATGGGTCATATACTACTAGCTAGACCTTTTTTTTTTTTTTTTTTTTTTTGTGGGACCCTCATCGGCGGCCGGGGAATGAACCGGCGATGCAGAGGCTGCGGGCAGCCTCGCAGCCCAGCGCTCAACTGCTGCACCACCAGGGGAGACCCTAGACCTTTTGTTTTTGTAAATACTGTAGTAAAGTTTTTTCCTATTATCTCTAAGTATGTATTTGAATTTATACAGTAACAATTGCTCTAAGTTTTCAATACTATCTTTCTCAGAATGCAAGTATCTGCAAGTTTGGTGGAGTAATCATAAGACAAACAAGACACTATATCTAATCTCCAATGGTTCTGTCAGTTTGATTTTTTTATTCATTTATTCAACAAATATTATTAAGCAACACATATATGAGCATTATCCTTGAAACTAGTAATAAAGATAGTGATGGTCCCTGCTCTTTGGTAAAAAAGAAATACATGAATTTTTAATTAGATAAAAATAAATGTTATTTATGTTAACAGGCATATTATTTACCTTACCATATAAAATTATCTAACCATTATTTACCTTATGTTACTACTCATTCTTGTCATGAGAACAGTTGTGTGCCACAAAGTATCACATGCATCATCTCAGTGAATAATTATAGTAACTTTTAGACAGACGTATTATTATCTCCACATTACAAATGAGGAAACTAGTTCAAAGAGGATGAATGACTTGCTCAAGATCCCTAACAAGAAACAGAAAGACTCAATTTTTGAGGCATGAGTTTATCTTTTTTGATCACTGAGAAGTATCCCATTGTGTATATATACCACATATTCTTGATCCATTCATCTGTTTGGAGGCATTTTGGTTGTATCCATATCTTAGCTATTGTAAATAGTGCTGCAATAAATACAGGAGTGCATGTTTCCATTTGAATTAGTGTTTCTGTGTCCTTTGAGTAGATTCCTAGGGGTGGAATCAGTGGGTCATATGGTAGATTTTTAGTGTTTTGAGGATTCTCCACACAGTTTTGCATGGTAGCTGGATAAGTTTATATTCCCACCACATGTATAAAAGGGTTCAAAAGAAAACCAAATTTTAAAAGGAGTAAAATGATCATTATTTGTAGGTGACATGACAAAATGCATAGAAAACTCTAAATATTCCACTGAAAAACTACTTGAAATAATAACTACAAACTGCAGGTTACATAACAATTTACAAAAATCTTTAGTGTTCCTATATATATATAACAAGTTGGAAGACAAAGAAATGAATCACATGAAAATGAATTAAACATATAGGAATAAACTTAACAAAGGAGTTAAAGGGGCTACACAATGAAAGGTGTAAGACATGGTTAAAAGAAACAGAAGACACAAAGAAATGGAAAGATATCCCTTGCTCATGGAGTGGAAGAATTAGCACTGTAAATGCCCATCATAACCAAAGCAATATACAGATTGAATGTAATCCCTACCAAATTTTCAATGGCATTCCTCACAGAAATAGAAGAAACACTACTGAAATTCATATGGAACCATGAAAGCCCCAAATATCCAAAGCATACCTGACCAAAAAAAAAAAAAAAAAATAGTGGTCCACAGTCACAGACTTCAGACTATAGTACAAAAATATAGTAACCAAAATTTCATGGTATTGGAATAAAAATAGACACACATGAAAATGAAATAGAATTGAGAGCACAGAAATAAACCTGCGCTTACATGGATAGTTATCTACAACACACAAGCTGAGAGTATACATTTGAGGAAGGAAAGTGTCTTTAGCAAAGTATTAGGAAAGCTGGATAGCCTAATGCAAATAAATAAACAAACAAACATAAATAAAACTAGACTGTTATATCTTATTCTATAAAAATTAACTTAGAATAAAGACTTGAATATAAGCCAGAAAGAAAAATACCGGATGGTCTCACACATAGCAGGAATCTAGAAAACCTAAATAAGGGACCAAGAAAAAGAGTAACTATAAGAAAAAAAAATCAAAATCAACAAACAACTATGAACGAGAGAAACACTATGGGGGTGCGGGGGGTGGGGTGGGGAAAGGAGAGATTGGGGTCAAAATAAGGGGGTTGCAATTGTATGGGGAATATAAAAATAAAATTAAAAAAGAGATTATTAATTAAAAAAAGACCTGAATGTAAGACTTGAAACTACAAAACACACAGAAGAAAACAGCAAAACACTCCATGACATTGTTTTCAGAGATGTCTTTGTGGATTTGTCTCCATGGGCAAGATAAACAAGAGATAATATAAACAAATGAAAAAGCACAGTAGAAGAAACTATCATTAAAACAAAAAGACACCATACTGAATGAAAAATATTTGCACATCATACATATTACAGAAGGCTAGAAAGAACTCAATTTAAAAAAAATAACCAATCAAAAAAAAAAAAAAATGAGCCAAAGAGCAAAATAAATACTTCTCCAAAGATATACAAATGGCCAATAAGCACATGATAAAACACTCATCAGCACATATCATCAGAGGAATGCAAATCAAAACCACTGGGAGATACCATCTCTTATCTTCGAGAATGTCCATATCAAAAAGACCAGAAACAAGTGTTGGCAAGGGTGTGAAGAATAAGGAACCCTCATATGCTGTTGGTGGGAATATAAGCTGGTGCAACCTTACAGAATGGGGATTTCTTGAAATATTAAAAATAGATCTACCATAATATCCACCAATACTACTCCTAGATAGCTACCAGAAAAATTCAAATACATTAATTCAAAGGGCTACATGCAATCCAATGTTCATTGCAGCACTATTTACAATAGTCACTGTATAGAAAAAAAAAATGTTTCCAACAATAAAAAACAAGTGGATTAAAAAGAGGGGTATAGGGCCTCCCCGGTGGCGCAGCGGTTGAGCGCTGGGTTGCAAAGCTGCCCGCAGCCTCTGCGGCGCCGGTTCGATCCCCAGCTGCTCCCCGGCCACTGAAGGAGGGTCCCGCATGGCACACAGACCTCTCCTGCGCCTGCTGTTCCCCTCAGCAGTGTACTTTGGTCCTTCTGCCTGCTCTGCTCCCCGCTCTGGCTCTGGAGAATTCTCTCACCCTCCTGTGCTTCTGACTGTACCCAGTGCTTGTATAAATAAATAAATAAATAAATAAATAAATAAATAAATAAATCTTTAAAAAAAAAAAGAGGGGTATATATATTCACACACACACCACACACATACACACACACAATTGAATGCTATATATGCACAAACTTTTTCCATTTGCAACAATATGGATGCAACTAGAAGGTTTTACACTAAACAAAATAAGTCAGAAGGAGAAAAACAAATACTGGATGTGGTCAACTACATACAGAGAAATAAAACAAAGGTTCAGACAGAGCCAAACCAATAACAACCCTAGAAGTCTGATTATAGAGTTGAGGCTACCAGTTCCGGGGGGCAGGGGTAGTGTGAAGAGTAGCATGTGGCCCAGTGGAATTTGGGGAGGACTATGGGTGCATTGGTGGTAGGTGTGGTGTAGTAATATACATCTGAAAGGATATGATCATATACCTTTGACTCACATACAGTGTTTTAATCAATGTTACCTCATTTAAAAAAAAAAAAGAAGTTTAAGGCCTGCATTTGGTCAAGTAAACCAATCTATTTTCCAGTCAGCCAACTGAGAATGAGTAGGTATGTCAATATTAATATTAAAGGAACACTGAGATTCAAGTGTTTTTTTTACCTTTAATGCCCCTGAACAGTGTTGTAGCTACTCCACATTATCACTCTTTTCTTATGTGCTTTCAAGGTCTAAATACTAAGTACTCCTATCTCAGATGGAAACCATTATCTCCATTTTCTTTCACTTTTCCACAACCACTAAAGCAGGTCTTCTCATTCACAGCAATACCTTCTCATTACAAAACAATGTCATGGTGTGTTTTGCCTATGTTTTCTTCTATGTGTTTTATGGTTTCAAGTCTTACATTTAAGTCTTTAATCTATTCTAAGTTAATTTTTATAGAATAAGAGACAGTGGTCTAGTTTTATTTATTGCATTTTATTTATTTCATTACAAATACCTTCTCATTCACAGCAAACTAAGCTGCAAATATGACTTCCTACATGACCTAGATTTGAATACAGTCCTTCAAATTCCATTTTCCCAATACCAGATCATACATATTGACTGGTAGATAGAAAAAGTCACTGATGGCAGTATACCTGGTCTGATCATTGTGGGACTTGCACTCTATTGATTTGGTGGGGACACTAGTATTAAAAAAGGGCAAAATTATCTAGCTTTATAACCATTCTGTTCTGCATGGAGACATCATAAGAAACTACAATTAATGAAGAGAATGCCGATCAGATTTATCTTGTTCTGGCTGGATTTCAATTCAGAAGACTTAATTAGAATGGAAATTATTTTCTCTTGAGAAATTATGCAGTGAAATATTTTATGTGACATTTGATGGATGTACTTCTGATTGATTTTGATAGGCTCCATAAAGAAATCTTGTGAGGTAGAACAATACGACTGGGCCTGTTTATTTACACTAAGAAATTCTAATGTTTACATCTGTTGGGGTCAAAGTAATCTTGAAATCTGAGTGGGTCTGATGTCAAACAGTCTACATTCGCTTTAATGTTCCAAATTGAAGATATCTATTTATCAACATCACATAGTTGATTTTTTATGAACATTTATCCCATTAGTTAGAGAATATTTTAAGCAAATAAACAATTACATCAGAATATCCTGTAACAGAACAGAGCTTCAGGTTGACTAGGTGATTACCACTGGCATCTTCCAAAGGTACTTTTATCAGGATGCATGCTCCAATGTTGTGGTCTCAACACAAACATCTTTAAAGCTTCTGCTGCTACTGATTTTTCCCTCTATTTCTCCTATAATTCCTCTTATGTCATTACTTCCTTCCTTTACACTTGGTGTTATTCCCAAAAGCTGACGTTAGTACCAGGGTCAATTTATGCTAGGGTCACTATGCTTCCTTGGCCTCCTAAAACCCCTGAAGACTCATGAGTAAATCTTTTCTGCATTGTCTTCTATAATTACAAATTATACATTCCCTGCTGCTACTGATATTGAAAATTAATTATCTATCCCTTAAAATACAATAATTTCTGTATTTAGCAACTAGCAAGTATTTAATATGAGATGAATGAACTGATCAGACTCACTGGTCTCAACGCTTTTTTCAGGTTTTGCATCCAATATTTACAGTCGGTCTCTTCACTGGTGCTAATAATATAAGGTTCTTGCTGCCCAACTGGTCATCTTAGGACTTCATATTTCACATCTCAATGGATAAAATTACTTTCTTCAGTGTCTTCGTGACCATATTAGTCTTCTTTCTCATCCACTACTTTCTATTTCTGGTTACACTTGGTGATGCTCTGAAGTACAAATTTGGCTCAACAATCTTTCAATCTGTCTGTATCCTATATCTAGAAAAGTACACCTAATAAAGTCAGGAGTATTAAATGATACTAGAGGACAAGTAACCAGAAAAAGAAGCCCCAGGATTTACAGATATTAGATTACTGGTGATCTGAACAAAACTAGTTTCACAGGAGTAATGACACTGGTGTCCAGGAGAATGTTGGAAGTGGAAAAAGTAAAGGTGGGAAGTGAAGATGAATTTTTCGAAGAAACTTGGCTATAAAAGAAAGAAGTGAGAATTCATCTAGAAGAGAAAATGGAAAGAAAGGATTTTTTTTAAAAATACAAAATCAAATATTGTTAAAAGCCATGAGGAAATAGAAGAGAGGAAGATATTGAAAATAGTCAAGACAGAGGTCTGGCTGAGAGAGAAAGACGTGGAGAATACAGAAAGAGGGGAGAATTAAAGCACACATGGAGGAATTAACCAATGACAAAATGTAACTTCTTCTATTGAGGCAAGTGGAAGAGAATGAGAATGAGAATGCTCTGAGTTAACTATAAGCAAAGGAATAGGACTCCTCAATTTTCATTTTAAATAGGTATAAAGTTCCTATGCTGATATAAGTCAATAGCAAGAGAAAAGACTTGAAAATAAATGATATTATGTGTTCTAGATGCAGTGTATATGTACATATACACATGTATATGAATGTATGTTTGTGTATGTGTGTGCTCTCAAATTGCTAGCAGCATTACAACATAGCACAGTGTTTTTAGAAATTCATTTGGTCTAAAAAAATGTTCACATATTTAACTCTACTGACTTCATTTCTAAAAAAAAATAATTCAAATAAACACAAGTTTATATACAAAAATATTCAACATTGGGCCTCCCCAGTGGCACAGCGGGTTGAGTGCCACACTGTGAAGCTGTCTGCAGCCTCTGAGGTGCCGGTTTGATTCCCGGCCAGCCAGGGAGAATCCCACATGGTGAGGCAGACCTCTGCTGTCTCGCCCACTGCTCCCCTCAGCAGTGCTTTCGGTCTGCCTGTTCTGCTCCCCGCTCTGTCTCTGGTGAATCATCTCACCCTCCCATGACTCTGGACTGTACTCGAGCACTTGTATAAAAAAAATACTCAACATAATGTGATTCATTAAGGGGGAAAAACTGGAAATAACCTAATTGTTCAATGATAGAGAAGTAGCTAAATAAATTACGGTAAATCTAGGCATTAGACAATTGTAAAGAGATAAAAAAGTCTTATTAAGAATTTCTAATTTCTTTAAGAATTCTCTCATGAAAAATAAATCCAATAATGTTAACTATATTAGATAATAAGTATAGAATGAAAATTATAGCAATGTGTAAGATTATTACATTCTTGGAAATACTTTGAGTATATTTCAAGTTTAGTACAGCAGTATAAATTACTTTTGTCATTAGAAAATACATGTCAACTGTTTATTTTAAATCTTTGTATTAAGACTAATGTTGAAGGGAAGAAAAAGAAAATATTGTTATATGAAAATGAAGTTAAGGTGGGGAAATAAGTTCAGATTCCCAGAACTCAATTAACAATATAGATCATTTTCTAAGTCAGCATTGCTTAAGTACAAAATAAAGTTTGAACATTTGGGCTTCAGATATGGTGAACATTTAAAAACTGGGTGATTTAACATGAGTGATATGTATTTCTTGTCCTTCTTGAGAAAAAAAAAATGCTCAGTGAATACTGAGCATCCGTACTCCATATAAAATAACCCTGGACATACGCTGTGGCTGCCTGGTAGATTAGTGACCACAGCTATCCATAATCCTCAAGAACCTATGTGATTATATTCCTGACAATAAGAGGAAATATCAGATGCCTTTGTCCTCATCCTTGTCTTCTTACATATTTTATAGTAAATAAGTATTTACTGTAAATGAGTGTTTTATGTCACCATGTCTAGTAAAACCGTAGTTGAATACTGTAGTGTCTGTGGAACATTCTAGAAGATGAAGGGGAAATTTCACATTAAGATTCAATCTTTACTTTCATAAGGATTATAATACTTACAGGACAGTATTAAAAAAAAAAAGATATATATAGCAGAAAAGAAGTGCTTTCTTCAGGATGGAGTACAATGCTTGGTGTGAGAGTGGGAAATCCATCCACACCTATGTGGACCTGGGGAGAATTCCTAGTGAGAGGGACAACAGCAAAGGCAAGAGGCTAGATAGGAACTTTGTCAGAGACGAGGAAATCAATTATCCAGTTCAGGGTTAATTTTAGGGAATAATGGACAAAAATTTCATCTGAGAAGATTGGGTTAAGAAAATAAGTGTCTTAAAATTCTAAAATGGAACTTGACTCATTAATGAAGTTATTTTATGCACTTAAACACAACGAGTTAATTTTTGAGTTTAATTTGTAAGGAAAGTGAGGAAAATATTAGAGACAAAGTTGACAAAGAAGTGCTTTTATAACACATGTTTATTCAGATGGTCAGAACTTGTAGTTCTTAGAGAACACTTGTTATAAAAGGCTCTCTTAAGTGCTGGGATACACAATTAAATTCCTTGAGATCAAAGATAAGTGGACATATACAGATACACAGAATAGAGTAACATATATGCACAGGATCCTCCTGGAGTTCATGTGATCAAGGAGATGTTTCTCAGAAGCGACACTTACATGAGTCTTCATAATGAAAATGAGACAACTATATTAAAACACATAAGAAGTGTATCTGAGGCAAAGGGAGTAACAAGCACAATAGTCCCAAGAGAATATGGGCATGGTATGTTTAAGGAACTAAAAATGAAAAAAAAAAGCCAAGACTAGAAATGTATTGAGTAATGGGAAGAAAAAGAGATGGAGGCCAGAAAGATAATGAAAAAATACAGGTTATGTAGGAACTTGAATTGTTGCCCTGTTGATCCATGAAGCCACTGACGAGTTTTAGTCAGTTAAGTAATACAATAAGATTTACACATTGGAGAGATTACTTTGGCCAAATGAAGAATGCTGACCATGAAAGGTCAAGAGCAGGCTCAAGAGACCCATAAAAGCTTGTTGGGAGTGTCAAGAAGAGAATTCAAAATGACTTGGATCAGAGTTTATCAGTGCAGAGGGTTTCAAGTTATCATACAGAAATATTTTGGAAGAAGTACTCATAGAATTTATTAATGAATTGGGTGTAGAATATAAGGAGAAAGAGGAAATCAAAAATCTGATTGTTTGGGGGCCTCCCCGGTGGCGCAGCGGTTGAGTGCTGGGTTGCGAAGTTGCCCGCAGCCTCTGCAGTGCCGGTTCGATCCTCGGCTGCTCCCGGCCATTCTCCCATTCTCTCACCCTCCCCGCGCTTCTGACTGTACCCAGTGCTTGTATAAATAAATAAAAAAATCTAAAAAAAAGAAAGAAAGAAATACTAAAAAAAAAAAAAAAATTGATTGTTTGATCCCATTGAGCAACTGGACTCAGCAATTCCCGAAATGGTGAAAACTAGGGAAAACAGTGATAGGGGTGGTGGACAGAAATTAAGATTTCTATTTAGAATATCTCAAGTTTGACACGTCTGTTAGATTTCCAAATAAACACATATATTCAAGAAGCACTGGGATATTTAGGTCTGGAGTGCAATGGTGGTCAAGTCTAGAGATGTGCCCTTTAGAGAAATCAGGTAATATTTAACTTCTTGATTCCAGGATACATGACCCAAACAGAGTGTGTTCATGGAGAACAAAGAAAGCCAATAATATAAACATGAGATAACTAAACATTTTCACTTTGAGGAAAGGGTAGGTAAAAATCTCTATGCAGATGCATACAAAGGTTGAAGGAGTGAGAATGAGGAATTTGGACTTCACCAGGATGCCTCCTCGGTGCTGGGACAGAGCTGTCTGCTGGAGCTGCCGCAGATTGCCGTGGTGGGCGGCCAGAGCGCTGGCAAGAGCTCAGTGCTCCAGAACTTCGTGGGCAGTGTCATCTTTTTGAAGATGGAAGAAACAGTGAAGAGAATTGCAATTCTAAAATCAGATTTCTGATGATCATAAGAAACCAATGGCAGTTGTGGATCAACATGGCAGCAAGGAAACGCTGCCAGTAAGATCTCCCATTAAAAAAAAGTTAATAGGGAGGAAAAGCAGCAGGTCCCAGTGAGAACTGGGACACGGAAGATAAACGGACGGCTCCAGCAAACTACCCGAAGAAGAAAGTTGCCATAAAAGAGAACTAGAAGGGAGGAAAGCTCAGAACCCTGCTACTCTCCCCCACCCACAAAGTCTGCACTCTCTGACCAACAGAAAGGAGGAAAAAAACAAACAAACAAAAAAAACCTAAAACAACCAACAAGAACAAACTACACATCAAGCAGGACTGTGAGTGGAAAGGAACTATTTCAGCCACCACACCCTGTGAACTGGAGCTGTGACGAACCCTGCAGGATTTGCTGAGGAGGTAAGTGAACGACTCCAGGTGCCATTAGAGTAAAACAAAGACTCCCGGAGACCTACACACAGCCCCAGGCCAGCCGGTAAGCTTGTGCCGAAAAGCAGTGCGCTTGAAAAGCAAACGCAGATCACGGCTGCCCAGGTCCCCACACCTGTGAGCTAGGCTTGCGGGGAGACACGCGGGGGCCCTCACTGAGGTGAATGTCCCTCACTGAGTAATCAGAAACCAGGCGCCCGGACACGGGAGCAGGGTGCAAAAGGCACCATTTCTGCAGACACTGAACTGGGCTACAGCCCGCGTCCTGGACCTGAGGGCTTTGTAACTGAGACCCGGGGCACGAAATTCGGGGCATGGGTTCCCCACGACAGTGGGACACAAAGCAGACACAGCACCCCAAAGCCGTTGATGCTTTCCCCAACACTCCCACCTGTTCTCCATCCCACGGGGTGAAAAAAACAGCTCCCCAAGGACACTAGGAGAGATCTCTGGCGCCACCTAGTGATCAGAAAAAAATATCACCAACACCCCATAGAACAGGGACCTTTCTTCAGTAAAGGCTGCTTGAACCAGCAGAAGGCTCCTGGAGGAGCCAGTGGTGAGCTGGGAAGTTCACCCATGCCAGGCCCCTTCTGACCAGCAGTCTGAGCCCAGAGGGGGAGCGGGAACCCACCGCCAGGGCAGACAGGGCGCGCAGGGAGTGCGTCCCACATTGCCATTTTAGAACAGGGACATTTCTTCAGTAAAGACTGCCTGAAACCAGCAGAAGGCTCTCGGAGGATGCAGAGGTGAGCTGGGAAGTTCACCCTCACCAGGCCCCTTCTGGCCTGCAGTCCAAGCCAAGAGGGGGAGCAGGAACCCACCGCCAGGGCAGACCGGGGACACAGGGAGTGTGTCCCACATTGCCATTTTAGAACAGGGACATTTCTTTAGTAAAGACTGCCTAAAACCAGCAGAAGGCTCTCGGAGGATGCAGAGGTGAGCTGGGAAGTTCGCCCACGCCCGGCCCCTTCTGGCCTGCAGTCCAAGCCCAGAGAGGGAGCGGAAACCCACCGCCAGGGCAGACCAGGCACGCACGGGAGTGTGTCCCCGCATCAGCATTTTAGAACAGGGACCTTTCTTCAGTAAAGACAGCTTGAAACTGACAGATGGCTCCCGGAGGAGCCAGAGGGGAGCAGAAAAGTTCACTCAAGATGCCGGCCAGTCCCAGCAACACAGTGTCCCAATGCATATGGCAAATTAGAAAACAGACAGTAGGGAGTAGAAGAACCACACGCAACCTAGCAACTCCTCAGGAAAAAAGCACACCACAAAAAGAAAACCACCCCCCAGATTGCAACGACAGTAACTTGGAAGAACTTCTGAGCCTTCCAGAAAGAGAATTTAAAATTGCCATGATTAAAAAACTGACAGAAGTCATAAAGGAAAACAATGATAAGGGAAAAATAATCAATGATCAGAAGAATGAAATTGAATCCCTAAAGAGGGAAGTAAAAGAAATGCAGGAGATCAAAGAATTAATGGAGGCACTAAAGAAATCTGGGAAAAGCAATGAAAGCAGAATAGATGAAATGGAAGAACAAATAAGCACTCTTGAAGACACAGAAATAAAAAGAACCAAAACAGAAAATGAAAGAGAAGTAAGAAGGAAAAAGACCAAAGACAGACTTTGGGAACTATCTGACTCCATGAGGAAAGGAAACATAAGAGTTATAGGAATCTCAGAAGGAGAGGAGAGAGATGTAGGAACAGAGAATATATTCAAGGAGATAATTGAAGAGAACTTTCCAAACATGAAGAAGGAGCTGAAAATTGATATACAAGAAGCAAGAAGAACACCAAACTTCCACGATGAAAGGAAAAATGCAGCAAGACACATAATAGTAAAGTTCCCAAGAATCTAGGACAAGGAAAAAATAATGAAGCTGACAAGAGGGAAGAAACAGATAACATTCAAAGGAAAGCCAATCAGGATGACATAAGACTTCTCCGAAGAAACACTACAGGCAAGGAGAGAGTGGAGGGACATAGTCAACAGACTCCAAGAAAACAGATGCCAACTCTATCCCGCAAAGCTCTCCTTTCTCTATGAAGAAAAGAATAAGGACCTTCCCAGACAAACAGAAACTCTGGAATTTCATTACAACTAAACCCCCACTCCAAAAAGTACTACAAGGAGTCCTAAAGCCAGAACCTCAGAGGGACGAATAACAATGAAAGAAGGCCAAAAAAAAAGTTATTAAAAGAATAAATAAAATCAAAGGAAAGACAAACACAATGGCAAATACAGATGCTAACATATCAATATTAACTCTAAGTGTAAATGGACTAAACTCTTCAATAAAAAGACACAGAGTTGCAGCCTGGATTAAGAAACAAAACCCAACCTTTTGCTGTCTCCAGGAAACACATTTAGCTACAAAAGATAAAAATAGACTTAAAGTTAAAGGATGGAAAACAATCCTACAAGCAAATGGACCAAAAAAGAAAGCAGGAACAGCTATACTTATATCAGATAAAACAGATTTCAAACTCAAAAAGACAAAAAGACACCACCAACGGTCAATACATTATGATCAACGGGACAATACTTCAAGAAGAAATAACACTCATTAACATATATTCACCAAATGAAGGAGCACCAAAATATATCAGATAACTATTGTCATCTCTGAAAACAGACATCAGAGAAAACACATAGGTAGTGGGAGATTTCAACACACCACTATCAACAATGGATAGATCAACGAGACAAAAAATGAGTAAAGACACTAAATCTCTAAATAAGGATCTAGAGTGCTTGGGTTTAACAGACATCTATAGAACATCAAACCCCAAAAAAATGAAGTACACATTTTTCTCAAGCGCACATGGATCATTCTCCAGGATAGATCACATACTGGGACACAAGACAAACATCAACAGATACACCAAGATCAAAATCAAACCAACCATCTTTTCTGACCATGAAGGCATCAAACTAGAAATAAACCATAAAAAGAAGGCAAGGCACTCTCCTACCTCATGGAGATTGAAAACCACACTACTGGAAGACCACTGGACTAATGAGAAGATCAAAGAAGAAATTAAAAAATTCTTTGAATTGAATGACAAGGAAGATACCAATTTCCTAAATGTATGGGATGCAGCAAAAGCAGTGATAAGAGGAAAATATATAGCAATAGAGGCTCACATCAAGAAACAAGAAAGAACTCAAAGAAACAACCTAATCTCGAAGCTCAAAGATCTAGAAAAAGAACAACAAAACCCCCCAAAACCAGTAGAAAAAAGAAATAATAAAAACCAAAGCAGAAATAAATGAAATTGGAACTAAAAAAAACAATCCAAAAGATCAATGAAACCAAGAGCCAGTTCTTCGAGAAAATCAATAAAATAGACAAACCCCTAGCCAGGCTCACAAAGGAAAAAAGGGAGAAAGCACAAGTAAACAGGATCATAAATGAAAGAGGAGAAATCACAATGAACACAGCAGAAATCAAAAGAATAATCAGTAACTACTATGAACAGTTATATGGAAACAAGTTCAACAATCTAGAGGAGATGGACAAATTCCTACAACTCTACAATCACCCAAAGCTAGATAAAGAAGAAATAGAACACCTAAACAGACCAATTACAAGCTGCAAAATTGAAATGGTAATCAAAAACCTCCCCCAAAACAAAAGCCCAGGACCTGATGGATTTACAAATGAATTCTACCAAACATTCAGAGACGAATTAGTGCCTATCCTTCACAAACTCTTCCAAAAAATTGAGAAGGAAGGGACAATACCAAACACGTTCTATGAAGCCAACATTACACTAATACCAAAACCGAACAAGGACAACACAAAAAAGGAAAACTACAGGCCAATCTCCCTAATGAACACTGATGCAAAAATCCTCAATAAAATTTTAGCTACCAGAATCCAACAATGTATCCATAAGATAATTCACCACAATCAAGTAGGATTCATGCCAGGGACACAAGGATGGTTCAACATCTGAAAATCAATCAATGTTATCCAACACATCAACAAAAAGAAATATAAAAACCATATGATAATATCAATAGATGCTGAGAAAGCTTTCGACAAAGTGCAACACCCATTCATGATAAAAGCCCTTGAAATTCTTGGGATACAAGGAACATACCTCAACATCATAAAGGCCATATATGACAAGCCAACAGCCAGTATCATTCTCAATGGTGAAAAGCTGAAAGCAATTCCATTAAGAACTGGAACAAGACAAGGATGTCCACTCCCACCACTGCTTTTCAATATAATACTGGAAGTCCTAGCCAGAGCAATAAGACAAGAGAAAGACATCCAAGGATTCCAAATAGGAAAAGAAGAAGTCAAACTATCACTATTTGCAGATGATATGATAATATACATAGAGAACCCCAAAAACTCCACAGAAAAACTAATTCAACTCATCAATGAGTTCAGTAAAGTGGCAGGATACAAAATCAACACGCAAAAGTCAGTAGCCTTCCTATACACAAACAATAAATCTGAAGAAGAAGAAATCAAAAAAACCATCCCTTTTATTATCAAAACAAAAAAAAAATCAAATACTTGGCAATATATCTAACAAAAGAGGTAAAGGACCTATACAAAGAAAACTATAAAACACTGTTAAAAGAAATAGAAGAAGACACAAAGAAATGGAAAGACACCCCCTGCTCATGGATTGGAAGAATAAATATTATTAAAATGGCCATCCTACCAAAAGCAATATACAGATTCAATGCTATTCCAATCAAAATTTCAATGTCATTCTTCAAAGAAATAGAACAATTATTGATGAAATTCATATGGAATCACAAAAAAACCCCGAATAGCCAAAGCTATACTGAAAAAAAAAAAAAAAAAAAAAATGGAATGGAGGCATCACACTCCCAGACTTCAAACTATACTACAAAGCCATAATCATCAAAACTGCATGGTATTGGAACAAGAACAGACACACAGACCAATGGAATCGAATAGAAAATCCAGAAATAAACCCACAGATTTATGGTCAACTAATCTTTGACAAAGAAGCAAAGAATATGCATTGGAGCAAAGAAAGTTTATTCAATAAACAGTGCTGGGAAAACTGGGTCACTACATGCAAAAGAATGAAGCTTGACCACTACCTCACACCATACACAAAAATCAACTCAAAATGGATTAAAGAACTAGACATAAGACCTGAAACCATAAAATACATAGAAGGAAATATAGGCGAAACACTACGGGATTTGCACATCAAAGACATCTTTACAGACACATCACCCAAAGCAGTGATAGTGAAGGCAAAGATAAACATCTGGGACTACATCAAATTAAAGAGCTTCTGCACAGCAAAAGAGACAACAACAAAAACAAAGAGAAACCCCACCAACTGGGAGAACATTTTTGCACCCAACACTAATGATAAAGGACTGATCACAAAAATCTGCAAAGAGCTGATGAGACTCAGCAACAACAAAGAAAATAATCCAGTCAAAAAATGGGCAGAAGAGCTAAAAAGAAACTTCTCTGAAGAGGAAATGGAAATGGCCAACAGACATATGAAAAAATGTTCAACATCACTTGTCATCAGGGAAATGCAAATCAAAACTACCATGAGATACCATCTCACACCAGTGAGAATGGCACATATTAAAAAAACTAGCAACAAGAAATGTTGGCGAGGGTGTGGAGAAAAAGGAACTCTTCTGCACTGTTGGTGGGAGTGCAAACTGGTCCAACCACTATGGAGAGCTGTGTGGAGATTTCTGGACCTACTAAACATAGAGCTTCCATATGATCCAGCAATTCCACTCCTAGGTATTTACCCAAAGGACACAGAAACATCAATTCCAAAGAACACCTGCACCCCTATGTTTATAGCAGCACTGTTTACAATAGCTAAGCTTTGGAAACAACCCCAATGCCCAAAAATAGATGACTGGATCAAGAAGATGTGGTACATATACACCATGGAATATTACTCAGCATTCAAAAAAGATAAACACATGCAATTTGCAGCAACATGGATGGCACTGGAAGGGATCATGCTCAGCGAAATAAGCCAGAAAGAAAAAGAAAAATACCGGATGGTCTCACTCATAGCAGGAATCTAGAAAACTTAAATAAGGGACCAGGAAAATGAATAACTATAAGAAAGTGAAAATCAAAATTAACAAACAACTATCAATCAGAGACACTCTATGGGGGGTGGGGTGCGGGGAGGGGAGGGATTGGGGTCAAAATCAGGGGGTTGCAATTGTATGGGAAATATAAAAATAAAATTTATTTTAAAAAATGAAAAAAAAATCTCCTATGCATCTAATTAAATCAGAGCTTTTTATTTTCCCCCACACATAGTAAAACACAAATTTCATGAAAAAGTCTAACTATGGATATACTCTACAACTATTACAACTTTAATGTTAATCACCCCCAGAGATGCCAATTCCAACAACTTTCCCAATCAATACTCCTCAAAAATTAACCATTATTCTGATTTCTAACACCATAGTTAACTTTGTCTGTCTTAGAACCTCATATAACTTAAATCATAAAATATATACTCACTGCACCTGGCTTCTATTTTTGTTTGACATGCTAATTTCTAAAATCATCCATGATGTTGTATATGTCAGTACTTTGCACTTTTTTAGTGTATTCTTTGAAATAACATTTGTTTATAATATTAGATAGGTTTCAGATGTATAGACCTCTGTTATCAACGTCTGTATGTACTACATTATGTTTGTCACCAAAATTGTAGTTTCCATCCATCATCATACAATTGACCTCTTACCCAATTTACCTACCCCCAACTCCTCTTAAAGTCTAGAAAATAGTGGGTACTAAATTTGAACTTTTTAACAATATCCTTGAAAATTAATCTGCAGAGTCTTACCTTACTGCTAAGCTACAGATCAAGAACAATCTCTAACATTTTGTTATTGGCCTACAAAAATTTTTTACGATAGTCTCTTAAAATGCATGGACTACCTACTTCTTAAAACCTGTTAACTAGAAGTACACTATTGCTAATACAAGTGTTATGCAAATACACTGTTCTGGGACAGTGTACTTCCCCCAGGAAACTGATGCCTTTTGAATCTTTTCTCAATTTACTATGAAAACTGAACAGACGATAGTGACCTCTCTCTTTAGACTCCCTTGGAGCAAGCCAGTCAAGGGTAAGTATGAATTTTTTTTAAAGAAATTTTTTCAAGAAATAGCTACTGGGGGGGGGAAGTGGCTGTGTGTGTGTGTGTGTGTGTGTGTGCCTGTGTGCTTGTGTTTGTGGGGAATAATTTCAAGATTTTTAGAATTACTTAGGTCAAGAAAAACTGCACTCAATAACCTAACACTCTCACTCTTATTTAAAATAATTTTATTAGAACTATGCTTAAAAGATAACATGACTAGTTAAAAATAATATAGTCCTAACTCTAATACTAAAAAATGATGGTGATTATAATGATGACGATGGTCATTATTTTTGTGTAAAAGGAGAATAAGGTGCATTTTTAGGACTGTAGGCACCAGCAGGAGGAACTGATCCAAAAATTCTTATATTGAACAGATCAGCATGAATTTCACAGCTGGAAGGATTAGGACAATAAGTGAACACTTGTATAAATGAGGCTTTTGTCATCAGACATCAATGTTCATCAAGGACTTTATAAGCAGGGGAGGGCATAAGATACTCAAGTTAAACTGCAGTGGTAAAGACCCATGGTTTTTCAAAGTGCACTACCCCCTTGGGATTTTTAGCAAGAGTGATCCAGAAAATGAAGATAGGTTGGACATTCTTAGAGAAAATAGTTTTTTTAAATGTTAGGGTAAAACAACATGGATTAATTTATTATGGTATAGTTTATTATAGTTCCAGAATCTTTAAAATATTTATGCATTTCATGATTTTAAAAGAAAGGGATTCACCTATAGAACCCTTTAAGGGACAGCTTCCAGTCATGGCAATTCAGGAAAAGTTGCAACAATGGCATTATATTATGGACAAGTCTGAAGAGAAAATGCTACAAGAATTTGATGGCATTGTGAGAGTTTCAATTGAATTTTAATGTGCTTCTGTTTAAATGTGAGTATCGAATTGAACAGTTCATCAATATACAAGGATTTGAAAGTGCCACCAAAATACCAAGTAGAATAATAAAGGATTGGTAAAATAGTTTTCAGCACTTTTTGTAGTCTGGTCCCTATATTTCTATTTTCTTGATTTAGTCACTGGACTCTTTTGAAGAGTCATCGATTAATTTATTTATTCAAGAGCATCTCTGCTATGTGAGACACTATCGTATATGTTAGTGGTTTAGCAATGGACAAGATCTACTCCTTAATTTCATGGAACTTATATTCTAAGTAAGAAGACAAATAGTAAATAAAAACAGACAGTAAATAAATAAATTTATCATTTCGGGAACCATGAAAAATAATGTTGGATAAGGTATTATAAAGTAAAAGAAGAGAACAAATTACTTTCTCTACAAAATGTTGAGATTGGATTTCATCAGTTGTTAATCATACATAACAAAACACCTAACAAATTAATTATTTGGCTTTCACAAATAGAAGTTTATTATTTTCACTTAGCATAAAAGTAGAGGAGCAGGCCATCAAGGTCTGGTAGAATAGTTTCACTATGTTCCCAGTTTCTACTCAAGTCCTTAGACTGTGGTTTTTGTGCTCATGACATTCACGCTATATAGCGCTCTCCTATTCACCTTCCAGGCATGATGAAGAAAGAAGTGTCAAGGAATACAAAATAATATCTGCTTTCAAACGCCAGACTTACCTAGAAATACCCAACAGACTACCCTTTGCATCCTTAAAAAAAAAAAAAAAAGCCTAGGAACAAATTTAACAAAAAGCATGCAAAACAAACTCTAGAAATCTGACTATAAAATTTAAGCTTCTAGAGAAGGGAGAGAGAGGGCATGAGCAAAGTGGAATGGAGCACAATGGACTATGATGTAAGACTATGGCTATCTTGTTGGTTGGTGGGCATGGTGTGTAACATGTTGTAGCTGAAGGGTGAACATATACTCAATCTAAACCATATGCAGCACTATAAACTAATGCTACCTCAAAATAAATAAATAGATAAATGAATAAATGACATTGAAAACTATAAAACATTGATGAATGAAATTAAAGAATTACTTTACATGTTAAAATTACTTTTACATGTTAATGGCTTGGAAGACTCAACATTGTTAAAAGTCAATTCCCCCAAACTGCTTAAGGATTCAACAAAATCCCAGTCTCAATTCCACCATGTTATAGTAGAAACTGACTTTTTCTAAAATTTATTTGGAGATACAAAGGACTTGGAATATCTAAAATATATTGAGAATGAATAAAGTTGCAAGACCTAACCACGTAACTTCTTGACTACTATAAAGTTATAGTAACTAGAAGAATATGACAAAAGAACTAACAGGTGAGTCAGAGAACAAAAGGAGAGCATTAGACCCACACTTAGAGTCACTTGATTTTCAGCAAAGATACCAAAATCACTGATAGGTAAAGGAAAGTCACCAAACTATTGATTTTGAAATAATAGGCTAAATATATATATATATATGTGTGTGTGTGTGTGTATACACACACACACAAAAAAAAAAAAAACCCTTGATGCCTTCCTCACAGCAGATACAAAAATTTATTTTAGGTACATCATAGACATACATAAAAATAAAACTACAAAATGTTTAAAAGAAGATATAAAAACAGTGACTTGTGACTTGCACACAAGCAAAGATTTTGGGGCAGGACACAGAGAAAAAGTTGCACAAATATAAATGAGGCTAATCAAAAGACACTGTTTAAGGCACTGTTAATTTAAAATATAGGCATATAATGGAAGAAAATACTCAGGAAATACATATGTGTGATATTAAAGCCATATCTAGGATACAGTAAGGAATCCTTCAACTCTATCATAAGAAACACAAACAACCCAAGTGAAAAAAAATAGGCAGAAGATCTGAACAGGCCAAATGAAAATGATAGTTAGCATGCTCTTCAAGCAATAACATGTTTTTAAGATATTTATATATATTCTCACATGACTAGAAAAATTACCTTGATGATGGTCACTAATCTGTCATATTTAACAGCATATTTAGATTTATGTATTGTTTTATTTACATATTATAATTTTAATTTGTTTCAGATAGTTTTGTAAGTAATCAAACAAAATGTTTGCAGTGCTCTGAAGAACTTCAAAGAAATGCTAAAAGTTGAAAAACACTGGACTAAAAGCCTCAACCTCACCTTTGGAGTCATTCTCAATGTTTTGAATATTATGAGAATCCTATCTTTATTAAAGGACACTAAGATTAAACAATGGATAACATTAATCTTAATTCATGCTTTCAATGTTCACCAAAGAACAGTGGTTTCTCAAAATTTTGAAGGTTTTGGAGCAGACATTAGAAAACTTGTGAAAATATCAATGACATAATGAATTCAGACATGGGTAAATCCTTCTCATCTGGAACGCCTAAGAAACATAAAATGTGGTATTTATTCTTCAGCTTTCTGTACACATTATAATCTCACAGACAGCTGCAGAATACAAAACTCATCTTCAAGGGATTATAGGTATTATTAGTTATACAGCTTACTTAGGCTGGGATACATTTTAATTATGCTTGTAGACATTCTGAAATATATTTTACAGAAAATATTTTTATTTTATCAGTTTATGACTTTCAGTTACCTTATCTAAGATTTAAATAGCATCAACCATGCCTAAATCTTCATAATTTATCTTTCAAAAGACAAGGGCCATCACATATTGACCCCTTAATTTTATCTCGAAGGAAATAATCTAAAGAAACAATCCTAACAGAAAAAAAAAGTCTTTACTCATGAAAATGTTCACTAGATAATTATACATAATATTTCAATTTGGAAGCATTATAATTATCAACATAATGCTTTTGGAGCAGAGTGAAAAAATCAACATAATAAATAATAAATGTATAAGGGTATAAATGATAATAGACATTTTAATATAGTTAAAAGTTCAAATACACTTAATCTTTTTAGAAAAAATTTAGATTTACAAGATTGAGAAGATACAGATAATTCCCATATTATAATTTTTCAAATGTTTTTTTCATGATTAGACTGGAGTTAATGGTCTGGGGAAGGGATATCAGAGGTAAAGTGTCAATTTCATCATATCACACCACGGTGGGTGCTATCAAGCTGATTAATGACTAGTAATGTTGACCAGGTCATCTGGCTCAAAGAGTGTTTATTAATTTTCTCCACTTCACAGTTACTCTTTTTCTCCTTTTTAAACGTTGCAATATCGGGAAGAAAATTGCTACTAGCTGCCCTTATTTATGAGTAAAGCATTAAGTATACACCACCCCCCTCTTTGGGAAAGTATTTTCATAAGTTACTAACTAAACTTCTGCCTGAGAGATTTGTCCTTTTGCCCCCACATGTTAATTTAATTCTATCACTAGGATCTCACAGATATTTGCTTTACATGCTGGGTTATAATCAAGTATCACCTTATTTTTTTACTCAAATTTTTTAGCTTCAGCCATTGAAGCTCCTTCAGTTGGCTCTTGTGCCTCTTTGCCATTCCCCTAACAAAGTTAGTTTGGGTTTGTTGCTTTTTGTTTGTTCATTAATGCATTTTTGAGCACTCCCTTAATTTCTGGAGCTATAAGATGCTCAGACTTCATCTTGAATACTTCCTGTACTGGTGCTAGAAATAGCCATTTTTCCAAGGAGGCCTGATACTGAAAAATACCAGGTATTTCTACCTGAATGGTACTAGATATCAAGACTGAGTGCTAGATGTGCTCATTAGTAGTAGGGTATCTTTTCTCTTTTTAGGTCCTATCAGTTAACAGAGAAAACAAACATATTTATGTGTACTAACCTCTATGTATACATATACCTATAAATGTTTCTATAGGCGACTAGCTGGACAAATTGTGATCAATGTCTCCAACTCTTAATCATTACCATATGGATTATTCCAGCATCCCACACCCCCTTAACTTTCTGTGCATTGTCAACCCAACAGTGAGAAACTACTCTTTCCCTTAATTGTTTAATTCATGCAAATATTGATAATTCATGCAGATTTGTTAAGCTCACTTGATAGAAAACTCTGTTAATGAGAGAACTGCTTAGGTGTTGATCCTTTGGTGTTACAGGCTGCATTTACTAGTTTCCAAACTTACTAATAACAGCCTTTTCCCCTCCATTGCTTCAGTGAGATTGTTTCAGAAATTTATAATCTCTTCCTGGTACAGGGGGAGGAGGTAGACTGTGAAGAGCCTTATAGATCACTGTAAACACTCTCTGGCTTTCATTCTGAGTGCAATGAAGAGCCACTCATTGCAAAGTTCTAAGCAGACGAGTAACAGGAACTGACTCATGTTTTAAAAGCATTACTTTTACTACTTTTTGAGAATAGAATTTAAAAGAACAAAGCAGAAACAAGGAGGATTGGAGGAGACTATTGCAGTAATACGGATAAGAAGTAATGATGTTCTGAGCCAGGGCAGGAGAAGTGGAAGCGAAGGTATAATGATGGTGCAGTCATGACTAACTGTATTGGACTGTGAAAAAATAAAGGGGATCCATCAATGACTCTATGCTTGTTGACCTGATCAATTGGAGAGATGAAGTCGCTGTAAGTTGTGATGAAGAAAGCTTTGGGTAAAACAACTTTGGAAGAGGATCAAATCAAGTTTCATTTTTTGACATGCAAAAGTTAAAATTATTCAAACAGATTGTAGCTCAATCTACATAAAAATAAAAACCCAAAACCCATATAATTTTTTCCCAAACACATCTCTATTGAGAAAAACAACTGGGCAGATAACAAATCCATTCTTTCCATGTATCCTAAATAACAACAAAAAAAATTTAAAAATACAAAATAAAGATCACTGACTTTTAATCAAATTCTATTAACCATTTGTTTATAAATCCATATACTTTGGGGGTTACAGCTGCACACCCAGACATGCCATATCTTCACCCACCCTCTGCCAGAGTTCAAGCATTACTACCATGCCAGTTTTACCCATCTATTTCCTCTTCTCTCCTCTGCCCACATACCCTGCCCTATGGTAACCTCCACATTTTTTACAGAGTCTAAGTTATTTTTCTTGTGCTCTGTCAGTTTGTTTTCTTTGGTTGTTTATAGTCTACAAATGAGTAAAATCATCTAATAGTTGTCTTTCACTTTTTTATGCCTCCCTATGTTTAGAGCAGCATTATTCACAAAAAGATAACTTTTAAATTCTTCAGGAAAAAAATAGGTTCTATTCACATAAAATTCCATTTGCTAGGCCTCCCTGGTGGCACAGCAGTTGAGCTCTGGGTTGCGAAGCTGCCCGCAGCCTCTGCAGCACCAGTTCCATCCCCGGCCACCGGGCAAGGGTCCCACATGGTGCGCAGACCTCTCCTGCCGCCCGCTGCTTCCCTCAGCAGTGTACTTTGTCAGTCTGCCTGTGCTGTTCTCCGCTCTGGCTCTGGTGAATTCTCTCACCCTCCCATGCTTCTGACTGTGCCCAGTACTTGTATAAATAAATAAATAAATCTTTTAAATAAAATTCCATTTGCCTTTGAAAATTTGAGGAATAATTAACTTCATCACTAGAAGGAGAATTTGTTAGGAAAGAACGAAAAGGGAAAGATTTAATGTTTTCAGACCCAATGGTTTGAATACCCACATATTAGATTCCATACTATAAAAAGCTTCTTGGGGGCTGAAAAAATTAACAGGTGCTATGTGAGTGTCGAAAAGTTATACACGTGTTTATAAAACATTGGGAAAAAATAATACATTGAACCGTATTGGATTGCCAATGTTTAATTTTTATAAATTTTACAAAAATAGATTTAATGTAGTTGGATTCAATATCATGAAATTAAAAAAATAGATAAAGGGCATATATTTGGGCTTTTGCTTTTATTTTTTTAGACAATAAATATTGTCTTTTCACTGCTAATACAAGGACACCAAGCAGTAACTCAATAATTCATTCCAGCCAATGTTTGTCAAACAGTCACAGTCTGACAGATGCTGCCAGGGAAATAAAGATAAGGGCATATGATGTTTTAAAAGTTTATAAAATAATGAAGATGAAGATAACATCTACTAATTTAATTGCACCAGAGTGAGAATAAGATAAGTAGGACTCCAAAACAGGGAATTTCCAAATTCTAATGGGTAGTAAAGAATGTTTTCATAAAATGATTGACATTTGACTAGGGTGGGGTGGAGGGTGTCTCTATAATGCTGCCAAAGAGACATAATGAAATCTGAGGAACAGTCAGCCTGAGCTTTAAAACTGTTGAAGAATCTTAAGGAGAGAAGGAAAAGGCTTGAAAAAGGAGCTGCTATGATGTACTTTGGCCTAAAGTAATGAGCAGGATTGCTCACTAAGGGTGAACAACCTATAGAACTGAGATGTATTTATTTCAGCTATTTGAAAGAATTCCCATTACTTTATTCATTGATTTCATCCTGCTCATTAATTAATCTGTGTTTCTGGAACCACCATGGAAACTAGACACAGGAGTCAACAATTCCACTCTAACGCATTAGGAACAAATATCTATTCAGGAGGAAAATCCTGCACACAAAAAATAGCTATACAAATTAATAACTCAGAAAATTTTAATGTAATATCCTAAGATGGATTTCTTTGAGCAAGAAATTATATACTACCCACTACTACTACTTTAATAGATGTTAATTAACTATTAGTCACTTAATTTAATAGGTTTTCTTTATATTATTTTAATGAGCATAAAATATATTAATAAATACCTTCATAGGTCATAAGTAAACTCCTTGGTCTAACCCCATCTCTCCTATAATTTACCAAGTTTTCTAAAAATAAAGTGGAAGTTTTTAGAATTCTAATCATCATATCTGGATATGAATACTCTTGAAAACAATGTATGAAACAAAAAACCCAGTAGGTAAGTAAATCTCTCTTTTGAAGTCATAAACTATGTATGTTGATAAACATGTATTTTTATTAAAATACATTTGTATTAAAAAGAAAAAAGCTTATTTTTGAATCACAGTTTAATTGGGAGCTGAGAAAAATCTTTCTTTCAAAAGAGGAGAAGAATTAATAAAATTATTCCCAGTTTCTTCTACAAAACTTTCTCTTTGGTGAGGTTAGATTCCTAGAGGGAAATACAAGTTTGTAAACAGTAGGTACTAAACAAACACTTGTTGAAGTTAATATGGTCTGACGGAATCTGTACCTTTTGGACAGGAAAAAAAACTTAGTTGAGAATCAGAAGAAAGTTTGACATGAGTCCCCAACACCTTGCTTCTACCTGGTGAGCCCCTGAGGGCAGACGCAGAGAGAAATAGTGGGTTACTGAGGAATGACAAAGGAGCTACACAGAGAATAAGATGTCCATGAAGACAGTGAGAAAAAGGAGACTCTGCACTGATGGGACCTAGAGAAATAACAATAGTCTACAGCCATACCACCCTGAATGTGCTCGATCTCGTCTGATCTCAGAAGCTAAGCAGGGTTGGGCTTGGTGAGTGCTTGGATGGGAGAGAAATATCAACAAATCCCTGCCTCACAGCCATGGACAGAGACAACCACCTTGTGGCTGCTGAGACTGCAGTTAAAATTTTACAAAGTGAAAGAACAGAAACTTCAGGAAGGTTTACTTATTTTGACACACACACATATACACACACACACACAAAATTCTAAAATATTTTCAGTCCAGTCTTTCATTTTCCAAGTTTAGAGAAGAGATCTGAGTTATAAGAAAATAAAGTATAATAATCGATGTCCAGCTTCATAAAAAGGGACATTATTTAAAAATAAGACTCATTGCACAGTGGCACTGTGTGTGGCTAGTGTTGCTGTTTGGGTAGAGAGAGTCACAGGAGATAAAAGTGGAGGATAAGAGAAGCGAAGAAAAAGGGAGAATGAGAGAAGCAAAGAGGGAGCAGGGAGGAGAGAGGGAGAAAGAAAGGCAGAGTGGGAAAAATTGTTAGAAATAGAAATTTTTTTTCAGGTTAGGAGCTATCAATGCAAAGAAAGAAGAATTAACTAATCTAGTTAGCTAGATCTTTTTCTCTTTGGTACTCAACACACAGATTTAATAGATCATCTTGGTTCTTCGTTTAACTACCAGATAGAAGAATCTGCTGAGTTCTAAAGGCCTAAAGATAGGCAGTGTCACTCTCCCATTCCTACCAGATCACCTGGTAACTAGGGTTTATCATTCTTCACCCAAAAATCCCTGTCCATCACTGAGTGGTGTGGGGTTAATGGAAACAACAGAGAGCTTTAATTTCCCCAACTGCAAGACAGAGACTAAAATACCCACCTAGACTGCTGTTGTGTAGAGTAAATAAGCCTATTTTTATAACATGCCAAGTACAGTTCCTGACAGTAAACGATACTGAATATCGTGGTGGTGGAAGAGGAACAGCAGAAGCAGTAGTGGCAGAGACCAAGAGGCAGGGGCTGCAGAAGGAGCTCTTCTCAAGGTCATCAAGAACTAAAACCCCGAGGGAAGTTAAGTCCAACTCAGAATCACTCAGATCTATTGTCTGCTTTAAAGAGTCGGTCTTACAGTTTGGGGGAGAGTAGAAAACAGGGTGTAGGAGAAAGCAATGAACTATAGTGGAAGACTATAGATAATTTGGTTGTGGGAAAACTATGGTGAAACCACACCTGAAGAGAGAAATTCTATATTATGAAAAAACAAACAAGAATGTTTAAAAAGAAAAGAAAAAAAAAAAAAAACTCTTGTGGAGTAGAAATATAAATGGATTGCCAGTGAACAACAAAAATAAATAAACATTCACAGAATGCCAAGACTCGAGGTTTGGAATTCCCAATCAGTCAAAGGACAAGACTGAAACCAAAACAACAGTCTGATCCAGATCAGGGGGCAGCTGGAATAGAATGGAGTGGATGCAAGTCAAGAATGAAGTAAAATGGGGCCTTCCTGGTGGCGCAAGGGGTTGAGCACTGCACTATGAAGTAATCTGCATCCTCTGCAGCACGAGTTTGATCCCCGGCCGGCCAGGAAGCAACCCACATGGTGCAGCAGACCTCTCCTGTCTCGCCCGCTGCTCCCCTCAGCAGTGTACTTCAGTCAGTCAGCCTGTTCTGTTCCCCACTCTGTCTTTGGTGAATCCTCTCACCCTCTGCACCTCTGGCCTGTACCCCAGCTTTTGTATGCATGAATAATCTTTTTTTTAAAAAAGTGAAGTAAAATGGATCCTGAAAAATTACTGAAAAGATCACCACATGTTGAGTCAGTCTGCCAGGATCAAATTCTGATACTAGCTAATTGCAGGACCTTGACAATTCCTTCACCTACCTGTGTACCAGGTTCCCACCTAAAAAACTGATAGGCTTCACTTGATCCATAGATGATTGGAAAATACCTTCCAGTTTAAGTACCTTATATAACAATGGTGTCAATGGCCTGGTGGACACCTAGACCTGGTTGTATTGAGAACTTCCCCCAGGGTCCCCATCAAAGCAACTTGGAAAACTGAAAACAGCAGGGAAAATGAAAGTAATCTATCCTCAGACTTTTCCTGGAATTTTTTTCCCCAGAATTGCATATCTTCTGTTAAATATCCACCAATACCCTGAAATATTTTATAAGCTTACTCCAAATATTAGAATGCTTTGGGGAAGTCTGAGACTTTCAAAATCAAAACAAAACCCAGTTTGAAAGAAAAGACTTACTTTCCTTAGGTTATGTACTTCTTAAAAGTAAAACAGAACTAGGTATTTTTCTCCTGAGATTTCTTCCACAGCCAAACACAAATATAACTTTGACAAATAACAGATCTGTATTATGACTAAAAAAATCATGACATAAAAAATCTAATCTTGGGAAACCACATACTCTCCCTGCATAAAATAGCAATAATGGAAACAATATCTATCATTTCTGTCATTTATGCATTTAATTGCTTTTCAAACAGCTCTAGGAAAGAACATGTGATAGACCTGCATGGGCATTTGGTGCTCTCCTTTTGGGTTAAGAAAATTAAAGAAATTCTTTCATTTTGATGCAAAAAAACAGTTATCTTTTGCTTCTGACTCCACCCAAAAACCCGAGAAATTTGCTTTATTTGTCAGTTTCTTCAGGGACTTGTCTGATACCAAGAAGTGTTTCAAAGCAAACAGCAATAATACTTGATGTCAGAAATGGACATGGAAATAAGTAAATTCCCATTTTTGAGGCTCCCAGCAACACAGTCCATGACTCACACCTACCAATAACTTCCACTCTTCTCAGGCTGGTACTCACATAGGGTGAGATAATATATTTGGTTTATTTTCCATTTTATAGAAGTTCATTGCTATTTCCCCATTACACCATTTCCTACAACTTGGTTTTCTCAGATATTGTAACTATATACCTCCCCCACCCTGATATCTCTGAGTATTAACAAAAATGTTGACCATTAGGGAAAAATACTGATATAAACAGTGGAGAACAATATTTTTCCAAAGTCTGTCCAACTATTTAATGCTTAACAACACCTATAAAGACCATGCCACTTTATAAATCAGAACCTCGGGATTGCTATACCCACAGCCCCCCAAAATCTGTTTCTTGAATGTATGGATTGGACCCAATTTCGGGAAGACAGTAGGGCACCATCGCCAAATCCATTTTCAATAAATGTAAGTTATGTTTTGATAAACTCTGTTAGCTTGTCAAATGGTAGGAAAATGTTGAAATGTGAAAAATAAATTACTGAAATGTCTCTTCTCAGAGGACCATAGGAGTCATCAAGCCTGGCTGAATAACTGATTCCCTGTCATGAGATATTTAAGAAGTCTGACACATTGTAAAATCAAATGTACACATACACACAAATACAAACAGAAATAATGACTGTGGGTCACATGGAATATCATGAACAATAATACTATATGATCACCATAGATATATACAAATACTACTACAAGCAAAAGTACTACAGCAACAAAAATTTCTAGAATTTCTAAACTTGCAAATCCCAAAGACAATGCCACATTTTTATATAACACTATATAATAAAAACCAAATGGGCACAAGATAATGGAAGATTTTGAAGTAGTTCACAAATCAAAAGCATATACCCTTTATCTTAAATATTTTGATTTTTTATTACAATAGCAACAGCTGACATTGCTGAACATAAGAGTTAGATACCATATTCAATGCCTGAAAATGAATTATCTTAATTAATCTTCATATACCCTGAGAGCTAGGTATTATTTATACCCATTTTACAGAGATTACAATTGTTCACATTCTGGGCATCTTCAAACCAGACATGACTTATTTCTCCTCCCCTCCCATGGTGCTAGCTTCTGGCCTTACCTGGGTTGACTTTTTCTATCAAGACTCAGAGAGGTTGCTGGTAACAGAAAGGTAATTAGCATTAAGCAATCACAAACATTAAAGACTTGATGTATGGTTCTTTTAAATATTTGCATTTTAATAAGGTCCTCTATGGTTTTATGTAAGTAACACAGGAATATTCCACTTATTGGAAGAGATTTTTGAGCACAGATTTCTTTAAAAAACCCCCAGGTGAATAAATGTCAGGATTTTGATGATAAGTTACAAAATCAACTTGCAAACCTCACAATATACTTGACAAGAGAAAACTGACTACAGAAATTTCTATTCAGGCTTGATGACTCCTATGGTCAAAAGCTATTATTGAAACTTAAGTCACAGGCCCCACTGTAACAGGGTGGTGGTAAAATAAAAATTAAAAGGGGGGATTGTAACAGGGTGGTCCCCAGGAAAGGGGGAGGTTCCCTGCCCCACCCAAGGGAGGGTGGAGCTGAGCAGGAAGAGGAGAAGCTGCAGAAGAGACTGAGGAAGGAAGCAGGAGGGAGCCAGGAGACCTGGAGGAGGCGCATGGAGCCTAGAGACACGTGAAGAAACTGCGCTTGTCTTTTGGTCGTGGACTGGGTGACACAGATGTGGGTGAGACCCGTGGGGAGGTGACCATGACAGCTTTTATCTTGATGTTGATTTTGCTCTTTTCCTTCCGGGCTTGTCTGGTTGTTTCTGACCCTTTTCTGCGGTTCCCCACTGGAAGATGCTTTGGACTTGTGGCAGGCTTTGGGGCCTTGTTCTGGGCCGATCCCATATGGATGGAGTTTTACCCACGAGGGGACGGGTAACTTTGGGTGCTTCATTTAGAAACTAGACTCTTTGCCTTACCTGTATTTTTTCCTAGTTTTATTAAAGTTCCTTCCCATTAAAGTCTCATATGTTTTGTGTTGATGCGGCGGATGGCAGAACCCATTTAGAAAAGGCAGGTTTGCGGGGTTTTGGGCTGCCCCTCTCCCTGTCCTATAACACCACCACTGGATAATAAACACTGACCAGGGAAGAGGATCCTGGAGAAGTTGACAGCCCTATTCATTTTTTAAATGAAGTTCTATGCATTATTCCTCATTCCTGTTATTCTGGATTAAAATGGTGAAAGTAATGTATGATTGAGCAAGACTTCTTTAAAATTTATGTGAATTTGATTTTAAATGTCTTCAAGCCAGAAGTTATGATTTTAATACAAAACAAAGCATTTTTAAGACCACTTTGACAACTGACTAGAAGAGGGTAAAGTTCTACCTACTTGGTCCTAAATGAGGTTCAAAATAAAAAAAATTAGGCAATTACTAAGCTCTATTTCTCCCCCTACACAGAGCAAAACAAACAAAACCTATTAGATTTAACTTTATAAATAGATACATACAAACACAACATACACACAATTTTTGAACTGGTAGAGAGGAGTTAATGCAGCCTTTAAAGGATGCATTGTTCCCTTGCTGTTCCCTCAGCCACTGCTGAGCATTTGACTCAAGCTGTGAAGCATTTGACAAGGCCAGCGTGACTTGGGGCAATACAGAAAAGGAGCACTGCCTTTCTATTTCACTTCCAATTCAGCCCCAGATTCCTTTTCTCTCGCTATGATTCTTTATTGCCTTCCAAATTCACACTCTTCCAGCCTGCTTCTTTTATTCATGAACATTAAAACCAAGCCATTGTTATCCTAAAACCCACTTGGGTATTCTCTAAGGGGAGCAGGAAGTGATGAAGTCTGGAGGAGGCGGCTAGCAATCACCTCTTCTCATTGTTAGCAGCTGCAATGGTTTAAGCAGACAACTTCTCCTGCAAACTCTCCTTTTGTGACAATTTCAGTAAAGGAAGGGTGACAAGGCAGCTTGCTCTTTGAAGAAAGGGGAAAGCAGTCCTGGTGAATTTCTGTTAAGAACAGCATTTCCAGAACAGGATAGGTCATCCAGATCAGAGGTCAGGACTTGGCTCCAGAAGAGCTCCCAACTGATCTCACAGAGAGCCCCAGGAAGCTAAAACCCTATTTTGCTGTCCCCAAAATGCTGACCTACAGCTGCAGTCTAAGGCACAGCACACAATCCTCTCTGAAAACCAAACACGCACTTCAAATATCATTAGGCTATTCCTTCAGCTTTTCAAAAAACAATTGTGAAACCTCTGCAACATAAATTAACTTCTTTGAAATTTAAGGAATAGCTCAATAAAGTTTATTCTGGATGAATATTGATTTTCCATCTAGTTCCTTCAATCTTTATAAGCTTTTGAGCCAGCTTTCTAGTTCTCAGATCTGAGTAAAATTACCATTCATCTAGAGCTCTCATACCATTTGCAGTCTCTTTCCGTTCTTGGCTTTGACCCTGGTTTTCTCCTTGGGCGGCTGACCCAAAACTGAAGACAACAGGCAAAAATAAATAAATAAATAAATAAATAAATAAAAATTATATGTGTAGCAGCAAAAGCACTGGAAAATGTTTCAGTGGAGTTGCATTTTAATCACAGGATCCCCCCTTGTATGCCTCCTTAACATTGCAAGATCACCTCATAGGACTCACCTCCTTATATCTATGAAGATAGGCCTCCCCAAGATATTCAAAAAAGACCACCTACAGAACAGGCCACTTTGTCATGTTGATTATTTCAAAAGGAAATCAATCAAGGCCCTTGCAATCAAAGTCTTTATCAAAGACTCATTAGAAACTTTTACCACTACTTTAACTCCCCAGACGAATGAAAACTGGGGTTCATATCCAGAGTTAGGGTTAGTACCAGATAGAGCCATTTGATCTGAATAACCATCTACACAGCAGGACATCTAATTACAGAGCATTTGCTCTTTATCAGGTAAGTCCCTTCTTGTCTTCCTGAAGCTCCTATTCCATTCTTAATCTCAAGATCTGTATTTCATTTTACCTTTGAATGGTTCAGCAAGGTAAAGAAAAGGAGAGTCAGGCTAAATTTCTCAAAGGAAGGGAAAATTTATTGCGCCCCATGCGGACCTCATGGACCCAAGGTGGGGGTCAGTGAAGCTGCTCACGTTGTCAGGGGGAAGCAGGCTTTTATAGGGTGAGGAGAGGTCAGGTGGGAAACTGGGTTACTAAGGCAGGAAGAAGTGTGTAGGGTGGGGGAGTTTCTTTGTCTGAGAAAAGATTTGTAGGGCTGGGGAGGTTCATTGTCTGAATCCTCTAGGCAGGCTTCCGCATTCCTGTTCCCAGGTGGGCTTCCTGGTGGGTTTTTGCATTCTGGCCTCCTGCATGGACCTTTCAACCTTCCTCTTTTTTTTTTAAAGATTTATTTATTTATGCATACATACAAGAGCTGGGGTGTAGGACAGAGGTGCAGGGGGGTGGTGGTGGTTAGAGGATTTACCAGAGACAGAGTGGGGAGCAGAACAGGCAGATCTATAGAAATACACTGCTGAGGGGAGCAGCGGACAAGACAGGAGAGGTCTGCTGTGCCATGTGGGTAGCTCCCTGGTCCCTGACAGAACTCGTGCTGCAGTGGCTGCCAACAGCTTCATAGTGCTGAGACTACCCCTTGCACCATCAGGGAGGCTGCATCTTCCCTTCTTTAGACCCCTCGTGTTTATGTGGTATTCGCATAAATACATCCAAAATCAAATTTGTTTTCTCACCTATTCATCTGACTTATTTTGATAATTTTATCAGTCCTTCCCAGAAGAATTCAAAGGGGTGAAGGGAAATCCTCCCTGACCTCTGTAGAGTGTTATGTTCACAAAGTAGAATCCTAATACTAAAAATGAAACAATTATGATATTAAAAGAACACAAAAAATTGTATATGAAACAAATAAAGCCAGACACAGAAAAGAACGAACTCAGTGATTTCACTTAGAGGAAGTTCATAAACGGTCAAAACTAATCTAGAACAACAGAAATCACCATCATTCTCGGGAAGATGGCATCCATTTCACTGGGGATGGAGTAAAGAAACTGAGGTGAAGGAAATGTTTTCTATCTTTATCAGGTATTGTTTACAAAAGCGTACATATGCCTCAAACCTCATCTGATTCTACACTTAAGATCTGCACATTTCTCTGAACATGCATTTTATCTCAAGGAAAGGAAAGCTGCTTTGATTTTCTTACCCTAAACCCTCTCCCTAAACATCCTCCTGATCCTCCTCTACCTTCTTTCCTCCTTCTGCCACTCTCCCTCCACTAGCTCCCCCTCCAAGCACACTAACCTTTCAATTAACCTAGCCTCTCTCTCCATCACCTTGTCTTGTACTTGAGAAAGTTAAGTTCTTTAAAATTCTATGAATATTGCCCTAGTTTTTTTTTTAATTTTTAATTTTATGTATTTTTTACATCATTTTTCATTTTTGCACAATGTATGCATTTTCATCTTTGTTATAGTCCCCATACAATTCCCACCCCCCTTGTTTTGATCCTACTCCCTTCCCCGCCCCCCTGTAGTGTGTCTCTGGTTTTAATGGGACTAACCCCTGGGCAGACCTCTGAAAGTCAGGGCAGAAGCCTTGAACTTGACTGTGACTTTGCTGAGCTATGATCTTAAGAGCATCTGCTCACCCTCAGGGAGGGAACATGACATCGGTGGCTCTGAAGGGGCAGGACACACCAGAGAAGGTAAAGTAAAGGACAACTGGAGCCTTTTCTAGCTCTGCTACACAATCTCCATGGAACCTTAACACATTTTTCCATGATTCAGCTAATCAAGTTGAATAATTATCTTCAAATGTCTTTTTTAAACTGAACTGTTGTTATCCCAGAGGCACCTTATCTTGACAACTTTTAAAATGGCCCAGGGAAAGCACTTCCAGAATCTCTTGGACCTGATAAGTTAGCTATTGGGTTAACTCAACCACTGATTCAAATTATTTCAAAGAGTTTAATGACCTAAGACCTATACTCTAGTCAGTGGGTGGTCCCTCAACAGTCACAGAATTAAGAAACATCCTGCACTGAAGATGTTGGCTCTTAGATCAAGATGAAATTCAAATATAATTTTTGAGGGGCTTCCCTGGTGGTGCAAGGGATTAAGCACAGAACTATAAAGCTATCAACAGCCTCTGCAGCACAAGTTTGATCCCCGGCCTGCCAGGGAGCTACCCACATGTTACAATTATCCTTTCATGTCTGTTTTGTCCTAGAAGACCTCTCCTGTCTCGCCCACTACTCCCCTCAGCAGTGTATTTCTGTCAATCTGCCTGTTCTGTCCCCCCACTCTGTCTCTGATGAGTCCTCTCACCCCCTACACCTCTGGCCTGTACCCCAGTTCTTGTATGCATAAATTGATCTTTAAAAAAGATTTAAAAAAGAAATTCAAACATAATGTGAGATAAATCATCTCACTGATTTCTGAAGAGTATGTTTATGGCAGACTTATAGTAACACTATAAATTACTTTATTGTTTAAAGTGCCAAGAAGCTTATGAAAGCACACATGCATGTGTCCCTCCCTCCCACTACCCATCCATCATTTATCTACCCTTCCCTCCAGGCACCAAACTATTGGCACTGGTTAACTCTGGAGAAAAGACTCATAGGAAGCCTTTACTATCTTACTCATCTCTGCATTTGTTCATTTGTTGTATGTGGTGGTTTTTTTTTTTAAATTCATATATATTTCGATAATTACAAAAATGACTTAAGATATAGTAAAAATTCTTCTAGAAAGAAACAGACATGAGAGGAAAATTATAACAGTCTATACCCACTTTCTTGATTATATTTAATAAAAAACAAACTTGTCCATCCTTATCCAAAGATAAAATCATAAAACTACTGAAATTTTTAAAAAAAACATGACACTAGGGGCCTCCCCAGGTGGTGCAAGGGGTTAAGTCTTGGCACTATGAAGCTATCCACAGCCACTGCAGCACAAGTTTGACCCTGGCCAGGAGCTAGCCACATGGCACAGCTGACCTTTCCTGTCTTGCCTGCTGCTCCCCTCAGCAGTGTATTTCAGTCACTCTGCCTGGTCTGTTCCCCACTCTGTCTCTGGTGAATCCTCCTCCCCTCACCTCTGGCCTATACCCCAGTTCTTGTATGCATAAATAAATAAATCTTTAAAAAACAACAAAAAATGACAATGGCAATAATCTGCTCTTCTCACTTGATTTCTTAGACATGTTACGTGAATGTCATGAGATGTGACTCTTTTTATAGAAGAAATCAATCTTGGTCTACAGCATTTTCTTAATATCTTGACAACCTAGTTTTATAATGTGGCCGATAACAAGGGGCAGTTGAATTGCCAGGCCTCTTCACCACTCCTTCAAAGAATAATAGATCAATGAACCATTCCTTTTTTTTTAAAAAAAGATTTATTTATTTATACAAGCCCTGGGTACAGTCAGAAGCACAGGAGGGTGAGAGAATTCACCAGAGCCAGAGCGGGGAACAGAACAGGCAGACTGATGAAATACACTGCTGAGGGGAGCAGCGGTTGGCAGGAGAGGATTGCGCACCATGTGGGACCCTCGCCGGTGGCCAGGGATTGAACCGGCACTACAGAGACTGCGGGCAGCTTCACAGCCCAGCGCTCAACTGCTGCACCACAGGGGAGGCCCTCAATGAACCATTCCTTTAAGTCTTCCTTTTTAGTATAATATTAAAATAAGAAGGTTTTATTTTTGAGTAGGGCTCAAATGAAATTCAGTGGAAATTTGGGCACTTGAGTTTGTAAGTTTAAATTTTCCATTGAATTAGGAAAACAAATTCTAATGTATATATAAGTGACTTTAGCACCACACTATGCCAAAATATGTGTGCATTTTTTTTTAAAATGCAACATGAGCAAAAACTCAAAATAATCATGAATAATTGAGAACACATTGTGTATATCGGACTACAAAAAATATTTGATCTCAAAGAGGAAAGATTTCTTGGCATAAAAAATATTACACAGGCCCAAAGCCAAACAAAAGTATTTTAGAACACATGCCCTGTGCTTGATATCTGATACAACATTTTAATAATTCGAATCCTACATTAAAGGCCCCTCCTCAGCCTCTCTTGCTCCAGAGAAGTAACACTAAGGGCCAGCCAACTTCTCCAAGGCCTGCCTGCCATGTGCCAGCGAGTGTGACACATGGAAAGTACAAGTCACAAACTCAGAGTGCTAGTCCTTGAGTAAAGTGGCCACGACACTAAAGCTGGAAACACAGAATAGAGGCAGGCTGCAAAATACAGGCCACAGGAACCGCTAAAGAAGTAGCAGTTCCCTGTGCCACAGGCTGCAAGGGAACAAAGGGAGTATTGATTCTCACTTGATTGCCACTTCTTTCTGCTCAATCAATCTTACATACCACTGCCAGATCCATCGTCCCAAAGTGCAGCTCTAATCACATTACTCTTTCACTTGAAATCTCGAGTCTCTCCCCAGTGGCCTGTTTATTTGGAAATCTTTACCCTGACGTGACATCAGCCTCAACACCACCTGCTGTCCTCCTCACTCAGAGACTTCAGGGTCTGGGCAGGAAAGAGAAAAATGTTGGAAAGCTACAGGGAGTATAAAGACTAGGCAGGGCCCAGCTCAAGACATCCAGATTTTTAATGAAGGAAATAAACTTGTACAGGTTAAACAAAATAAGACTGAGGTCCAGGGACCTGCTGGACTCCAGGCTGCACCCCAGGGAGACCACAGTGAGTCGCTTACCCTGGGCGCCATTTGCCTTTCTCTTCTCATTTGCTTGATTTTCACTGTCCTTCAATGCCTGTAAGACCACATCCTCACCTTCAAGACTGATCTTAAATCTGCTTCCTCTAAAAGGCCTCCCAAACCCCCTCAAATCAGAGGTAATCTATCCTTACAAGTGGCATAGCCGTGAGTGTGTGTGTTATTGTGCAGGCATGTTTACATACATGTATAAACTTGTACTTCTAAGATTTATAATTTCTGCACTTAAATTATATTCTTTACTAGGCCTCCCTGGTGGTACAGGGGTTAAAGACTTAGCACTATTAAGCTATAGGCAGTCACTGCAGCAGGAATTTGATCCCTGGTCTGCCAGGGAGCTAACACATACTACGCAGCAGACCTCTCCAGTCTGGCCCACTGCTCCCCTCAGCAATGTATTTCAGTAGATTGGTCTGTTCTGCTCCCCACACTCTCTGTGAATCCTCTCACTATTCCCCCCCCCACTATTCCCCCACACACCTCTGGCTTACACCCCAGTTCTTGCATGTATAAATAAATTATATATATATATATATATATATATGTGTGTTCTTTACTGAGTAGTAAGAAAGCTCTTGAGATTAAAGACTTTCTCATTATCTTCAGGTATATCATAATACCCTTATTAGGTATCCAAGACATTTTCAACAAACTGAATTGAAACTGCAACATGAAAGAAATACTTTTTTTTAATTATTATTAAAATTACATGCAATCTATTTGAAGGGAAAAATCATGTGCTCACAAGATGACTGCTTAAATTAATCACATGGTAATTAAAGTATGCCAAGACACACTATGTGGAAGAACTGATGAGTGGTGCCAGCAGAAAGCAGGTTGGGTTTCAGAAAAATAGGGATGAATAAGAGCCGGGGTGGACTGGGATGGTTTTGGTGTGGGGTGCAATCTGAGCTGGGCAGTGAAGGCTCTATAGGGCTTGGATATATAAAATGGTGGAGAGACATTTCAGGAAAGAAACTTTGACAAATTCACCTGACCACTCCTGGTGACATTTCTCATCTGCATGATAGACGTATCAAACTGGAGTGCCTCCCTGGTGTGAAGCTGTCCGCAGGTGCTGCAGCGCAGGTTCAATCCCGGCCAGCCGGTGAGAATCCCACATGGCGCAGCAGACCTCTCCTGTCTCGCCCACTGCTCCCCTCAGCAGTGTATTTCATCAGTCTGCCTGTTCTGTTCCCCACTCTGTCTCTGGTGAATCCTCTCACCCTCCCACGCATCTGGCCTGTACCCCAGTTCTTGTATAAATAAATAAATCTTTAAAAAAAAGTTTTTTTTTTTAAAAAAGATGACGTTTCGAACTGGATACCCTCTAAAGCCCAGTTTCAATCATCTGAGTAACGGTCTGGCATGTGGTGCATTTGGAGATGACAGTGCATCTGCCACTGGGGTCACAATCGCGGGTGTAGAAGTCAGACAGACCTCAGTTTCACTCCTGTGCTACCACTCTCCACACTTGTGACCTAAGAAGAGATGTGTAACTTGTCTCATTTGTTTTTATCTATAAAATGAACAATACTAAAACTGCACACTGTACTAGGTTGTCAGAAGAAGTAAATGAGATAATGTTGTGAAGTATTTTGTATATGACCTAGCATGGAGTAAACACACAGTAAAATCTAGCTTTCATTATTATTATTAGAAATACACCTGCAAGGGAATGTGCAAAATTGTTTGACTCAAACTTCTCCAGTTTTCCCAGAATGGGGACTAAAACGTGGAGCTAACGGCCAAGTGCTAACACATTCCGAACATTGCACGATCAGTCTTTGAGACTCTTTGGAGGTGACTAAGCCATCTCGCCCACACTGCCACCACCACCTTGCACAGCTCTCCCTTCCCTTCTACCAAACAAAGGATAATGCAATAGGGGTGAGGGGTTAAGGTGGGGAGGAGAGAAAATCACAGAAATGTAAGTCATCTGTCCAGGCAAAGGCATTATGTTACTTTTCTTTCTTCTTTCTTCCTATGAAAGGGAGAGGGGAATGCTCAATCTTCCCAAAGTCAAATAGGGGTGCCTCCAAGACATGTACAGGTAGCATGTACAGGTAGCTGACATTCCATGCCATGACTGTAAGTATATATCTACAGACTACTAGTTGATTTGCCTCTGAATTTCACTGATTTGAGGAAAAGGACAGAAAAAGCAGGGAAAGCACTCTCAGCTAGAATCTAGCAATAAAGAAATCTTGCTCAGTGAAATAAGCCAGAAAGAAAAAGAAAAATACCGCATGGTCTCACTCATAGCAGGAATCTAGAAAACCTAAATAAGCCAGGAAAAAACCTAATTATAATAAAGTAAAAATCAAAATCAACAAGCAACTATAAGCCAGAGACACACTATGGGGAAGAGCAGGAGGGACTGGGGTCAAATAAGGGGGGTCCAATTGTATGGGAAATATAACCAAGATAAAAATGTACACATTGTGCAATAATGAAAAATGATGTAAGAAACATATAAAATAAAATTGAAAAAAATAGAAAAAAAAATACAAAGAAATAGACCTACCCTCAAGGATACCAGGGTTTTGCTAGGAACACATCAAAGACAGAAAAGCAGAATGTCATATCTAATATAAATGAGCAGAAATTGCAATAGAAATGATCAGCTGCTTAGATTTGGAGGGTCAGGGAATGCTTCGCCAAAATTCAGATATAACCAGAACCTGAAGGAGTCCTTCAGGTGGATCAAGAACTGATGTTCCAGATATGTGCAGAAGCTTCATGATAAGAAGAAACACTGCATGGGCATGGGAGGTCCATTAGCATCTCTGGAGCCTAGGGAATTGAGGGAGAGTGGGGCATTGGTAGGGGAATTGAGCAAAAGAGGAGGAAGTCATGAAGAAACTCAGGAGCCACAGTGTAAATGAAGTTCTTTGTAAATGAAGGTTTGTAAAAGAATTGATAAGAATTCAAGGGAAGATCCCTAGGAGTGGAATTGTTGGGTTGTGTGGTAGCTCCATTTTGAGTAGACTGAGGAACCTCCAGACAGCTCTCCATAGTGGCTGGACCATTTTGCACTGCCACCAGCAATGTAGGGGAGTTCCTTTTTCACCACATCCTCGCCAACATTTGTTGTTGCTTTTTTTTTTTTTTTGATATGTGCCATTCTTACTGGTGTAAGGTAGTATCTCAATGTGGTTTTAATTTGCATTTCCCTCATGAAAAGGGATGTGGAACATTTTTTTATAAGCCTGTTGGCCATTTGCATTTCCTCTTTGGAGAAATGTCTTTTAAGTTCTTCTGGATTGTTTATTTTGTTTTTGTTGAGTGGTGTGAGTTCTTTGTATATCTTTGTGATCAGTCCTTTATCAGTTGACTGGAGTGCAAAGTTTTTTCCAATCAGTGGGGTATCTCTCTGTTTTGGTTAATGTCTCTTTTGCCGTGCAAAAAAACACTGATTCAAAAGAATACCTGTACACCTATGTTTATTGCAGCACTATTTACAATAGGTAAAACCTGGAAACAACCCAAATGCCCCCAAATAGATGACTGGATCAAGAAGATGTGGCATATATACACAATGGAATATTATTCAGCAATCAAAAATGATAAAATCATGCCATTCACAGCAACTTGGATGGAGCCAGAAGGAATTATGCTCAGTGAAATAAGCCAGAAGGAAGAAAGAAAAATATTGGATGGTTTCAGTTATAGCAGGAATATAGGGGAACCAAATAAGACATCCATGTAAAAAAATAGTAACAGTACAAAACACAACAAAGCAAAAGCAGACAATTATTAATCAGAGACATCCTGCAGGGGAGGAGGAGGGAGAGGAATCAGAGGAAGGAAGGGAGGGAGGAGCACAGGGGACTGAGGTGATGGTGCAGGGGTGCACTGCTGAAGAAAGCTCTATGGGGACTACACCTGAGGTGGTAGGGGGACACAAATAATGTTTAAAGATGAACAATGATGTAAAAAAAAATATATATATATATAAAAGAGAGATTTTTAAATAAATACAATGACAAAAAAAAAAAAGAATTCAAGGGCAGTACAGAGCAGCCAGATGCATTTGGGGGCAGGTAACTTTGGAAGTGAGAATGAATTAAAAGTAAAGGATAAAATTAGAATCTTCCTCCTGCCCCCCGATTTAGGGAGAATGAGGATGATTTGTGATGGTAGAATCGGGAAGAAAGAAATAGATTCCCACGCTACTGTCACAGATGTGCAAGCCTTGGTCTCGATTATATATATGAAGGAAGAAAGGGGTGGAGCTGTCCTTGAGTGTCCTAGGCACACCAAGGTGTTTCAGAGGAGAGGCTTTACTTCTCCCCTTTATGCTATGACCTTGGCCAAAATGTTCAAACCTCTTTCCTTAGGCTATTCATTCATAAAATGGAAATAATGATCTGCCTTATAAAGTGATTATGAAAGTTAAGTGTGATAAAGCACATACAATGCCCATCTACTAGCTAGCACATATTAGTTGCTTGTAATAATTAGGACATAGGCTTAAGTGCTGAAGTTTCCAACAACAGTGACTTAACTAAGACAGAGTGTGCTTTTCTTACATCCACATGTAAGCAGTCCTAGGAAGACCACCCAGATGGCCAAGGATTCTTCCATCTGTTGCTGCGCCATTAAACACACAGCCCATTCACACCCTTTCCAGACAGTGGAAAAAAGAAAAAGGAAAGGTGAGAAGGAACATCGCATACAAGTAAAATTCAGGTGTTGTCTCATTTAAAAAAAGGAGGGGAGAGAATGCCTATCGGGGAGACATCTAGCAGTTAATAATATTCAATATACGATCATGTTCTATAGAGATAGAAATTGATTGCTTAGAGGAAAGGAGAAAGTGGGAAATTCTGGTAGGTGAGAATTGGTAAACCTTAAGCATAGGATAACTCCAGTGATTTATTGAAAGATAATGATTTGCACAAAAATTATACAAGGAAAAAGAATATCTCAAAGAATTTAAGCTTCATGTATCAGGAGTATTGCACAAATTAGTTAAAGCATTTAGAATAAAGCTAAAGAAACCTTCAAATATTATTAATGAACTATTTTTAATAAGAGGGTAAATAAATCTTAATATTGAGAGAAAAATGAGAGCCCACTGGGTATTTCTATGGATTCCCTTTTTTAATGGAGAAATACGTGATACCATGGAGGAAAGTGTTAAAGATTTTCTTCTGCGCATGACATTTCTTTTAAAGAAAGCAAAGTGAATGTTTATATCCAAGTGGGCACTTGCTTTTGGGTAACCCATGAGATATGTGCTATCTCATAAGTGAGCCGCAGAGCCTGGGAACCAACTGACTGGCCACGCCAAGATTGCAACGGTTTGCTGCCCCCATGTGGCTGTCCTCTGTAACTGCAGCAACTGATTATCTGCTGCCCTAAAGCTCTATTTTGTTTTGGTTTTACTTTCTTGTGGAAGTAACACTGCATTGTGATATTAAATAAGCTTCAGGTGTGCATCAGGACTATATTACTGTAGGTCCAATGCCAAAAATTCAATTTCATCTTTCACCATACCATTGTCTTCATTTTCCCAATTTACCCAATTTTTCTCTTTTCCATTCTTACAAGTTCTTTTTTATCCATTCTGACAATAATTGGTCTTCTAGGTGAAAAATCTATTTTCGTGTCATTTACTTCATTTGTTTTCTAGCTTTGTATGTTCAAATTCCAGCTCCTGTTCCAGGATCTTTGTCTATCTCTCATCTAAAATGGAGGACTATCACTTAGCTTTTTTTTATTATTATTTTCCAATGATTAATCTAATTTTTAAAACTGTCCCTTTACAGAAAACTTCAGCGAGCATTTCCATACCCTTGAGTAATGAAACCCGATATCTAGCTTAGAATTTAATTTATTTTCAACCCTGCAGAACTTAACAGGTTGTTTTTATGTGTTATAGTTTGACCCAAAGCAAAATCAACAATCCTAATTGCCTGTGGTTTAAACAACAGTAGAAAAGGCATTTTATAGACAAGGCACTTCTCCAAGCAAGAACACCTTGTACATTAAGCAAAGATGAAGGTGCTGCTCGGGCAGACTGCACAGGTTCTTAGGTCTCCCCAGTAATCCCTCATCTCACACCTGCAGAACAGTCCATGTGAGCCCAGCATCCAGCTTCCAGATTCTTTCCAGAAAGTAAAAACCTGAGGTGGGCCCCCAGGCAGACGATCAACTTTATTCCTTTAAATCTGTTCTTCTGTTATGAAGAACTGTAGGCCACCACTGCAGAGAAGCAAGAGCACAAAGAGAGGAAGGGTAGGATGTGAATGCCTCCCAATGCGTAAAGGGAGCTATTGCATCGATATGGAACATTGCTAGTGTCTATCTGATAAGTAAAAAAGATATATTTTGTAGTTTTAGTTTTTGTTCTTATTATTACTTCAAATGAGCATGTTTTCTCATGTTTCTTGCTTCTATTTCATTTGAATTTTTCTATAACAATTTACTTGAATCCTTTGACTACCAGGCTGGTGATTGATAATAGAAATGAGAGCAGGCATCCTTATCTTTTCCATAAATTTATCAGGAATTCCTGTCACATTTCTCCACGAGCATAATGCCAACCATTAATTGATAACAAAACCACTTTCAAAATAAGCAGGTTTCCTTTACTTTTTTTAATTTTTATAAATTTTATTTTTATATTCCCCATGCAATTGCAACCCCCTTATTTTGACCCCAATCCCTCCCCTCCCCCCCCTTATAGAGTGTCTCTGGTTCATAGTTTTTGTTGATTTTGATTTTCACTTTCTTACAGTTATTCATTTTCCTGGTCCCTTATTTAAGTTTTCTAGATTCCTGCTATGAGTGAGACCATCCGGTATTTTTCTTTTTCTTTCTGGCTTATTTCGCTGAGCATGATCCCTTCCAGCTCCATCCATGTTGCTGCAAATTGCATGTGTTTATCTTTTTTGAATGCTGAGTAATATTCCATGGTATATATGTACCAAATCTTCTTGATCCAGTCATCTATTTTTGGGCATTTGGGTTGTTTCCAAAGCTTAGCTATTGTAGCAGGTTTCCTTTAAATGCTAAGTTTATTAAAGATGTTTCTCAAAAATGTCGTTTGAATATTCTTCTAGTTTGTATTAGGTGACTTTAATATTTTTGTCTCTATGTTCATGTATGGAGAAAGTCTGTACATTTCTATTTTTTTGGTGCTATTGGTACTCTTGCAACTAGTGACATCACTTTCATAAGGTGAGTTACTAACTGATAAGTGTTCATCTATGCTTCACAATAGCTTCAGCAATTCAGTATCTTTGTCTTCTGAAAGCTGGAGTGAATTTATTGCCTATATGTTTGGCTCTGGTGCCTGCCTGTGGATCGGGAGTGAAGTAGGAGAGAGTTCTCTTTCTTGATTTTCTTTCTTTATTGTTTCTGCCTGCTCTTGAATCCAGATTGTCCATCTTTCTCAGGAAAGTTATTTGTTCTATATTTTGATTTGTTGTTATTCAGTATTCATTTAGAATGGTTAAATTTCTTTATCTGAATAAATACTCCCTCACTACTGATACTGGGTATGCATGCTGTCCATAAAGTTTTCTCATAGAAACAGCTCTGAAAGACAATGTTTTTGCTTTCCATTTTATTAATTTCTGCTCCTACCTTCATTAATTTTCTTATGTTTATTTCTTTAATACTGCAATTTATCTACCTCCTGAGTTGGAATATATAGCTCATATATTTTGAATCTTTTTTCTTTTTGTTTTCAAAAAATATAAGGTTATAATATGCTTTTTTGTCACAGCCATTTATATTTTTTACTTGTCATAAACGTGATATAATAGCATCATAATTTCAGAGTACTGGAGAATAACAACTGAGAAGTTTTCTTGCTCCCCCTGCCTTCCACATAGTCTTCTTTGACTCTTTAACATGAGTTATTTAAAAGTTTCTTTTAAAAAATATTTATTTATGGTTCCTTTAATGTCGTCTTTTGCTTAATTTGTTTTTACCATCTTTTAGTCACTAAGGTTATTTTCTCTATTGGTTTTTAGGTCAGAATTTCTACTTTAGGAAATGTATTGCCATTTTCCCTTTAACCTAACAGATAATCAATTTTTAATGTGTGAATGTTTCCTAGTCAATTTACCTCTAAGTGGAACCAACTTTGAGCACATTTCTACATTTATAATTCTAAAGAAAAACATTAATAGAAGTATAATTTTAAATATATATTTTAAAAGCTATCTCAAGAAAAATATAGCCTGAGATTCAAAACAGGTTTTGAAGGATCATTAGTTATGGAGTTCAGTGAGTCTTAAAACCTGAATCAGCATTCTTCCCTCTTTCTCTCTCAGTCATTCTAAAGTTAAGTCCCAGCCCCCAGTAGTTCAGAATGCAACCCTAATCAGTGATAAGGTCTTTATAGAGGTGATAAAGTTAACATGAGTCCATTAGAGTGGGGTCCTAATCCAAGAGCACTGGTGTCCTTAAAAGAGACACACCATGCGTGCAACATGCATTACAAAGGCCACCAGAGGGCACAGTGAGAAGACAGCAAGATTAGGAGAGTCCTGGGGGAACAGGCCTTGTTCTTGGACTTCAGCCTCTGGAGAACTGTGAGAAAATAGTTATTGTTGTTTTAACATGGTTGTTTAAGTCATCAGGTGTGTGTGGTATTTCATTATGGCAGCCCTAGCAAAATAATACAATCACCCATGGACCACAGTTTCTACCACACCTTTCATAACTGAGGCCAAGTACATTTGCAACCCATTAGCCATACATGTATATTGTTTTTTTTTAAAAGAAAGATTTCAATGCCTATGTCTCTATCAACAATAGAAAAACAAAGGATGGTTCAAGTTAGATCACTTTACTCTCTATAATTCTTATGTTTCTAAGAGACGGTCTCATTCCTTTAATTTGCCAGAGCAAGTCTGAGAATCCAGGTCTTCTGGCTCTCAGTTCAAGGCACTTTCCCACTCACTACACAACCCACTCAATGGACTCAAAGATCTGTCTAGAGAATTCACTTTCTCTCCATCCCTAAACATAATATTGCACTATAGTCAAACTACCAAACTACCCTTCAAGCTTTTGTGAAATGAGTATTTCTGAAGCCATTCATAAGGCCTGATACCTCTCTATCTAGAAAGAAATGTGGTTACTTTATAACAACGAATGCAATCTAGAAAGAAGGTATTCTCTAGAGACATCTACACCTATAATTCGACAAACACTACTGATTTCTCAAGTCAACCTCTTCCAGTTAATAATTCCTTAGTTGTGAAATATTTAAAGATATTGCCAAGGCAGGCAGAATATTAAAAGTTTAAAATTGAAAATCACTTGCTACAGGAACTGCTTGAGGCCTGTATTATCTTCAATATTTCTTTGACTGAAAGCCATTATATAATTATGTAATAAGTCTTTGCAGTATAAATCAATGGAGTTCATATTAAGAAGCTTTCCTTTGAAAGGGTGAAAATGAGACTGGGGTTGAGAAAGTAAGCAGGGAGGGGAGCATCTCTTGATTTTTCCTATTTAAAATTTTTTATTATTTTCTCCTTCCTCAAGTCTCATTAAAGATAATGTAAATAAATAAAAAGGAAGAAAACATCCACCTATCATCTCACCATCCCAAGAACCCATATTGCTAATTCAATATACCTATTTTCAGTCCCTTTTATATAGACAAACATTATTTTTAATTGAAATTCTACTTAGATTGATTTTGTAGATTGGATTTCTCTAGAAGACCTTGAGACCAGGATTTGAGTGCTGGCAGTTCATTGGACTGAAAATGTCAGGAAACACTGGTAGGAGAAAGAAAGTAAGACAGGAAAGGGGAGGCAGCCAATCAAGAAGGTAATACCCAGGGAATGACCACTGTGGGTAACTGGAGCTGATTCCAATGGGAAATTCTGGGAGTCAGTATAGAACATGGGTCTCAAAGTCATCTCAACAAAGGGTGCAAAACCTATGAATGTAGGAACTCAATAATCCCTAGGTGAGTGCTCATTCAAGGGCATGGTTCTTAACCTCTTCAAGCCCGCTAAACCCAAAGAAACTCAGGCCAAGAGAAGCAGATGTTGGCAATGGGAGCAGCCAACTGAAATACTAAGAGGGAAGGTACATGACCTGGCACATACAGCATCTACCACAATCGGGAATGCTGTTCTAGGTACTGTATTTATGCTGCTAATACCTTGAATCTTTTACCTGATATTGAATGGTCTGATAATGTTACTGCCACTCTTTTTTGGCTGCATATTACATTAGTGAATGACTACACTAATTTCTGATTGTTGGTATTGGGATTTCCATCTTTTTTAATTGTAATATAGAAATTGTAGCAAATATTCCTGTATTGAAATATTTTGTAGAGTCATAACAGTATAAGTATTATAAAATAGCTAGACTATGAAGCCCTGCATTGAAGGATATGCATATGCATTTGGGGCTTTGGATTTGCATTGTAAAGCTGCTCTCTAGAAAAATTGGAAGGACTTACACAATTAGCAGTATGAGGCATTTCTATAGTTTCTTGACCACTACTGAGCCAAAGGGCAGGGCTGCCCCAAAAGGCCATGGGAGTGACCAACATGAGTGGACTTGGCTGGAGAGAATTATTCTCGAGCCTTAAGATTTAGTAGAGTTTGTCATACTGATTCTGGTCTTTCTTGAGAAATGTTACTCTTCTCTTCCTTCTAGTTTCTCCTTTTTGTGATCAGACTATCTATCCTAAGGCTGTTCCTCATTGCATTTCAGAACCCCATCACTTGCCTGGATTCACAGGTTCATAGCTAGAGAGGAATTTAGCTGGAGAGGAATTTTGCCTCAGAATGTATTCTATCTTGACACTCACCCAATCTGATTTGAATGATATTTAGATGAGACTCTGGACACCAGGTTTTACAGATGATGCTAGGAGGATTTGAAGACTTGGGATTGTGATGAAATGCATGTATTTTGCATATGAGAAGGACATACTTTTAGAAAGGACAGTGGTAGATGCAATAGGATCAACTGTATCCCCACAAAATTCTTATGTTAAAGTCCCTAACCTCCAAAGTGAGGGCATTTGGGGGCTCTGTGTGGTTATAAGGCTTAGATGAGTTCATGAGGGTGAACTTCATGACTGCATTAGTGTTCTTGTAAGAAGAGACACCAGGCGCAATCTCTTTCCCTGTCCCTCTGCCTCTCTCGCTAAGTCCCCAAGTGAGGACAGAGCAAGAGACCTCTCACCAGCACCCAACGATGCCGCCACTCTGACCGTGGACTTCCCAGTGTCCAGAACTGTAAGAAATAAATTTCTGTTGCTTAGATGACCCAATCTATAGAATTTTGTTATGGCAGCCTGAACAGATTAATGCATCTGGTATAATTTCACAGGAGAATTGATGCCTAAGCATGCACTGCATGGCGTAGATACTCTATGTGAGAACTAAGTTGGCCAGACAAGAGAGCTGAGCTGGTGGGAAGAGGGGGTTAGAGTGGCTGAACCCTGATTAATGCAAAACAGGAGAAAGCACAGAGCCAGGCAGATGTATTTTTCCCTTTTAACTCTCTTTCGTGGACTACTCTGAGGTTTCATTCCTCCTTTCAGTCTTGGGAAGCACTGAATGCCAAGTACATCCACTGAGCAATCTGCTACATCTGTCTTCTGCTCACCATGCTCCACATCTTCTCGTGCCTTGATTTCTTCCTTTACCTTACAGGTTGGTACCTCTTAAGAGAGCAACACCTTAGTTATTACCTCAGGCTCTAATTTTTAAAGGACCCATACTAAAAACACATATTATAGTAAATATAGTGTAAAGACACTATATTTTTGTAATAATAGAAAAAGTCCAGTGAACTTATAGGAAAAATATGCAAAAATTATTGAATTAGATATTTTACATTTGAGGTGACTACTCAGATACCATTATCTTTTAAAACGTGAGCAATAAAGTTTCCAATTAGATCCCTATATAAAAGTATGAGCTGAATATAAGATATACTTAATTGGATTCATGGCTTTTAAACACCTGTTCCCAAATAATAAAATTACAAATTTGATAAGAGGTCTCAAATATAATGTCCTTGAACACATTCACTGTTATATTTATCACTGACATAGGTTTATTTTAAAAACTAAACTGAATGTTCAAGTAATAGGAAATGGAGAGAAATATATTATAAATAATAAAATCAAGATTCAAAATGATCTCATTCTCTAGTGTGAAATATCTCCTTCTCAGAGTGAGTGCAAAAATGTTCTGACAAGGTTAATTTTAACAGGATAAATCCAAAGCCCCACATTTTGGCTCGGAAATTCAAATATACATGAACTGGGTAGAAAGAAACTATTTCATCTGCAAAAGTAAAATCTAAGGATTCAACTAATCACAAAACTCATATAAACACCTTTATGAATCTAACTGGTCTTACACTTTATTAGAAACACTTTTTCTAGAATACCCAAAAGAACTAGTTCACCATCCTCTGTGCTGTAAGACCTTTTTTTTTTTTTTTTTTTTTTTCAGGAAAACTGGGTCCAATTCTTAGGAGCCAATATGAATTGAAAACTGCTAAAATGGCCAACATATTTAGAAAATTAAGGTTAAAAACTTAAGTATCTGAAAAGCCTGTCATATAAAAACGAATGATTGAAAGAACAGGAATATTTAACCTAGAGAAGAGAAGATTCCTGGGGGATTTGACAGCTATCTTCAAATAATTGAGGAGCTATTATTAGAAAAAGATGTATGCTTGCAGATTAAAAATCATTCTAAGAAGTTTCCAATGATGATGCCCAGTGACAGAATGAGGCACCTTAGGTGGCAATGACCTCTCCATGACTAAAAATATCCACATAATGGTCACACAATAATTTAATTAAAATTCTGTTGACCTACATACACAGTGGCAGAATGGCAGGGCAAGTTACCTGCGATAGGGCCTACAAACATCCTCCTTTAATTCTGAAAATTTGAATAAAATTAGGTCATAAAAGAGACATGTAAAATATCATTTAAAACACATCATCACATGACTCTCACCTCAGTAAAATACTTTTTAATTTAAAAAGAAAAAATAAAACACGTATCTTCAAAGCTTAAAATGACCAGACAATTTTATTCTACTTAACAGAAGGCATCCTAATGCTCAATGTCATGGGCAACAAAGAAGCAAAATATCCAGGAAGAGAAGATACATGGAGCTGATATGATTAGCATAACTGAAATGTGATTCAGGTGAGAAAACTTGCTTGAATTTTTTTATAGACACTGGGGCAGCCACAGCTGGGGTGGGGAGCCTAAGGAGCAAAAAGGTGGAACAGGGCTATCTCATTCTAAATAAGTAGCAGAAATGACAAAATAAAGGGAATGTGCATTGCCCAAAACCCTTATGGAAAACCCAGGTCACCAAAGCCAGCAGTGAAATTGGGTGGATGTGCAATGGGAGGACAACACACACAGGTATCAGAGATGTGCATGGAGTCCAGAATCTGGACAGGGAGATAAAAGAAGGGTCTGGGTAACAGCCAAGGATGATGTTCACTTCCCCATTTACATGAAATTTCTGAGCATGAGGTTGGAAATTCATAGCATGAAAAATAAACAGAAAAGAAAAAGAAAGTAAATTTGTTTTATAAGCCATTTTCTTCTCAAAGACTTCGGAATAAGATTATAACCTTCCTTGCTTCTTTTATTCTTGTCTTGTAGTTCCTATAGCCTTTCTTTTATGAAATAATGATCATTGTAAATAATTTAGCTTTGTTTTGTTTAGAAATCTCAATGGCAATAGGAAATACAAACAAATCTGGGCAAACCTCCTCGTTTTTCTTTTAATTTCAACAGTCTGTGAAATTGAAATTCTGGAAATGTCTGGCCCACAACATCCATCCATATTTGCAATTTGATTTTGTGAGGCAGTCAAGGAGATATGTTAAGTTTGAACTAAGAAACATGTTTGAAAGGAATCGATTCACCTAGCAAATGCAATCAATAGCTGTACAAATTATTTCCGTTATACCATACAGCTTTATTAACTGCTTTGGTAAGTGTATGTAAACTAGTTTTATTGTCCTGTGAGTAGTACTGGATTATTTATGAAATACAAATAAACAAAATAGAAAATAGCAAAGTTAATCATTTTCAATATTTAGGCTTTGCAGACTTTACATATTAAATATTACTACCTAGAGATATTTCTAAATGCATATAAAAAGACTTAATATTTTAATCTCAAAAATGATATGTTGAAGGCAAAAAAGTATAGTTTGAATCATATGACTATGACTGAATGCTATTGAGTATTTTTTCCAAGCAATGCATCAATTCTTTTTAGGATTAAAAATAAATCATGAATGTGAACTCTGTCCACATTTACACATGAAAAATTTAAGATGCATTGTGTTAGCCATTAGGTGAGACAAGCATTATTTTTCTGAGTCTATTTCCAAAGTTAATTATGAGAACAAAATGACACAATGGATAATGTGGAACTGTGAGTTGTTTTTATCACTGACAATTATATTAGTCATATCACAATACTAAAAATAAATCAAGCATAATTTAATAATATTTGTAACCTAATGATTCAAAATGCATATGAAAATTTTATATTTTACATGGTTCCCTTTAATTTCACTAAGCATCAATGTTAGAAAAGAGTTTCAATTGATAGAACACTAGACAACATCTAGCCTACTCTCGTTTCTATCTAACCACAAATATTTTAGATATACCTATCAAAAATGAAGAAATGAAACATGAAATATGACATTCATACAGAGCATAAAAATACCATCTCTGCAAGAGCTAAATTAGAAATCCCAAAATAATGTGTGTCATATCTTATACTAACATATCCCGAATTCTGAAAGCAGCATGTTAAGTGTAAATTTTAATTTATGAACTGCCTTTGGGAATGAAATAAATTCGGGGTGACTAAGTTGTTTTAAAAATAACTTTGCCTTTATTATTTTAAGTAACATTGAAAAGAACCTTCACACCGGCTCACCACCACACTTTCTGCCTACTAATCCAAGTGTCATCCAGAAAGAGGTAGCTTATTACATAATATTTTATACTAAATCACTTCATTTTTCAGATAATTTTCCTCCTAATCCTCTGCCAAAATATGGGGAAGAAGTGGAATCTTTTCTCTGCATAATTTTCCCGAGCAGACTGCCACTGCCAGCTGTGGAAGGTTAATAATAGATGCTCAGTGCCTCTCAGGGTATTACTGGTCATGGCAGCACAGAGCCTGGGGTTGACACACAGGTTACACTAGGTCATCCTGCTCAACAGATCAGCGGCAATATGTTTTCTAAATCTCCCTTCCATGGAGTTCAAAAAGTTTGATGTCTCCTCAGATTTCGGAATATTTCCAAGAGTTTATGTTCCCAAAGCTGACTGTTAGTTCAGTACAGAGCAGCCTTTCCATTTCATATGGACTATTTGCTCTGCCTGGTGCCAATCCAGATGTGAAAACCAGTGTTCTTAAGTTCTATAAAATTTAGTTGTTGTTTTTTGTCTAATAATCTCTACGAAAGATTTGAGATATGAGAATTATCTACATCACAGAGCAAACAACTTAAATTTTAATGTAGAACATTTTTCTTTCAAATCTTTCTCATTTCTTAGTCCTCTTTTCCCTTCCTTCTTCTTAAGTTCTTATTTTTAAAAAAATCTATGACCTGGGTTCTAGCCTTCCACAGCCATTTTGTCCTCCATTATAGCTTCTTTTTCTTCCCTTCTAAGCTATATCCCTGTCTTCTTTGCCCCTCAAGGGAATAAAACAGAAATAGCTCTTTTTTTTTTTTTTTTTAATGCAGACTAGTTCAATTTCCTTCACACAGCCTATCACTGTGCCTATATAAAACAACATTCAAATCATCCCTTTAGGATTCAAGGGTGGTTTTCAATTTAAAGACTCACATCTAAGATTCAAAATTACTTGGAATAGTAATACCTAAGTAATTATGCTCCAAATACCTCCTGCTAAGTGAACATGATGGGGAATAAATTCCCTGGAGATGATCAGGCAAGTTACTCCTACCAAATGATACCCATATTTCAGGGAGTTGGAGACAGAAGCTGTCACAGCATGCAGGTAGAATTCAAGGTTCATGAGTCCTGGGTGGCTTGTTTTGTGTGTTCATCTGAGTCAAATAGTCTTATATTTTCCTTATTTGCTCAACTACTAGGTTTTGAGGCAAATCAGTTATTATCCTGTAAAGTTACAATGAGTTGCCCAGTAATTTACCAAGATATGGTTTAATGTTTTCTCTCTTTCAATATTAGCTGCCCTAAAACAGGCAAGTTGATTTCTACTTCCAATCATGAAGGACTACCAGAATTCAGAATTACTCTGCTGCCATAAACAACTGGAAAACAATTCAAAAGTGCAAACTATTTTCAGATATTGGACTATGCACAGTTCAGGGTTATGATGCCAGAGAGAAATAAAACACAAGGTAAACCTTATAACTGCCTAACTTTCTACCTTGAAGCAATTTTCAGACAGTAGCATAGAAAGGAGAGACTCCAGGGCCTCCCTGGTGGTGCAAGGGGTTAAGCTGCAACCTATGAAGCTATCCACAGCCAAAGCGGCACAAGTTTGATCCCTAGCCAGGGAGCTACCCACATGGTGCAGCAGACTGCTCCCGTCTCACCTGCTGCTCCCCTCAGCAGTGTATTTCAGTCAGTCTGCCTGTTCTGTTCCCCACTCTGTCTCTGGTGAATCCTCTCACCCTTCCACAACTCTGGCCTGTACCCCAGCTCTTGGATGCATAAATATCTTTTTAAAAAAAAAAAAGAAAGAAAGAAAGGCAAGACTCCAAAAGAGCCTAGAGAAAGAGGTCAAATTTCAAGTAGTAGAATGAGGTAAAATTTTCAGGGCAGAGTACCTGAGAGAGAGAATTTATGCAGAGAAAAAGTTCAAGAAATTTATTTTGGAGTTACTGTAAGTCTGGAAAAAAAAAAAAACAAAACATCTGTGTACACATAGGGGGATGTCATGAAGCGAGACTAAGGGAAGCTCATAGGGAAAGAACAATTGCAGAAAATTGTAAGACAAAAATTCTCAGAGCTCATATATGACCTAAAATAATTTGTTTCCCAACACCCAAAATAAAGGACCCCAATGAACACAATGAGTATTTATAAGAAACCACTAAAAGGCAATCATTAGAATGGTATTTCTCTATCTAAAGATTGTTCCTCTATCTAAAGATTGTTCCTACACACACGAATGTAGGAATTTAGCTCATGAAATGCTTTGCCGAGTTCCTCTTCCTTTCAGAGCTGCAGGTTTGGGGAGCCTGGGGTACCCCTCGGTCTACCCACTAACACTTGCGCATTTTCTTTGTTCCTGACATCTCACTCAATCTTACACTAGGGTCCCTGTAGCCCATGACAATATCTCTGTCTAGGTCTTCCAGAAATATCATTCCCATCCCTCAGCTCTATAGAGACCTAAATTCTCTGAAGTTTGTTCAGGTGCTAACCATCACTGAGGCTTGTTCTCTGGCTGACAACTTCTAGGATATTCTTGACTCTCCCTCAAAATCTAGATGCCACACATGACCAGATGATAACTAAAGGCTCTTCCTAAAAGATCTTAGACTCACTAAATGCCCTAAACTTACTAAATGAAACATTACAAGTGAATTCTATCAAACTTTTAAAGAATAACTTATGCCCAGCATACTAACATTACTTCTCAAGGCCCAAGAAGAGGGGATGTCCCTGAATTCATTCTAGGATATCAATGCTACCTTAATACTGAAACCAGATAAAGACAAATTGCAGCAGCAATCATGAGAAAAAGCAGAGAAATGGAACATGGCATTATCTGACATTTAACTATACTATAAACAAACAGTAAAACAACATGTATTAGAATAAGAATAGACACATGGCTCAATAAACACAGAACTAAATATACAGCTATAAATCCACATATATATTAATACTTAATTCATGAAAAAGGAGACACATACAGTGGGGAGAGGAGAGTCTGTTGGAAAAATTGTTCTGATAAATCTGAAAGGCCATATGTAATGAATTTGGGTCAATCTGTAACTCCATACTCAAAATTAAATTCTAAATTGATTAAAGACATACAAATGGATTAGCTATATGTACTGCAACAATAAAACATACAGAGGCAACATTGATATGTTTCATGTTTGTGGAAACTTGACCCCTATGACAAAGAGCATAAAAACAAAAATAAACAATTAGGATTATCTCAAATTAAATTTGACATAGATAGACAGACAAAAAAGACAATCTACTGAATGAGTAAAAAGATTTGCACATTACACAACTGAAAAGAGAGTAACATCCAAGATATACCAAAAAAGTTATTCAAGTTAACACTACCAGAAAAAGAACATCCCAATTAACAGATGGGCAGTAGATCTGGACAGACAATTCACCAAAGAGGATATCCGGAAGGTAAATAGCTGCATGGAAGAATGTTTATTTTACCATCACTTTTAAAAAGGTAGATACAGGTCAAAACCACAATGAGATAACTCACAACCTTGAAAATGGGACCTATTAAAAGGACTCTCAATTGACAGAGATGCAGAGAAAAAAAAGGAGGATTACACTGTAGGTGGGACTGTAAACTGTCACAGTCATTTTGGAAAGCAATCCGGATTTACCTTAATAAAATAAAACTGGAAATAGCAATCCCACTATTGGACTCATGCAATTATAGGCTCTGCAATGTTTATTGCAGCACTGTTCACAACAGCTGGGACACAGATACAATCTAAGTGCCCTCAGAGAGAGGAGTGGATTAAGAAGATGTGGTCCATCTATGCAATGGAATAAGCTCCAGCCACAACAAAACACAAAATGTTGCCATTTATCAAAAAATGTGAGGAGCTGTAGGGTATTATGTATAGTAAAGCCAGCTGAAATGATAAAGACAAATAATTGAGATACAGCAGAAGATTCAACGAAGTTAAATATTTATACAAACTAGTGGACAAAATAAAAGAAGCTAAGAAGGAAAAGGAAGGGAGGAAGGGTCTAACAAGCAGAAAGAATGGTGGGGGGGGATGACTAAGTATAGATAACGAAGAGTTCAACATAAGATATAATACTGAAATGCCATGCTAGCATATATTTCAGGGGAGTTTAAATAGAAGTTATATTTTATAAAGTATATTATTCAGGAAAAACTTTTATTAACAAACTTTAGATTTTGATATTTTATTGTTGTAATCACTGAATTTTCATTGAAAATAGGAACCAAAAATCAAATCAACAAGCAACTATAAACCAGAGACACACTACAGGAAGGGGAGGAGGGAGTAGGATCAAAACAAGGCGGGAGGGAATTGTATGGGGACTATAACCAAGATGAAAATGCATACATTGTGCAAAAATGAAAAATGATGCAAAAATATATAAACTAAAAAATTGAAAAAAATAGGAACCAAGTTTATCACCTCAAAAGCAGAGCAAGTTTGAAAGGTCCAGGAAGCATTATTCAATCAAAAAAAAAGTTCAAAAGATTTTGTTTTACACTGGCTTACTGTTTTGCCAATCTACTTTCATCCAGGGACACTGCCTTTTGGCAAAAATATCCACAAGTTTTTGCCAGAATTATACCGTGCCAACATCATCTATAGCCATCTAGAGATTTTGGAATCATACCCTGTCTGAAAATAAACATTTTTTCAGACCTTTAGCATATTCTGAATATTTTATTTTCTCTCTCGACTCCATGAGACAATATACTTTGCCTTTGTAGGAGATAAGGGGAAATCACCCCATAACCCTTTAGTTTGTCTTGGGTTGGTCAAATAATATCCTCACATCAGACATATTAGTAAAAAATAAATAAATAAATAAAGTTAATGTCATACCTACAAGGGAGCCTACATAGATATGAAGGGTCCAGGGAAGGGAAGATATAATGAGGCACAGATTCTGAGCTAAGGAATGGGATAGGGGTCCTGTGGTTTCAAGAAGAGGGGCAGGGAATTTACATGATGAAGAGATACACTGTAATTAGAAGTTATCTATATCATATAAATAGGCTTGTCTGATAGAAAGGTTATTTCTGGTAACAATGCTAATTCCAGGTAAGATCTCCAATTTTCATTCTTTTAGGTAGTTAGGGGAGTGGTATCAGTTTCTCATGAGCCTGTGAGACTTTGACTGACCTCAATTCAAAATAATCCACATGGCAAAATGACATCAGGTCTTGGGGAGGCCTGTTCTGAACACTTTCACCTTGACTTTCATTTGCCTTCACATACTCTCCTTTCTCCACATAATTATAACCTAACATCTGCAGACTCTAATCTTGGTCTTCTCATTCATGGTCCCTACATGAACAAGAAAAAGGAAGGGAGGAAGGGTCTAACAAGTAGAAAGAATGGTGTTGGGGGAAATGATTAAATATAGATAATGGAGAATTCAACAGAAGATATAATACTGAAATGCCATGCTAGCATATATTTTAGGGAGTTTAAATAGAAGTTATATTTTATAAAGTATATTATTCAGGAAAAACTTTAATTAACAAACTTTGGATTTTGATATTTTATTGTTGTAATTATTGAATTTTCATTAAAAATAGGAACCAAAAATCAAATCAACAAGCAACTATAAACCAGAGACACACTACAGGGAGGGGAGGAGGGAGTAATAAAGAAAAAAAAATGAATACAAGCAAGACAAAAAAAAAATAACTGCTTAATGATAAATTGAGGCATATTAAAATATTAAGTTTATTTGAGCAAAAATTTGTCAGGCAGTGTTTAGAAGCTCCACTAATAGGAGCTTGGAGAGGGATTTTTGCAGAGACAAGGAGAAAGCAAAGGAAGGAAATTATTGATCATCTATAGCTGCAAAGCCTAGGTGGTGTTTTTGAATGACTGTAAATAGTGTTTTGATTTCACAACCCTGAGGCATTTACAGGCTTAGATTTTGGTTTGCTTATGCTGTCCATCACAGCATTAGAATCACCTCTGCATAATGGCTTCCTTGCCTAATTATTTGAATAGTGTCTATCTTAAACAGTCAATTATATTTACCAAATAGCTGACCCAATTTGTTTTTCAGCAATAGAAATATTAAAATGGCAAAGATTTCAACTGAGAAACATCTAAAGGATATGAAACATCAAAGTCACAAATAGCTAATTTTTTATTATTCTAGTTATGAGCATATGTCTAGCTAATTAGAAAAATTTTTAATAAAATATAACTTGTTCACATGTACAAGAAAATTTATCATCCTGATATTCAGCATTTTCCAATTTCAAGCAATATAAACCCAACTCAAATTAGCTTAAGCACATAACTTTAGAAAAGTTAAGGAGCAGATGTTTTGGGTTCAAGTGTTCAAGTGTCACCTCTCTCAACTCAGTTTCCCTGTGTCAACTTCATTTTTGAATCGAGGCTGACCATGCCCAACTGGTGACAAAGATGTCTTATCTACTTAGGCTTCTATTCTACCAGCTAAGAGACTATACCTGAAAGAGAGGCTAGCCCTCAATGTATCCAGCACAAGTTTCAAGTGGGTTCTCAATGGCCTGGCTCATGTCACAGTTCATAGTGAACCTTCACTATGACCAATAGGAGGCAGAATTCTGATTAGCCAGTTCTCAGTCACCATTTCAGTCAATGTTCTGAGGAAATTGACAGACTCATCAGAAAGTCCTGGATTGAAACTGTGAAGAATAGTTTCCCCAAAGGTAAAACAGTGTGCTGCTGTGTTACCAGAAAATTCATCTATGCTCATACTTTATACCTGGAAAATGATCTTTATCTTCTCAACAAGTGCAATATTCACACTTTATCAATAAGTGAAACAAAATTCAGAGGAATTAAATTCAGTATCACATAGTAAAAAAGCAATTTTGAACTTTAGTTTCTATTTTCCATTTAGTTTCTAGTTTCTATTTTCCAAGATCAATATTCTTTCCACTTTGCAAAGCTTCCAATTCTCCTGCTCAGTAGGAATAAGAGGTTATACATTTTTCAGATTGTGAAAGAAAATATACTGAAACCTAAATTTATGTAAATGTAAATATACAGCTTGGTGTTCTTCACTTATGTTCAGAATATTACAATGAACATCAAAATAGATATTGGTATTAAGAAAGTCATAGAGCAAGAGCTTAACAGACAACTGTCTACCCTTACCCTGACTTTAACATATATAAAAATCTTCCCTAGTTCATCCAGATATTCTTCCTAGCCAGCTTGTGCCAAAGTCTGCAGGTAAGAAGCAGCAACCCTCTGAGCAAAGCTTGATGTCATAACATCACCATGGCAACACTAGCAATGAAGACAGGAGATGCAAAATTAATCGGCTGCAGTGACAATCTTATGAACTGGCAAATAGTGCAAATCCACATAAAACCTTTAACAATCTTCCAGTTTTTGTTTCCGTTAAATAAGACCACAGATCTTATAAGTTTTCCCAAATAAAAATTCCAAACCTTCTATTCTTAGGACATTCTTTGGGAAGTACCCATCTATCACATGTACTATAAACTTTTTTTTTTTAATTGCAAACAGTAGTCAATCTTTCCACATACTGGTTCTCAGCTATTTTTTAATAATAAATAAGATATCCTATTTTTTGAAAACCTGGCTATGTTAATACCTATTAGTTCCCTGTAAATTTTTGATTAATGAAAATGTCTTGAGAAATAATGTGAAGTGAGTGCAGAACAAAAACATCCACCCAAGATAAATTTTAAGGAATGAAAAATGTGTATGTTTCCGTCTAACCTGTGGTTGAGCTTACAAGAGTTATTTGAAACAAATAGGAGTTCATTTCAATGAGAGATAACAGAGTGTAGTAGAAAAAGCACAGATTCCAGAGTGAAATAAATTAGTACTTAAATCCTAGCTCCACTGATTGATAAATGTAAAATGATCAAGTGTTTTAACACCTTTCATCTCAGTTTATAATGTTAAATAGGGATTGAAATAAGTCAAAATTTCCAGGATTCCTGAGAACATTAAAGATAAGGTATATGAATTAAAGAACATTAAAGATAAGGTATGTGAATTGATACACAGTAGGTGGTACAAAAAAAAAAAAGACAACTGACAGCCAATTTGATTTTGGACTTTGGCTTCCCATTTACTTCTAATATTTGTGAGCATGAACAAACCCTCTTAGTCTGGCATTTATGTACCATATTAGAATCCTGGGACCTAGAATTGCTTCCCTGGTCCAAGTTATGCCCCCTACTCTCTTCTGGAACCTATTAATTCTGAATCCTGCCTATTCATATCTGATCTCCTGTTCTCTCAAACCAACCTTAACAATGGGACATTGACAGTTCTTCAATGCCTTGACTCATACCCAAAATGGAACCTATAATGCTAAGAGTGACACAAATTACTCTAAGATTTGGACATCAAAGCAAAGGGAGGCCATTATTAATCATTAGATACTCAACCCATTTTTACCCTGTATACAGGGTTTATCTCCAGTGGTTAGAACCTTGTCTTATGGCTGCTCAAATCCTGGAGGCCCCCATTTTAGGCATTATCTTCTCTCCACTCCTTCCCAGTGAGATCTGGTTTCACTAGAAGCAGATCCCAGTTTTGAGTTCCAGAGAAAATAGATAAGGTCCTTCACAGCAAGTACTCAATAAATGCCTTGGTTTAGCCCATTATCTCTCTTTGATAGAGCTAAAATTCTAAAAAGATAATTTCCTGAAATTTAGAACAAGAGGAACACTTTTCAGACATATAGTTGTTATTCTCAATCTCTTCCTGCACAGGTAAACCACTAAGCAGGCATTCTTCTTCCTATGGGTATAATTTCATTCTAGGGAAAAATTCTCTGTGCTAAATAATAAAAGTGGTATCAATTTCTAATTTTTACGTAGTGCTAAGGGAGTGGGTTCTTAGCAGAGACACCCAGTTGTGAAGTAAGAACAGGTGCACTTCCATCCCATTAAAGTTCATTTGGTTGCAAATAACAAATCATTGGATATTTGAAGATTTCATAAACCTAGATATATGAGTCTTGATGAGTAGGAGGGGACAGTAAGAAATAGGACAGAAATAAAATGTTTGCTAGCAATAACACTACTAGGATGAGAGGCTGGAGATTAGAGTTAAGTATTCTAAAGTGCTCATATGGAGTTATTAATACAAGACGTTTAAAAATTGTGCAAACATATCCAAATTTATTTAAAAAACAAAGTAATTATAAAATTTTCAAAGAGAGAAAAAAAATCTAATGAAGGCAAAATAAGAGAAGGAGAAGCAATATAGGTACATGTCTATATGGACACGTGTGTGTGTGTGTGTGTGTGTGTGTGTGTGTGTGTGTGTGATTTTTCCACTGTGAGAAACCTGGCTTCCAAAAACCCATCTACTTATTTGTTCTATACTGGAATACATCTAAAATACTTTTAATCATAGGGAAAAAAGAGAAGCATAAATATAAAAATACTGGGAATTAAAATAGGTCAGAGAATAATCACAACTGGAAGGTAAAAAGTATATTTTTAATATCCTGAGCAAATAAATTTGAGAAATCAGGGTAATTTTAACTTTCTTATAAAATTATTTATCAAACAGGAATTAATAAGAAATTAAAAATCTGAATATACCTGAAACAAGAAATTGAATTAATAGTTAAAATTCTAACCAAAATCTTCACAGAAAATCACCAACACTTTAGGCTTACTAGTGATTTATACCAAATGTGCAAATACTTTTACAAACATTTCCAGAAAAAAGAAAAATAAGCAAAACTTCACTGAACTATTTTATGAGAATGGCAAAATCTTAACATGAAATGTATAAGAATGGAAAATTAACCTCTCTCACAAAATAATACAAACATTCTAAATAATAAGTTGTCAAGCCATATTTAAATATATAAAATCATAACAATCATAATGAAGCAAAATATTAGTAATGTAGAATGACTTAATATATAAAATCAGTGTAATTTTCCATAGTAAGTTTGAAGAAGAAAACCATCACAACCATATCAACAGATGAAAAGCGCTCAGTAAAATTTAACCACCAATTAATAGCAAAAATTAAGCCTAGAAAGGAGCTTACTTAACCTGATAAAAACATATCTACGAAAACCCGCCATACTTATCACAGCTGGTAATGAAAAAAAACCTCTTCAAAATCGAGAGTGTTGGCAAATTTGCTAGTTTGAAGAGTAAATCTTCTAAGAAAATAACAGTGATGAATGGCATAATAATATGTGGCAATTTTATGGAAAAAAGATAAAACTTTTCAAAAAGTATTAAAGAAGCAATTAATAATGAATACATATACCATGCTATAGACAGATAATATTTAGAGATACTTCCCAAACTAGTGGTACATTTATGCAATTCCAATTCAATAAAAATCCTAACAAAATTTTTTCCTGGCAAATTATAGGCTAATTTGAAATATCTAATAGAACATCAAAAAAGCAGGAAAAAATTTTCAAAAAATGAATGATTAAAGGAGTGAACATTGACTATCAAAATAACAAGATTTAAAGCCAAATTAGTTTAGGAGGTTGGCAGGAATGTATTAATCTAAAGTAATACACTGATTAAAAAAACAAACAATAGAACACAATACAGATCTGCACACATAAAGTGTGATCCAACTAAGATGGTGTAGGGTAAGGAAAAATGTCAGGCTTTTCTGCCCTCCTGCCCTCAGGATAGATGATGGATCCTTGCGGTCCTGAACGCATGTCTGATGGCGGGCACCTGGAGTAGGGCGTGGGCATAGGTAGATGGGATTCACCTGGGCTGAGACTGGGCTTTTAAGGGCGGCATCACGGGGACGCTAGCAGCAGCAGAAGTCAAGTAGAAGCCGAAAGAGAAGCCGAGAGAGAAGCAAAGAAGCAGGAGCAGAGATTACCAGAGAGCCCAGATAGAGTGAAGATTTGCTGGGAGGACTGCCAGCCTCCCGGCCCCCCAGCACCCCTGCCTGCCGAACCCCAATAAAAGACCTGCAAAAAAACCACTGAGGACTGTGACTCCTCCTTTACCCGGTCTGCATGGGATCAGAAAACCTGCACTGTGGTCCAGTCCTGCCCCTGCAGATGGTATTGCAAACCAGTGGGGAACAGGTTGACAATGCAATAAAGGGTGCTAGGGCAAATTCCACGTTAGAAAAAGTGAAATTGGGGGCCTCCCTGGTGGTGCAAGGGGTTAAGCTTCAGCACTATGAAGCAATCTGCAGCTACTGCAGCACGAGTTTTATCCCCAGCCAGGGACCTGTTCTGTTCCTCACTCTGTCTCTGGTGAATCCTCTCTCTCTCTCTCTCTCTCTCTCTCACACACACACACACACACACACACACACACACACACGCATCTCTGAATTGTACCCCAGCTCTCATATGCATAAATAAATAAATCTTTAAAAACAAAGAAAGAAAAAGTGAAGTTGGATCCTTACTTGATATTATACACAAAAAACAATTCAAGTTATAATAAACATATAAATACAAAAACAAGCATTAAAACTTACGGTCGAGACAGTCAGCTCTCCCTCCTGTGTTCTCCCCTAATGCCATCTGTGGGCTACTTTGGTGCTGCTCAGCATGGTTTTTGTTAAATGGCAGCTGAAAACTATTCTAACTCTCACCTCGGCCAATGGAAAGCCCATGTGTGAAGTTAAGCCTGAGAACAAGGAGCTAGATGATTTAAAGTGTCAGGACATGCACTGCAGCGCAGTCCAAGACTGAGCTGTCCATACCACGTAGAAAACAAATGAAATAGTGTGAACAACAGGGTTTTTCAATAAGGCGGGTCAGTGCCTGATTGGGTGGGCAACCAATCAACAAAACAAACACCTGCAACGCTGTAGGTTCATTCCAGCAGCAGACGGAGAGCATCAAGTAAAGGAAGAACTTGCTAATTTGCTCTACAACTGAGCTGCCGTGAAAGAAAATGTATTCTAAATCAGAAAACCTGGGTTTGTTTCTACATGCTGTAGGGTAAGTAGAGTATCAGGGTTTTCTGCCCTTGCACATTAGGATTGATGATGGATCCTTGCGGTCCTGAATGCATGCCTGACGGTGGTGTGGGCAAGCAGAAGTGGGTACACCTGGGCTGAGAGAGTGAGCTTATAAGGGCGGCTTCACGGGGGAAGCCAAGAGAACCACAAGAGAAGCAGAACTACCACAAGGAGGTAGAAGAGAGAAGAAGCAGAGAGAATGCCAGAGAGCCCAGAAAGAGTGAAGACTTGCTGGGGGCTGGGAGGCCCCCAGCACCCCACCTGCCATGTACCTGGTAAATCCCAATAAAAGCCTACAAAAGCCACTGAAGGCTTTAGGACTTCTTCACCCATCTGCTCAGGTCACAGAGAACCTATACTGTGTCATTCCTGTCCCTACACATGCTCTGGCAGATATTCTTTAGTATTTCTCCCTTCCTGATGAGTTTTTTTTTTAGCACATAAAATAATGATGTGTACACATAAACATTGCATTTTGTTTTCCAAATAGACAGTGGTATGCAAAGCAGAGCACAAAGGGAACTACCCAGCTTTTGGAACTTCTGATATGACCTTCACTCCCTTGAACTTTTGCAATTAGTCCCTCTCAAATAAACCCCCTATAAATTATTCTAATTTGAGCATGAAAACTCTATTTTTGGACTCTGATTGTATATATATTTGTCCCAGGCTTGGCATCAAATCAATGTTTGCTTGTGACATCAATATTACTGCCCACTGTTTGCTGTAACCTGTTCTAGCCTAGGTTCTGAAATTCTGAATCCTTAGAGAAGAAACCAGAACTAGACAGTGGCATCCTCCAGCCAAGTTAATATAAGCACCTCAATATGTTTCTAGAAATTAGGTTGAGAGGCAATAAACCACAGTTCTGAAAAGGAACAGGTACATGGAAAATTTATATATAATCCATGAGTGACAGAATAGAAGCCAACTTATTAAGTCCTATTTATTCCAGCAAGTCTGATTCCCTAATTTCTTGCATAAACTTGAAAGTTTATACAAATAAACTTTATAATTTATACAAATAAACTTTCTAATCCATCAGTATTACAAAGACATTTACTATTAATAAGGAATTTTTTTCATGTAGTAAAATTATAAAATCACATTGCTTACACATTTTAAAACAAAAATATGAAAACCAAAGAGTTAAAAAAAGATGTCATATTTCTCTTGTCTAAAGATATCTTTATCGTCACACATTGAAGATGATATTAAGGAGCAGGGCAAAGCAAGGAACAAGGATATCAGACCAGGAGGATTTAGTTTCCCAATCCCCAATTACTTATAAAGTTCAAGGGCATGCTGATCACAGTTGGGAAAATTTGATTTGCTCTGTGTTGTTTTTCTGTGCTGTCAGATAATTATCATTATTTAAATTTTATTTTTTAAAACCCTCTGCTCTTCCCCAGCCTCTGTGATTTTTAAAATTTGTTTCTAATATAATGAAAAAAACATTTGACAAGTCAGCTCCAAAGACTTTCCCAGCAGCATCTCCTATTTATCCTCCTGTTCCCAGCTGCCCCTTGCTCCTTACACAGTCCTACCTTGATACTCGTACTGCAGGAGGCCTTGTCCATCCTTTCTTACCTACGTCCCTCATGTCTGGAACCACGCCTGGTAGATTCACCATATTCTTTGTCCTAAGTGTTTTTGCATCAGCATTTTTTGCTATAAAAAAAGGAGATGACCACTAAAAATAAAATATGAACATTTAAAAGGACATAATAAAATGTAAAATCAACCACATTACAAAGATTCTATTGTGAAAGACAAAAGCCCAAAATATCTTTTAAACTGTGTGTAGATTCATGGCAATATTTGATTATTTGCCATAGTTTATGAATTACTAGTGAACTCTTTTATATGTGCCATAACTTGGTAAACTTGGTTTTGACAGGTGGAGGGTTGACAGCGCTCACTGAAGCACTTACAAACTGATATATTATCCTTTTCTAGGAGAATATGCAGTCTGGCTTGAAGATTTTTTTTCATTTTTTTTTTCTATGGATTTGATATACATAGTTGTCACCCACTACTTTAAGACTGCCAGATCTACTGTCACTGTACAGGCCAAACTTGAAACCAAATTGTCAGGTCAAAGTATCAAGCAGTTATTTTATCATTTATGGCAAAATTGCCATACAGCTAAAATATTTGCAATGCTAGCAGCAAGGAACTTAAGGGGAATTTAGTTAGAATTGTCCGGAATGAAACCCCACCCTGCTTTTATTCAGTGAAGCCTTTCTAGCAATTGCCCCTTGACATTTTCCTTTCACACTGTATTGTCTTAAAGTTCTAGTATATTCAGGCACCAAAATATCCTTCTTCCCTCTACACATCTTCCTAGACAGGTGTTATCTGCCTTGCCCTGAACTTCTGCTTTGTTTATTTTGTTTTTATTTTTTTTAAAGATTTATTTTTATTTATACAAGCACTGGGTACAGTCAGAAGCGCGGGAGGGTGAGAGAATTCACCAGAGCCAGAGCAGGGAGCAGAGCAGGCAGAAGGACCGAAGCACACTGCTGAGGGGAGCAGCGGGCAGCAGGAGAGGTCTGCGGGCCTTGTGGGACCCTCCTCTGGGGCCCGGGAGTAGCCGGGGATGGAACCGGCGCTGCAGAGGCTGCGGGCAGCTTCGCAACCCAGTGCTCAACCGCTGTGCCACCGGGGAAGCCCTGTTTATTTTGTTTTAAACATCTCACTTATTTTTCACAACATAGGATTTCTCCCCATAGGTGCAGTCACCATAGTTTCCCCACCACCAAAGTGCCCCCAGTCCTCTACTATTCTGCATTGCTATCCCCTTGCCAATTCTTTCCTACTCTCCTCTCACTCCTCCTCCTCTCCTTGATGTCTCAGACTGATTTTTAAGTTAATCTGCCTTGCGTGCTGCGAAAATCTATTGTGGACCAGGCACCCTGCGATAAGCTCTGGTAATGCAAAGATGCAAAGTTAAGAAGGTGGGAGACAGCAGACATTCAGGCAAAGCACATTTCAAGCATCCATCCTGGAGGCATGTGCACAAGGCTGTGAAAGCACAAGTGCCCTGGAAAGAAAGAACACCAGAGTTAAAGACACTTCCTGCTGGACCCAGTCTGCACCATTTCACTGCAAAGTCATATTCATAGTTTCCGTTCCTTTGGGAGAGAAGAAAAAAAAAAATTCTTAGGGCAAATACTGTGGTCTCTGGTGGATATCAACCATTCTGAAGCCTTATTTTCTTTTCCAGAATAATGGACAAAAATGGACACTCCCTCTAAGACAGAAGAGTTCTTCTGTGACTACATCAAGTTCTCTGTGATAGTTCTTTTTTTTTTTTTTTTTTTTTTTTTTGTGGGACCCTCGCCGGTGGCCAGGGATCTAACTGGCGCTGCAGAGGCTGTGGGCAACCTCGCAGCCTCGCAACCCAGCGATCAACCGCTGCGCCACCAGGGGAGGCCCCTGTGATAGGTCTTATTGCACAAGGCCTCTCTCTTTCCTAACACATGCAGAAGCTGCAAGTTTGAATTTTTTAAAACATGATTACCTCGTGATTTTCTGTAATTCTAGGTTGTAAAAGTCACAAGGACAGCATTGTGTTTGAGTTTCCTATCTGTGTATCTTTAGCACCTAACACAAAAGTCGGCCACATTAAAATGTTCAATAAATGACTCATAGCCATGAAGTGATGATTCTTTTATCAGCTAATATAGTTACATAAATGCAGAGCACTGTCTCATGTAGTTCTTACAATAACCCAATTTTTAAATATCAGAAAACTGAGTCCGAGAATATTTGAACCCAGGTCAGTCTGGCTTTACTGAGCAACACTCTCCACTCTACCATCCTATAATAAGATTTATGCTCTTAACACTAAGCTTTTAACACTGAGAGAATTGAGTCAGTGATGTTTTTCCAGAAACAGTAGAGACTGGAAGCAACAGAGAGGAGAAAGAATCATTTTTAGCAAGTCCATCTGATACTAAACACAGAAGCAGCAAACTCCTGCTATCTAACATTCTACAATGACAAATTGGAAACCATTTAAATATCACCAATAAACAAATGGTTAAGTCAATTAGGACATATCTATGTGATGGAATACTATGAAATTAAAAATTATGAAATATGAGATATGGGAGAATGTTCAAGATGCATTATTAGAGAGAAAATGGATATTTTAAAATAAGCTAAATATTATAATTTAATTGTACAGCATATATTACATATATGTTTTAACAAATCACACACACATGCACATAAACATTTTTGAAGTATATATATATACTACAATAGCAACAGTGTTATAGATAGCAGAATTGTGGATGATCTTAATTTTTTCTATTTTTGATTTTCCGTATTGTCTATAACTATCATATATTACTTTTAAATTCTTGAAAGTATAATTTATTACAAATATTGGATAAAAGAGACTAAAGCAAAATATTAACAGTGATTTTACTCTGTATGGTAAAATAACAACTTTACTTATTTACAAATAATCCTTATGTCTTTAGAAATTAAAGCAACTCAAAGGTTTATAAGACTAGACTAAATTAAATTCCACCCCAACTCCCAGTATGCTGTGACAACATTCAAGTTGCAAATTAAAATTACCCTCTGTACCTTTCCACTCCTCTCTATGTAATTTTGCAATCCAAACTGATGTTCATAGCAACTATCCCCCAACATATGTTCACAATTGCATTATATACATGTATACAATACAAATACAAAATATGTGTAGACCAGAAACATAAGGCCTAAAATAAACAAAGCATCTCCAGAACACTGCTATCATCCTAGAGTTCCTGAGGCTGTACTAGCGTTAATTTCACAGCCAATTTTTGCCTTTTGGTTGCCCGTGTTCTGGCTTCATTCCCAGACCAGATCTTGGCTCAGCTAGGAATCAACCAACTGCTGAAAATGCAGACTTTGAAGCCAAAAGGCTAAGACAGAAGAGCTTGAAGAATGAGCCTAGTGTCACCTCACCAACAAGCTTTACCTGATGGAGCAAATCAGAGTAGAAGTTCCTGCCAACCACTGAAGAAATTCCAGGGTGAACCACAGATCATCTGGGATCAGATACAGGGAGTTGGGTGGTATGTTCCAAATCTGACTGCTGACTATACCCTAACTACAGCACTTCTCTTTTGATTATGTTCTATGTGGGTTTTCTCTCCTCCTCCCATGTGCATTCTCCTTTCCCACACCCTTCAATTCATTTCCACTATTAGCAGTAATAAAATTCCTTTACACCTTCTTAACTGCTCCAGCTGACCAGGAGTTGATCGAGTTGCCCCAAAAGTCTGGGGTAGAGAACAAGCAGAAGCTTGTAGGTTCCTAATTAATTAGCAGAACACCTCAACCCTCCAACTAGCTTCATGGAAATCAGAGCTCCTGGGAAATCCAAGGGTCAGGGGTCTCACTTGTCAAAATCTAAGGTAAGACTTTTAAAGAGTTTTGCAGATGACAAATTGGAAACCATTTAAGCATCACCAATAAGAAAATGGTTAAGTCAATTATGACCTATCTATGTGATGGAATACTATGAAATCATTAAAAATTATGAAATATGAGATATGGGAGAATGTTCAAGATGCATTATTAGAGAGAAAAGGGACATTTTAAAATAAGCTTGAGACTTTTAGAAAGTATGCCTCATATTTTCAAGTTATATACTTTCAAAGTATATATATAGATATACACACACTTACAAGTTATAACTGGCTTAAAGCCAGAGCTGTTAAGAGTCTAGTTGTTTATTGGAAACCTGAGTAAAATATCTATTTTGCTCTCCTTAAGCAGTTCATAGGGAGCTTCCTATCTCCTCACAGCTGTCATAACCATGAGCTGATGCACAAGCTGCCTTCCTCAGAACTTGTGTCATTCATTTAATGGGACAGGTTATTACTAAAATTGCATTCAATTCAACAGGCATTCCTTGTGAACCTTATGACCGTTGTTTATATACTGCTCATTATTTGCAGGACCAGCTTATTAATCTTTATTAATTCAGGTGCCAAGTTTGCAACATAAAAACAGATACTAAATTTAAATACATGCATTATGCACTCACCATTCTAAAAAGTAATGCAGTAGAAGGCATTCCTGAGACACTGTTACCCATTTTGCTCTATCATTTCATTACTCTCAGAAATTTCTCTGAGGCGCTTAAAGAATAGACTGATTAACTAGGATGATATGCAAGACCTCCCCTTTCTTTCCCCCGATAGGGAGATAGAAAAGAAGGTGGGCGGTGGAAAGAAATAGCAGTGGAGGAGAATAACAGAAAGCTTAAGAGTTAGAAATACTTTCTAATTTGTGAACTACAGCCCTCCAAAGACCTGACTACTAAGCTTTGAAAAATGTCAGATATATCCTTGCTTCCTCTGATCAGAATATTTGCTCGAGACTATACCTTCAGATGTCCCCAATAACTCCTGCTGATGGAACAGTTTAGATGTTGTGGAACCAACTTCACCCTTTATCAAGCTAAGGGAGTTAAGTAGTCCTATTAGTTGCGGAAAAACAAATTCTTCTTCACATTCAGTGGTATAATAAGTAAGCTCTCTGGAAACAAGAAAGGTGGGAAACTTCCTGTCGCAACGAACCCACCAATGTCTATCATCTACCTCTTCTAATGGCCATTCATGGAAATGAGGCTGTAAGAAGAAAACACCATGGACTTTAGGGAATGGACTTGGGGCATCTTTTCTGGCAGCCCGGAGGTATATTCCTCCAGATTCTCTTCTGCAGTCTCTCGATATTTAGCTAAGAATCTAGAGTCAGAGATCTCTAGGTTAGCAACATGTTAATTTACTAAAATAGAACCATAAAAATTTAGGAAATAATTCTCAAAATAATGGAATTAGATGGCAGAATCCATCCATTGAAATTATATTTTCAGTGTTTTTCCAGTGTAAACTATGCTAGACGTGAATGAAACCAGTCAATTAAATGAGTTGGATTGCAAAGGCTTGAATAAGTGGAGAGAGGATGGAACAAGGCTGAGTAAGGGGAGCAGAACAAAGGTGACGAAGCAGAAATGCATGTGAAGCACAACAGTGAGGCAGAGAGGGGTCTTTTAAACTGGATCACTCAATAGCCTACCTCCAATCTTGAGTGCAACTATCTATTATCAACACAGCCAGCAACTCTTCTACCCTGCCCTGCCACACCTCCCTAAAGGATTTCTACTTGATAGAAAACTCAAAGGTTTACCACACTCCCTAGGCTTTGCAGGATATGATACCTGACTCTCTTTCAATTACATTTTCCACCATTTTTTTACCTAGTTTATTCCACCCATCTACTCTGGTTGTCATGCCATTTCACAAATATCCACATACTCACTTTAAAAATACTGCACTTTGCGCTCTTTCTAGAATTCCCATAATAGTCACACAAATCCCCCTTTCAATTATTGTAGTTCTTATTCAAGTGTCCCCGCCTAAGAAAATTTTCTTAATGACCCTATCCAAAATAGCACATGTATTTAGTTAATTGCTCTTTTTCCTCCTGTCCTTCTTATTAATACTTTACAATAAAGGTTTATAACTGACAACATGTAATTTTGTTTATTGTTTGAATCCCCTACTGGCTTTAAAATCCATGGACGCAGAGACTTTATTTTGATTGTCTCTGTATCCACGAAGCCTACTACATACCGAGCATATGCTAAGCACTCAAAAGCATTTGTAGGTTGAACAATTGAAATAGAGTGAGTCATTCACACTGGAGTATGATGAGAGATAAATTTGGCCAAGTGGATAAGGAAAAAGTATCTAAAGACTCAGGATGATTTTAGATATGGAGGTAACAGAGTGTCTGCAGAACAGAATTCAGGCATCAGGACCCATAGTTTCTGGTATACTAAACAGTGTTTTCATAATGATACTGTGTTAAAATGAAGAAGTACCTTTTTCGGGCCTCCCCTGGTGGCGCAGCGGTTGAGCGCTGGGCTGCGAAGCTGCCCGCAGCCTCTGCAACGCCGGTTTGATCCCCGGCCACTGGCGAGGGTCCCACATGGTGCAACAGACCTCTCCTGCCGCCCGCTGCTCCCCTCAGCAGTGTATTGTCAGTCTGCCTGTTCTGTTCCCCACTCTGGCTCTAGTGAATTCTCTCACCCTCCCGTGCTTCTGACTGTACCCAGTGCTTGTAAATAAATAAATCTTAAAAAAAAAAAAGTACCTTTTTCATCCCAAAATAAGGTAAGGAGAATGCACTCACTCAGATGATAGAATTGGTATTGGTATTTACTGAATTCCACTTCACTTTTACAAGACATGGGAGTTGCTGTGGCCTGGATTGTCCTGGCAAAACTTTTATGTTGAAGCCCTAAAACCACTATAACTAATGTCTTTAGGAGGTAACTGGGTTAAATAACTTAATGAGACTCAAACCCTAATCAGACAGGAATGTGGCTTTTTAAAAAAATCTCTCTTCTCTCTCCCTCTCTCTTCTGTATGAGGACACAGCAATGCACAAGCCAGGAAGAAAGCCCTCACCAGAAATCTAATCAGCCAGCACCTTGATTGTGGATTTCCCAAAACTATGAGAAATAAATTTCTGTTGTTTAATCTATCCAAGCTATGACCTTTTGTTTCAGCAACCCAAACTAACCCAACCAGGCTCCTTCTTATATTTCTGTTTGACTAAATATTTTTTAACTTTTTTTTTTAAGATTTATTTATTTATACAAGCACTGGGGTACAAGTCAGAGGTGCGGGAGGGTGAGAGAATTCACCTGAGACAGGGAAGGGAGCAGAACAGGCAGAAGGAGCGGGCGAGTCAGGAGAGGTCTGCCGTGCCATGTGGGTTTCTCCCTGGCCAGCCGGGAATCAAACCAACACTGCAGAGGCTGCGGACAGCTTCAGAGCGCTGAGCTCAACCCTCTGCACCACCGGGGAGGCCCTCAACTAAATGTTAGAGCTTCTTTCCTGTTCATGGAGTCTTCTGGGAACTCTCTCCTGAGTTAAAAGAGAGCAACTGGTGATGATGGTAAATGAGACTGTTTCCTTTAGAGACACTGACTGCAAAACTTACATTTATCACTGAGGCAGTCAGCATAAGGACCCTATTATATTCACCCTTTGTGGGATGGGATGTCTAATTTCCTTTGAAACAAGCAACCAATTTTCAGATTCATATTATGATTTCCCACAGATGTTTGTCAGGACAACAACTCAGTCCATACACGCTCCCATCCAGTTATTCTCAGTGCTTGTATCAGTGTTCTAACATACTTTAGGAAAGTTGTTGTAAATGTCTTCCGTGACCAGAACAATATTTTTAAAGTAATGTACTGTCCACGTTATATTTTAATATAGAGTATGTAACCATTTTGTTGCTGTGAAAAATAAACTTGTTAAATTAATTTTAAAAGAAAACAAGATACACATACACATATTATTAAAAGAAAAATTAAAAACGTGAAGAAAAAGAGGATAGTAGTAAATCATCAACCGTCATCATCATGGATGATGTTAGCTAATGCCTACTGAAGACTCTCAGAAGTCAGATGGTGCATTCGAATGACCCATTTTATTTCACAGACACCCCTGAGGATAGTTACTATACGCATCATCTGGCTATACAAATGAAGAAATTGAGGCCCAGACAAGCAAAGTAATGATCCCAAGTTCATAAAAGTTAGTTGATAGCATAGCTGGAATTTGAACCTAGTCAACACACCCTAAAATCCATGCTCCAAACCACAACATAAACAGCCAAAGGGTATTTTATTCTTTTGTCTTTCTCCCTTTTTACATGGTAAGCATATTTTACCATTACAAGGAAAAAATATTTTTAAGATTCTCCATATTCTTTGTTGTCATAAAAACAAAATAATATTAAAGTATTGATATAGCAAATTCAAGGTGATACACAAAATACATCCTACAATTATAACCTGATTCATAGAACTCTGCCTTGCATGTATAAAATACCATTGCCAGAAAATAGGCAACCATGTTCTGATGGAATGACCCATCTCTTTCAAAGTTAGCCTGCAATGCCAGCATCTGCAGTCTGAATCATAAATTTCCACAGAATTAAAAAAAAAAAAAAAGATACAGAGCCATGTGGTATGAGATTTGGGAAAAAAAAAATGTTAAATTCATCACTCTTTAAATTTTTAAATATCTCATTAAAATGAATCATTTTTAAAATATAAATTTTTGAATGCTATAATTTTCTGAGATATGGACCCCTTAACAGAAATATTGAACAAGATAATGAATAAATTAAAACTTAATAGTTATATGGCCCTTAAGAAAGGATAATTAAGAGAAAGGAATATGTTGGAATTTGTACATCTCATTAACTTATTAAAAGTTTATTAAGTACTGTAAAGTCATACATATTATTTTACTTGGATGAAAGCCTCTTATCTGTTATCACTCATCCATTCATTCGCTATTTTCTATATTCATGGCTCATTTATTATAGTTAAATAAACGGGCATATGTTGTAGATTCTCATAAACATTGTAACATTTGTAAGTGCATAATAATAGCTAATGCTTTTTTTTTTCTTTCTTGCTGTTAATCTCCTCAAAATGATTAAATTGCATCCTTGATATTCACTTAACTATGGGTATAGGACAAAATGTTCCCAAATTACAACCTAGAATTATATGCTCTGAACTATTAAACTCTGTTTAATTAAGATGGATTCCTTCCTCTCAGATATTGATTGGAAGTCCTTGTTCCATAAAAAGTATAATTATAAATTAATGGTTTTTAACCATGAAATAAAATTATAAATGAAACCATATATAATAATTCTTAAGTGTTTTTCTCTACACCATGCTTATTAAGGCATATCTGAACAACCAATTCAGTTGAATTTGGCTATGCGGAAAAGTGCTTACATTCAAAATAGAACTGGAACTAATATTGGACCCTGAACCTGTCTTATTTTAACTATAAAAATTTAATTTACCAAAATATGTTCTAACTGGAAAAAAATCCTATCATTTCACTAAGGGATGATTGTACGGTATAATTTTGCTTGTGGTACTGAGTTAATTAGTTCCATATATTTTAAAAAATTATATGTCCTTTTTCATTTTAAAATGCTGATATTTAAATGCAAGGAAATTTTCTGCAATATTTACTCTTACTTTGTCTATTTTTAAATATCTATGGGCATATGAACAAAAAGTATAACAATCATACCAATACAGATTTTTTTTAAAGATTTATTTATTTATACAAGCACTGGATACAGTCAGAAGCACGGGAGAGTGACAGAATTCATCAGAGCCAGAGTGGGGAACAGAACAAGCAGACTGACGAAATACACTGCTGAGGGGAGCAGTGGGCTCAACCGTTGTGCCCAGCGCTCAACCGTTGTGCCACCAGGGGAGGCTCCCAATAAAGATTTTTTTAATTTTCTGTCCAATGGAAAGTTCTTAAAAGTTTATCATGAGATTAAAGAAGTAATAAGATTCACTTTCTAATAAGATCATGGTAATGTACAGGGGGAAGAGGTTGAAAAGAAAAATAGAGACACTGGTTGACAAGCAGTTTCTCACCCTTTCAGGAGAAAATGTGGTAGTTTGGGATGGTGGCTATAAAAACTGAGAGGATATATATGAAAAATATATTTTAGAAATAGAATCAACAGAAATTGTTGATGGGTTGATGTGGACCATGAAAGTCACATGTGCAAAACAAGACAAAATCTATACAATCTCTGGTATGAAGTAGAGAATCATTGAGTATCCATTTCCTTCCATTATTTTTGAAAAACCTGGTATAATTCAGGATAGGCTAGGTAAGCAGTTCTCAAACTCTTGGTCTCATGAATCCTCTACACTCTTAAAAATAATTAAGGATCACAAATGACTCCTTAGTTTTTGTTTTGTTTTGCATTTTGATGGTGCAATTGAATGAATAATGGTGTTATTTCTTGACTTAAGAAGCATGGAGGAGGGATAGAACTAGTGGATATCAGGAGTTCTGTTTCTACACAGTGTGAGTCTCTTATCAGCTGTTTAGTTGAGCTTTCAACTAAGCTATGAGATATAAAATAGATGAAAAGAGAGTTTGGAGTTGGAGATATAGATCCAGACTCATCCATATCAGATGGCATTAAATCTGTGGGACTAGAAGGAACACCTACGGTTAACAATGAATAAAGAGAGAACTCTTGACTCCATTCAGAAGCTGTATTTGGGATTCAAGCAGAGGAAGAGACGCCTGTAAGGAGACAGAAGTGGTAGCCAGCGATGCCATAAAAGTGTAAAAACAAACAAACAGTAGAGTGCAGTATCATGGGGGCCAAGGAAGAAACTTATTCCAGACCCCTTCACAAATGATTTTCTGAGCCATAACTTCGACTGACCCATATGTGAACAGTGTTATATATAATAAAATCCTTTGAAAGAAACTACAACAAAGAATAATTTTGTTGTAGAATAATTATTTCCTTTGTGAAAGGAAATAATCTGGATAATGATTGAAGGGACATTTAACTCCTTTATTTATTTACCTGTTATTTATTAACCAGAGGTTAATTTGGGGTTTGAGAACCTGAGACCAAGGAGGAGGTTGAGCAAGCTATTCCCAGATCTCCCCACATGCTAGGTTCTTGAAGAACAAACTTAGTGTCTTCTCTTGCAGAGCAGTAGTCACTTCAGGTCATGGCTTGGCCAGCAAGTGCCAATTTGAACTTTCAGAAATAAGA